>NC_140591.1:588849192-589449192 GCF_964204655.1 Triturus cristatus | reverse complement strand
AGGAGATGATGGACGGAGCGCTGAAACTTTTCAGACACACCCCCAGTCACTGATCTGGGTTGAATCCAGAATCGTTCTTTAGCTCACTTCTATACTATGGTACCAGGATCTATGGACCATATGCATCACTTAAATGTGCCTGGCTGTAAAGATGCCTGTACTGTCATGCACACGTAGTTTACCCTTCTGAAAATCAAAATGGTGTGCTGTGTGTGTCATAGTACCTCCCATCTCAGTACATGTAGGATGTCCCTGGGCTACATGATGTTAGTGGGCTAGGCAAATTAGTACAAAACTGTGTATTCATGTTTTGTAGTGTTTAGCATGTGATATTAACACAGGTAATGTGTGGACTATTGATTAATGTTTATGCTAGGTGTACACAAAATGTGTACAAACCAAATAGATATCCAACAAGCATTGGCATAGCCGATAGGTCTCGCCTTTGGGAACTTATAAGTGTTTAGCCATGCAACACTTGATGTTGTTGCACCAAGGATATTGTGCTGGATAACTAAACACTTAGAAGGTCCCAAAGGCGAGACCTATTGGCTATGCAGATACAAGATCATGCAAAAAGTATTGAAAAAATGTGCCTGCTTTTCATAATTAACATGCGCATTGAGTAGTTCTTAACTCTATCTACTAGCTGCCTGGTAGACAGTGCACCCATTTCAGGGTACCACGTCATTTCAGATGAAATTAGTGATAGGCACTAAAGTACCACCATAATCGTTTCATATACTACCGACCAACTAAATCATCACAGTCCGAATAAAAACAACATTTAATCTATGGTATGGCTTACCATTGACTCTTCACCATGCACAATACAAAGTGTGGTTTCACAAAAAGACTTACATCTTCCAAACTATCTGGAGTCATTGCATACATCTCAAATTGAGGGTGCAGGTGCCTACAGTCTGCACTAGTGGAGCGAAGTAATTTCAGGTCTTACTTTTCTAAAACAGCATTTACTTTACATAACACTACCATCAACTCCTAAGCCACAAGTACACAGCACACCAAGAGGCAGTGGAGTCGACAACACACAGCACCACCACTGATCCCTAGAGCCATCACCACTGAAGTCGAGTCCTGTGGCTAGTATCACACAACGCTAACTTTGCGGTCTGTGGCACTAGTGCCAAGAACTTGGGCCGGCTGTATAATGAACCACCAATGACCACTGGCACCTGTGGTACATGGCACTACAATGGAGCCCTCTAGCTAGTATCACACAAAGCAAAGGACTCTGATCAGAAGCACAGACCAGAACACCTGCGCACGGAGGCTGGCAGAACTAGCATCAAGTGCTGAAGGTAACAGCACCAGAATGCAGCACTACCACGGAGTCCTGGATAAACTTGCAGCAACGTTAGAGATCTGAAAATCAATGGAAGTTACCGATGCAAAGCGCACAGAAGACCTCACTTCTGCACTAAGAGGAGCTATTGAGTACCTGGGTGCAATATGACAGATTCATGTTAAAAACAACGCTAATAGGTTTCAGGAGAAGTCACTTCACAAAAGGGCGTGTTGAGAGGTGACAGTGCCCAGGCACATCGAGAAGTGTCAGCACCAGAGGAACGCCCTTTGTGTGCCCTGGCACCCTAGTCGAAGTCTGGACACTGTCACCACCTGATCGTATAAGGAGGTGCCAGGCAGAGTAAGCAACTGGAGCAGAGCTCAAATGTGCCATGGCACGTGAGCTTAGGTCGGGGAGCCTAGTTACGCTGAGAGGCTGTGGGCACTTTGAGCAGAGCCTGGTGAGCTGGCTGTGCGGGCACCTGAAACTGAGCTGGGATGTGCTTGCACAGCAAAACCAGTGCAGTCCATGGAAGTGCTTGGGCAAAGCCTCGCTGTGCATGGGTATCGAAGGTGCTAGGCCTTTTAGCACAAAGTTCCTTACACCCGGGGGAGCATGGCAACAGAAAGAAAATACATATTTCAGAGGCAAGAAATGTCACCAGCCCAGGGGCTGTGCCAAGTGCAGAGCGGCTCAGTGCGCCCTGCTCCTTCAAGTGTGTCCATTGCAGGAAGGGGCGGGAGTGGCAGGGCTGCACACTGCTCATGTAAACAGAGCCATGGACGAGGTCCAAGCATGGCAGAGGAATGTTGGCTCAGTCATACCTCACCGCAGCCGCCCCACCCAGGCGGAGAGGAAACGGACAGTCTGTCACTGCGAGCAGAAGGCGGCAGAGGCAGGGAGTGGGAAATGAACTATGGAGGAGACAGAATCACATGGAGAAAGCACACACGAGAGGGAGGAGGAGAAAGATGGAGGAAGAAAGGTGGAGAAAGAGGAAGGATGGAAGGATAGGGAGAAAGATGCAGATAAAGTCAGTGAGGAAGGAAACGATGGGGAGAAAGGAATGGACCTAGAGCAAGAAATATGGAGGTAAAAGGCAGAGAGGAGGCTGAGAGAAAGTCAAGGAAAGACAGGAAGAGTACACAAGACAGAATGGCTGATATATGGAAACAAGCGTGCGCGCCTCGCCCTGAAAGTTAAAGAAAAAAGGTGTGCAGGCTGCAGCAGTAGGGACGTCAGAGAGGGAGAGAGAGGCGGAGGGGTGCACCCGCGAGTGGTGCGCACGCGCGCGCACTTGGGAGAGCAGTCTGCTCATTTTCAAGCACTGCACTCGAAAGGTGGATGCCGCCACAAGCATGAGTGTGTGCTTGAAAATGAGCAGAGCGACTGTTAAAGGCCCTCCTATGCAGCTCATGTGCGCTGCGTAGGCGAGACCTAAAAACTTGCAATTACAATCTGTTTCTTCATATATTGCATCCATACAAGTTCTACATCCATCAGAAGAGAGCCATTTGGAGAACCATATCCTGGAAGGTACGGACCCTAGGAGCCTTTAATCAGCACAGTGTCCATTGCAGGAAGAGGTTGGAGAATCTGAGGCGCTGGACCAGGAAGATCGTGGAGGTCCAGGTAGGGAAGTCCTCCCAACTTGTTGGGGCACACGCCGGACCCTGACCCCCCCCCCCCCAATGGCTCGCATCCCTGCGGTGTCCTACCTGGATCTTAATGGAAAGTTGAGAGTTCAACAGCAGCTACAAGGGGGAGAGTCCTGGCCAGAGTCCTACATGTTACATTGCCAACTTTGTGTGTTACAGGCAGGCATTTCCCCATCAATATTAGGGTGGCCCATGTGCAACGCACAAGATGAGGTATTGTTTGTGTAGGTCTAGTGGTAAGTACAAGCTGATGTTCTGTGCCTATTATCTTTATGACCAGGAAAACAGCAGAGTCCAGTCCACTTCCAATGTGCTGTCTTGAGCAGATACCTGGCTGAGTGAACTTCTAATTCATCTCATGTTCTTTGATGTTCTGGGTGACAATTGTACCAGACAGGCCACTTGTATTTCTTGTGTGAGGAGTGATTTTCCCTTACTACTCATGTGATGGTGGCCCTATTACAGGTGACATGGCATACAGTGCACTCTTTATGCAGTGACTGTGCAACACTTCCCATTGTTAAGTTGTGACTCTACAGTCACATGAGTGTAGAAACATCACTGGTACCATCAGCATTAGCGCCTACATGTTGCCCAGTGTACATTTCCCTGTTTTGAGTTTGTGGAAACCATCTTTGCGAAGTGATACCAAATGCCGAAGGCCCTGTTAAGTTGACATGAGAATCAACATATAGATGCTTGTACTTTTTCACGATACCTAAGTAAAGATTCTTTTGTAACGCAAAGCTTGCCCAAGAGAGATACGAAAACAGAGTAGGATGCTAGCTTAGCCACAAGTATTTCAGCATATCACATTTAGAAGTATTTCTGGTACATGCTTTGATATTGCAATTATTTTTATGGAAAAGTACCAGAGCTAATACATTGCATTGCAGTGGAAAGTCCCAATACTGCCACATAGTCAGGAGACGTGGTCAGCAACAGTATAGTTGGTACCATAAAAGGTATAACGCAACCTAGTCCTCCCCTGATTGGACAAATACACAATGCTCAATCTGTGTTACGTGCATTGTAATGCTGCTTCCTTTGTGATTTATGTCAATAAAAGCTGTCAGAAGCATCACATCTTCGAACACTCAGCGGCTATTCTGACTGTCTCCGTGCTGCATGTAGTCGCGTTATCTGTTGGTTTCCAATACATTCTGTTCATCTCATGTGCTGCCAGAGAGCTTGTAGTTTTATTTCTCTATTCTTTATTTCAGCTTCCACATTTGGTGTGAGAATGCGACCCCAAGAGAACTGACTTCTACCACCACAGGGCAGCTGGACTTCAGCTTCGTTCAGAGTTTGGAGGCCTGAGGTTTGATTACTTTTTATCTCTGTCTCTCTCTCTCTCCCTCCGCTCCGTGGCTGAAGGACTCTGCTTGCTGTGAGTTGGTTTTTGTCATATATCTGGCTCCTACTTTACTCCCTGTCAGCACATTTACGTGAACATTTTATGGTGCGCTCTTTATCACTGCCCTCTTCTTTTCCTCTGTGCCGGTAGTGCCGGTGTGCCTGTGTCCCAGCGACATAATTCTCTCTTGCCATCTAATTAACCACATGGCTATCATTGTAGCCATTCTGATTACCTTCATCTGCCTCCTCTTTGTGGCTTTAATAATATACATCTCAGTCTGCCATCATTCGGCTGAAGACTGTGCCACTACTTGAGGTTAGCACTAATGGTGCTCACAGTGGTGTAATACCCTTTGCTTCATGCACCGTCCGTGGTATTTGACCTCTGACAATGCCGTCGACCTCTACCCATCTCTCTAATGTGCATTTTTACTCCCCATTTAAGTTTCTGTGCCGAGTTCTCACCCCGCCAGGCTGGTGACGGCATCCCGCCCCACTTTTCCTGCATGCAGTGATTCCCTGGTGCTAAGCAGCACTTGGCTGATGGTGTACCATGGAGGGCGAACTTCTGCACTCCCCTGTCTTGCCTGTGGAGAGTCCCCGGCCTATGGGGGTGGAGAACCTCTGCGGCTACATCCCATTTGCTGGAGCTGAAGTCGGTAGGCATTGCCAGAATCAACATCCATCTGTGAGTTATTCTTGAGGATCTCCATCCTCCGAGTTGGGTTGTAGCAGGTAGCCCCTCGTTTTAGAGTTACGGCAGTTTTTCTCCCCAGGTCCAGGCTGTAGCGGTAAAGGCTCCCCTGAGTTTGCACATAGTTGACGTGCAGGAACGATATTGTGGGGATGGCAGCCAGATGGGTTCCTCCTTTTATGACCAGTACCCAGCGGGGGACGCTGCCTCCTGCTGGATGCCAGATGTGGTCTCCATCTGTGCCTAAGGGTCCACCTAGGCACAACGTGGAGGGAGTATCAGTTGCTTTATTCTCTTTTTGGGTTTTATTGCATTTTTGTATTGTGTTACTGTTATGTGCCTCTCATATATTGTGGTTAAATATTGTTAGGGTTGCACCTACAGTTTCTATTGTTGCAGGGTGTTTTCAGTAATTGTCAGGCTATCATTTTACCTGGGTATTGTAGACGCAGCGTGACTGACATAAATACGCTGCTACCTCTCTGACAACTAACTGAACACCCCTCTGCTAATTATTGTCGCCATAATAAAATGCCATTTAATATTCCCGCCCACTTACTATGCACTGCCTAGCAGATATATTAATTTTTACCCTGTACTGTATATCAACTCCCATTTGTGTGTTACTTCCTATGTCCCTTGAAGTACCAATAATTCATAGCACATCCCATAATATAGCGCTGCAGCGCTGGGTTGCCAAATACTGCTTCTATGTTTTATGTGTGTGTCTCAACTGCATGAGGAGCTCACCATTTCTGCTCTGTTTATATGAATTCCTGGACACTCCCGGCATATTCCAAAGGGTCTTAAATTCCATCTTGCCGCCCCTCCTGCCCTTTTAGGAATACCTGGAGAACGCAAGGAGACAGAAATACTATTCTTTCTTCCTCCTTTCCTCTCACCTTCTTTTCTATCCATGGGAGCGGGTGTCATCGTGTCACTAGCGCCCAGGATTTCCCTCTTTCCTTTTCCACTTGTGAATGCTTTGGTGAACTAGTACCGATTGAATTGTCTTTTGATTGACGAACGGCTTCATCTGCTGTTGCAAACACTGGAGGCTGGCTGAAAGCATATGATATTGTTCATTCACCCACTGTGTCGTTTGTCTGCATTATAGCATGACCACCCCCAGCCTACCTGTGTCTGGTATATCTGAATTGTCATTACATAGCAACAAGGGTTAGTGTTTGCATGCCACAGCAGTATCGAATAACACCATCATTTCTACCATGGGCAACCCTCTGAGTAAAAATAATTTAAATAGCAGCAAGCCAGCTCCACCAAAAGACTTCGCAGCATACCATGTGGCCCAACACCAAAGACTGGGTTCCATACTCTTTATACAAAAATGGCAGGACCTGACAGTGAAGAGACCCGACTTGCAATTCCCATGTAACGGAACTTATCACTTGAATAAATTGCCATATTTGAGACAAATTTTAAAGTTGAAAGGAAAGAAGATAAAGCCCACAGAGTGGGAGTCGCTTTATGAGTGGGATTTGGTTCTGCGAAATATGCGCACAACCAGTGATGTCAAAAGTAAGGTGCATAAGGAATTGTTAGAAGTTCAGAACAATTTGTTGAATGCGATGGCAAAGAAAAAGATCAGTCAGAATTGGAGAAAGATGCAATTAGATGTTGTAGGAGTGTTTCCATGCATTCCAGTTGACACTAAAAAAGTAAATCAAAAGGAGGGGGAGGGAGAAAAGGATACAGTCCTTGAAGACCTACTAATCTTCGGACACTCAGCGGCTATGCTGACTGTCACCGTGCTGCACATATTTGCATTATCTGTTGATTTCCAATAAATTCTTTTCATCTTATATACTGACAGATACTTGTGGCATCATTTCACTATTCTTTATCTCAGCTTCCATAAGTTCATCTGCAATAGTGTTTTAAAATTAATTCACTGACTGGTGACATGCATCAGGGAGTGAGATGTTGAACTGTAGAGATCATTTGTGAATGTCTACACTCATCCTTACAGGGCAATTTGAGTTTGCTATACCAAAGAGTGCTGTGTTGTGCCATTCCATTAGGACTATAGTGATCCCACATCTTTATGTCATAGATATTCACTGACACTCAACAACCTTCAAAGGTGTATTGACTTGTAGGAATGCAATCTATGAATGGCGTTAATACCTGAACCATGCAGGCTTGGGGATGTTCATATTGCTATATGAAGTTTTATTCTGTGTGAATTTGGAGTATCTATCTCCAAAAGCATTGACCCTCACTGTTTCAAAGCTAATTTTCTTTGCTTCATATGAGACATAGCTAACCTACTTCAGCACAACTTTCATTAGATTTTTCAGGTAGTGGACATATTATGAAGTTTCAAGCCAAAAATGTCATCAGTGTGCAATATGCATTTGTATTTGACATGATTTATGCTACAGCACATATTGATGGTACATTGGTCTTTAACTTGCCCTTCATGACATCATGATGTGTTATGAGGAAAATGAATATTTGTTGAAATCTGGGCCTTGTGGGAACATTGTGCAAATTTAAAAATTGAATCCATCCTATTTGGTAACATCATTTTACTATGGTATACTACAAGTGCCAAAGTATACAAGGAGATCAACTATCCTAGTATGGATATCAGGATGGAGTGTAGACAAGTCCATCAATGCATTTGGAGCTGTCTGGGGTTATGCTATAAGTGGAACCAACTGTTTGCAGGTTATGTTGCATGCACGCATCTGGTCATGCTAATTTTGAAGCCTATATAGTGAACCATGAAGCTGATGTGATATGTGCACTTAGTAAATGTTTTCTGTTGAAATGTGTTGGTCAGGTGTGGAAACGCAGTTGCAATAAACCTATTTTACATGCCATTTCAGATTCATCCAGGTCAAGAGACAGAGAAAGGACCGACATTGTTGGGGATAGAGCTGGTCACAGTGGTTCTGGACATGACAGCATAGACACGGAGGGGCCCAGGGACCAGGAGGGTGTGGGGAGTACCACAGAAGACACATTCTCAAGTTCTTCATCATCTGACTCATCCTTCAGGGGACACTCCAGAGTGATGGCAGACCCTACAGGATTAGTTCCACCTTCATCCTTGTCCACCACGCCAAGTTCCATCGCTACCCTCCCTGTTGTTCCCCAATAAGTTGGCCGGGCCTACTTCCCTAAGAGCCATCTCCTTGGCTCTAGGCACCTCAGGCCCTGCCCCTGTTACCCCTGCTGCCCTGAGTGAGGAGGCTATTGACCTCCTGAGGAATATCTCTGTGGGTCAGACTGCACTACTGAATGCTATCCGAGGGCAAGGCAGCCAGATGACACAAATGGTGGCCTACCTGGAAGGCATTTACTGTGCAATGTCTGGCCTACTGAGTTCTTTTCAGGTCTGGCCTCCTCCCTCACAGCAGCTTTCCACACATCCCAACCTGCCACCCCACCTCCTGCCCCTTCCCTATCCAAATTCTCTATTCCCATGCCTGACCCAAGCACGCTCACACATCCGCATGCACACACTTCATCAGACCTAATCACGACACACAAACAAAAACAGCAAAAAAGACGCTGGCATGCAACCATTCACCAAACACTCACCCCGACAACACTACCACCACCCCAACATACCCCCAGACACATCTACCACAGATGCATTCACAACCACCAACATACCCCAGACACCACACCAACACCCACAGAACCATTCCCAAACACCAGCATTCCTGCAGACACCATACCAACACCCACATACCCATCTACAACCCCCAACATTCCCACAGAAACCCCAACACCCATACACCCATTCACAATACTCAGCATACCCAGATCATCCACATCACACACACCCAAAAAACGTAAACACTCACAGTTCCCCCCAGACACTTACAAAACACACAGAAGATACAGCACATACACCTCTCACTTCCACTCCCTCTAGCACCCAGTCCCAACTCCCTCCCAAACATCCTACCCATTTTCCCTGTGAAAGTGTCTTATTTGCCCTTTCCCTTAACCCTGTGAAATCCGACCCACCTCCCAAAGTCAAAAAACCTCCCCAAACCCCAACCCATCCCTTCCACATCCAAATCCACCTCAGGTACCATCTTCGAGGTGCCTGTCATGCCCAATGGAAGCCGCGCAGTGTCAGTAAGGGCAAGTTTAGTTGCACAGCACAGATTGAACAAAAGGACTGGACATTGGCCGTTGTTTTACTTAATATTTTGTCATACAATTATTACAGTTTTGCTTAGTTTGGAAGAAATAAATCCTGTCATTACTTGTCTAATTACTTGATGTTATTGGACAATTAGTTATCTGTGACTATAGTTGTGTTTGTTTTATCCCTGATTGCTGATCCAGTTGAAATGGTTAATATGACCTTGGAAACAATGCTGGAGTTACACAGGACAAAAGGAAATCCAATTGGGGCTGAAATTGAATTGGGTGTTATATTATATGGTAAGTATTTCAGCTTTTCTGGCTAATGTCAACATAACTTAGGTTGCACTTCTTCCTATGATGTAGGTTGGATATTTAATGTGTTCAGGTTAGGTTTTTGTTTATCCACACATGGATGGTGTTAACTTGTCCTACCTTTGTAGTGCTGGGTTTGCATTCACAACTTGCACTTACACATTTCCTGCACTTGCATGGCACTTGGTCATACTATTGGTTGTTCCTGATAGACTTCAATGCTGACAGGTCCTGTGTACATTGAGGTATTAAGGATTAAGGGATGTGCAAAGGGGACTGTGGCGCAGGGCCCCAGCCTTTCAGGGTTCCCCCTGGTAGTGGCATACCTGTTCTGAAGAGACTGTTTGCATTGTGCCATTTGAATGCCTCTCACACTATTTGTGATCCCACTTAATGGCATTACCTTTTCATGTGGGTGATGTGTGAGAGTCCAATACAGATATGTAGCAGAGAAGATGTGTTTCAGTTTCATGACACATTCATACTGATGTATCTTTGATATCACAACAGGACCTAAGATATGGGCAATGAGAGGGTACCAATAGATTATTAGGTGTGATATTGATGAGAAGGTGCTGTTGTGTAACAAAATGTAATGCATGCATCGCTATCACTGATTATGAGATGTAAACTCATGTCTAGTTCTATGGAGTGTGCCTGTGCAGTGTCAGTGACCTGGCCAAAGAGGGCAACATAGAGCTTGAATTGGGTTATGCATTGAAAACAAATCCGAACATGGGCTCGCAAAATATGTCTGGCACCTACCGTTTGCCAGGTCCATGGCAGGGCATCTATTTGCTGAGGAGTTGATGGAAGCAGGTTGAGAGTATAGGTTACAGTTGGTTGTCTCTGCAACGGTGTCATCTTTGGACGTCATCAAGCAGGTTCAGGAGAGAAGGACGTATACGATCAGCTCTGTAGCAGCACAGGATGTGTGAAGTTGAGTACAGGTGAGGTTCGGCCTTATATATCTCTCTTTCCGTCAGCTCAGATGTGGTGGATGGACCGCCACATTCACGTCGGCTGTAAGTGACCTGGTATTTGGGCTTGTGCTTACACTAGCAGTCCGCCCTTCTACAGATGCATTGGCCTATCTCTCCATAGTTGAGATTTTCTGGCGAATGCGGGGGCCCATAGTGGTCTTTCATCTATGTAACTGCATGCATTGTAATATGGGGGTCGGATTGCCAGGGGTGCGACGGTGAATCCACTACTGTCGGCACGGCATTACCGAGACTGCCAAACTCGTAATCAAACCCTTAGTTCTTAAGGGGAGTTTGGAGGGCACCTGAGGTCACGATCTTAATATGTTGTTTTTTCTTTCAGATTTCCCTCCCTGCTGTTCCTATCGCCAACATCCTTTCCCTTGTCTGCCACTCCAACACTCTGCACTGGTATAGCATTCAGAGTTGATGGTACCTGGAGATAGACGTCTCGATCTCCATGCAGACCCTGACATTAAATGAAGGTGTTTGACACTAAAATGGGGGAAATTTACTATTCCAACACCAATCTAAGCCATTTTGGGGAAGGAATAGGACATAAAGAGGTAACATTTACTATTTCCACTGCAATCTAACAAAACCTCTAGTTGATATTAATATGGTTAAAAAATGATTACAATAAATGTACATGAACTCAACTAAATAAATGTTCTTTTAAAAAGTAAACTACATAATTATTTATAATTTATAAAATACCATATAATAATTTAAAAAATAATATACTAATGTAACAATTTTCAATCACTTTCATGGAACAAATGTAAAATAAAAGCCACTCAAAAAACTAAATATAAACATTATACAAACACATCCATTTCTAAACAATTGGAAAACACACCTTTTTAGTAAAAAGAAATAAAATAATATTAATACACATTAAATTTAAACATTTTAATATAAATGTATTTTTATACAACATAATTAGATACAAAATCAATCAAGTAAACATATATAATTTTATAATTGAGCATAAATATCTTTATTAAATATTTACAATATTTAAATCATAATTGATAAAGTAATACAAACAAATACATTTATTATTTATGCACATAAAACCAGATGTTATATCATTTTAATTTATACATTTATAAATTACATTTTTAATAAAATTGGAATAAAAATATAAAAGATACAATCCAAAAATGTACAAAAACGTTAGTTTGCTATGTTGTGTTATAAAATATTTTTATAAATCTCAAAATAATTTTTAGAATATTGCAATTTAATTACAAATCAATATAACAAATATATCATATTTTCTTTTAAAACTCAAAGCATACAAAGAAATGATCATATCATAAAAAATACATGTACATAAAAAAATCATATCATAATAATATCCAGACACCAAACTTTACAAACAAATTAATTCAAACATTTTTAAAAAATAATCCCTGCCCTTCTCCCCAAAAGCACCTATGGCACAATAAAATCTATAAAAGTTAATAAAACAATCTAAATAATACTTAAATATTCATAATCTTTACAAATGAAATACAACAAATAAATAAAACTTGTAACACAAAAATTAACATACAACATTACATAAATACTACAAAAACATTAATAAAGAGCCTATAAAAACAACATTATTTATAAAGGAAAATGATATCATTTACAACAATATTAAAAATAACAGAAACAATATTCTTACCTTTAATATTCCTGACTGTGATATTTCTGAGATCACAATATTTTTGACGCAACATTTCTAAATCACAATATTTGTTTATTTAATAATTTGACCAAAAACATCCCTACATAACAGTGTGACCCCAAGCCTACATATGTATCCAAAGATGCCAACTAATATTGAATGGTAGGTGTGTAATGTTTGAGGTTAAATACAGATTGTACTAATTTATCCACAAACATATAGTCCATTTGGTAATTGCTAATCTTTTATCCTTGATATTATCCTCTATATGTTTGATTCATTCAGATGTATAAATACATGGGATTATTGCAAATCCATCCACAGGAAACATGCCAGTTGAATTACCCACCACATTTCTTTTTTTCTGAAAAAGTTCCTATTGATCACTTTCTCTTTTGAGAGGAGATATAACATCCACAAACTGAAATCTAATTTGCTCACTTCAGTGACCATTCTCAATATGCTGTTTTACAGCCAGTGTTTTATTTCTTTTTTAGTCCTTAGGTGGCATTCATGCTATGTCCAATGTGTCCATACTTAACGTATAGTTTCTCAAAATAAAATGTTATTGTATATTACATACACCGCATACATATGTATAAAGGTAAATAAGTATTTTATCATAACGTTTTTTATGTGTATGGATGGAATATAAAGTCTGATTTGATAAATATTGCACTTCTCACTAGCAGACAAGCATACATGTAATTCCGCTTGGTTTTAATAAATGTGTGCTGTACTTACTCTCTGTCTATACCAGTGAGCACATGAAGATCCTTAAGATTTCTGCCTCAAATACAAATTGTGGAAGTGATTCACGATTTTGTACGTAGTAATGATTTTCCAATGTTTAAATGTATTTTTCTGCAGTTTTTGAATTGTCCTATACATGCTTATAAATGCTATTTTGGTGTGTGTAGATTTAGATTCCGTATATAGGTTTCCCGATTTATGCCCTTATATAGGTACAATTCATATTGCCCCTATTTAGGCATAGAAAATCCAGCCCTTATTTAGGCATTGTCCATGCTAACCAAATACAGGCATGGTCTCCTACATCGGTCAATCCACATCACAACGAGTTCTTGGAAAACCAGACTCTTAAGCCTTTAGGAATTTCCCTTGCTTGGATATTGATTTCTCCAAGAACTCATTTAGTATGCATGAACATCTATTCCTTAGGGGTTCATTCATGACGTTCCGATGCTCGACTTTTACGTCAATACAGGCATTCCTAAACACCTTCAAGGTATAAATATACCTGCACTTGCCTTGGCAAACCACGGTTCCGGTACGGTCCAGTTTGACTGCCTACTTGCGGTTCGCCACAGCAAGTTCGGAAGGAGATCGAGTTGTCGCCTGATGCACTGACCAGACGCTGTCATCCTCCTCGCAGAGAATCCAGCTCCAGTGTTTCTGACTCCCCTTGCGGGGTGTTAGATATCGAGTCACGGAAAGAGATTCCAACCTCACACATTCTAAGGTATGGAGCAGACTAGAACTTAGAGAAACTTTTGGCAACTCTTGGCAAAACTAAAACTAAAGCTAGCTATACTTTAGAAAACAGCACCAACTTCTTACCTCGTACTACACTTAGGTTAGGTACACTGGGGTAGAACTATTTAGAAGCATCAGATGAGTATCCACATTTTAGCCTGTGTTATTTATGTATGTATTTTATGAATATATGTCATAGCTATAAACCATGCTATTGCAGTATTATTATATCTTACTGCTAACTCTGTATGTATTGTACTTCGCATCCTGTCTTACAATTGTAGCAGGTCATATCTCTTGCATGAGAAATAAGACTGTTCAATAAACCCCTTTTTATTGAAACGTCCGTCTCTCTATTTCTGTGCAACTCTGTAGAAACGAAGCATGCACGATTGACTGAGTGAAACTGTTATCTATTGTTTCCACGGTTCTGAGATTGTTCCGACTCTAAGGGAAACAAAGTTGTCATGTTTATGCAGTTGTCAGAAACGAATCCCTTCTTGTATATTCGAGAAGTCTCTAGTGACCTCTGAGTTAGCTGGCACACACAAGTAATGAAGTTTAATGTACTCGATAGAGACATATTGACCTCAGTCCTATGTCAAAACTATAGTGTATATTATTCCAATGCGCAGAGCCTATCAGGGATATAGGAACTACACTATAATTTGGTCCATTTTGATGTTCTCCTTCACATGTTCATTCTGTAACGATAGAAATTAGTATTTGTAACAACTCCTGATAATGTATTTACTCTGCAAATCTTTGATTCCAGAATATATTGTTACTCATCTGACATAATTATTTTATTCTCATTAATTGAGTCTTGAATAAACTTTGAATAATACCAGGTGGCTGGCAATGCTGTTGCAGCAACATATTAGTTTTTTTAGTTTCTTTCTGTTATATATTAGTGTGACATTTTCCACAGATTTCTTTGTACAGTTACAGTAATTATTTAACCATTGGCTTCCAATATTTAGCATACATTTAATCCAGTTGGTCATTCGGTTTAATTCAAGTACACAAAAGTCAAAGGGGCATTTTCTCAAGGACTTATCGCCGAGTTAGCTGCACTTTATCTCTACCAAAGTGGTGATAAATGTATTGCCCTATTCACAAGCTGGTGCTAAATGCTGATATCACCAGTTTCGCTGCGATAGTAGCCGCACAAAACATTGCCACAGATGACACCGGCAACTAACGCTAATGAGATGCAGAGTAGGCGTTCTCGTGCAAAAAGCCACGACAACACCACTTCGCAACATTCTCAACGACCAGCAAGATCAGCGATAAGATCACAAAACATGCGATGAGGCGCGTTAGCACCAGGGATTTAACACCTGCTCCTACCTGGTGTTAAGTCGGACGACAACCTGCACCATAAAAGGGAGCCCAGCCCAGAGCCACACCTGAAGAACAACAGATGCCATGGAGCTACTGATTATGCAGCTCAGACACCCAAGAGGGCCACAACACCCACCGCCACCACCCACAGGCCCCCTCGCCCAGGCCCCACCCCGGGCGCCCCTCCCCACCCTGGAGAAAGATACTTCACATCAACTTTACGAAATCCTGAACAAAACAATTCGCCTGATGTCCCAGAATTACAACAATTAACATTCATGTGTGGTCAGAAAATGGAGAAGCATTCATTGATCATTGAAAGTCCAAACAAAATATTTAATTCAAATTTAACTCAAAACAACTATTTGGAAGAGTCATGGCGGGTCTTCACTGGACAATCTGTAAGTCACAGCCTGGAAGACAAAATTCAAGATAAGAAGGTGTGGCATGTGCCCATCAAAGGACAGCGAGAGAGAGAGAAAGAGAGATAGAGCGAGAGAAAAAGAGAGAGAGAGAGAGAGAGAAAGAGGCAGAGAGAGACGTAGAGAGAGAGAGAGAAGGAGAGAGAGAGAGACAGAGAGAGAGAGGGAGAGAGAGGGAGAGAGAGAGGGGGAGCAAGAGAGAGAGAGAGAGAGAGAGAGAGAGAGAGAGAGAGAGAGAGAGAGAGAGAGAGAGAGAGAGAGAGAGACAGAATGACTGTACAAGGAGCGCAAGGCCGCTTGGGCTTCTGGCTCATACATGCCAACTGTTGTGTGTATATCGCTATTGGTGCACCATGAGCCTAAGGCCTAGCCTGCATTGCATCGTGAAAGCCACATCACATTTCCAGATTGCAAGCAGTAGTCAGACTATCATTAGGTATAAAATATCCTTTGTCTCAATACATAAGGTGGAAGGACATCTGCACCTACGACCTTAGTCTGGCATGCGGCTGGCACCCCCTGAGGGAGATACCATTGCAGATGATGACGACTCCCACACCACGCACAGCGCTATTGAAAGACCAGCGTATCCACACCCCACACACAGAAGTTCTTGCTTGAGGTACTCCTGCATGGGATGCCCTTGACACTTACTTACACAACAACCCATTCTTCCAAACATTGCACACACATACGACTCATTGCTCCGAGCTGTGGAATATCATCCACATAACTGCCACAGCTCAGAAGACTGCCGGTTCTACGAGAGACACCAACGCAATGGCGGGACATCCTGGGCACATGCACAAACCCTCTCACGTGGAACTGTACCATGAATGTATGCTGCATTAGTTGGGATCTCTGGCAGTGTAGCACATCAATTGCTGTCTGAGCTTCCATCTTTTGTACGTCACCTGCGTCCAGCCCTGGTTCCACTGACGATCATGCACATTCGAGTGGCCCATGGATGTCTGCCTATCCAATACAAGGGTAGCTGAACTGGATTATGACTTGTGTGTGTGCCTCCTGTTGGCCCACGACCGGGAGTGTAACCAGTGCATGGGATGCCTTGACATTTGGCGTATGTGCTGGTAGTTGGGCATGGGAGATTGCACAAGTCCTCGTATTCAGTGACCACATCGAGGCGTTCGATGTGGTCAGCCAAGGAGTGTTGTAGAGCATGGTACGGACTGTGGGAGTCCGTTAGGGACTGTAAGTGGCCCCTGATAGGACTCATGCACCCACGTATGGCATCAAGTTTGGCTGCCATGAGGTCGAAACCCACCTGCACCTGTTCAGCCAGCCCCCTCTGGCAGTCTAACATACGGCGTTGGAATGCCATGTGTTTTTCCACGAGGTGGTGGGAGCCAGCCGTGGTGGTGGGTGCTTCCTGCTGTGTGGGCTGTGCAGGGAGTGGGGTTACCTTGATGCAGCTGGGCTGCCCTGCTCCTGGAGATTGGGTACGGTGGCTGTCCACGAGCCGTTGGTGGGTGTCGGGGCGGATGGCCAGGGGGTCCTCATCATCATCACTGAAGAGATGTCTGGTCTGCTCTGCAGGAGGTGTTGATTGTCCCTCTGCAATGTAAAAGGGATGTGCAGGTTAACAGTGTGTTCCATGTATGTTGATGCATTGTATATGTTTACATTCAGACTGCATGACAATGTGCATTGTGACTGTTTTGGAGGAGCTGGATATTTGATGGGAGACAGTGGACATATCGACTACATGACGGATGTGAGGTTGTACTTGTACATTATCATCTCACAGTTTCCTGCTATGGCAGATATGATTGGCCAGTTTCTATGCACAAGCGGCACCAGTTGTGCCCTCTGTTCTGTAGTGAAAGTGTTGCACTTTGTACCACATTGTCGTCAATGTTGATATGCTGTGATTGCTATGTGTGTGTGCTGCATTGTCGAAGAGTCGCCCCTGCAGCTCTGATTTGGCAGCCCCTTATCCCTTTCAGGCGGTGTGCTTTTGACTTGTGTGCTTTTACGGTGCTGAGATGTTGGCACCTTGGGTCATTTGTGCTCTTGGATGGTTTTTGTACTCTTGTGCATGGTTTATCCGCAGATGTGTTGTTGACATCAGGGGTTGTATGTGAAAGTGGATGTGTCAGAGCATGACCTGCTCCTTTGAGAATGTTATTCAAACTGGGCCACCTCACTGTCATGTCGTGTACCATGTCATGTATTTTGACTGCACCCATGCTATCGGTCATGCAATGTCACTTGCATTGTCAGTGTGGCTCAGAGCTGCTGCTTTGCTGGATTCAGCACATGTGCATGGGTAGTCTTGTGAGACTGGTGATAGGGCGGGGGACCCTGGGTGCACATAGTGGACAGGGGCCTACTTGGTGTTTCTATGTGTGCTGCAGTGTGCCAAAGGAATCAGGGACATGTTCCACAATCATTGTTGGTGTGCAGTGTGCTAGAATTGAAAAAGATTGCGGTCCCACTCTCTATTTTTGAAAAATGTTCATCAATTATTCCTTTTATTATCCTCTTAGGTGCTGATGAGTATCACCTCCTGATCGTGAGGTGTGAATTACAATATTGAAAAGAGCACCCTCCAACGCTGAAAGAGCGAACTCAATTAGCATCCGTGGCGACGTATTATCGCTTTCCAAATTTTTAACCACTTGAATAAATGTTCAGTCTGGTTATTTCTTCATGAATGTTGCATTTGTTGCTTCTTCAATTACCTGATTCATATGATTATTCTCATATGCGTATAACAATTATACTGGTCATCTGATTATACAGGTACCCCAATGCATTTTGGGCTCTGCCCTTCATCAGGGGGTAATTCCTACAAGGAATGTTACACACACATTATTTACAAAAAAACAAGAACTACCAAATGCATTCAATAGTACTAAACGTGCTAAAGTGTGTGGAAAAATGGACCAAAAAAGTAATATAAAATCAGTGAAAAGTGAAATCTGAAGTGTGAAATCCATGGATAAGCAGTTGCTAGTATGGATTTTTCAAAGTGATTAGAATGACTATGCTCGCCAGATGGCAAAGTTCACAAATTTAAACGGAAAAGTGTTCGCGTGAAAAGCGCGCACTGCGTTTCATTGGAAACTCGTACCTGTGGACATGTGTACCAAAACGTAACTCATGTCTATAGGCTATATAACGACTATCTCCTGTGATAAGCCAAAGTAATTAAAACCCACAGAGTGTGCCAGAAGACGAAGTTCATCTTATAAACCAATAAAATGCTCCCGTCACAAGTGCGCGACAGTTAAAACAAAACTCGTACACGAGCATGCATACAAGTAGTGCGTGCTCCCAAATAAAATACCGACAAAGATTAACACTGAGTGACCAACCATTCCTTCGCTGTCTCACATGTACCTTCTGTGCTGCGGTGACACCGCCTTGCATATTTCCAACAGTATACGTCTCCATTCCACTAGTCACCCAGAAAAAAATACTATCTTACACCGAAAATAGCTATGAAAAACAACAACAGACTACACTCGTCGTTATAGAAAAGACAAAACCAGGATTCTTCTACTAGAAAAGAACAAATGACTATAATTCAAAATGAAACTCAAGTTAATGATGTTAGTCAATTCATAATTCCAGTAACTTAATCAGTGGCGTTCCGTAAAGATAGCTGAAGTAACTATTAAAAAATGAGGTGAAATCCGCCGAGTTCAACCCTAATGTAACAAAATTCAGGATAAGAAATATTTATTAATCCAAACATGAGCAGGAATCAATGATTAAATAGGTGAAAGCCCAGTGATAAATACCGCTATGTGCGTGGTGTGCTCAGAGTGTTAAGAGTTGTGTTCTAATAGCTATGAAAAGAAAATCAATAACGAACAAATAAACATCGTTAACATGACAATTACACAAGTCATATTTTTTAAATGCTGCTCAGTCTTCAAATTTTACAAAAAAGCAACTAAACTCTACGCGTTCATTTAACCCCTTCGGGTGTATAGAATTGAGTTTGCTGATCCAATAAATTTCACATTGTAAGAGATGTTGTTTATTGTCTCTCCCTTCTTTTTCTTGCATCTGTTCAAGCACCATGTACCTTAGCTGACTGATGTTATGATTCATTTCCATGAAATGTACTGCCACAGTAGGTTTTTAGTCCGAATATTACTTTTGTGTTCTGTAAGATGGGTCTTAATTTTGCGCTCAGTCTTACCTACATATGGTAATCCACAAGGGCACTTCAGTAGGTACACTATATTGTTAGTGTCGCAAGTGGCTGTAACATTCAATTTGATGGGGGTACCTTTTGTAGGATGCCTGATGGTAGTACCCTTTATAATGTTGTTGCAACTTCCGCAATTGTGACATGGAACTGTACCTCTGTAGTTCTGCTCATGTTTACTGCTTTTTTTATTGAGTAGTTGCTCCACATTCCTAGTCTGTTGGTATGCGGAAATTGGTAATTGTTGAAATATTCCTCTAAAGTCTGGTTCTGCTTGCACCAAAGGCCAATACTTTCAAATTATTTGTTTGATTTTAATGCTTTCATTAGAGTATTTTGACACAAACACCATTGTCTCCTCTTTTGTAACGTTTGTGATTTTTGGTGTTAGCAACTGAGCCCTGTCCTTCAGCTTAACTCTATCAACTGCTTCCTGTAGAATGGGTGCTTGATATGATCTTTGTTTAAATTTTTGTACGATTTTTGTGCTGTTTTTGCTATATATTTCCTCAGAAGATGAAATCTGTTTAATTCGAAGCAATTGCCAATAGGGAAGGTGTTTTTTTAGAGACATTTAAAGGGAAATGGGAAAAATGCAAGAAATTATTCCAGTCCGTGGGCTTGGTAAATACTAAAGTAATCAATTTGTTATCCTGTAGCATAATGTCAACATCCAGAAATTAGATCCTTTCAATGCTGATATTGTGTGTGAATTGAATTATATCATCGTTGGAGTTAATGTCAGTTATAGCTTGCAGTAATTTAGATTGAGATCCTTTCCTAATTAGAAAAATATCATCTATGAACCTGTGATAGGTAATCAAATTGTCTTGCCAGGTCTTTTGGGATAAAATATGATCGAGCTCAAACCGATGCAGAAAAAGATTTGCATGCGCAGGAGCAGGGCAACTTCCCATAGATGTCCCCGATAGTTGAGTGTAGTAACCTCCATCCCATGTGAAGTAGCTATGATATAGCGTGAAGTGCATCAATTCTAGCAAAAATATTTTAAGGTCTTGTTCTTTATTGCTATCGATAAGGAATGATTCCATAACCTGTAACCCCAAATCATGGGGAATAGAAGTATACAACGAATTTACATCAATAGTACATAGAACAGGTTGAATGTCTTCTTCAATTTCAATGTTAATGATTTTAATGAGAAAGTTGGTGGTGTCTCGCAAATACGTTGACATATTCTGAACGCTGAGTTGTAAATGACGGTCAATGTATTTGCCTATGGGTTCATTTATAGAGTTTCTGGTACTAACAATAGGTCTGATTGGCAGTTTTTCTATGCATTTATGGATTTTTTGAATCATGTGTAGGCAAGGGGTGCTTGGGTTGTTTTTTTATCAAAAATTTCTTGTCTTGTTCATTAATGATTTCTTTGTCTAATAGCGGTATTTCTCACTGGGCTTTCACCTATTTAATCGTTAATTCTTCATCATGTTTGTATTAATAAAGCTTTCTTGTCCTGAATTTTGTTATGTTAGTGTTAGTATTTGCAAATTCTTGAATTAAATCAAGTACCCCCTGAATATTAGCCCTATCGGCCTTCAGGTATAAAGTAATATCATCCATCAATAGCATGAATGTAAAAATTTGTGTCTGCCGCCATAAGCCTATTAGATACTAATCCACGCTGCTATTTATGGATTAAAATTTGACCTACAGTGATGATACGGGATGCTCAGACTTTTGTTGACAGTTTAAAATCTGCATTTAGCAGGCTTATCAGCTGATATGAGTTAACATTTGTTGGGTATTCATCTTTTTTAAGAAAACTAACTATAGCAAATTCTTTAAAAGTTGGAGAAATCTCAAAACCTTCCCTTATTGAATCGAATAAACATATGAGATTTGGAGCAACTCTTTTGAAAATGTCCCATAAAAGTCTGTTGGTATTCCATCATTTCCACATGCTTTTACTTTGGGAATCTTTTAGAGCACTTCTGCCACCTCTTAGATTGTTAATTTCACCACTATTGCATCTTTTTGGGCATTTGACATTCGGAGTAATCGTATTGAGCTGAAATATTGTTCTAAAGAGGAAAGTGAGACTGATTTTGTACTCTCATATAGACTCATATAATGTTTCAAGACAATCAGAGTAATTTCCACATTTTCAGTTACTATCATATGTGTATCGGGGTTCTCATTTTGGTTGACCACTTGGTTGTCCTGTTTTATTTGAGTGGACCAGACCAGGAATTTCCCTATCTGCTGACTTTCTTCATATATCCGTTGCTGGTTTAATCTAAAGTTACATTCTTCCTCCGGTAAAAAAAAAATCCCTGAGATTTTGCTTAGGCTTCTCCTGCTGTTCTTTTGAGTCAGACCTACCTTTTGTTTTCATATAGACCCCTGTGGCAGAGTTAACCACCGATTGTATTGCCTCTATTCGGGAAACCTGCTGCATATTTTAGTTTGCCTTAGATGCTATAACATGTCCTTGAAGAGTAGCCTGAAAGGCTTCACAGACTACATTGTCTGAAGATGTTTGCGATTTACCTGAAAAAAACTCCCCTATAAGTAATATCGTCTCTGCTAGCCAGTTCTGATTTACTGGAAGAGACTTTTCAAACTGCCACCTAGATCTCTCTCTGATGGGAGTTTCCAGATCCAACTGAATTGATATAACCGAATTATCAGAAAATGTGTTTGCCCAAATATCAGATGCCCACACCTAATTGCCTGCGATATTTAAAAAAGGTCTAATTGTAGTGCAGTATTAAATTGGCATGAGAAGCAAGTATATTGAGCAACTGATGGATGGTCTACTCGCCAGGGGTCATCTAAATGAAAATCCTGCTTTATAGTAGTGATAGTCTTTGTAGGTTTTGGCTTCCGCTTATTTTTGCCCAGTTTTACGTGTCTAAGATCAAATCTTGAATATAATTAAAATCACTCCCTAAGATCGTGGGCCCTTCTGCCAACATAGCAAGATTATATAGCTGTATCAATGGTTCTACTTCATCACTAACAGGACCATAATAGTTCACAAAATTCAAATGAAAATCATGAATTGATACCTTCAACCAGAGCCATCTTCCTCCTGTATCCCTAAGTACATATCTCACCTGCCAATCAATAGACCTACCCACATAGATCGTCACCCAACATATTGTGACCCCAGCTAAGGCAAAATATACATGAAAATATTTCTTCTAGATATACATTTTCGGACTTTTACTTTTGAGATGAGTCTCCTGGAGAAAAATTACCTCAGGACCAAATGAGGAAAGCTATCTCAACAAAGCTCGATATTTGTGTTTGTTGAAAACACCATTGGCATTGCATGATAACACGTTAACCTTATGCACCATTTAGTAATTCTGCTATACTTCATACATGCATTCCCCTTTTCAAGCCTTGTCAATCTCCTGCTCTGGTTAATTTAATTAATCCCCTTTGGTTTCGCTTTGTTCGCCCTAAGTTGGCAGGGTATGCCCAGACGTGGGTCCCTTGCTCACTTTGCCACTGAATTCAAGCTAGCCTGGCTGATGATGGCTGATTAGCCAGAAACCGGTCCCAGGATGCTTGTTTCCAGTCCAGGGAAGACATTGCTTGGCAGTTCGGGCTTGACTGTTCCCATGAGGCACAGGGTCAGACTGATTTGCATATGGCCATGTCTGAACTGGGGTGGCGGAATGAGCTAAAGAATGATGATGGACTAATCCCAGATCAGTTGACTGGGGCTGAGTGCCTGCAACATTTAACACTCCATCCATCATCCCCTTTGGTTTTGCTTAATTTAATTAATGCCCACATGAGACCTGCAAATCTTTCCTGAACGTGCTCCAGCCCCACACTGAACTCACCACCCACAAACCTGGTGACCCTCTAACCACCAGAAATCAATGGGGTAGAATTGTTCCCCCCTAGACCCACCACTAAATCTATTTGGTGCCATGTTGAGACACCTGGCATCACTCGTGGCCTCCAAAGGGGGGAAGAATACTTCCCCCGCATCACCTGCCCATATCTCTCAACCCGTTCAATTACTTAAAGGCCTTGACCTTCAGATAAGAGAAAAAAGAAAAAAAAATAGAATCAAGAGTAGTATCTACATTTTAGACAGAAGTTCCTGAGCTTTTTCTACATTTGAAAATAGATGAAACTGGCTGTTCGCTAGCACCTTCAGCTTAGAATGTTGTGCCACAGATGCCTCAAGACCCTGAGTTCAGACCAGGCCTGCTAGCCTTACAAACTCTCCACGGCGATAGGCCACGGAAGCCAACATGTCTCAAAAGATACAAAACTGAATATTTTCAGAGGTAGAGAAGCTTTTCTGTTCAATTGCTTTAAGCGGTATCTGTTCTTTAAGTCTCCAAAGTTCAGCAGAATGTTGCATGGATATTTCAGATTAGGTGAGCATCGAGCTGGTACATGATGAGCCCTCATAATAGACAAGTCGTCTGCAAAGTCGAGCAACACATGGGCTTTGATCAATGAACCCACCCATTAAGGCACATTCTAGCTTTCGCTCCCTTCTGGAAAGTCCACAAGGTGACAATTGGAACTACTCATATAATTCTCAGGTTTTTAGATTTTATCCTCCAAATACCCTATTTTCCTTTTCCATATTGTGCATCCCTTGCTGAACAGATCCCATATTATCCTCAAGGTCTGCTATCCTAGATTCCACCTCATTTAGTCTAACTGGCAGTTGTATCATATTCTCTTCAATTTTGGTTAGTCTATTATAGAGAGCTCCATTCTCTTGTACGTGTGAATGCTTTAACTCCTGTATCTCGAGTAATATAGTGTCAAATACCAGTTTGACAGAGTCAGGATAGCTATGCCCATGCGGGTAATCCTCCCCCCCCCCTTGTTCAACCCTGGATTGATTAAGCTTAGGCAAGTTCCCTCTGGGACCTTGTTGCAGTGCTGCTGAGAGGAGATCGGAGTTTTCTCCATAGCTGCCACAGATATTGGTTACACTCCTGCCTCTAGAATTTGCACTACATCTTCCATTGTGGACTCTGACTGTGCCATTATTTTACCCAGACAGATTTTTGCTTGCTTCATAGATAAGGGGTATTCTTTAGGCCTTATTTTACTTGTCACATTATTTGTCATATGCCCTGCTTGCTCCCCCTTATTGAAATCCACTGGCACTGTTGCTATGGAGATTGACTAGAGGCATTGGATTTGAGCGCCATAGAAACACCTAGTCCTTTAGGTCCTGCTTCCTTCTCACTGCCACTCTGATTACTTGCTTGACTAGCATTCAATAGTACCACGGTCAACTGTTGACTTGTGTGAGCCACCGCTGACTTGACCTGCAGTGCGTGCCTTAGTGCTCTCTGGGAGGGTGCCGGTCAAAGTGCTGGAGGTGGTCCCTTAAAATGTTGCTGGAACATTCTAGATCTGATTTTTTTGTACTCCTTTCTTTTATTTGCAGGAATTTCCTTTCAGTGCACATGAGATAAAATGTATTTTGCTCTCTATTCTGTCAAATTAATTCACTAAATCATTGAGAAATGTATTTTATGAGCATTTAAACACGAGAATGAATACTCTTCAACAATACACGAGAAAAAGAGACATAACAACTGAAATTCTTTCGAAAGGAATTCTTTTTATATTCTTTAACTTAGCCAAATAACATATTCGATACAACATATGGAAAGATATCCATAAGCGGTTGCTCTAATAAGAAGTGCAAGGAAAAGTGTCATGTGTGAGGTGAGTAGAGGAAGGGAAAATCAGACAGAAAACAATAGTAGATCATAGTATCATAATTTTGCACATACAATACTGGTTACCATGATTATGAGAAGGGTAACCCAGTGTTCTTAGGCCTGACTACAAAACAATTATACTATATTATTCAAAGTCCGTTTATCAGAATGATGTTGTTATTTTTGAAATAAGAGGACAACTGGTGTGTTCTTCAAGATAACTTCTCGCCCTCGTAGCTGGGGTGCTTTTGTTGATCTGCGTACTACGCTATGGATGCACAACTTGCATCACACGACAGCATGTCCCGGCTGCTCCATCTTCGTAACCGGATGCTTGAATACTATGGCACTTTACCACTGGCAACTTTAAGCATAGCCTATGGATTGTCCTTCCGGTTTCCCTACTTTACTTGTGTGCAGCCTGTCTTTCATTGCCTAGATTGTCCGTTCCAATGGGCTCTGGATTTGTGCTTGTCGAACTCAGTGTCTCCTGCCCCGGATTATGATCGGCTAATGAGCCCCTTAGTGGCTCATGAGTTGGATTGTTCTGGCGTCAGGATTATGGCCTGTGGAGCAGCACATGGAGTCCTAGGGAATTGGGACATCGGAACGCCTGCAGCTGAATTCTTAGCGAGAAGTTATCTTGAAGAACACACCAGTTGTCCTCTGATGGTGGTCAACATGTGTGTTCCTTCCCCTTGCTGAACTGGATGGCAGATAATTTTGCAGAACGTTCCAATGATTTCCTCTTGGAAGCTGTTGCAACTTATTGTGCTTATACCTTGATGCATTAACTTGGAGGTGATCCAGAATTCCTGTGGAATGACTTTGTATTTTTTTCTCCCCCTTCGTTCAGTTGAGCGTCCATCGATTATATTTTTTTTCCCCTTTAAATGGTTTCTTTCTCTCCCTTTTTTTCTTCGAACTTTTCACTTACCTTAGATGGACTCACAATTTATGCCCTTGGTTCCGTTATATCAAACTTTAACTCTGCGTTCTTGAAAGTGCGCCCCTACTGGTTAGTGGTCCGATCAAGGGGGGTTGTAGTGAAGACTGCTATCTATATATGTACAATGCTAAGTTAGCACAACCGCGTTAGATGTTAGAAAGCCATCTTGCCGCTTTTGCTGCTTTTGCACACAACACTGTAGTTACATGTTATTAACTGAGAAATGCTTACTCGCATTTGCTTCACATGAGAACTGTCTGTTGTTCACATCCCTACCAGTGAGCAGCGACCTTGGTCTGAACATTGTGTAAAGATCCAGTCTGGGTCGCTAGACGGTGCATGTTGTTGGGTTCAGGTTGATCGGCCCACTATTTAGCCATAACATGCACGCAGCTGCAAATACCTGAAAGTCGAGTGCTTTTAATATTGCAGTGCTGCATTTTTTGCATTCATTCGGAAGAAGAGCTTTCCCAGGAGCAGAGTCTAGCTGATCCTGTGATGTGATTCCACTAAGCTGATCTTTACGGTATGGGGTTCCCCATTCAAGCCTAGAGACCTTTTATTAGTCTAATAATAATAATATTAGTTTACTAGCGAAAGGAAGGTGGCTGATATCCACTGTCATTTTAGTATGATTACTCCTTACATTTTCTATGGTATTGTAACTATGCTGATGGTTTTGATCTTAATCATTTGTCTGCTTATGTTAGCCAAAGTACTGCATCTTAGGACACGAGGTTTATAAAATAAACTCTTTAAACTTTACTGTGTCTCTGTTTATTCTGTTGTGGACTGATATGAGAATAATTACGAACAGGTATTTCTGATTCCCACCATTTCTGAGAATACCCTAAGTCGCTTGTTCTGGGTTGTCTATACATTGGGACCGCCGAGATAAAACTCGGATAACGAATGGGACACTGATGCTGGTCGGATAAGGGGTTCTGGGTTCTGAGGTGAGTTTTTGGTACACCACAATTCACTGAGGTCCTGGTTTTCTGTGCATAAGCAGAATCCCTGCAACAATGTTATTTGCATAAGTAAAAAAATATAAAAAAGGATTTCTTTCGAAAGAATTTCAGTTGTTATGTCATCTGTTTAAATGATTATACATACATTTCTCAATGAGTTAATGAATTAATTTCATAAGTGATTCCCTCTTTGGTTCTTCCATAGAGGTACGTCAGGACCAATTGTTGTTCTTACCGCATTGCACCCAGGTCCTCTTGACGCTTTCTGGGTTACCCCATAAGTCTTTAATGGCGCTATTCTGTGAAGGCAAAACATTTAGATTTTTCTTAAGCAATGTAAAGGAAATACTAATTACCTAAGGTTAATCCTACTACTGGTATACACATTTCATTGACCATCATTTATGTATGCATACAATTCGTTAATATTAAAAACACTAATACCTATGGACAGTCAAAATCTGCAGAGCATACACATTTCTTAATTTGCCACAGATGCCTTATTTCCTTAGAAAATTAGTAAAATTGTAAACTTTCTAGGAGATTCTACAAACTGCGGACATTATTTTGCGCATTTCTAGACAATTTTGAAAAGCTTCAGGAAGGAAAGACAAATGACTGGATGTAAAGAAGCCCTAGCGTCTATTGGAGACTCACTCCTAGCTTAAGAACGATCAAGGAAGCAATACGCTGCCGTTTCTCTCTCCAGAGGAATAGTTTTATTAGTAAACTTGTAAAATGTTTAGATTTAGCCTAAATCTGGTTGGCAAGAAACAAAAATTAGGCGCCTCTTGTGGGCAAGAGTGCTAGCAACTAACCCGATATCAAGCTTAACCACCATGGTCTGCTGATTAGCTGATTATGATCACTTTTTCGTTTATTTTGTTTTTACTATACTTTTACTGTCGTAATTTTGTAATTGATTGATTTAAATACAATAAATTAACTATCTACCTACCACATACACTCAAACAATAATATTTTTTCAACGTCTATTCATTTTTTTTTACTAAACTTCAAAAAATCTCAATACAAGTTCTGTTCCCACATGAAAAAAGCAAGCAGTTTCTTCCACTGCAAACAAATGTGCCTATTATATGGGTGTATATTACTAACATCTAAAACATCAGTAAATGCACTGCTTGCTAAATGCATACACAATTCTTTTAATTCAACGTGCTGCTTCAGTATAGAAAAAACATGTCCTTCATAAAGAATCACATTACTTTATCACATACCTTTGCACATGCATACCAGGTTGAAATATTCTTCTTTCAGGCATAAAACTGTCAACATATCCTTGGGCAGCCCACATTGGAAACTGTAACCATTTACAGAGCTCCCACTGAAATGTGTACCAGCCGTGATACTTTGTAAGACCCAAAAGGCGACTAATTTAAACTTTGAACCATCTAGACATCATTCTCTCTTTGAAAGATTAAACATGACAATCCCTTCAACCTCTTTATTAAAAACACACTTGTTCAGTAACATTGCAGCTTTTTCCAAAGCAGAAGAAGTAAATGCGCTTTTCTCCATGCTGTCTTTTGCTGTTAATAGTGTGCATGACACATGCTAGCGCGGAAATCTCTCATGAATTTCCACAATACTGTCACCTTTCAACTTACTTAGTTAATCTGGAAGTTCTGCACTTTTTTTGGCCAATGGATCTTTGCCATAGAATGGAGCTTTACATATCAAAAGACATCAATAAATACATTTGATGGTCAGACAATAAAGAGAGTTGATGAAGTTTTAAAAATGTTACTCTCCCGTTTAGTAGAGAAGTCAGTATTTTGTTCTTTTATTCAAATTAGTGGCAAATCGATTACAGAAATGATAAGCATAAATCATACACCCAAAATAACACCAAAAACAAACATTTTCACATTTGCACATTGAATAAAAGCACATTTTCTAACGTTTAACTTATTATGCATTTTCAGGTTTAATATTTAGTGTGTTTCTTTATTATTATGTGGTAAAACTTGCGCAAAATTTTTCAGCTTTATTACACACATATAACTTTAATTAAAAAAATGTATAGATTGAACACCACAGAAATAACATGAGATATCTTTGGATTTTCGGATGTCCTTCAGCAATGTACTGCTGAAGTGTCTAGCCCATACTGTGGGAAACAATGCCTTATGTATTACTATAGGGCCCAAAACCTGCACTTTCCATTATTTTTAGTAGTAATCCACAAACCTACATTGGGAGAACTCTAAATCTCCTCTTGTTTCTATGCAGAAATCCCCACCACATGTGCGGAAAGCTCTGTACACGTAGGTATATGTTTTAGTAGTAAATATGGGTGGTACCTAGTGAAGTGGTTGGAAAGTGGCAAATACTTATTCCTAAATGAGCAGTGTTTAGGGAGGAGTAAGGTGTTTTTTAGGGAGGGCTAAGGAGGGGTTTAGGGAAGGACAAACACTCATCCACGAAAGAGTAAGTCCATTGCAATTCATACACTGCATTTCTAGAGTTACTACAACCTAAAACAGTTACAATGCACTCCATCCCAGCCTTGCAGTAAGCTCAGCACCACGCATGGCCATTCATAGCTTCTGCAATACATTGGCAGAGAAAACAGTGGAGGAAGGGTCTTAAGAATAACCACACAAGAAATAATGTTCATTATTTTAGCTCTCCCCAAACTGTTATGTGCTGTGGATTCTGGTAGGCAAATGGGAAACGATTTAGTTTATCTCCAATTAACTTGAAGCCCTGAGTAGAGCCCAAAGGTGTCTAGAATATCCATAATAATCAGTAAATTAAGAGATCATCTGCATAGTGGTGCACCTGATCCTCATAAGTGTCGGACCATCGGAATTCAGATATGTGCTTGTTCAACGTATGTAAGTTTGCACTGCTCTTGACATCGAACAGTCGTTACATAATCCCTACCTTCACCCGTGCCCCTGGTCTACTATATAGGCATTTAACATAGGAAAAATGTTGAGGTCCAAAGCCAAAATGTTCAGGCAAGAGGAACATGTATGTCCAAGAGATGCTGAGAGAGGCCTTCTTGAAATCAATACATATCATATCCAGCGGTTGCTGCATTTGGTTAACCACGGCAAGTGCATTGTGTAGTATTCAAATATTAAGTCTAGGGGACCTATGAGGCATAAAGTCACTGTGATCCTTATGGATTTGGTCAGTTATAACCGTATAAAGTTGTGTTAAGAATTTTAGCAAGTATCATAGTCCCACAGTTTATCAATGGGATTGGCCTGTAGGTGTGGCATAGGTGTACGGTCTGTTTGGTTTTAGAATTGTGATGACATGGGTCTCCTCTAAGTATTTGGCAAGGTGTCCTGGCTCAAGAGCCTCAGTGTACAGATTTAATAGTAGTTGTGTGAGGATGTCAGTCTGATATCAAAATAATTATATCCGAAGTCCAGTGGGACCGTGCTCTTCCCATTGGACACCTGGAAGATGGCCTTGCAGATGCCTGAGGATTATCCAAGAATGCTATTTAATTCTAAACACCCAATTTACAGATTTTTTCCCTTGGGAAAACCTGATGGCTCTTGAAAATATCAATGGATCTTTGCCACCAAGTTAGAACAGAGCTAAAACAAAGACATAAACTTTGCATGAATCATCAATGGTCAGATTAAGGTTCAGTCAATGAGGAGAGGTTGCTGAAGTTTCAACACCTTTAATTATCTTAATGGATTAGTATTATTTTGTCATCTTTATTCAGATTAGTCGGTTTACAGAAATATCAATAAAAATGTTGATTAGTGACAGCATAAATCAATAAGGAGTGTTCCATAAAGGAAATTGTCCCTAAACTAGCTAAGGAGCCTAATCAACCCCAAATAGAACCGCTGAAGACTTCTTTTTGAAAAACAGCAAGATTTAGGATATGAGAAGAACTACCCATAAAGAGTCATTCTGGAAACTCAGCCAATTTCCTTAAAGCTTCAGTAGCAACCAATTAAATAGGATGATCGTTGCAGTAGCAGTGATCAAGGAATAACCAGGCAATAACGTATCGATAATTGTTAGGTGTTAACTCCTCTCTGCCAATGGAAACCACTCATTCAACTTCCGATACTTCTTCTCCCAATTCCCACAGTAAACATTCTCATCGATATAATGTAAAACATTGTTTCAGGGTTTTGTTACATAGAGGAAAATTCACATGAGAACCTTTTTGCCTAAGCTAAGAAGAAGCGCTCTATGTCCATTGTGAATACAAAGCGAATCGGGTATGATGAGGGAAACTAGCAATAATATTCTGTAATGCATTAATAAATATATCTAAAACATTATTTAATTAGGTAGTCACAGCAGCTCATTGAAAAATAAAAGTGAAAACTGGATCAGTGAAATCTGGAGCGATCCTTCCGGCTGTGGAATGACACTTGGCTCGCCTGCGGAGAACGATAGGACAGGGAGGTGATCGGGTACCTCGGAGCTGCCTGGCTGCATAGTGGATGGCATCCTTAAAGACACTGAAGTAGTGCCTAATTCACTGCGCTCCTTTCTGACCCCCCGCAGTGGCCCTGAGACAGGCATGGATCAAACTGATGGGGGCCCGTCCTGAGACCAAAGCATCACACAGTGAGTACGGATATAACAACATCAGAAGTGAAAGACTAACTGCCACAGCGGCATCAGCTGCTTGACAGCTACCTCTACTCCTTATGGAACTGTGCAAGTGGGGGCTTCTTTCTGGGGAGCTACTACATTTTTCTTGATTTCTTGCCTGATGTTTAGTGTCTGCTCCTGTATTTTCTCTCTCTAGTGCTGATTTTGATCTGGGGAATGCTGGGGTGTGCTGGAATGATGGGAAGTCTGATTATTCTAGTGTGATATGTTATACTATAGGCTGGAAAGGGCAATAGGGACCTAGGGGGCAGGGTCTGTGGGGGCTGGCATGAGGCACTGACGCCCAGCCTCCGTAGTGTGCTGTTCTCTAGCTAATCGCTTAGTTGTTTGATGCTTAGATTCTTGGTTTGATAAATATACATGCCACAAGCATGGAGCGGGCCACACCCTTTCATGCACTGCCTACTCTACTATAACACAGGGAGAGCTTGCGTTCCTGCCTATGTGGTGAGTGAGTTAGGGCGCGATTAAGTTTCGTCTTTACTATTGTTTATGGGGAATGTTAACTTCCAGTGTGATTAGAAGTTGTGCTGTATGGTGTGAATGATGGCTGCTGACCTGCTAAGACGAGCCATGCCTGGTGGCCCGGCCCTTGTGCTGACTCCACGAAGCGAGAATTATGGCGGATGAGGTATTCAAGTTCAGGGGATTAGAACAGTTGGAAAAAAGTCACAGAGCCCATGCCTTCCTCAAATGATATTGCGTCCCCATTGCCTTCCTACAGAGGACCCATGTATGGTGGGTAAGCCTGGGCAGTGAACTACGCTCCGCTCGCGGAGTTTGCAAAGTTTCGGTAACTTTGCGGTTCGCGTAGAGTGCGAAGTTGCCGAATACTACGCAATCTACTGCGTAGCATAGTTGTTTTTCTTCCTCGCGTGCTCAATATGCTTTCTCGCGTGCGCGGTAACGACTTACCGTGATTCTGCATTCGCCGACTCAATTTTCTATCCGTTCGCGTGAGCTACGAGGTTTGGAATCCGGCCGCATGATCCCGCGAGACTATACGAACACTCATTCAGACGCGCTATCTTCCTTCCAGCGGCAGTGTTGGTAAGATCGCGTTCCCGAACACGTAGAAACTGGCAAAGAATATCTCTCAAGCACGATAAAACCTTCTCGAAAATGATAATTTTGCTCAGAAAAACTCCTCAGATTGTGATTTGGCTGTAGTCTTTTGTGTAAGGAGTCCTTTTCAAGAGGAAGGAAGCGCCCCTGAGTCTCCAACTTCCTGTTCCTGTCCAGCAGGCTCCTCCCAGTGCTTTCTCCATGTGCTGTACACTTTCATTTGGAGTTGGAGCTGGAAGGATCACTTTTTGTGTCTGTCTGCTGCATCATATCATTGGATTGGATTTATTTGAGGACTTTGGATTTGAGATTTAATTTTACAAGTAAGTTGGAGAATTGGTGTACATGTTTGTTTTGATTGGGGCTTGTTTGTACCTACAGTTTTCTGGGATCTTCATCGTTTTTAAAAATTATTGTTGTGGGTGGCCTGTACTTTCAGTAGGGGCCTAGTTGTTTTTCTTTGAAATTTCAGACAGTAGGCCCAAAGGTACCAATGGGTCCATGTTTCTGGGGTGTCTGTTGAATTTAAACATCATGTAGGGCATGGATGGCATAGGACTGAATTGCTAAATGTGGTTGTGGTGTATTTCACTGTTTGGGTGTGTGTGTTAAATACCTTTGTTGGATGTGTGTGTGTGCTTGATGTGTAACTTTCCGATCCTTTCGTAGCTCTGTTGATTTTCGTTTTTGCATATTTGTATTAAAGCTGTGTTGTTTAGCAGGCCTCCTTTGTCTGGTCATATATAGGCCTGCTTCAGTTCATTGTTTTCCATGGCCTGTTGTGACTGTGAGTGACCATGTGTCTTGGGGCCATTTAGTGGTGGTAGTTTAGTAGTGTGCTTCTTTTTCCATATAGGCCTGCATGTCTTTTCTTTGTTCCCCTTGGCTTATGCTTGTTGTTGTTGTGGCCTTGCCATGTGGGTGGCGCCCATTTTGTGAAGACGGGCAGTGTGCTTTTGGCATAGGCTTGCATTGTCTGTCTCCCATTTATTTTTGTTGTGGGTGGCTAGTGGCCATTTTGTGGAGCCATCCAGGCAGTGTGCTTGCTTTTGCCATAGGCTTCAGTTCCAAGCTTGTGGCCTAGTTTGCCAGTAGGCCCAGAGGTAGTCATCATCAAATCATGGGTGCATAAAAACTGTTTCTGTGTTGTCTGTTAAATTTTTAGCATCATGTATGGCATTGGATTGAATTGCAAAATGTGGTTTTTGTAGTGGAATTTCAGTTTTTGGGTGTGTGTTAATTAAATAGGGCTTTTCAGACAGTAGGTAACTCTAGGAGTTCAGCTTGCGTAGTTTTGGCAACTCTGCACAGCGCGACAACGAGGACTTACAGTTTTTGTCTTCTTCGTGCGCTCAATATGCGTGTTTGCGTGCGCGATAACGACTTTTTGTACAGTTCGAGATGCCAAACACGCAGAATTTGCAATCTGGCGAGCAACATCAAACTTTCTCGAAAATGATGATTTTGTTCATTTTGCTAAAAAAAACTCCTCAGGTTGTCATTTGGCTGTAGTTTTTGGAGCATGGATTCATTTTTATTTTTTTTACCATTTTTTAAAAGAGGAAGGAAGTTCCCCAGAGACTCCAACTTCCTGTTCCTGTCCTTTGTATTCACTTTCTTGTTATTGTGGTGGGTGGCCTGACCATGTGGGTGGCGGCTATTTTGTGAAGCCAGGCATTGTGCTTTTGCCATAGGCCTGCATTGTCTGTCTTGTATTCCTTTTCTTGTTTTTGTGAGTGGCCTGGCCATGTGGTGGCGGCAATTTTGTGGGACCAGCCACTGTGCTTTTGCCATAGGCCTCCTAGTCTGCCAGTAGGCCCAGAGGTACTACTCATCAATCATCATGGGTGCATGAAAGTTAAGCAACTGTTTTTGTGTTGTCTGTTGAATTTTAACATCATGTATGGCATGGATGGCTTTGGATTGAATTGCAAAATGTGTATTTTTTCTGGGGTATATTTCACTTTTTGGGTGTGTTAAATAAATGCCTTTTTTTGTGTATATGTTGTTGTTGCTCCCTGATTTTGCATCCATCCCATGTGATGCACAAATATAGGGCAAAGGGGCTCCACTACATTTATGTTTTTGTTCTTTGCTATTCTTATTCTTACTGAGTGTACACAGTGCAGTACACCAGGAAAGCCCTGGTCTTGTTGTCAAAGTCTCATAAATGGCAACACTGTTGTTGTTCACTGACTTACTAAAATTTAATAATTGTGACCACCCACCACACACTAAGAAGTTATATATTATATTAGTTTAATTGTACTATCTTTTGACTGATGTTCTTCTGGCTTTTTTGCTTTTAGGTGCACAAAAGACTGAGGAGGAGGTGTGCCATCATCACCCGTTGTGGTGCCAGACAGACGTCCTGCCGCTGTACACGACGTGACGTGTGAGTGACCTGACCAGCCATCTCTGCAACTTGTGCAACTGAGTGCTGCTGACATCTGAATAAGATGCCCCCAAAGAAAGCAGGTAGCAGGTCCTCTAGTACCAAGAAAGTTGCTATTGAGAAGAAGGAACAGAAGAAGAAGGAAGTGTCACTTAAGACTGGCGGCATGCCCAAAACCTTTTTTGGGACACCAAAAATGACGCCTCCAGCAGCGGTGTTCTGGGGCCAAGCTGGGGACAGCACCTTCGCATCAGTGGGCCCAACCCACCAACCTAGGCCCAAGCAGATGAGTGTGGAAGAGGTAGCTAGCCTAATGGTGGAAAGCAGTGATGCTGAGCCTGACCTAAACTTATCGCTATCTCAAAGTAGTACACATTCAACGCAGGAGGGAACACAGCAGATAAGTGGTCAACAACAACAGATGCAACCACCGCCCTCAATCGTAGTTGTTGTTCCTCCCGAAGTAGGGGAAGTTCAGGAAATTGAGCCTCATGCAGAGGAAGAAGAAGAGGAAGCCACTCATTCAGGAGATCCATTGTCTTCCAAATCCCCAGCAAGGAAAAGGAGGGTTAGTCCATCGAGTTCTTCGCCAAGCATCCCTTCTGATGATCTAGATGTCACTTGGGAGCCACAACAACCTGAGCATGAGGAGGAGACACATCCCAAGACCAGGCTAGGGAAAAGGAAGGTTCCAGAAAGCCTTAGACTTCTGGAGGTCGATGTAGAACAGCAGGATAATGATAATGAGCCAGTCATCACGAACATCACTCCCGGCCCGAGGAGATGGAGACCAACATTATTACCCTATCCAAAATGGCTGCGAGGGATGTAGCACGCATACCTCCAACACAGGTAACACCAACAAGACCTCCAGCTTCCATATTTACATTAGCAAAGGGCCGGCAGCATCCTACATCCAGCACAAGCACCACCTCAGCAGAAGTAGGTAGTGCTACTGCACAGAGTTAAATTCAATGCACACCCTCCAGTTCATCCGGCATTGGAAGTGGCACCTCCAGCAGGAGACAAAAGTTAAGCTCCCCAGTGTGGGACTTCTTTATGGTTAGCGAAAAGGAGAACATTGCTATATGCTCCATTTGTCATACCTCTGTCAGTCGGGGTAAGCTTGGCACAAACTATGGTACCGGAGGCCAAATGACCCATCTGAAAAAACACCACGGAATCAACTGGGAGGACCACCTTCGTCGCATAAAAACAGGAACCATTGCTGTTGGTGGGGATAAACGAGTAGAAGGTCCGCTCACGGTGGAACAGGAAGAAGAAGAAGAGGGAGACATTCTCTCTGGTAGTGGTACACAAAGTAGCCCTGTCCCCAGCACTGCAGTGGTACCGCCCACATCCTCAGCAACATCTCAGCGGCACAAAATTAAGAGTCAGCCTGAGACACCAAAGAGTACTGCAATAAAAAAAAAGTGCAACGTTGAGCCTAACACAAAGGAATACCACGCAGCCTACCATTCTTAGCATGTTTACTAGGCCGGAGGGGCAGTACGAACGCAACCACCCAATAGCACGTTTGCACAATGCGAAGCTGGCTAAAATGTTAGCACTGGACCTTCTCCCTTTTTCTTTTGTTGAAGGGGTGGGTTTTCTGGAATTTGTGACAACCATCTGCTCAAAATGAAAGGTTCCCAGCCACTACTATTTTGCCAGAGTTGCTGTTCCAGCACTACATCACGACGTGCTGGAATTGCTTGGAAAAGCCTTAAAACAGAGTGCTATTCAGAGTATCCACCTGACAACAGACATGTGGACCAGTTGCCAAGCCACTGATTACATGTGCACCACTGCACACTGGATCTCATTTTTGGGTGTTAGAGATAAGATATCTGCAGGTGTTGACACTGCTGAGATTTTTAATGACACTCGCAAGCATGCAACTGTAGCCATGTTTTCTATGGAGAAATCTCATACTGTTGCAAACATTTTGGATGAGTTTAACAGCAAGGTCTTTGAGTGGCTGCGACCAAGAGGGTTTAACATTGGTTTTGTTGTCACGAACAATGGCAGTAATGTAGTTAGGGCCATGAAAGATGGTGTCTATTTCAGGGTCCCGTGTTTGGCAAACTGCATTAACATTGTTGTTCAAGACTTTCTGAAAAATGAAAGCAAAGTCAGCAACTTACTGACCACCTGCAGAAGAATATGCACATATTTCAACCATTCTTTTAAAGCCCGGAAGCAGCTGAAGGTCATTCAACGTGAGCATAAAATGCCAGTCAAAGCACTCATCCAGGAGGTGCCAACACATTGGAACTCACCTTATTACATGCTTGATCGGCTGTTTGAGCATTACATACCACTCAATGCTTATGTCATGAAAAGATATGGGGATCTACTGTGAAAGGCATGACCGTTAAGATGGCCCAATGGGACCTCGTTAAATGCCTGACAGAGATGTTATGTTATGTTACTGTTTGTTTTGTAGAGCGCTCAGCTGCTCCAAAGAGCGTCCCGGCGCTAAAGATCATCACACCAAATACCAGCAGCAAACAAACAGCCATAACAGAAAACATAACCAGAATTAACCATAACAGCATTACAAAGCAAACAGATAGGTTTTAAGTCCTTTCCTAAAAACCGAGAGATTGGTGCACACCCGCAACGTCAAGGGCAATGTGTTCCAGAGGCGGGGTGCAAGGTAACTAAAGGAGCGACCTCCACAGCGAGCACGCTTCACTGTTGGAACGATAGCCTTGGCCTGGGCAGCAGATCTCAGAGGTCTAGATGGAAGATAGAAATTGACCCTTCTCTGCAGATATTCAGCGCCGAAATTGTGAAGCGCCCTAAAAGCTGTAGTTAGGGTCTTGAAGAAGATACGCTTACGAATCGGCAACCAATGCAGAGAGACAAGGAGATTGCTGGCCCTAGATCTTCTAGTTAAACCGAAGATTGCCCTGGCTGCAGAATTTTGAACTATCTGCAGACGAGTCAGCAGATACTCAGGAAGACCTAAGTAAAGGATGTTGGCGTAGTCTAGGCGCGAGCCAATTAATGCTTGCACCGTAATTTTCTTATGCTCCAAAGATAAATAGGGCAGAAACTTGCGCAACATCCTTAAGATGGCAAAGCACTTCCCAGTCAAGCCAGCAACCTGGGTTTTAAAGGAAAGAGTGTTATCGACCATCATACCCAGGTTCTTCGCTGTGACCGAATCGCTGGCAGGGGGAGACATGGCCAAAGGCCACCACAGCTTCCAACGTGGGTCTGCAGGACAGCCAAAGAACAATAACTCGGATTTGTCGGAGTTGCATTTGAGGCCATTTTTCCCAAACCAGTCAAACACAAACTCCAAACACTTCCGAATGGCTGCTCCATCGAAGTCACAGCCCCTGTCACAAGTGAACAGGAGCTGTGTGTCATCCGCATAGGATATGATCTGGGCCCCTAGCTCCTCCACCCGTGCCGCAAAAGGTGTAAGGAAGATATTAAAGAGGGAAGGACTCAGTATGGAGCCCTGCGGGACCCCTACCTTAAGCTGCGGCATCCGGGCGGAGAAAGGGGGAGCCCAGATCGTTTGTGTCCGATCGGCCAAAAAAGACTGAAACCATGCGAACACCGTACCCCGCAGCCCAATCTCCCAGAGTCTAATTAGGAGGAGGTCGTGGGGGACGGTGTCGAAGGCCGCCGACAAATCAAGCATGATAAGCAGGGCCTTTCCACCCCTATCGAGGGTCTCCTTCACAATCTCAGTAACCTCAAGAAGAGCGGTCTCAGTGCTCAGGTTAGATCTAAATCCAGACTGTGACTGATGTAAAAGGGAGTTGCCCTCTACAAAGTTGGTAAGGGTGGTATGAACACACTTTTCAGTGATCTTGGCCAGGGCAGGAAGCAGCGAGATTGGCCTATAATTAGAATGCAGTTTAGCATCTGCATTTGGTTTTTTAATAAGGGGAAGAACTAAGGCCTGTTTCCAGGAGGAGGGGACTTTGCCCGACTTCAAAGATGCATTAATGAGAGGGTTGATGATCGGATTAAGGGCAGGTGCCAGGGTCGCAAGACACTTGGCGGGACAAGGGTCCAGAGGAGAGCCAGATTTCAGGCTAGACAAAAGGTCAAGCGAGGCCTGAGGCTCTAAAGAGGGAAAACAGTGCAGGGTAGGGCCCACAGAATCCATATGCATAGCTGGTGGGCATAACCAGGGGTTGGAAAGGCCATCGACCTCTGAACCTGTGCTCAAGATGATCTGGGTTCCTTGCAACGCTGACTGGATAGTACGTATTTTATTAGTGAAAAATACTGCAAGCTCCATGATCCAAGGTTCCGAGAAAGCAGATGCAGAAGTGCAGCAGGAGGGAGAGGTGAATTCTTTAACAATCTTAAAGATCTCTTTGCAGGAGCTATCTGCTTCCTCGATCCTTCTGGCCAAAAAGGATTTTTTCTCTGCGACGAGCTCCCTGTGATATTCTTTCACTGCTGCTCTGTAAGACTGCTTAGCCGATGTATCATAGTGCCTCCTCCAAATTCTCTCCAGCCTCTTGCAGTGCCTTCTCTTGGCCGCCAAGGCAGCAGAGAACCACGGGGCTGATGCTCGTGCCAGTTCAGATCTAACCTGGCAAGATGGTGCCAAGGCTTCCAAACGTGCAGTGAGCCAATTCTGAAAGCACACCACATCATCCTCCAGACTGCCCGTAAGAACACAAGGATGGGTATCTAAAGCCTGGGTGATCATGGCCGGGGTGACTTTGTGGAAGGCTCTAGAACTACGAGCAGCGAGCCGCTGCAAAATGCGGGTGGCCACAGGCTGATGTACTAGCGTGAAATCCGCTAGGAAATGATCCGACCAAAGAACTGGGGCAAGGGAGGAAAGGACCACCGGAACGGTCGAAAAAATTTGATCTAAAATATGCCCCTTCTCATGTGTAGGGGACTGTAGGTACATATGAAGTCCCACCGACGATGTCATATCCAGAAATTTTTGCACTTCAGGATCCTCGCCCTTATCCATGTGGATGTTAAAGTCCCCGAGTATTAGGCAGTGTTTTGTTCTAAGACTCAGTGTGGAAATAATCGATAGCAAATCCTCAGTAAAGGAGCCAAGAGGGCCAGGTGGTCTATAAAGCAAAAGCCCCAGGCAGGATTGATGGGGGGATAGGGCCAGGGAGAAGGCAAGGATTTCACAGTCAGGTAAATCATCCGTCGACAAGATGGTACAAGGAATGTGCCTTTTAATGATAAGTGCCACTCCGCCTCCCCTTCCCTTGCATCTGTCTCGACGGAAAATAGCATATGAGGGAGGGATGCTACTTCCTTTTGAGGTCTTCACACGTGAAGTCAGCAGGGAGGACTGTACTATGGGCCAAGCTATCCCATTGTTGTACATGCTAGAGCAAGAGCTGAAGGAGGTGTCTGAAACGTACGCAGGTGTGGATGACGAAGTAGTATATTATTTGGCGGACACCTTCGCCCTTTGCTTATCTGAAAATACAAGGATTCAAAATAACATTGTGTCACATCAACATTATATTACTGCCTCAATTTTGGATCCACAGTACAAATTATTTCAGAACAGTAATACAGTAATTCCTTTTTCAGAAGTGGATGTTGCCAAGTACAAAACTTTGATAGCTGAGGAAGCCACTGACTTCGAAAACGAACGGCTCTTAATTAGAGGCCCGGCACCCCGGGCCAAAACAAGTTCATCTACAGGGCATCCAGAGTCAAGTTCTACTTCAGAGCCTGAGAGCAGTGTGTTTGCCTCCCAGCAGGCACCAACACTACCAGCAATAACATCAACAACAGCACCAACAGGATCATCAGCCACATAAAAAAAAACGGCAACTGATTGGTTTCTATGTAAAGGGTTTTGTAAGTCCACTGCTGGTGCAAATGCAAAAGAGGCCAAGCAAATCGGAGCACCCCTGAACATTGAGCGGATGATCCAGGCCTATCTGGATGACACAACAGAGGTCTTCATGGAGCAAAGCCCATTGGTGTATTGGTATGGGAAAAGAAGCCAATGGCCAGTGCTCAGCAGGCCGGCGATAAAGTATCTGGCTTGCCCTGTCGCAAGTGTCTCTTCTGTGCGTGTTTTCAGTGCTGCTGGTGCCATTGTAACTGTGAAAAGGACCAGTCTTTCGCCCAAAAGCGTGGAGAGGTTAACCATGATCAAAATGAATCAACACTTTATACCACCGGAGTACAAAATACGTGAATCACAGCAGGAAGAGGAGAGCGACTTCGATGACATAAGTAGTGGGTTACATGACCAACTTCTGTCCGAACCACCAGAGTTTGAGGACGAGCTCCTCTTCCCTGACAACTAGGCTTTCAAATTGTTACTTTCTTCCTTCCTTTATTTGTGTGTGTATCTGTCTTTCTGGTTCAAATCAAATCACAACAAATCCATCACCACCGTCTCATCTTTTTATTTCTCTATTGGAGTTGCACGTCTGTGCATTTAACTGTCCACTCCACTCCTCAGAGTCCTGCTCCATCTTCCTGACTCGCCCTAAATACATTCCCAGCAAGCCAGACATTGGATGGAGATGGAGAATAGTACAATAAATGTTGCCTCTAACAGTCCCTCCATAAGAAGTGAAACGTGACTATAGCTATCTTCCGTTTTTTTTCCAAGCCAAAACTCATCACTGTCAGAAGGCTAGGCATCTGATCTGACAGCCAAAGAGAAGAGCAAGACAGGTAATGATTAATGAATGATGGCATGCATTGCATTGGATGCTTGCTGACTCAGAGCGAATGTGCATGAAGTTGACCTATACTAGTTAATTTACAAAGTAAAAGTGACTCAAGTGACAGTCAATGTTTCCTTGTTGTTTAATAACCACATTGTACTCCTTCTACTGCAGGTGCAGGCCAATATCCATTGCAATTTTTTAATATGGAATATAAACTTAATCGGAGTCACTACAGGCTGAGTTGGTGTTGGACAACACGTACCACACGGTCATGATGATGACCATACTATCTTTGCACGCAGTCAGTCAGTTGGATCAGAGATGATTGATGGAATAACTGCGTTTCATGAACTGGCATGAAAGGTAAACGCAACAATTCAACAAGAACCACAGTAGACCTAGGCTACATGTCTGTGTAGTGGTGGAGTAGAGTGTAGTGGTATGACTGACAGTGGTGCATTGATTTAGCCACTTGATTTGGAAAATGCTACGTTGCTGTATATGCCTTTTGTCTGGCTCTGTCAAAATTTAAGGTAAATGGAGGTTGGGTCATGGCCCGGTGCTGTGGGCCTGTTCTGTGCTGGCTCCTGTCCTGTTGTTGTTGTAGCTTAATGCTGTAAATAGAGTAGACGCGATGTATCCAAGCCGCCTCAGTCTGAAAGTGTTCTCTCAAGGGTCTTGTCTTCTCTCTTTGCACTCCACCGTAATTGATGCTTTTTTTTAATTCAGTTATTTTTCAATACCCCTTTTGTTTTTCCATCTACACTTACAGGCCGGCCTTTACCCTGTGCTATACTGGGAGAAACAACTCACACTTACCTTACCAATCCGCATCAGGCAGGCAGTGGCACCCAAGATTGATGTGCGGAGTGTCCATGGAAGGGAGGACCAAGGTGAATGAAGAGATGCAACTCTACAATTGGACCAGGATAATACAGTAACTTTAGTATCATTCATCATTCGTCTTTTAATTTATTTGATTCCTTTTTTCTCTTCAATCATTATGACTGTGTGTTGTGTTGTTGTTTGTTTGGTAATTGATCCCTACAACTATTTTTTAATTTTCTTTGCTAGCTTTAAAAGTAAGCCCGGTACAGCATGTAATTTGGGTCTCTCGGAGGGCATACAGGCAAGGCAAATTTCATATTAATATACTGCTGCCCTGTACTGTCTAATTGTGTGGTAGTAGTTAGTAAGTACTACTCATTAACCATCAAGTTATCTTCATCATCATGCATGCATTTCCTTTTTCTCCCTTTATAGATTTATTGGATAATGGATCATGGTCGTCTTCCAAGATTGTGTTTTACTTTTGTTGTGCCCATGCATACTGTTTTTCTTTGCCAAACCTTTCCCCAAACCCCCCTTCCCATCCATTCATCAAACCCTAACCCTCTTCCCCCGGGCTGTGTGATTTATATTGAGGTGTGATGTGGCTACATTAAATGTACACCAACAACTGATCACATGCTTGCTGGGGCAGATGTGGTGAAAGCAGCACTAATTCAATTTCAAGGCAGGGCAAGGATCTTCTTCTGCTTGCTCACCCATGCTCAGTCTATGTACAAGCCAACTTTTTTTTCCAAAGGGACCCACCTAATACATCATAATTAATTGCCGGCATTGATTGGATTCATCATCAACATCCTACCACACAGCAGTAAAGGTTACGAATCACGATTGTGTTAAGTGACTCACTCGACATAACTACAGTTTGTAACTTCTTGTACTAGGCTGTCCCCGCCACCATTATGTTTTATTTCACTTTAGCAGTTGCAATATTGTTTGTTTGGCAGTCTTCTTCTGTACTGTACTTTACTTCGTTCTACTACTCCTCCCACAGTCTCTCTCAGGCAAGTGACTGTCTCTTTTTTTTTTCAAATGCTAGTGCCAGTGTCTACTACTACCACCACAACCATGGCATCTTCTCCATTCTCATGGGAAACCATGCAGCCATCGCTGTGCCAAACTTAATCATCATCAATCACAGGTAAGATAAGTTTGGTGGGAGATATAATGGACTAGGAGGAGAGACTGACAGTACTGGTAAGACAAATAACTCAGGAAGGGGTACCGCATCTATCTGTTTGTGTGTTACAAAATCGGCAGATATTTTAAATCAAACACTGGCTGCGGGCCTGCAGCAGCAAGAAACCATGTGACATAAATTCGTAAAACAGTAACCCACCCACAAAACATTAACATCGTATGTTTAAGTACAAATATAATTTATTACCCTAACAAAAATAAACTATCCCACTGTGACCTGACCCACCCCTCTTTTTTTTGTTTCAAATGCTAGTGCCAATGTCTACTACTACCACCACAACCATGGCATCTTCTCCATTCTCAAGGGAAACCATGCAGCCATCGCTGTGCCGAACTTAATCATCATCAATCACAGGTAAGATAAGTTTGGTGGGAGGTATAATGGACTAGGAGGAGAGACTGACAGTACTGGTAAGACAAATAACTCTGGAGGGGTACCGCATCTATCTGTTTGTGTGTTACAATATCGGCAGATATTTTAAATCAAACACTGGCTGCGGGCCTGCAGCAGCAAGGAAACCATGTGACATAAATTTGTAAAACAGTAACCCACCCACAAAACATTAACATCGTCTGTTTAAGTATAAATATAATTTATTACCCTAACAAAAATAAACTATCCCACTGTGACCTGACCCACCCCTCTCCCTAACCCCAACCAATGTCCAAGACCAAAAAGTCCAAACAATGTCCATAAACCCCAACGCCCAATACCCACCCACCAACAAAAGGAATTAAAAAGGGGCAATCCATCGTGGTCCTAAATTCGGCGGGCTTTGAGGTGTTTATCCACGAGTATCTTGACCAGCTCCTCTAGGTGCTCTTCCAAGTGTGCCATCTGGAGGAGCATCTGGCGGCGAAATGCCCTGCAGTTGCATCCAGGGTGGGGGGCAGCAGTGCTAGATGTTATAGAAGCGCAGCGGCAGGCGGCTGCCTGACCGCGGTGCCATAACACTGGAGGCGGGGCCTGGCTGGGGCACGGGGCATTGGAGGAGGCTGCAGCTGCAGCCGCCTCTTCCTCCTCCTCCGCCTGAGCCACCAGCCGCCGGTACTCTTCTCAGATGGCCTCCAGTTTCCGGCGCCGGGCCCTGGCTGCCAACTACTTCCGTGTTGGTTTTTCTTGGGAAGGAGGATCTATATCAAGAAAGAAAAAGAATAGTGTAACCAATACTCTTAGCAAAACAGTAACACAAAATTAATTCAACACATAGTGGCACAGTAGCACTAGCAAGCACAGTACATAACATTTGTGGAACGATCTATCCTCCCACTTCCTCGGCCTCTAACATTTGTGGGAGTTTCAGGCATTATACTAGCACTATGGACTCCAGTACACACCAGTCGTCTTCTTCTTATCTCTAGTTTAGCGAAATTACATAACCTTGTTGTAGCCGGCATGCCAGCTCAGTCAGCTAAACTTGCACCCAAGACAGACATACGAGTCATGTTAGTTTTATTTACTACTACTGTCTGCAGGTGGGAAAGCTCATATTTTTGTATTACAGGTGGCACTGGCCATACTCTCTCTGTTACATGAGGGCAATTGCTCAATTTCACTTTCACCCTGCCCTGGGTACTACAAAAAGGCAGATTATTTATCTGATCCAATGATCATTGCTTATATATGGGAACACAACATAAGGTCAGTAGCGGTCGGTGGTGGGAGTGCTGCCGGGCGGTGACGTGGGGAGGGGCAGGGTGGGGGGTAGTAAACTATGGATTACATACAACTACAGGTAAGTAAACATATAAATAAATAAAACAAATTTTGCGGTGCAGTGCGCATAATGAAATTCATTTGATTTCTTTTTATGTTTACTTACCTTTTTTGGCCGTAATACATAGTTTACTACCCCCCCCTGCCCCTCCCCCTCCCCCCATCACCGCCCACCAGCACTCCCACCACCAACCGCTACTGCATAAGGTACTTTGTTTTCATTGACTTTGTAACCAACAGATAGGTCACCCTTTGCAGGCTGGCTGACAAAATCGAAAATACATTAACATAGGTAGGGAGTGATCCTCGGAGTCGGAGGAAGGCGCTTAATAATATATATATGATGTGCTTGCAAACTACTGTGAGTCAACTGTATTCTGAAAATACTACTTATATTCCCCTCCGCTTTGCTATTCTGGCGCAGTTTCTTTTACATTATCTTCAAAGTAAGACTCTGCATCCAGTGACAGTCTCCACCTATGCTGTCTATGATGAATACATCCAGGCATCCATCCATTAAAAGTAAATGTCTATCATTCTTTTTTATATATCTCTTAACAAAGCTTAGTTGGTTTCACCAACAACCACCCATGCGTCCGCTCCTTCCTTGCTTGCCTTGGCTTTGAGTTTGACCCAAACACCGCTGAGGATTCTTGCTATCTAGTATCCACCCATACTGTGTCGCCCACCCAGGCAGGCATCTTCTTTCACCTTCCACCCATCCTTCAACAACCCATGCATCTGATCTGATTCCTATCAGCCACCTATGCATGCTTCCAACATATCCTTCTCTGCCAGTCATATTACATCCCGCCCGTCCTTCCTCCTTCCACCCTTCTTTCCCTCTTTGTTCAACACATCCATCAAGGTCATCTGACCTGACTTTTAGTCTTCTCCATAAAACTTTCACAGCTGAGTTGGAGTCAGATAGAAGACGTCATTGGTTACTCAACTCATGCTGCTAATGCTATTGCTAATGCATTGCTAATGCTAAGTAAAGGGTGTCTTCTTCAACCGTTGTATAATGTTCACTACAACTTAATACTTAATAAGTCTCTCAGTACAGTGAGTGAAGTGAACACCCTTCCAGCTAGTAGTAATGTCAATAAGTAATTAATATAACTTACCACCGCCCGCCACTGCTGCTGGCTCCCCCCCTGTAGCTCCTGCAGGTGCCGCATCTTCTCCTGCCCCCTCTGGAATGGCCGCATCGCCATCGCCGCTGGCCCCGCTGGCACTGGTGGTTGGTAGTAAGTAGGTCTGGGCGGTACATTTTTTTCCGCTCGCGGAATTTGCGATATTTTGACATTTTCGTGTTCCGCGGAGAGTGCGAAAATGTCAAAACTTTCGCAACCTGCCGCGAAACGGAAGTATTTTTCTTGTTCGCGCTTTAAAAATGCATTCTCACGCGCGGCCGTGACTTACCGGGTACCTCCGTTTGAGTTTTTCTATTCGTTCACGCGCGCCACAAGATGTTGGATTGTTGGTAGCCGGTCGCGCTATCCCGCGAGAGTTTGCGATCACGAACACGTCATTGCGATTGCGAACTGGAAATAAGCATCGCGAGCAAGATGGCCGCGCCCATTAGCGATAATACTCAAATGGAGACACTGTTCCTAAACAGAAAAAGGAAAACGAGAAAAGCTCGAGAAGAAATAGGAGAGAATAAAGTCCTAGGCTAGTATTAGGCCCAAAGATAGATCGAGGGGGAGGCACAACTTAGTTTCTCTTGTTGCCCTCACACACCCCGAAGGATGTCACGCTTCATCATTGGGCGTTTTGCTCCTCGTCGGGCCGGCGCTGAAATGCCCTACGGGTCCCCCGAAGGGTCACTTTAGCGGAGATCTTTTAGAGAAAACACCGTTGGGTGCATGCGGGTGTGTGGTTTGGGTCCTAATAAAAAGACACGTGGTGATGTGGGTGTGTCGGTGACGTGATAAATTAAAAATGTCTAAGGGTTGCTAATAGAATAAGATTTAATATCAGTAGCACCCTTGACATACTAAAAAACCCGTAGGTTAGGTGTTACCTTACTGGAAATAATGTACCATCAGGTGACTAATATGTGGTCGACATGTTTCGCGCCCCACTGGTCCAAAATGGATCCTTGGCGCTTCCTCAGGACCAAAATAAAGGTAGTGAATAGTGAGTATTGACTGAGGGATACTACCCACAGTCAGTATCCGGGCGTACAGGTCAGGCGTAAAGTCGCTCCAGGATAAAAGCCTAGGTAAACATAAAAGAAAAAGAAAGGAGAACATCCTACATGTTAACGTATGTTCACCTGTCCAAAGAATTCCAAAAAGAGTACATAATTAAAAGAGAAACAGGGATATCACCTCCACTCACGGGTGGTGGCGTTATGGGGTCTCAACGATAAACCACCGGGCGCCTAGACCAGGGTGAGCAGCCTGGAATAAAGACCTCCCGTCGCCGATCGGAGTCACCCATTAATCCAGACACTAGCTGTGGAAGAGATCGTGGCAGATGTATAGGTCATCATACGGTGTACAGTATGTAAGCCCATTGCGTTTGGGTCAGTACAACAGAAAAACAGAACACCACACCACTCACCTAAAAATGGGGAGAATAATGCTCCATAGATTAGGGGACGAGCGTACACACCTTCAAGTGCTATGAAAAAAGAATAAATAACAGGCAACTACTAGTGAATCCTAGCTGGTAATGAGGTAAAACCAGGTCTGAGATATCGTATAATGTACAACCAATCTCCTCGGCACCTCTTCATTCATTTACTTACAGTTTAGCTCCGGCGTGGCCTCTTAACCACCTACCCCAGTCGTCCTCCTATCTGGAAAGGAACCGAGGACTTCTCCGGGTCTCATTTGTAGTCCCGGCGTGGGCTAATCGGGGCGATTCCCGTATCCGGTCATCTATGAGGAACAGGTGTGTATGCAGAGTTGTGTGAGATGGTGCGCATGTGCGGGAGACAGACAGGCGGTCTCCGCGCTTGCGTGTATTGGATGCTGGCTACGGCTAGCGTTCCAATGATGTCATCGTAGTGTGCATGCGCAGTCGTTTGTTCTTTCATTTACTACGGAAAGTTATGTGGTCAGTGTAACTAAATTGTAGGATGCTGATGAATAACTATTCACCCATGATCAATGAGGCACTCGATTTCATCTACATAATTCCAATATATCCCCGTGTATAAAAACCAGGATGACTATATGTTTGGAATTAACGTGGTTAGTGCCTGTATGTGTTCGGTCAATAGCAGACTCATATCAATACACGTGGTTAATACTGGGCGAATCTAGGGGGCAACGGGGAGAGGGGGTGGAAAAAACATACCCAAATGCCCAACACCTAGTGTTTTCAAAAGTAACTGAATGCCCGATTGAACAAAAACGTTAAATAAAGCGGGGGAGTTATGTATGTTTAGTGCTCCTTGCTGTGTATGACACCCACGGAGGTGGATGGAGGGTGCCTCAATATCTGTGTAACAGTCAGAAGGATGACTAAGGGAAGCAGTTACTTTAGCAATGTTCGTTGTTAAGTAAGGATTACTCAAGTAGGAATCCTACAAAGACAAAAGGGCCATTGGCATGTAGAGGCTCAGTATGTGCTTGCTATAATGCTGGTAGGAGTGTGCTGATCGTTTTACTCTCATAGCAGCAGGCTGGGTTATAATTCAGTCCATGGTATCTCATCGTTGAGGCCCACTTCATTGGTCCGAAGACGATGTACCCAACGTTGTTCTCTGCGTAGTAGGGTGTTGTTATTCCAGAGTTGGTTGTTTTCCAGTACTGTCCACCTGATATCATCACATGTGTGCCCTTTCTCAATGTAATGATTCGTTAGTCTAGTTGCTGTTCTGCCCCGTCTGATCGTACTCCTGTGTTCACTGATCCTCAATTTAACCTGTCTTGTGGTCATCCCTATGTAGCGAAGTGCACAGGGGCAGGTAATGAGGTACACACAGTTTCTTGTGTTGCAGTTCGTATGGTTCCGTTGATCCCACGTGATCTTGTCCAACTCCAAGTGTGTAGTGTGTTTGGTAAAGGGACATGCACTGCAACTACCACATGGGTAATGACCTTTCACAGCAGGGAGGGACCAAAGCGTGGACTCCTGACGGTTGGTCTTAGCGCGGGGTCTCGTGTTGATCAGTTGGTCCCGTAAGTTGGTGGTCCTCTTGAATGCAAATCTGGGGCGCTCCATAGTAAGGTTCCCCTGTTCAGAATTTTTTTGATTTGGTTAGACAGAGGGGTGAAGGTTGTGACACACGTGATGATATTGTCGGTTTCCTTAGTTCTGTCTTCCAGTAATGCCTGGCGGTTGTTGTTCCTGGCTCGTTTGTATGCTCATTGCACAATCCTCTCTGGGTAGTGTCTTTGTTTTAAATTTAACGTGAGGGAGTTCGCTTGAATGTCGTATTCATGAGTGTCACTCCAATTCCGGCGAATCCGCAGGAATTGTCCGAAGGGCAAGTTTTCCCTCAGTGCTTTAGGATGATGGCTGTGAAAATCCAGTAGACTGTTACGATCAGTCGTCTTTCTGTAGATGGTAGTATTGAGTTTCCCATCATCAAGAGTGATCAATAAGTCCAGGAAGGGAATTTCTTTTTCACTCTCTGTTTTGGTAAAGCGTAGATGAGGGTTCAGGTTGTTTATCCATTGGTAGAATTCCTGGCAAGTCTCCACATTACCCTTCCATAGGATGAGCACATCGTCGATGTATCGTTTCCAAGTTACCATATTCTCTTTATAGGGGTTGTTTTCTGTAAAGATGTTGTTGGCCTCAAAGTGCGCCATGTACAATCCTGCCAGACTCGGCGCGAATGTACTCCCCATGCTGGTCCCTTGTATCTGATGGTAGATGGTGGTCTTATACATAAAAAAGTTGTTCTTAAGGGCCAGCATGATAAGTTCCGTGATGAAGATCGCAGGTGTATTGGTGGGGAGGTCTGTCTCGAGTAGAAGTTGTTCTACTACTTCAATCGTGGCATCTTGGGGGATATTCGTATACAATGCCTCTACATCTAAAGTTAAGAGGAGGTTGATGGTCTCGGTGTTGTTGTCGTTGATCTCTTGTATCAGATTCAAGACGTCCCTGGTGTCTTTTAAGTAAGCTGGAGTAGCTTGGACCAAGGGGCGGAGGAAGAAGTCACTGAACTTGCTCAGGGGTTCCAATAACGAGCCTATGCCAGAGACGATTGGTCGTCCTGGAGGTGGAATGATGCCCTTGTGAATTTTGGGTAGTAGGTAAAAGTACGGCATTCTGGGGTTCTCGTTAATAAGGAACGCCGCCTCATGAGGTGTGATCCAGCCCTCATTGATAGCTTCATTGACTAAGATGCGTATACGTGATAGAAGTCTCTCGGTGGGATCAGTCTCCAACTTCTTGTAGTACTCAGTTTTCCCGAGTTGTTTCACGCATTCTCTGTCATAGTCATCCACTGACAGTATGACGGTAGCTCCACCCTTATCCGCAGGTTTTATAATGATGGTTTCATCATTAGTGAGTGACAGTACTGCCTGACGGAGTTTCTTGGGTAAGTTATCATAAACATGCTGACTTTTCAGGTTGTTTGCCTCCTTGAGGAATGCTTTTTCAAATGTCAGTACTTCACTTGGGACCATGCCAGCCGATGGAGTAAATTTGGAAGGCGGTCTGAGTCCGGTATCCTGGCGGTCAGGGGTAGGGTTGTTGTTGAAGAAGGATTTGATGCGGATCTTTCGGAATAGTTGTTGTAACTCCTCGTTCAAGCGGAAGTTATCCTCCTTGGGGGTGGGTACAAATCCTAAGCCCAGTTCCAGGACGGTCGTTTCATCTGTGTTCAGGTGTCTGTCTCTGAGGTTCACTATCAGGGTCTTGGAAGTGTCGAGCTCCTCGTTGTTCTCTGTTGTGTCTCTTGATCCTACCATTGAACCTGTTTTTGACCTCTTCTTCTGCCTCTGCCTCGTCCCCTGCCTCTGTTCTGAAAAGGAGGAGGTGCATTGGGGAAGAATGGTTGTTGGAAACCTGGATGTTGACCCGGAAAGGCTGGAAACCACATCGGGCCTTGTTGAGGAAAAGGTTGGTGCGCATAGCCGTACATAGGTGGCATCGGGGGTGGAGGGAGTAGGCCTGGTTTGTTAATGTTCCTGCCCCAGTTACTATTGCTGGAGTTGCTGTACATGGATCGTCCTGAGTTCGTGGATGATGTGGAGCCTTCATCTGAAGCTGCATCACTGTCTGTTGGTCTGTAGTCCTCTTTGGTATAAGGGTATATCTTCTCTCTGTCGAATCTCTTAATGTCTTTTTGTAGTTTCGACACTTTCTGCTGTAATAAATAATCTCGATGGTCTGTCATCTCCGCGTTTATTTCTGCTAAACGGGTTTTGTAGGCTGAAATACTGATCCCAGTTTTCAGTCCATTCTCTGCGATATTGATCTTAATGATTAATGCCTCGGAGAGACGTTTGGCAGTTCCGATAATGAGGATGAGCCAGTCGCGGGTGCACTTCCATGCGATCTGGCTCCATTCTTTGCGGAAAATAAGATCTTACAGGAAGATTCTCGGTGCCGTGCGGACAATCAGCCCATTGGGTGCAGCACTTGCACTCAGATATTCAGTCATGATTGTGCCATGCATGGCAACTTTGACTTGTAATTTCTTAAGTGATGCCAGGGAATTCCAGTCACCTTGTGATGATGTGCTGGCCATATTACCCTCACTATCCAGTAGTGAGGGAGTTCTCAAGATTTCGGCCACAATGTCATCATCAAATCCGAGTCCCAGATTGTCCCCCATATTAGAGGTTGACATTTTTACGTACTCAATTGAAAAATGGAGGGTTAATCCGAAAAAACCAAAAAGAGTGGGAAAGGAAAGGGGGGGTTTTGGGTCCCTCGGCTAAGCCGCCGTGCTAATTATCTATACAACAAAGAGAGGGGGGGGGGGGGACCGCATGGGCAAGTTTGAGAAATATTTTCACCTGAGCACGCAAAAACACATCCCGAACGCGCGGGAAAAGCAATCTCCGCGTCTTCTCGAATGTTTTGCATGCTCGCGGAGATTTTGCTCAATTTCGCGATAATTTGCGAAAGTCAATTTCGCAAATTCCGCCCACCCTTAGTAGTAAGCCTAGAAAAAACATTACACATTTTTAGATGCCTGTACACCTCCCCCTATTTCATTCGTTTTCACTAGGAAGATTGAAAAAAAAGTTAATACAACATACATCATCACTAGTCCAAATCGGGTACTAGAGTAGAGTCAGTAGACAGACACTAGTAGTGTTATGGTCCCTAGGGTCATCTTGTCCTACTCTACTCTTTGGAAAGTTAGCCTGAGCCATGTAACCATTTTAGATTCATGCCTACTCTTTTGCGCATATTACCTCGCAGCTTGTTGTGCAGTAGATGCCTTTGAGGCCACATGAGTGTTGCATACAAGTGAAGAGGTCGAAAAACAAGCCACTTTGTTATGGAGTTCCGTTAGTCCGTATTGCTTAGCCATAACATGTTACACTTTTTAGCATGACTGCGAAATGCTTGCATAATTGCATTATACTATCTAACGCGCACCATTTTTCTCATAATAGGCGGAAGATTCCCTTCTACAAACCAGAGATTTGCAGAGCTTATGATGCATGTAACCAGTATTTCTACATTCTACGGTGAGGGGTCTCCCAGAATTCACACAGATCTTTTGTCTTCTATCATGCACTTGTAAATGTTTACTGTTTTAATCTTATGCATTTTGCTGTTGGAGCTGGCTGTAGTAATTTCATAGAACAACGTACAGAGCTTGTTATTTGAAAATAAACCTTTTGAACTTACACATAGACTCTGTGGTATTTGGTGTGGTGGGGTGGACTTACACAAGTGAGTGAGCGAAAGGGTGTTATGTTCTGCGTTTTGCAATCATTGGGTATCTTCGTGTGGGGGTTTGGGGCCTAATGAAACACTATAGCTAGTCGGTCAGGGGATTGTGGGGGTTCTGATTGAGATGTGAGTAAGGTCCAACCTCCCATCACCAACATCCTATTTTCTTGTGCATAGTTCTGTATGTGGCTCTGCAGAATCCCCACAACAGTAGTAGTATGTACTATCCTATCAAAAATACTAGTCAAATATGTGGTTGGGCATTTTGTTGGTGGGAATTGTCAAAGCCTCAAGATTAAGAAGACTAGAAGAGGACAACCCAAAGGACAGGACCCAGTGGCTAGAGCTATTGGTCAATCTGAGTTTTATTCAAAATAAATCTTTAAATAAAGAGTGGCCAACTGGGCAAGCTTAGCTACAGACAGACTAATAGTAGTAGTAGTACAGAAAGTCATAGCAGAGGTAATTAGAAGGAACTTAGAGGCAGGGATAACCAGAATTTGGAAACAGATAGTCAAGGTCAAAGAAGCTTTTGTAAAAAATAGAATTAGGGAGTGGAACTATAATTATTAGTTCGGAAAAAATAAGGTGCAGTAAAAGTTAGGGAAATATAATTGTTAATATTAACCACTGGAGGACTTACTGGGGCCAGCAGCAGGGCCCTCGGTAGAGGAGTGGTCCTCTGGTTGTCCCGCCGACTTTGACCCCGTCTTCTTGCCCCTGGGTGGTGTTGATCATGTAAGATATAATAAAGAAAGAGACACACATTAAGGAGTGCTGTGAAACAAATAAATCATTTAAAAAAACGCTCAAAAAGCATTTTAGGAAACAACAATTGCAATAAAATTGAGCTATCTAATCAGATTGACTACTGGCTTGCGGGATTCATGGACCGTCTACTTATTTATGAACACTAATCCAGTGTTCCATAATCATTCCGATTCCAGAATACTAACGAAGTCTAAGTACCACCTGACCTAGACCACCTATTCCAGATGGGCCAATTGTTCACTAAGTCTGCATTTCCATTTTTTTTAGCCTTCAAAAAGGCATAGATGAGATGGAGGACACATGCATAAATTTGTGCATACACTAAATTGTTGGTTGGTTGCGTCTGATGTTGTTCTGCTACTGACTGACACTACTAAGCCTACCACTCACTAAACAATCTAAAAAAGGTTCTACGGAGGACTGGGGTAAGCAGCTGTCAATGACTGAGGAGGCGTCACGCAGACCGTAGAAAAAATTATGAACTAACACTAAACCTAGTATCCATCCACCACTATTTCACAGGAGGACAATGCAAGGACTAGAGTCTCTCTAGCAATAGCATTACCTAACTTCAGTTCTCTAAAGTAAACTCTTACATTAATCAGCCCAAGCTAACTCAAAGTTGCAAAGAAGTAAGAGTAGCTGCGAGCACCTGTGTCCTACAGTCACAGAAGATTTTGAAACGTAATTTACCTGCAATGTAAGCAGCAGTAATCTTGTTATTCGTCAAAAAATTATACACAATACTTATACTACTATATATTAGCTACTCACCAAGCCCCACAACCTCGACACCTAGCAGGTCCAACAGGTCCTGCTCCCAGTCCAGGATGTCTGACCACCGGTGGGCCAGCTGGTTATGGGTGCGCTGGACCCCTGAGCAAGGAAACACAGCCCGGCCCACCTTCGCCCACCGACGGTGGCGCTCCTGGGTAGGGTACCCGGAGCCTGGCCTGCCGCTTGCTTCCAAGGTCAAGGTGAGGTGGCGCTGGATAAAAAAAACAAGGGCGGCAACCTCCTCCTCGCCAAAAAGCTGCCGGGCCTGCACCCCTTCAGGGCGCATTCTGCCGCAAGGCAGGCGGCTCTTGGGCGGTGGAAAATAAAAGTTAGAAGGAAAAAATAAAGTTAGGGGGAAGAAGTAAGAGCTTAAAGAAAGAGGTAATATAAAACAGTAGAAAAGTAAAAACAAACACAGTAAAAGTAGAAATAAAATGCAAAATATAAACTTAGGGACAGAGAGAAATAGATGATAAATAAAAAAAGTCAGAAAAACAGTGTAAAAAACTAAGGATTGCAAAGATTGAGGGAGGATAGAAAAGTAGGCCCAGAACCATAGCATACAGTGAAAAACACGATGGCCGCACCCATTGCGACCGGTGGGTAAGTTTGCCCGATATTTCCCCGCGAACACGCAATAATCATCGAACAAGTAAAACGCGCTCCCAAACATGACATGCGCATCACGAACATGCTATACGTGACCCGAAACAGGAAATAAGGAATCGCGAGCGGGCGGGACAATTGAAAAACAAGATGGCCGCGCCCATAGGCGACTGCATGGGTAAGTTTGCGAGATACTATCCCCCGAACACGCACAACGTGCTCCTGAACAAGAAAAACGCATCGTGAACGGACGCGCCAAGCAACTACGCATGCTCACATAGCTACGCGTAGCTCGCGTAGTGCAATGACATCTTCGCGTAGCCCGAGTATGCGAGAGATTTTGGGGGCAATTGTACGCTACCTCATATTCTGGGTATGCCCGTGGGTCATATTATGGGTAGCCACTGGAGTACCTTTCCATCATAAAGGTCATGTTGTGGACCTGGAAGGTTGTTTTGTGTTCCTATGGGGGACCTAGATGGGCACAAGGTATGGCTGCTGAACTTATATGCCCTCAATAATGATTGTCAGAACTTCTTTACTGGAGTGGCAGGGGCTACTGCGCCCTACCTGTCAGCATATATGTTGTTAGCGAGTGATTGTAACTGCATACTTGATGGAGTGCTAGACTGTGAACCACCACGCAGAAACACGAAGCCGCACATGACAGGACAACTCAGGAATCTGATGCATGGCTTTAAGGTATTAGATATTTGGAGAGGACGACATCCGACTTTGAAAGTGTTCTCCTGCTATACCCCTGCCTCTGGGACGCACAGCCATTTGGACTATTGTCTATTCTCTACTAGAATGGCACAACAAGTGACGGAGGTTTCATATTGGCGCTCTATTTATCTGATCATTCCCCACTCCTAATGTCTGTAGGGGGAGGATGCACTTGACCTGCAGTGTCACTGTGGCGCTTGTATGCTGATGCCCTAATGGACCCATCATTTGAGGCAGCTGTCCAAGAGGAGGTATCCCAATACTTTCATGTGAACTGGGGCAGCTCGAGTAGTAGGGCCAATGATTGGGAAGCTATGAAAGTTGTTATAAGGGGGATCTGCCTTAAGACCACATAAAGGGTCAGACGGCAACTAGAGCATGATCTGGCCCATGGCGAGTCTCATATACTTGAGATAGAAAGGGAGTTATCCTCCGGCCTACATAAGATTAAAGGCTGGCAGCGAGCCCATGAGGGTCTCTTAGATGACTGGCGCCAACTGCAAAAATACATATAAGGCATCCCGTCAGAAGTTACATGCAGAGCGCAACAAGATGGGTGCTATGCTGGTGCACCTAGTATGACAAAAGGAGTCTCAGGAAAAATTGTTGGTGTTACGTGACATAAGTGGAACCTTAGTTAACACCCAGCTTGCGATTCACTAGGCATTCCGCACCCACTCTGTGATACATATGCCAAGCGTGATGGGGTACCAGATAACCACGGGGGTGACCTTCTTCGAGGCAATAGATCTCCTTTGCCTAGGGGCTTAGGAAAGGACAGCTCATGAGGAGCCTATTATGAAAGAAGAACTCCTGGCAGTGCGGCAGCAGCAGAAGACTGCTAAGATGGCGGGTGGTGACGGCCTACTAGCAGAAGTTTATCACAAACATGCTGATGTTTTTGCAGATAAATTAATTGACGTGTACCAGATAGTGCTTGAACGGGGCGCCTACTTGCGCCTATGCACAAAGCCCTCATAGTACTGGCACCAAACCTGGGCAAGGACCCAGTTGAAGCCTCGTCATAGAGACCACTTTCACTCCTTAATGTGGATGTTAAAATACTGAGCAAACTATTGGCCTTGCACCTGCATCCGTGCCTCCCGGCTTTTTTTTGCAGAGAAGCACCACGTACAATCTCCATAGACTGTCCCATGTAATCCATGCTCCACTCCTCAATGAGGGCCCCTATGCATTGGTGTTTCTTGATATTGAACAAGTGTTCGATTCAGTCTTGTGGGAATACCTCTGGTGAGACATGGAGAATGTAGTGCTTGGTCGCAAATATAATAACCCGGATAAAACTGTTATACACTGACCCAAGTGCTAGGGTGCGACACGTGGTATGGTGTCTTTCCAACTGCACCGGATTACATGTCTCTCCTGCTTTTTGCCCCGGTTATGGAGCCAGTGGCAGTGCTGTTCCAGCGCACACTGTGACCCTGGGAAATCCCAGTGGGTGAGACAACACATATTGTGTCTTCGTACGCTGATGATGCTCTAGTGTATTTATGAGACCCAGAGGAATCTTTTCTGGTGCTTCTACGTGTTTTAAGGAACTTTTGGAGAGGTGTCAGGTCTCTTTGTGAATATCCATGAATCTCATCTGTTGCCATTGGGTAGCCCTAAGGTGGTTCCAGCAGCGGGGCTCCTATGGGGAAAAAAGGGGATACGTTATCTGGACATCAAGATCACAGGCATTCTTAGAACTAAATATAGGTAGAATACTATAGGGCCTAAGAAAGTCAATACGATTCTGGAGAGATCTCCCTTTATCTCTGATGGGTAGACCTTCGCTGGTTAAGATGGTGGTGTTGCCGCTGTGTCTGTATACCCTGCAGGTGACCTTTTGTGAGATCCCCACGAAATATTTTATTGAATTTGATAAACTGATTATTGATTTGCTGTGGTCCACTAAGAGAGAAGGAATATCTCATTCCATGCTGAAGCAGACCTGGGGCTGGGGAGGCTTGGAGCTCCCTAACATCGACTTCTATTATTTTGCAGCTCACCTCCAAAACATGGTTCATTGGCTAGAAAAGGGAGATAACTGGGAGAAAAGGCTTCTTAAGGGCTCCCATGGAAACTGCACGCTCCTTGAGTTGCTCATGTGCGGTGCTCGGATACCGGTGGAGATACTGTCCCTCATACAGCGTGTGGGATGGGTGTGGGAACAAACTGTCCTGAGGGTTCTGCACCATGCACCCTATCAGTGAGATATGCCGTTCAGGGAACTGAAGCCATTTGCAGTTATGGCACAGGTAATGTCTGTGCAAAAATGGCAGGAGGGGGGCTGCGAGGTTTTAGAAGATCTATACCTAAGTGGCCAATTTATTACAAGTGATGATGTGATAGCCTCACTTGCATTGCATGCAGGCCAATATCTACAGTACGCAAAGTTATCAGTGACAGCCATGAGATCTCACCCTGTTTTCCAACAGAATCGATACCTTTGCAGACACGGATCGCACTACTTGCATTAGCCAGAGGTTGCAGACTGATATCACACATTTATCATGCACTGCGTGAGGACCTACCGAGGATAGTCCCAGGGGCACATGGGAGGTAGGAAGAAATGTTGGCGAACCACTCTATGAAAAAGACTGGGAAACAATTCAAATGGGTGTGTGCACTGTAAGTTCCAATGCCCGTTTTAAACTTATACAATACTCCTATGTGCACCAGGCGTATCTTGCACCCAAGACCTTACATGCTATTTACCCCACAGGCTCTGACCAGTATACTAGATGTGGAACTCCTTCTGCGGATTTTGCGCATGCGGTGTGAAATTGCCCGTCGTGGTGCTAAGTTTAAATGGTGCGACTGGCTGAGAGATTCCGCATGCCCCACAAGAGATACTACTGGGATCGATCCCAGCTCCGTCAGCTAAGAAAATTAGTTGCAGGTTCTTATGACTGGGTTTACTGCTTGCCATATTGCTATTCAATGGCTGGGATCACAACCCCCTGTTAGGCGGAATGGTTGCAGGATACGTCTGAATGGGCGGTGCCAGAAGAAGTCAGAATGAATCAAGTGAGGCGTGATGAAGGCCTCGGAGATGATTTAGCTGCCTAGGGACAAATGTTGACAGATCTGTGAGTTTCTGAAGTACCACCAGCTGATACAACAGACTAGACTATGGAGGATTACTTAATGTGCGTGATGGATATTCTGGGGGACGATAACCCTATGAACTTCTCTCATTATATGGTATGCAAGGGGGAGAAGACCTGGGCACTGGGAGTGGTAGATCTACTGAAAGCTGTGGCTACGGTGCGTAACTGCACTGATTGCTTTCAAATAGCATACTTGTATGTGTTAATATAATGCATCTGTTGGGGATTTGAGGTATTTTATGTGTAATATGTATAGGTGTTACAACATTGCTGTGTAAGTCTTACAGCGGTGTGGTCTAGATGTACTGCCATCTCCACTGAAAACTAATAGAGATTATAAAAAAAAAAACTAAGAATAATAACCACAGCAGCAGGTCCCTAATGTTACCAATGGATATGATGGTATCTTACACTCCAAATCAACTTCCACTCACAATGGCTTTCAGACACTGCTTCGCCATGCTGTCTGGATCTTGACACTGGAATGAGAGATTACTTTTAATATAGCTTGGGACTGTTCAGTCAATGATGAGAAGTTGATGAAGTTTAAACACCTTTATTAATCTTAATGGATTAGTATTATTTTGTTATCTTTATTCAGAGTAGTTGTTTTACAGAAATATCAATAAAATGGTTGAGTAGTGACAGCATAAATAAATAGTGTTCGATATAGGAAATTGTCAATAAACTAGCTAAGGAACCTAATCTATGCTAAATAGAACACATGAAGAGTTATTTTCAGAAAAGAGCAAGATTTAGAATATGAGACAAAGTACCCCTAAAGAGTTGTTCTGGAAGCTCAGACGAGTTCCTTACAGCTGCAGTAGCAACCAATTTGATAGAATGTTCTTTGCAGTAGCATTGATCATGGAAAAGTCTAAAATAAAGGAAGAATAAAGTCACCTTTAGCAGTAGCCGTCTGTAAAAAAAGTAAAGGAGCCACTCTCCAGTAGAAGAGACGCAAAGGCAGGATAAAGAGGCCTGGGTCAGAGTCTTCTTCCCATTCGATTCCGCAATTCTAATTACTCTTACTAGCTAGGAACACTCATTAATGTACAACCACGCAATACCGTATCGATAATTGTTACGCGTTAACTCCTCTCTTCCAATGGAAACCGCTCATCCAATAGTGTTGTCAACTTCCGATACTTCTTCTCCTGATTCCCACGGTAAACATTCTCATTGATATAGTGTAAAACATTGTTCCAGGATTTTGTTACATGGAGGAAAGTTTTCATGAGAACCTTCTTACCGAAGCAAAAAGATGCACTTTTTGTTTATTGTGAATGCAAAGCGAGTGGGATGTGGTGAGGCAAACTAGCAATAATATTCTGTAATGCATTCATAAAATATATCTAAATCATTATTTGTTCAAGTAGTCACAGCAGCTCATTGGTCTAAAAAAGTGACCTAACATGGTGTGAGGAAGCTAAAGAAACATGGATTTGAAGTCAGCACATTCTTAAGCAAGTTGCTAGTGCTAGGCAAATGTTCTAAATAAAAGTCTATTAAGCTATGACTGCGAGTCGAAAGAAAAGACTTTTTCGGCCCAACTAAAGAGTCACATTTAATTTAATAATGATAGCCTGGTACAAAAAAAAATATTCTATATTATTTTGCACACATTTACGTACTACACATTTTCCCTACATATGATTCTAAGAATTATTTACTAAATTAATAATACTTTTGAATATGATTTTTTCACGTTATATCACAGGCACATTTCTCTGTTTTTTATTTTCTATGTGAAGACGTTTCTATAGCAAATTAAACGCATTCTAAAGTGCACTTCTAACATGGTCCGCGGTTCAAATTTTAATTTTTAAAGTAATTTCCTGCAGCCTCTGCCATCTCGTCAGTTATAGTGGCCTCTTCTAAAGTGTATAGCTGTGTGGCAGTTAGTTGCAGTTACTGGGAGTGCATGACATAGGTATTTATTTCTTCTTTTGGTGGCACCTGAGAATTTGCATTTAAAGAGCCATAATAGGCAGAAATCGCATTTGCCATTGTGTGCTTTGTATGAATGTTGTCAACAGGATCTTCAATATGTAGCAGATGCCTAGTTCTATCATTATGGTAACTCACCCAGTGGATCAATTTGCCTGTTTTATTGCATGCTCATATAGTAGGCATGACTGTATGAACATGGCAACTTAATAGTCTGCCACTTTTTCCTTCGTCAAGCTGAACTTGTTAAAATTCTAGAGTAGATTTCTTGAATGCATGTTGTGCAACCTTAAAAGTCTACCTTATATAGTCTTGTTCTGTAGTTTGTCAATCAATCAGAAGTTTGTTAAGTGCCGCTACTCACCCGTAAGTGTCTCAAGGCGCTAGGGGTAGGGGGGGTGCAGGATCCATTCCATCAAGGAGGGGGTCTGTCGAAGAGCCAGGTTTTGAGGTTTCTTGTGAAGATGGGGAGCGATGTTGTCTGTCTGAGGTGGAGCGGAAGGGCGTTCCAGGCTTTGGCCGCGAGGAAGGAGAAGGAGCGGCCTCCTGATCTGGTTTTTCTGGTGAGGGGGACCATGGCGTAGGAGAGCTTGGCTGATCGTAGGGTCCTTGGGGGTGAGTGGAATTTTAGTCGGCTGTTCAGGTATGTTGTTCTGGTGCCATGGAGGTCCTTGTGTGCGTGAGTGAGTATCTTGAAGGTGACGTGAGTATCTTGAAGGTCTGTGTCTTGAAGGTTGTATAACCTGATGTAGGGAGACAAGCACACAAGTTTTGCTATCTTTCTATAGGTCAATTTGGAAATTACAGTTCCTCTCATTACTGCACCATATGCACCCAATAAGGTTGAAGCTGATTTCACCAATTCCATATTCTGGTGGAAAAACTGTGTTGAGTTCTCCCAAAGGGCGTCTGAAAAATCTTTCATAGTCAGCCACCAGACGCTTAGCCGCTATTGGGCGGAAGAAGCTGAGTGGCCGCATCATAAGTGAAGTTCGAGTGTGGCATGGTAACAGAGACCCTGTACATGAAGAAGTATATTCAAAACCTAGTGCAATGGGCAGCGGGGATAACGTCATAATCGAGCCAAGATTGGGTGCGGGGTACCTCTGAAAAGAAGGTCTATTGTCCCTCGTCACTATGGCGATTTATGTCACACATCACTTAGGCTCAGGAATGTCAGCAAATTTCATCCATAGTCTGGTGATGGGCAGAACCCACAATGGGATGTTGACCGTGTCAAAGACAACAATCATTGGGCCATTAAAATATACTGAGCAGAATGCAATGGGGGAGCCCCAGACAGATCCTGCAACCCAGATAATTCACCCCATGTTGTCAAATTGGGCTCACTCCATTCAAAAGGGGAGATGAACACTAATCAAAACCTATACACCTTTGGAGCCCCTATGGAAACCTGAAAGGAAGTCGATGAAGCCCTATGACACGGCAGTGGTTCCCCATAAGATGTGTCTCTCGAAACAAGAGAATCTTCACATCCTGTATTCAACAATTGGCGTTGTCTCCATCCACAGGAATATGACTCTCTTACTGCATGGTACTGGTTATTTAGTGCATCATCCTGCCTTCTAAGAAGTGCTGCCATTGGAATGCATAGGGGCTATTGTACACCTCAGAAGTACGTCCAATCATCCCACTGTTGGCCCAATGGCCTCTCTGTCTATTAGATGCCTTCATTAAAGAAAGCAATCCTATGTTGCTACCTATCATTGGCCAAGCCAGTGCGGCAGATGTCAATGCGATAAGAAATATCTCTGCATACAATGCATATAAACCTCACTTGTGAATGCCTCCATTTATATGTGTTGCCATATTAAGCCAGATATATTGGCTTTGCCAGTGCTCGTTTTACAGATGTTGCTAGGCCTTTTATTATTTGTGCGCGTTTGAGGCACTGAATGCACATCAATTCTAGCCAGGTAATGTGTTGTCTATACAGTATTCATTTGGTACAAGGTCCCCGCGTGTTGCTTTTAACTATGAATGTAAAACTGTCAGTACGCAGAGTGTCCAGAGGCCTCTGTCCATTCAGCAGCAGCAGGCTGTAGAACACAGCAGCAAGGTGGGCCAGTGGGTGAAGAAAGGAGGCGTTAATGTGATTTGTTTGCAAATAAACAAGTTTAAGTTCTGTGGAAGCACGAGCATGACACAGAGAGAGCTCATACATCCTCATCCTACTCTGCCAGGCCATCTATGGGTAATTTGTGAACTATCAACCTATAGTGGACTATAAACTCACAGTACAACTTAAATTACAGCTTCCTGGCATGCCAAAAATGTAAACTCCCCTCGCTGCTACTCTAATCCAGCTACTGTACAAACTAAGAGAGAGAGAAACCTACTGCACAGCCTTGTGTTTTTTTTAAATATGTTATTACATTTCCCTACAGCACTAACCACTGATTATCAAAAACATCAGTTCCCCAGCCCCCAATCAGTTTTCATCACAAAACGTGTGATACTTTTTTTCCTTTCCAAACAGTGCTGTAATGTATTACTTTTGTTATACTTCCATTCTATCTCCAACCAACACATCAACAATTGGGCTTTCCGTATTACACACTTAACGAATTATTTCAACACTAGAAAGGCAGACATTGGTTCACCAGGACAGTAGAAACATTTTTAGTTTTGCATTAACATGGAGATGGAAAGTTGGTTCGTGAAATAGATATTCATTAACTGCATGTGAGAAACTGCTCGGTTCAAACAAGCATCGCAGAAATATATTTGTTCGATGGACATAATTTAGTAGCATGCTGCTATAATTTAATAACACCGTATTTTCTGGAGTATGCGCATTCCTCAAACAGAGTTTCAACAAGCTTCCAGTTATGATAATTAAAAGAACGTGAAGGGTTACTTGAGCAAGACGAACAGAGGCAGAGTTATTCAGAAAGCCACTTAGGCATTAACACTTTGTCGCAGAGCTCCGCATTAAGGTGCTTTTCAGGTGGTTGCAATGACAAACTGAGCCATGGTCGCTAGGGCTATGGTCATGGTGCAGTATCCACCCCTCCTTTCCACAGACTGCTGCTTAACTAGCTGACCTTGCCGTGGTCAGCAAAGCTGAACAATGTGCTGCAGCGCTGAGCTGAATTCCACCAATAACAAGCATTGGCATAGCCAATAGGTCTCGCATTTGGGAACTTCAACAGAAATACTTTATCTGCAGTCCAGGACACCTGTATTTAAATATAAAATATATATAAATTAAATGCTGTGTCCAAAATCACACCCTATTGAGCAACATTTGAGAATGGAACCTGGTTTTTGAGCTGGTACACTTAGAAGTTTTGCCCTTGAAAGCACATTCACGTCCCATTATCACAAGTTGTGTGCTGCCTGTTAGGCAGGGTAAAAGACAGAAGTATTTTATCTGAAGCTGCTGCCTAATAAAAGCCCCGGCAGTTGTAAGGTTACAAATTAAGCATTGGGAGTGCGACTAGAGCCAGAAGTTTTGTCATTTAAAGCACATTCCCTTCATACTTACTCAGATTGTGCACTGCCTGTTAGGCAGGCAAAATATATATGTATATTGTTTAAAAGTGCTGCCTAATGACAGCCCCGGCAGTTGCTTGGTTACGAATTAACCATTGGGATTGCAGCTAGAGGCATGCCACTATTCTATTTCTGTTTTTGGCCAATAACATTAAAATATGTTCAGTGTTCTTACAGCAATGTATGTGCCTTATAAAAACAAAAGCCATACAGATAGAATAAATTTGGAGCTGGTCTCCTATTTTAACTAAACGTGCTTCAGAAGGCGATCACACAGAATGTATTAAAAACAGAAGTAAAAGAGAAAGTTATCTGTGTGTATATAAAAAAATGAAAAGTGCAGAATAAAATGTGCTATAATACAGTTAAAAGGCACATATTTAGAAAAAACATTTGCGTGCACTTTCGAGCCCTATTTAGCATATAAATGAAATACGACAAACAGGAACTCAAAAGATTATAAATTAGTGAAACAAAGATATAATCTAGGTTACAGTGTTTTATTAGTGAAACCAATCATGATTGTAGGTTACCGTGCTTTATATTATATAGTGGTGTTTTAAACATACGGAGAGTGTAGTTCTAAATATGAGCTAGTGGTTTCTGGTGCTCAACAGCAGCACCTAATAATCAACAGGAATACTTTATCTGCAGTCAAGGACACCTGTATTTTTACTGTGTGTAGGGAAATTAAATGCTTTGTCCAAAATCACACCCTATTGAGCAACAGTTGAGAATGGAATCTAGTTTCCGAGCTCGTACAGTTAGAAGTTTTGTTCTTGAAAGCACATTCACTTCCCATTAACACAAGTTGCGTGCTGCCTGTTAGGCAAGGTCAAAAAAGAAGTATGTTGTCTGAAGCTGCTGCCTAATAAAAGCCCCGGCAGTTGTAAGGTTACAAATTAAGCATTGGGAGTGCGGCTGGAGCCAGATGTTTTGTCATTTAAAGCACATTCCCTTCATATTTACACGGGTTGTGCGCCGTGTTTCAATAGTGAAATCAATATTGAATGTAGGTTGCCGTGCTTTATATTATGTAGTGGTGTTTTCAACATAGGGAAGGTGCAGTGCTAAATATGAGCTGGTGGTTTCTGGTGCTGATAATCACCAGAAATACTTTATCTGCAGTCCAGGACACCTGTATTTTTACTGCGTGTCGGGAAATTATATGCTTTGTCTAAAATCACACCCTATTGAGCAACATTTAAGAATGGAACCTGGTTTCCGAGCTTGTACAATTAGACGTTTTTTCCTTGAAAGCACATTCACTTCCCATTAACACAAGTTGTGTGCTGCCTGTTAGGCACACTAAAAAAAGAAGTATGTTGTCTGACGGTGTTGCCTCATAAAAGCCCCGGCAGTTGCAAGGTTACAAATCAAGCTTTGGGAGTGCGACTGGAGCCAGACGTTTTGCCCTTGAAAGCACATTCCCTTCATATTTACACGGGTTGTGTGCTGCCTATTAGGTAGGCTAACAAAAGAAGTATGTTGTCTGAAGCTGCTGCCTGATTAAAGCCCCAGCAGTTACAAGGTTACAAATTAAGCATTGGAAGTGCGACTGGATCTGGTAGTTTTGTCCTTTACAGTAACATTCCATTCATATTTACACGTGTTGTGCGCCGTGTTTTATTAGTGAAACCAATATTGAATGTAGGTTGCCGGGGCTTTATATTATGTAGTGGTGTTTTAAACATAGGGAAAGTGCAGTCCTAAATATGAGCTGGTGGTTTCTGGTGCTCAACAGCAGCACCTGATAAACAGAAATACTTTATCTGCAGTCCAGGACACCTGTATTTTTACTGCGTGTATGGGAATTAAATGCTTTGCCCAAAAATAACACCCTATTTAGCAACATTTAAGAATGGAACCTGGTTTCCGAGCTTGTACAATTAGACCTTTTGTCCTTGAAAGCACATTCACTTCCCATTAACACAAGTTGTGTGCTGCCTGTTAGAAAGGGTAAAAAAAGAATTATGTTGTCTGAAGCTGCTTCCCAGTAAAAGCCCCGGCAGTTGTAAGGTTACAAATTAAGCATTGGGAGTGCGACTAGACTCAGAGGTTTAGTCCTTTAACCCCTTCGCTAAGCCTTTTTTGGGCTATTTGGGGTAGTGCGCGCTTAGGCCTCTGTAACTTTTTGACCACATTAGGTATCCACGCCAAATTTGCGTCCTTTTCTTCCAACATCTTGGGGATTCTAAAGGTACCCAGGGTTTGTGGATTCTCCTAGAGGGTTCCCAGAAATTAGTCAAAATACAGCAATTTTTTTTTTTTTTGTGAAAAATGGGAAAAACGGGCTGCAAATGAAAGCTTCTGGGTTTTTCTCTGCAAATGGTATCAAAAAAGGGTTTGTGGGGCTGAAATCACCATTTCTCCAGCTTTTAGGGAATGACAGAATTTTGTTAGAAAACCAACATTTTTTACACAGTTTTGGCATTTTTCTGGGACATACCCTATTTTTGCTATTTTTTGTGCTTTCAACCTCCTTCCAGTTAACGGTAGAAATGGGTACAAAAACAATAATGGATCCTGGAAAGCTATACATTTTTGAAAAGTAGACAAAATTCTGAATTCAGCAAGGGGTCATTTGTGTAGATCCATCAAGGTTTCTTTATAGAAATTTACAGGTAAATATAGGAAAAATTAAAAATTTGTTGAAAAAAGCAGCCTTTTTGAGTCAACGTTTTCACCTGTAACTTCTTCGAATTATGACATCTCTTTGAAAGCAATGTACCGTTACATCCGGTAGACCTTCCTGGTTGTGGGGACATATAGGACTTGTAGGTTCACCAAGAGCCCAACGAACCCAGAGTAGAAAACTGAGCAGCATTTTGTAATGTTTTTTTTTTTTGGTCCGGGTATATAGCAATTATTGTGGGAAAATGTATACATGGAAAAATCGGTATGAAAGTCACCTATGTATTTCTGAAATGGGAACAAATTACAGAGTTTAGAAACAGTGCATATTTGCACATTTTCGAAATTGGGAATACTCATATTTGCATGACAATTATTGGTCATTTTTCAAAATGACTTTTTTTTTACACAATGTCTTTCATTTGGAAGGGAGAAATGCATCAAAAATCAATAGGTAATAACAGTTGCTTTACAAATTTGAACTACCCTAAGTCTCCCGATAAAAATGGTACCTCACTTGTGTGGGTAGGCATAGTACCCACGACAGGAAGTGGCTCAAAACCCAAGGTGAACGCACCACATTTTCACACTGAAAATTTACACTTTATTTGCGAAGAGTCTAGCTGTAGTTTTTGAACCCTAGCCCTGCCGGCACCTAGGGAAACCTAGCAAACCTATACATTTTTGAAAACTAGACACCCAGGGGAATCCAGGATGGGGTGACTTGACTGCCTCCCACCATGGTCTGTTACCCAGAATCCCTTGCAAACGTAAAAAATTGACAAAAAAACACATTTTCCCCACATTTCTGTGATGGAAAGTTCTGGAATCTGCGTGGATCCACAAATTTCCACCCACCCCGCGTTCCCCAAAGTCCTACAAGAAAAATGGTACCTCACTTGTGCGGGTCGGCCTAGTGCCCGCGACAGGAAACGGCGCAAAACGCAACGTGGTTTTGCAGTGAAAAATGACCCTTTTTTTGGCAAAGTGACTAGCTGTAGATTTTGAACCCTAGCCCTGCCGGCACCTAGGGAAACCTAGCAAACCTATACGTTTTTGAAAACTAGACACCCAGGGGAATCCAGGATGGGGTGACTTGACTGCCTCCCACCATGGTCTGTTACCCAGAATCCCTTGCAAACATACAAAATTGACAAAAAAAACAAATTTTCCCCACATTTCTGTGATGGAAAGTTCTGGAATCTGCGTGGATCCACAAATTTCCACCCACCCCGCGTTCCCCAAAGTCCTACGAGAAAAATGGTACCTCACTTGTGCGGGTCGGCCTAGTGCCCGCGACAGGAAATGGCGCAAAACGCAACGTGGTTTTGCAGTGAAAAATGACCCTTTTTTTGGCAAAGTGACTAGCTGTAGATTTTGAACCCTAGCCCTGCCGGCACCTAGGGAAACCTAGCAAACCTATACATTTTTGAAAACTAGACACCCAGGGGAATCCAGGATGGGGTGACTTGACTGCCTCCCACCATGGTCTGTTACCCAGAATCCCTTGCAAACGTAAAAAATTGACAAAAAAAACACATTTTCCCCACATTTCTGTGATGGAAAGTTCTGGAATCTGCGTGGATCCACAAATTTCCACCCACCCCGCGTTCCCCAAAGTCCTACGAGAAAAATGGTACCTCACTTGTGCGGGTCGGCCTAGTGCCCGCGACAGGAAACGGCGCAAAACGCAACGTGGTTTTGCAGTGAAAAATGACCCTTTTTTTGGCAAAGTGACTAGCTGTAGATTTTGAACCCTAGCCCTGCCGGCACCTAGGGAAACCTAGCAAACCTATACATTTTTGAAAACTAGACACCCAGGGGAATCCAGGATGGGGTGACTTGACTGCCTCCCACCATGGTCTGTTACCCAGAATCCCTTGCAAACGTAAAAAATTGACAAAAAAAACACATTTTCCCCACATTTCTGTGATGGAAAGTTCTGGAATCTGCGTGGATCCACAAATTTCCACCCACCCCGCGTTCCCCAAAGTCCTACGAGAAAAATGGTACCTCACTTGTGTGGGTCGGCCTAGTGCCCGCGACAGGAAACGGCGCAAAACGCAACGTGGTTTTGCAGTGAAAAATGACCCTTTTTTTGGCAAAGTGACTAGCTGTAGATTTTGAACCCTAGCCCTGCCGGCACCTAGGGAAACCTAGTAAACCTATACATTTTTGAAAACTAGACACCCAGGGGAATCCAGGATGGGGTGACTTGACTGCCTCCCACCATGGTCTGTTACCCAGAATCCCTTGCAAACGTAAAAAATTGACAAAAAAAACACATTTTCCCCACATTTCTGTGATGGAAAGTTCTGGAATCTGCGTGGATCCACAAATTTCCACCCACCCCGCGTTCCCCAAAGTCCTACGAGAAAAATGGTACCTCACTTGTGCGGGTCGGCCTAGTGCCCGCGACAGGAAACGGCGCAAAACGCAACGTGGTTTTGCAGTGAAAAATGACCCTTTTTTTGGCAAAGTGACTAGCTGTAGATTTTGAACCCTAGCCCTGCCGGCACCTAGTGAAACCTAGCAAACCTATACATTTTTGAAAACTAGACACCCAGGGGAATCCAGGATGGGGTGACTTGACTGCCTCCCACCATGGTCTGTTACCCAGAATCCCTTGCAAACGTAAAAAATTGACAAAAAAAACACATTTTCCCCACATTTCTGTGATGGAAAGTTCTGGAATCTGCGTGGATCCACAAATTTCCACCCACCCCGCGTTCCCCAAAGTACTACGAGAAAAATGGTACCTCACTTGTGCGGGTCGGCCTAGTGCCCGCGACAGGAAACGGCGCAAAACGCAACGTGGTTTTGCAGCGAAAAATGACCCTTTTTTTGGCAAAGTGACTAGCTGTAGATTTTGAACCCTAGCCCTGCCGGCACCTAGGGAAACCTAGCAAACCTATACATTTTTGAAAACTAGACACCCAGGGGAATCCAGGATGGGGTGACTTGACTGCCTCCCACCATGGTCTGTTACCCAGAATCCCTTGCAAACGTAAAAAATTGACAAAAAAAACCACATTTTCCCCACATTTCTGTGATGGAAAGTTCTGGAATCTGCGTGGATCCACAAATTTCCACCCACCCCGCGTTCCCCAAAGTCCTACGAGAAAAATGGTACCTCACTTGTGCGGGTCGGCCTAGTGCCCGCGACAGGAAACGGCGCAAAACGCAACGTGGTTTTGCAGTGAAAAATGACCCTTTTTTTGGCAAAGTGACTAGCTGTAGATTTTGAACCCTAGCCCTGCCGGCACCTAGTGAAACCTAGCAAACCTATACATTTTTGAAAACTAGACACCCAGGGGAATCCAGGATGGGGTGACTTGACTGCCTCCCACCATGGTCTGTTACCCAGAATCCCTTGCAAACGTAAAAAATTGACAAAAAAACACATTTTCCCCACATTTCTGTGATGGAATGTTCTGGAATCTGCGTCGATCCACAAATTTCCACCCACCCCGCGTTCCCCAAAGTACTACGAGAAAAATGGTACCTCACTTGTGCGGGTCGGCCTAGTGCCCGCGACAGGAAACGGCGCAAAACGCAACGTGGTTTTGCAGTGAAAAATGACCCTTTTTTTGGCAAAGTGACTAGCTGTAGATTTTGAACCCTAGCCCTGCCGGCACCTAGGGAAACCTAGCAAACCTATACATTTTTGAAAACTAGACACCCAGGGGAATCCAGGATGGGGTGACTTGACTGCCTCCCACCATGGTCTGTTACCCAGAATCCCTTGCAAACGTAAAAAATTGACAAAAAAAACACATTTTCCCCACATTTCTGTGATGGAAAGTTCTGGAATCTGCGTGGATCCACAAATTTCCACCCACCCCGCGTTCCCCAAAGTCCTACGAGAAAAATGGTACCTCACTTGTGCGGGTCGGCCTAGTGCCCGCGACAGGAAACGGCGCAAAACGCAACGTGGTTTTGCAGTGAAAAATGACCCTTTTTTTGGCAAAGTGACTAGCTGTAGATTTTGAACCCTAGCCCTGCCGACACCTAGTGAAACCTAGCAAACCTATACATTTTTGAAAACTAGACACCCAGGGGAATCCAGGATGGGGTGACTTGACTGCCTCCCACCATGGTCTGTTACCCAGAATCCCTTGCAAACGTAAAAAATTGACAAAAAAAACACATTTTCCCCACATTTCTGTGATGGAAAGTTCTGGAATCTGCGTGGATCCACAAATTTCCACCCACCCCGCGTTCCCCAAAGTACTACAAGAAAAATGGTACCTCACTTGTGCGGGTCGGCCTAGTGCCCGCGACAGGAAACGGCGCAAAACGCAACGTGGTTTTGCAGTGAAAAATGACCCTTTTTTTGGCAAAGTGACTAGCTGTAGATTTTGAACCCTAGCCCTGCCGGCACCTAGAGAAACCTAGCAAACCTATACATTTTTGAAAACTAGACACCCAGGGGAATCCAGGATGTGGTGACTTGACTGCCTCCCACCATGGTCTGTTACCCAGAATCCCTTGCAAACGTAAAAAATTGACAAAAAAAACCACATTTTCCCCACATTTCTGTGATGGAAAGTTCTGGAATCTGCGTGGATCCACAAATTTCCACCCACCCCGCGTTCCCCAAAGTCCTACGAGAAAAATGGTACCTCACTTGTGCGGGTCGGCCTAGTGCCCGCGACAGGAAACGGCGCAAAACGCAACGTGGTTTTGCAGTGAAAAATGACCCTTTTTTTGGCAAAGTGACTAGCTGTAGATTTTGAACCCTAGCCCTGCCGGCACCTAGGGAAACCTAGCAAACCTATACATTTTTGAAAACTAGACACCCAGGGGAATCCAGGATGGGGTGACTTGACTGCCTCCCACCATGGTCTGTTACCCAGAATCCCTTGCAAACGTAAAAAATTGACAAAAAAAACACATTTTCCCCACATTTCTGTGATGGAAAGTTCTGGAATCTGCGTGGATCCACAAATTTCCACCCACCCCGCGTTCCCCAAAGTCCTACGAGAAAAATGGTACCTCACTTGTGCGGGTCGGCCTAGTGCCCGCGACAGGAAACGGCGCAAAACGCAACGTGGTTTTGCAGTGAAAAATGACCCTTTTTTTGGCAAAGTGACTAGCTGTAGATTTTGAACCCTAGCCCTGCCGGCACCTAGGGAAACCTAGCAAACCTATACATTTTTGAAAACTAGACACCCAGGGGAATCCAGGATGGGGTGACTTGACTGCCTCCCACCATGGTCTGTTACCCAGAATCCCTTCCATTGTAAAAAATTGACAAAAAAAACAAATTTTCCCCACGTTTCTGTGATGGAAAGTTCTGGAATCTGCGTGGATCCACAAATTTCCACCCACCCCGCGTTCTCCAAAGTCCTACGAGAAAAATGATACCTCACTTGTGCGGGTCGGCCTAGTGCCCGCGACAGGAAACGGCGCAAAACGCAACGTGGTTTTGCAGTGAAAAATGACCCTTTTTTTGGCAAAGTGACTAGCTGTAGATTTTGAACCCTAGCCCTGCCGGCACCTAGGGAAACCTACCAAACCCACACATTTCTGAAAACTAGACACCCGGCGGCTTCCAGGGAGGTATGGCTTGCGTGGATCCCCCAACGTTTCCTTACCCAGAATCCCCTGCAAACCTCAGTTTTTGCTCAAAAAATCACTTTTTTCACACATTTTGGGGTGGGAAAGTAGTGGCATCACCGGGCTCACACAAATTTACCACCACCCAGCGTTCCCCCAGGTCTCCCGGTAAAAATGGTGCCTCACTTGTGTGGGAGGCCCAAGTACCCGCGGCAGGCAAGGGCCCAAAACGTAGTGAGGTGACATCAAAATGGCCTATCGCAAAACCACCTGGTTTTGCAAGGGGGGTCACTTTGGTTTTTGGCCCGGTGCTTGGCGGCCATCTAGGGAAACCTACCAAACCCACACATTTCTGAAAACTAGACACCCGGCGGCTTCCAGGGAGGTATGGCTTGCATGGATCCCCCAACGTTTCCTTACCCAGAATCCCCTGCAAACCTCAGTTTTTGCTCAAAAAATCACTTTTTTCACACATTTTGGGGTGGGAAAGTAGTGGCATCACCGGGCTCACACAAATTTACCACCACCCAGCGTTCCCCCAGGTCTCCCGGTAAAAATGGTGCCTCACTTGTGTGGGAGGCCCAAGTACCCGCGGCAGGCAAGGGCCCAAAACGTAGTGAGGCGACATCAAAATGGCCTACCGCAAAACCACCTGGTTTTGCAAGGGGGGTCACTTTGGTTTTTGGCCCGGTGCTCGGCGGCCATCTAGGGAAACCTACCAAACCCACGTATTTCTGAAAACTAGACACCCGGCGGCTTCCAGGGAGGTATGGCTTGCGTGGATCCCCCAACGTTTCCTTACCCAGAATCCCCTGCAAACCTCAGTTTTTGCTCAAAAAATCACTTTTTTCACACATTTTGGGGTGGGAAAGTAGTGGCATCACCGGGCTCACACAAATTTACCACCACCCAGCGTTCCCCCAGGTCTCCCGGTAAAAATGGTGCCTCACTTGTGTGGGAGGCCCAAGTACCCGCGGCAGGCAAGGGCCCAAAACATAGTGAGGCGACATCAAAATGGCCTACCGCAAAACCACCTGGTTTTGCAAGGGGGGTCACTTTGGTTTTTGTCCCGGTGCTCGGCGGCCATCTAGGGAAACCTACCAAACCCACGCATTTCTGAAAACTAGACACCCGGCGGCTTCCAGGCAGGTATGGCTTGCGTGGATCCCCCAACGTTTCCTTACCCAGAATCCCCTGCAAACCTCAGTTTTTGCTCAAAAAATCACTTTTTTCACACATTTTGGGGTGGGAAAGTAGTGGCATCACCGGGCTCACACAAATTTACCACCACCCAGCGTTCCCCCAGGTCTCCCGGTAAAAATGGTGCCTCACTTGTGTGGGAGGCCCAAGTACCCGCGGCAGGCAAGGGCCCAAAACGTAGTGAGGCGACATCAACATTGCCTATCCCAAATGTCGCCTCACTACGTTTTGGGCCCTTGCCTGCCGCGGGTACTTGGGCCTCCCACACAAGTGAGGCACCATTTTTACCGGGAGACCTGGGGGAACACTGGGTGGTGGTAAATTTGTGTGAGCCCGGTGATGCCACTACTTTCCCACCCCAAAATGTGTGAAAAAAGTGATTTTTTGAGCAAAAATTGAGGTTTGCAGGGGATTCTGGGTAAGGAAACGTTGGGGGATCCACGCAAGCCATACCTCCCTGGAAGCCTCCGGGTGTCTAGTTTTCAGAAATGCGTGGGTTTGGTAGGTTTCCCTAGATGGCCGCCAAGCACCGGGCCAAAAACCAAAGTGACCCCCCTTGCAAAACCAGGTGGTTTTGCGATAGGCCATTTTGATGTCGCCTCACTACGTTTTGGGCCCTTGCCTGCCGCGGGTACTTGGGCCTCCCACACAAGTGAGGCACCATTTTTACCGGGAGACCTGGGGGAACGCTGGGTGGGGGTAAATTTGTGTGAGCCCGGTGATGCCACTACTTTCCCACCCCAAAATGTGTGAAAAAAGTGATTTTTTTGAGCAAAAACTGAGGTTTGCAGGGGATTCTGGGTAAGGAAACGTTGGGGGATCCACGCAAGCCATACCTCCCTGAAAGCCGCCGGGTGTCTAGTTTTCAGAAATGCGTGGGTTTGGTAGGTTTCCCTAGATGGCCGCCGAGCACCGGGCCAAAAACCAAAGTGACCCCCCTTGCAAAACCAGGTGGTTTTGCGGTAGGCCATTTTGATGTCGCCTCACTACGTTTTGGGCCCTTGCCTGCTGCGGGTACTTGGGCCTCCCACACAAGTGAGGCACCATTTTTACCGGGAGACCTGGGGGAATGCTGGGTGGTGGTATATTTGTGTGAGCCCGGTGATGCCACTACTTTCCCACCCCAAAATGTGTGAAAAAAGTGATTTTTTGAGCAAAAACTGAGGTTTGCATGGGATTCTGGGTAAGGAAACGTTGGGGGAGCCACGCAAGCCATACCTCCCTGAAAGCCGCCGGGTGTCTAGTTTTCAGAAATGCGTGGGTTTGGTAGGTTTCCCTAGATGGCTGCCGAGCACCGGGCCAAAAACCAAAGTGACCCCCCTTGCAAAACCAGGTGGTTTTGCGGTAGGCCATTTTGATGTCGCCTCACTATGTTTTGGGCCCTTGCCTGCCGCGGGTACTTGGGCCTCCCACACAAGTGAGGCACCATTTTTACCGGGAGACCTGGGGGAACGCTGGGTGGTGGTAAATTTGTGTGAGCCCAGTGATGCCACTACTTTCCCACCCCAAAATGTGTGAAAAAAGTGATTTTTTGAGCAAAAACTGAGGTTTGCAGGGGATTCTGGGTAAGGAAACGTTGGGGGATCCACGCAAGCCATACCTCCCTGAAAGCCGCCGGGTGTCTAGTTTTCAGAAATGCGTGGGTTTGGTAGGTTTCCCTAGATGGCCGCCGAGCACCGGGCCAAAAACCAAAGTGACCCCCCTTGCAAAACCAGGTGGTTTTGCGGTAGGCCATTTTGATGTCGCCTCACTACGTTTTGGGCCCTTGCCTGCCGCGGGTACTTGGGCCTCCCACACAAGTGAGGCACCATTTTTACCGGGAGACCTGGGGGAACGCTGGGTGGTGGTAAATTTGTGTGAGCCCGGTGATGCCACTACTTTCCCACCCCAAAATGTGTGAAAAAAGTGATTTTTTGAGCAAAAATTGAGGTTTGCAGGGGATTCTGGGTAAGGAAACGTTGGGGGATCCACGCAAGCCATACCTCCCTGGAAGCCGCCGGGTGTCTAGTTTTCAGAAATGCGTGGGTTTGGTAGGTTTCCCTAGATGGTCGCCGAGCAGCGGGCCAAAAACCAAAGTGACCCTCTTGCAAAACCAGGTGGTTTTGCGGTAGGCCATTTTGATGTCGCCTCACTACGTTTTGGGCCCTTGCCTGCCGCGGGTACTTGGGCCTCCCACACAAGTGAGGCACCATTTTTACCGGGAGACCTGGGGGAACGCTGGGTGGTGGTAAATTTGTGTGAGCCCGGTGATGCCACTACTTTCCCACCCCAAAATGTGTGAAAAAAGTGATTTTTTGAGCAAAAACTAAGGTTTGCAGGGGATTCTGGGTAAGGAAACGTTGGGGGATCCACGCAAGCCATACCTCCCTGGAAGCCGCCGGGTGTCTAGTTTTCAGAAATGCGTGGGTTTGGTAGGTTTCCCTAGATGGCCGCCGAGCACCGGGCCATAAACCAAAGTGACCCCCCTTGCAAAACCAGGTGGTTTTGCGGTAGGCCATTTTGATGTCGCCTCACTACGTTTTGGGCCCTTGCCTGCCGCGGGTACTTGGGCCTCCCACACAAGTGAGGCACCATTTTTACCGGGAGACCTGGGGGAACGCTGGGTGGTGGTAAATTTGTGTGAGCCCGGTGATGCCACTGCTTTCCCACCCCAAAATGTGTGAAAAAAGTGATTTTTTGAGCAAAAACTGAGGTTTGCAGGGGATTCTGGGTAAGGAAACGTTGGGGGATCCACGCAAGCCATACCTCCCTGAAAGCCGCCGGGTGTCTAGTTTTCAGAAATGTGTGGGTTTGGTAGGTTTCCCTAGATGGCCGCCGAGCACCGGGCCAAAAACCAAAGTGACCCCCCCTTGCAAAACCAGGTGGTTTTGCGGTAGGCCATTTTGATGTCGCCTCACTACGTTTTGGGCCCTTGCCTGCCGCGGGTACTTGGGCCTCCCACACAAGTGAGGCACCATTTTTACCGGGAGACCTGGGGGAACGCTGGGTGGTGGTAAATTTGTGTGAGCCCGGTGATGCCACTACTTTCCCACCCCAAAATGTGTGAAAAAAGTGATTTTTTGAGCAAAAACTGAGGTTTGCAGGGGATTCTGGGTAAGGAAACGTTGGGGGATCCACGCAAGCCATACCTCCCTGAAAGCCGCCGGGTGTCTAGTTTTCAGAAATGCGTGGGTTTGGTAGGTTTCCCTAGATGGCCGCCGAGCACCGGGCCAAAAACCAAAGTGACCCCCCTTGCAAAACCAGGTGGTTTTGCGGTAGGCCATTTTGATGTCGCCTCACTACGTTTTGGGCCCTTGCCTGCCGCGGGTACTTGGGCCTCCCACACAAGTGAGGCACCATTTTTACCGGGAGACCTGGGGGAACGCTGGGTGGTGGTAAATTTGTGTGAGCCCGGTGATGCCACTACTTTCCCACCCCAAAATGTGTGAAAAAAGTGATTTTTTGAGCAAAAATTGAGGTTTGCAGGGGATTCTGGGTAAGGAAACGTTGGGGGATCCACGCAAGCCATACCTCCCTGGAAGCCGCCGGGTGTCTAGTTTTCAGAAATGCGTGGGTTTGGTAGGTTTCCCTAGATGGTCGCCGAGCAGCGGGCCAAAAACCAAAGTGACCCTCTTGCAAAACCAGGTGGTTTTGCGGTCGGCCATTTTGATGTCGCCTCACTACGTTTTGGGCCCTTGCCTGCCGCGGGTACTTGGGCCTCCCACACAAGTGAGGCACCATTTTTACCGGGAGACCTGGCGGAACGCTGGGTGGTGGTAAATTTGTGTGAGCCCGGTGATGCCACTACTTTCCCACCCCAAAATGTGTGAAAAAAGTGATTTTTTGAGCAAAAATTGAGGTTTGCAGGGGATTCTGGGTAAGGAAACGTTGGGGGATCCACGCAAGCCATACCTCTCTGGAAGCCGCCGGGTGTCTAGTTTTCAGAAATGCGTGGGTTTGGTAGGTTTCCCTAGATGGTCGCCGAGCACCGGGCCAGAAACCAAAGTGACCCCCCTTGCAAAACCAGGTGGTTTTGCGGTAGGCCATTTTGATGTCGCCTCACTACGTTTTGGGCCCTTGCCTGCCGCGGGTACTTGGGCCTCCCACACAAGTGAGGCACCATTTTTACCGGGAGACCTGGGGGAACGCTGGGTGGTGGTAAATTTGTGTGAGCCCGGTGATGCCACTACTTTCCGACCCCAAACTGTGTGAAAAAAGTGATTTTTTGAGCAAAAATTGAGGTTTGCAGGGGATTCTGGGTAAGGAAACGTTGGGGGATCCACACAAGCAATACCTCCCTGAAAGCCGCCGGGTGTCTAGTTTTCAGAAATGTGTGGGTTTGGTAGGTTTCCCTAGATGGCCGCCGAGCACCGGGCCAAAAACCAAAGTGACCCCCTTGCAAAACCAGGTGGTTTTGCGATAGGCCATTTTGATGTCGCCTCACTACGTTTTGGGCCCTTGCCTGCCGCGGGTACTTGGGCCTCCCACACAAGTGAGGCACCATTTTTACCGGGAGACCTGGGGGAACGCTGGGTGGGGGTAAATTTGTGTGAGCCCGGTGATGCCACTACTTTCCCACCCCAAAATGTGTGAAAAAAGTGATTTTTTGAGCAAAAACTGAGGTTTGCAGGGGATTCTGGGTAAGGAAACGTTGGGGGATCCACGCAAGCCATACCTCCCTGGAAGCCGCCGGGTGTCTAGTTTTCAGAAATGCATGGGTTTGGTAGGTTTCCCTAGATGGCCGCCGAGCACCGGGCCAAAAACCAAAGTGACCCCCCTTGCAAAACCAGGTGGTTTTGCGATAGGCCATTTTGATGTCGCCTCACTACGTTTTGGGCCCTTGCCTGCCGCGGGTACTTGGGCCTCCCACACAAGTGAGGCACCATTTTTACCGGGAGACCTGGGGGAACGCTGGGTGGGGGTAAATTTGTGTGAGCCCGGTGATGCCACTACTTTCCCACCCCAAAATGTGTGAAAAAAGTGATTTTTTGAGCAAAAACTGAGGTTTGCAGGGGATTCTGGGTAAGGAAACGTTGGGGGATCCACGCAAGCCATACCTCCCTGGAAGCCGCCGGGTGTCTAGTTTTCAGAAATGCATGGGTTTGGTAGGTTTCCCCAGATGGCCGCCGAGCACCGGGCCAAAAACCAAAGTGACCCCCCTTGCAAAACCAGGTGGTTTTGCGGTAGGCCATTTTGATGTCGCCTCACTACGTTTTGGGCCCTTGCCTGCCGCGGGTACTTGGGCCTCCCACACAAGTGAGGCACCATTTTTACCGGGAGACCTGGGGGAACGCTGGGTGGTGGTAAATTTGTGTGAGCCCGGTGATGCCACTACTTTCCCACCCCAAAATGTGTGAAAAAAGTGATTTTTTGAGCAAAAACTGAGGTTTGCAGGGGATTCTGGGTAAGGAAACGTTGGGGGATCCACGCAAGCCATACCTCCCTGGAAGCCGCCGGGTGTCTAGTTTTCAGAAATGTGTGGGTTTGGTAGGTTTCCCTAGATGGCCGCCGAGCACCGGGCCAAAAACCAAAGTGACCCCCCTTGCAAAACCAGGTGGTTTTGCGATAGGCCATTTTGATGTTGCCTCACTACGTTTTGGGCCCTTGCCTGCCGCGGGTACTTGGGCCTCCCACACAAGTGAGGCACAATTTTTACCGGGAGACCTGGGGGAATGCTGGGTGGTGGTAAATTTGTGTGAGCCCGGTGATGCCACTACTTTCCCACCCCAAAATGTGTGAAAAAAGTGATTTTTTGGAGCAAAAACTGAGGTTTGCAGGGGATTCTGGGTAAGGAAACGTTGGGGGATCCACACAAGCCATACCTCCCTGGAAGCCGCCGGGTGTCTAGTTTTCAGAAATGTGTGGGTTTGGTAGGTTTCCCTAGATGGCCGCCGAGCACCGGGCAAAAAACCAAAGTAACCCCCCTTGCAAAACCAGATTAACTATTGTTACTACAGCGTGAGAATTCTGGAATAATACTGCAAAGAAAATGTGGCAGACAGTTTGAGGTTTACAGGACAATGGGGATAAAAAATATTTTTCAATTCACTAGAGAGACATCACCATGAACTCCCAAGGGTTTTCGACAATATCTACAGTTGGTGGGTTATTCTTGCATGGAAAGTGTACCTTGCCAGAGAAACTAAAGACAAAGATTCCTGCACAACCATCTATTCCTCAAACACACACATACTGGTTGGATTTGGCACGAGGGCGAGTCATGGTTCAGTGTATTAAATTTTATTAACAAGAGATTTCACAAAAATGAAATGCACTGTCAATAATTAAATTCTCAAAAAACCAAACCAAAGACTCGCAGCTCGTGAGCTGTAAAGCCACGTCAAGGCACCAACCACTTTACAGGCCATTCACACACCTTTCATACGTGATACAAACAAGACCATTCGCACCACCAGGCACAAAAGCAACACATTACAAAATTCACCAAAAAGGGACAAGGTACACCCTGCTTCAGAAAGACAAATATTACTGCACAGCCATCTAATCCGCAAGCACACACACATACTGGTTGGATTTGGCACGAGGGTGAGTGATGGTTCAGTAGATACAATTGTATTAGCAAGTGATTTCACAGAAATCAAATGCACTGGTAATAATTGAAAGGGCGAGAAACTGAACCATTGACTCACAGCTCGTGAGCTGTAAAGCCACGACAAGGCACCAACCTCTTTACAGGCCATTCACACACCTTTCATACGTGTGAGACATACAAAACCATTCACACCGCCAGCCGCGGGCCCATCACATAACAAAACTCACACCAGCACACAGCGCCATTCAAGGGCCCATCACTTTCACACGCCCACAATCCATTTTTTTTTTTTTAACTATTTTTATTTTCATCATCATAGTAGGCACAAAATAAAATACAGTAAAACAAAAGCAAATATAATAATATACATCAACAATATAGTGAATTCAAAAAGAAAATAAAATAAGTAGCATATGACATGACATATGGAGAAGGAAAACAACAATTATAAACTAAGCAGGTAATCAGAAAGGACCATATAGTCACAAATTGAGATGATCGCCAAATGGAATAAAGCAATGTAATCATGAGGACACAGAGGAACATTTACATCGCAAAATACATAACCACAGAGTCAATATAAAATATGTAGTAAATAATCAAAAGGACATTGGTCGCCAAAGTGCTTCTAATTTAACCAAGGAACGAAGTCCCCTTGTATTTGCTAGGGCAGCCTCTAAACCATAAGTTTCCTTAATTATCGACCAGAAATCCTCAACCTGAGGAGGTGTGGGAGAAATCCAAGCCCTAGCAATAGCTAGTCTAGCAGCCGCCATTAAGATTGAAAAAAGACGTGCTAAACCTAAATTATTTTCTTTGCAGCCCAGCATGATTTCAAGACCAGTCAATGGTTGATTCAGGCCAAGTTTTAACTGAAGTAGCTGTTCGATTTTCTGCCAGAAAACCGTCAGTGAAGGGCATGAAATAAACATATGCAACAAGTCGGCAGCGTATAATCCGCATTTAGGGCAGTATTTTTTATCTCCCATCATACTACCTGGATCCCATTTTGCAATTCTAGCCGGTGTGTAGTATAGCATACAGGTAATACGTAATTGCTGGAGTTGCAAGTTAACAGAGTGCACCGAGTCCTTTACATTAACTAAAGCTTGTTTGATCATACTAGGGGAGACCACTGTACCCAGCGTTTGACTCCAACGTTCGGCTAATTTTACGCTACCATCGAGTTTAAAGCTAGATAGATGAGTGTACATCATACCTATTAAGGACTTGGTCTTTGCACCATATATACAATCCCAAACATTTGACTGTGTGAACTCAATTGGAGCGAAACTTGTAGTTAAATAGTCTCTTATTTGCAAATACTTGAAAAAGAAATTTACCGGTAGCTTATACCTTATACGCAAGTTTTCAAATGACATGATTCCTGTCTCATTATAAATTTCGCCCAGGTATGAAATCCCATATTGACTCCAAGATTTGCCTACCTGATCCTGAAAAATCTTAGGGAGCAATGGGTTCCCCCACAAAGGAAATTTAGTATGGATTTTGGGTAGCTTACACTTAAAAGACATATCTCTCCATATGGCCACAATATCCCTCAGAGTCTTAAACTTGACTCTCTTAAAATAATTTGGATCATTTATTCCATACAAAAACATGTCCCTCTGATTACCTAAAATAAGCTTAAATAGTGAGTTTGACTGGTCCAAGCCCAACAAGCATCGAAAACGAACAATAAATGAAGACCAGAAATATATTTTAAAATCCGGGAAACCCAGTCCTCCTTGTTCATACGGAGATTTAAGTAGCTCGATTGCTCTTCTGGGTTTTTTATAACCCCATAGAAAGCTACTGCATATGCCCTCAAGTTTTTTAAACAGATTGTTAGGGATTTTCAACGGAATGGAGCGAAACAAATATAAGAATTTGGGAAGTATTTTCATTTTTATTAAGTTAGATCTACCCAGTAGTCCCAAAGGGAGCCTGTGCCAAAATTTAAACAGCCTGGTGGTTTCCTGCAAGAGTGGTAGATAATTGATGTCTATGATCTGTTTAACATTAGGAGTTATTTTTACCCCCAGATAAGTTACTGTAGTGCACGCCCCAGTCATAACATTGTGAATCCCTAGAGTAGTAAGTACTTGAGTTTTATTCACGTTCAGCTTGTACCCTGAGACATTGCCGTATTTCTCAGCTTCATCTATAATCTTATTCACGGCCTCACTTGGATTAGTAGCATAAACCGCTATGTCGTCAGCATATGCTGTGAGCTTAAGTTGAGAGGTGCCGGAAACCAACGGATCAATATATGCACAAGATTGAAGGATACGTAAAAATGGCTCTATATATAGAGCAAAAAGTAATGGTGACAGCGGGCAACCTTGCCTGGTCCCGCACAGTATCCTGAATGATGCTGACCTAGAGCCCATATAACAAAGATTAGCTTGTGGATTACTATATAAAGCTTTTACACAGGACTGGAACTGCTTACCGGTACCTATCTTTGCTAGAATAGCCCATAGAAATTCCCATCTGACACGATCGAACGCTTTTTCAGCATCTAATAGGATCATGCCAAAATCAATTTTCCTTTGCTCTGCATAGTCAAATGAGCTAATAGCCGTGTTAACGTGGGCAGTAGTATCCCTCCCTAATATGAATCCATGCTGACTTTCAGAAACTAAGTCCGTCATAATCGGGGCTAAGCGATTTGCCAAGATCTTAGAAAATATCTTCGCGTCCGCATTAATAAGCGAAATTGGCCGGTATGAGCCACACTCAGTCGGTGGTTTGCCCTTTTTAAAAAAAAACACAATCTGTGTCTTGTTCCATGATGCCGGCACCTCACCGTTAATAGCTACATATTGGATTGCACTAATGAGAGGTAAAAGTATGATCTGTTTGAAAGATTTATAAAACTCTAATGGTATCGAGTCAAAACCAGCCGCTTTCCCATTTGGCAGTAGTGACAATGCAGATTCAACTTCTTCTGACAAGATTGTTTCTTCTAATGTATTAATTTTCTCATTGTCTGCAGGCTGGAGGCCACTTTTATTAATATAACCTAGTATCTCTTCTTGGTTAGAGGGCCATGTCAAAGAGTATAACTGTTGATAAAACTGCGAAAACTGATCTAAAATATCCGATGTTTCCGTATACAATATCCCATTTGTTCCCTTAATAGCATCAATCTTAGTTCTGGCTTTTGCCTCTGCAGTCTGATATGCCAATACATGTCCTATGTGCTCCCCATACTCATACCTCTCCAACCGATGCTTACTGTAGTTTGCGGCCATTTTTTCTCTTAAGTTTTTTTTAACTGCAACTCTTGCATCAATTAAAGAGAGGAGCATACTTTCCTGAGCCTTTAAATCCTTACTCTTAACTACCTTCACATGTTCTCTCTCAATGTCACGCAAATTAAGTAATAAATTCTCCATTTCGCTTTTTCGTTTTTTATTCTGTAAAAGAATATATTTCTGTGTAATACCGCGGACGAACGCTTTCATGGTATCCCAAACAATTATTGGGGATGCAGAACCTGTATTTATTCTAAAAAATTCCTCTAATTGCTGTGTAGTACTCAGCAGATATTCAGTATCAGTCAACAAATACCTAGGGAAAGAGAATTGCCTGATTTCCTTATCTTCAATTTTAACCTGAAAAGAGAAAATAATAGGGTTATGGTCGGAGGTCACCCGGGGACATATTTCCATTTTCGATGTTATAAGTACTCTATCAGACACCAAGGCCATGTCAATCCTGGAGTATGATTTATGAGGAGCTGAATAGTAAGTATAGCCCGGTATTAGAGGATATATATGTCTCCAGGCGTCCTTAATGGACTGGAGCCTCATCATTTGTATGATCGCTCTGCGAGTTTTACACATTCTTACATTACGCCTATTCCCCGTAGAGTCTATATGATAATCTAAGACGCAGTTGAAGTCCCCCAAGATAAATTTTTCCCCCTCCCAGTTTAATAATTCCAAATTGAGGAATTCGAAAATATTAGGATCGTCGACATTAGGGCCATATATGGCACAAATCACATATTTCTTACCCCCTATAGCCAGCTGAGCTATTGCCCATCGGCCCCATTGATCTGCCAGTTTGTTGATGACTTCGCAGGCAAACTTTTTATCTTTTAAGATAGCAACTCCTTTAATAGATACAGTTTGAGTTGTACTAATGATAACGCCCACAATCCAGACACAGCAACTACACAGGCTGATGGATTGCGTGGAGTGGCACTCAGCTAGCAGTGTGTGTAGTGACCAGCAGAAAGTCAATACTCACACACAGCCAGCAGAGCACCAGTCCACACACACCGCTAGCCAAACACCAGTCCACGCACACCGCTAGCCAAGCGCCAGTCCAAGGACACCACCAGCCAAGCACCAGTCCGCACACACCACCAGTCCACGCACACCGCCAGCCAAGTACCAGTCCACGCACACCGCCTGCCAAGCACCATTCCACGCACACTGCCAGCCAAGCTCCAGTCCACGCACACCACCAGCCAAGCACCAGTCCGCACACACCACCAGTCCACGCACACCACCAGCCAAGTATCAGTCCACGCACACCGCCTGCAAAGCACCATTCCACGCACACCACCAGCCACGCACCAGTCCACGCACACCGCCAGTCCATGCACACCGCCAGCCAAGCACCATTTCACGCACACCACCAACCAAGTGCCAGTCCACACACACCACCAGCCAAGCGCAAGCCAACACACACCGCCATCACATTTAGGATTTTTTTTTTAAAAAAACACAAACAAATTGCAAATAGATACAAATCTTCTAACAGAAAATCAGCAACTAAATACATTGCACTAACACCAACCTTGAAACAGAATCAAATTATCCAAAGAATACAGACCAGGCAGTTCACTTTACCACTCAAGAATCCTCCCAAAAACATTTTCGGGTGTGGTACGCTCTAAAACAAGCAGAGAGACACAGTGCAGGATGAGAGGGACAGTCGGGGCAGTACATACGACTCTCCTTCCGCAAACCTTTTCGCCAACAGACTCTACATCTCCTACTGGGAAAATCTTTTGCGGGTGTGGGAGGAATGTGATCTGGAAAGTGGCGTTCTTTCAATCTAGCAACATCCTCCACCAGTCCAACTCTAGGAACACTTGCCTGTTCCACTACAACAAGGCTGCCTATTACAGACTCCTGAAACTTAGCAAAAGTCATCTTTGACTCAGGGCAAGAATCCTGGAACACAACAAAAGCATTAAACATTGCCATGTGGAAAAGATGGATAGCCAACTTCTTGTACCAAATGTAAGCCTTACGAAGAGCAGTGTAAGGTTCCAACCTCTGATCTACTCTGTCAACACCACCCATGTGCCTATTATAGTCTAAAATGCACACAGGTTTGCGCGCTTCAGCGACCTGACCCCAAACAGTCACAGGTGCAGTGCTTTCATCATGGATGGTAGTCAGCATGTAGACATCTCTCCTGTCAGTAAACTTCACAGCAAGAAGCTCCTGGCAACGCAATGCACTGCACTGTCCCCGCACAAGCTTTTGACACACAAGTTCTTTCGGGAAACCTTTACGGTTAGAGCGGATTGTGCCACAAGCAAGAGTGTCCACTTTGGCCAATTCCCTGAACAACCGCACACCAGTGTAGAAGTTGTCTACATATAAATGGTGGCCTTTGTTAAAAAATCCTCTTCCAAGTTCCCAAACAATTTTCTCAGTCACTCCAAAAGTGGACGGACAACCAGGGAGATTAAACCTAGATTACTTACCGGTGTACACCCTGAAATTAGAGACATATCCAGTCCTACTGTCACACAGCATATACAGCTTTATTCCATAGCGTGCCCTCTTACTAGGAATGTATTGCCTAAAAACCAAGCGGCCCTTGAACAACACCAAAGACTCATCCACTGCAATTTGTTTCCCAGGAGCATAGATCTCAGGAAATCGATCAACAAAGTGATCAAGGACAGGCCTAATCTTAAAAAGACGGTCACAATCAGGGTGATCTCGTGGCAACGCTAAACCATTATCAACAAAGTGCATCATCCGAAGCAGAAGCAAATACCTGTCACGAGTCATGACTGCCGGAAAAATAGACGTTGCCATCAAGGGACTGCTAGACCAATATGAAGCCATTGATGGCTTCCTTAGCAAGCCCATCAAAAAAGTTAAACCCAAGAACTTCTTCATCTCTTCAACATTTGTGGGAGTCCACCGGGTAGCTCTAGAGTGTGGCTTAAGACTGGCACAGTTGTCCCTCAAAAACTGTTCGGCATACAAATTAGTGTGCTCAACAATCTCTGCAAAAAACACATCATCCATAAACAACTGAAAAAAATTGACCGGCAAAAAGTTTTCAGTATTCACTCTAGACCCTGGAACACCAGTAAACTCTAGCAATGCCGGCTGCACCATGCCAGGGGCAACCCAGAGGTCATCACTTTCAAAGGGAAGCCTAGCAGCCCCAGCCTGCAGCCCAGAAGCCTCTTGCCGCACTACACCAACGGGAAGCCTTGCAGCCCCAGCCTGCAACCCAGATGCCTCTTGCCGCACTAGCGGCACATCAGTCTCCTCCTCTAACACAGGCACTTCATCCGCACTAAGAGTATCTTCATCATCCGATGACTCCATACGGAGAGACAACTCACTGCCAGAATCGTCCCCTGCCTCCTCTCCCTCAGATGCAGAGTCAGTCTCTGAACCAATATCAGAGGAAGACTCAAACAGCAAACCAACAACCTGCTGAGCAGTCATCCTGCGGCTAGCCATTTTACTTACTAAGATAGAAGACTGCACAAACAAGTCAACAACAACCAACAATGTGCAAACCAAGTAAGTAAAGAAATGTGTACCTTTATCACAAAGATCAATGTACTCAAAAACTATACAATCCAATTACAAGAGACAGCTGCACTCACCAGAAACTAACTCTGCAGTGACACAGCAAAAACCAACGATATCAAACTAGAAAGAAGAAAAAAAAAACACATTACTCACAAGACAACAAAATACACATCGAGCACCAATACAAAAAGTTTTTGACACTCAAAAAACAAACATACTGCTATTATTACACCATTTGCAAAAAAAATTCATGCAGAGAAATCAAACACATTTACATTGTACAAAAAAGAGTCTCTTACCAAACTACACAAACAGCAGAACCGCCAGAAACACGGCAAACTCAAAAGAGCAAAAGCCTTCACCTAGAACAAAAAAGTAAAAAAAAAAAAACATTACTATTGCAATTCACAAAAAAAAAACAATAAACATAACAACATTCTATGTTACTACCCAAATGGTCAATCGTTATGTTCCAGGTGGGGCAGAAAACAGCAGGAAAAAAAAGGCTACTCTGTCCCGGGGCGGGTGGGCCAAATACATATTATAAAAATTGCCCCCTGGAAGCGACACTTGCCAAAGGGGTCACTTCCATTTTTATTTACACTACTTCCCTGGTGTCCAGTGGGCTTTTCTGCCCCCCCCCTGGGGCCAGACACGGAGCGAAAGTGGAGCGATCTGCCCCCAGGGGGGGCAGAAAAGTCTGTGCAAAAATGATTCCCCAAGGGAAGCGACCCTTGCCCAAGGGGTCGCTTCCCATAACAAAATTGCGAAATTCCCTGGTGTCTAGTGGGCTTTTTTGCCCCCCCTGGGGGCAGAAACGGACCGGAAGTGGACCGATCTGCCCCCAGGGGGGGCAGAAAAGTCTGTGCACAAATTCTCCCAAATTCAGCCCCAGGGAAGCGACCCTTGCCCAAGGGGTCACTTCCCATATCACTATATCGAAATTCCCTGGTGTCTAGTGGGCTTTTCTGCCCCCCCTGGGGGCAGAAACGGACCGGAAGTGGACCGATCTGCCCCCAGGGGGGGCAGAAGAGTCTTTGCAAAAATTCTCCCTCAGGGAAGCGACCCTTGCCCAAGGGGTCGCTTCCCATATCATCATTACGACATCCCTGGTGTCTAGTGGGCTTTTCTGCCCCCCCTGGGGGCAGAAACGGACCGGAAGTGGACCGATCTGCCCCCAGGGGGGGCAGAAGAGTCTTTGCAAAAATTCACCCCCAGGGAAGCGACCCTTGCCCAAGGGGTCGCTTCCCATATCAATATATCAAAATTCCCTGGTGTCTAGTGGGATTTTCTGCCCCCCCGGGGGCAGAAACGGACCGGAAGTGGACCGATCTGCCCCCAGGGGGGGCAGAAGAGTCTTTGCCAAATTTCACCCCCAGGGAAGCGACCCTTGCCCAAGGGGTCGCTTCCAAATTCACCATTACGACATCCCTGGTGTCTAGTGGGCTTTTCTGCCCCCCCTGGGGGCAGAAACGGAACGAAAGTGGACCGATCTGCCCCAGGGGGGGCAGAAAAGTCTGTTACAATATTGTCCCCCAGGGAAGCGACCCTTGCCCAAGGGGTCGCTTCCCAAATGGCCGAAAACAACATCCCTGGGGTCTAGTGGGGGCATTCCTGTCCCACGATCGCGACGCTGTGCGCGATCGTGGAACAGGAATGCCCAGCATTGAGACATCAGGGGAGAGGAAATACTCTTTCCTCTCCCCCGATGCCTCAAGGCCCTGGAATTCCGCCCCCCCCGCCACACTGCAGCAAAACACCTACCTTCCTCGTTGGACGCGCTGGAAGAAATGAATTCCAGCGCGTCCAACGCTTCCTGATGACGCCAGCGCGCGCTGTGCGCGCTGACGTCACCAGGAAGCGTGGGGGGGCTCGGGGGTGGCAGCGGAAACTCTTCCGCTGCCATCCCCATCTGTGGGGGCACGATCGGTGCCCCAGGGGGGGAGCGCCAGCGCTTCCCCCAGGGGCTGTGCTCATGACGGAGCGGTTCCGTCATGAGCACAGCTCAACCGATGCTCATGACGGAACCGTTCCGTCATGAGCATCGAAGGGGTTAAAGCACATCCCCTTCATATTTACACGGGTTGTGCGCCGTGTTTCAATAGTGAAAACAATATTGAATGTAGGTTACCGTGTTTTATATTATGTAGTGGTGTTTTAAACATAGGGAAAGTGCAGTGCTAAATCTGAGCTGGTGGTTTCTGGTGCTCAACAGCTGCACCTGATAATCAACATAAATACTTTATCTTTGCTGGAAAATGCAAGCTCTCTAAGCGTGCGCCGAGGTCATTATCGTAAAACATTAACAAACGAAAGAGAAAGCATGGTAACCTGACCCACGAGGAATGCAGATGCCAGTCTGCACGCCTCTGCTCGCTCCGAGAGCAAAACGCTATGCGAGTGAACATTAAAAAAGAAGGTGGGACATGCACCCGCCTTTAGCCATTTGCATGCTTTCATTACTGAAAGACACACACAAAAGCCAATCCTATGTGTGGGAGGAGTCAGCCCACACGGAGTAGTTTTTAGAGTACTTACAAGAAGCCTCGCAGAGCATGGCCAGCCGGCTGGCTTAGGGCCGACCTAAAAACGTGAATGTGGACAGAGAGTGGCTCTGGGAAGGTCTGAGTTTCCCTGAATTTACATTTCTGGCAGAACACTCCTGGAATAAGTTGAATATATAAAGCGAAAACTTTAAGATTTGCGGAAGAAGAAAAATAGCAGAATGCATCAGTGCATGGCAACAAACTGATTACAAGAGTCCTTTGGGGAGCACCTCTCAATAGCACCAGCGGAGCGTCACCTCACAGCTCATCGTGCACTTTTAAAAGGAAAACTAAAATGATAAGCACCAATGTTATTATCATTTTAGTTTTCAATGCTTGGTGTCAAGTGGGGCGGGGCTGGTCTGGCCAGAGATGGGGCTATGAGGAGGAGTGGTTAGCACATTCTAAGTGCACATGACTGTTAGACCAGCCATCTTGGGCCAGCCAAACCATCATGCTCACTTTGCATGTTCTCCACCGGCTGTATTGCACAGAGTGGGTGGAGAATGTGCACAGCCTCCCAGTCCCTCTCTGAGGGCCGAACCACTCCTCTCAGACTAATGACAACGCTGCTGTAATGGAGCATCGTGATTGGCTAGGGGAGTCTGGGAGCCCGTGTGCTTCCTGGTTCCTGATGTTGACCGAGGAGCCGAAGGCGCCCGGCCGTCGAGCAGGTAAGTGTTTTAATTTTTTTTAAATGTATTTAACCACCCCAAACCCTCCCTGCCACTTCTCAATAGCAGTGGCACCGAGGTTCGGCAGCATTAAGGGTCCTTTGTAGGACAGTATTTCACTTTTTAAAGGGTCTAGGGGCCCACTTTTCTTCCTTTCATTAGGTCTCATGGCACCCTCATTACTCTACTGAGTGGCCTATTCATTTCAAAGGGACTAGTAACAGGACTACCTGCCATCTAGAAATTATGAGTCGTAGCATTTCACATGGTGATTTTGACTGCTGAAAATATGCGTATGAAACATTGGGGGAAATAATGCGGGAATCAGCATGGAAACAGTGATCCTTACGTGACATTTCCCAAAAACATGCAATCCCTATTATTCCCTCACCCAAGGATTACTAGGTGACCCAGAAATAATAACTCTAGGGCAGGGAAATATCTGGGATTATTCAGGTCAATTATAATTGAGGTGTAAGTGTATTAGAGGATTGAAAATGCTGGGTGCTGTGGTAAAGACAATGGAGTTCAGGTAGGCAACAAAAGCCTTATGGACCTTCTTCAGCTAGATTGCAAGGGTTGTCTTTCAGTTTCCTACAAGTTAATTTAGAAAATTCGACTCTTAGTAGGTGAAATCTTCTAACAGAGCCTGTAATCCCTGTATGGAATTCTGCCATTACACTTCAGATGTAACATCACTAGTGATCTGCAATAGGAACATTATTTATCTGCTCAGCTGTAAAATCGTCACACAGTTGAGCTGTGACATTATAATGCCTGATGTCAGAGCCTGAAGACAGTGTGAAAGGCCGGTCACAGAGCAGAATTACAGCTGTTGTTTAAACGAAGAAAGCAGAACTAAGGGGCATATTATCAAGCCAGGCGATAAAATTATCGCCGCTTTAGCGGCAGGAAACTGCCGTTAAACCGGCGATAATGGGCTTTTTATCTCAGCTCAGGTTAGATGTCCTTCACATCTAACATGGGCCTCAATTGGAATTCCATAGAGCATATTATCAAGCCCATTATCGCCGCTTTAGCGGCAGTTTTCTGCCGCTAAAGCGGCGATAATTTTATCACCTGGCTTGATAATATGCCCCTAACTGCTCAACTCTTCGGAACTGCTTACTCAAATTAACTGTCATAAGCAGAAAAAAGCAATTTATGGCAACACGTTTATATTTTGTCTGGCTTTTGTTCTTTTACCGAAAGCATGGATCTCTCTCTGTATGTTATCACCCATCATTTTTGAAAGTGACATAAAAAATACATATGGTATATTTTTGTAACAAATTCCTAGCTGTAAATTGGTTTGTTTAATTTTGCTTTGATGATTCTACGTTTATCCTACATGTTGCAGGCATGCTCGTTCATATCAAGGAGTGAGAAACCAATTATTTATACTTTTTAGTGGAAGGGTTAATGGTGTGACCATGTAAACTAAGGAATAAAATACCCTCAGTTGTATGTTAAAAGAAAATCTCAAGTTACTTTGGAGTCCCATGATCTTATAAAGGGAGTCTTCGATGACTTGTAATAACCTTATAATGTAGAGCAGAGTGTACTTTATTCCATATACAGTTCTTCTGCCTAAAGCTATAATGGACTTTAAAGACGCCCTCTTTTCTTATAGGCACTGACCTGTAGCTTGGGCCTATAAAAGACTGGCATATCTTTTGGGAGCGGAGTGGACTCTAATACTGTAAAAGAACACTGGAATAATGGGAGTTCCATTGAGCACTATGGGATGCCGGAAGACAAATAACGACTGGCATGGACTTTGTGCCTCAGCATTCCAATTTTTGCCTTATGTTTCTCCCTCTCTCTTTCAGAACATTCTGCCCTCATTGTGTTTTTGTAATTGTTTCTCAACCTTTTTTCTCCATATGTACCATTTTGCAAAATAAAGTAGCCCTATAAAGATGTTGTTAGGATATATGTATTTGAGATTGGCAGAAGTGAAATTGACCTACAGACGAATTAGAAAAGGAGACCTGAACCCAAGCCCAGTGGGCAGTACTTCTTCGTGACTGGGGATAATTATCACACTTGAGGCCTGGGATAGGGTTTGCACTTGATAAAATCTGACATCCTGTGGACTCTAATTTATCGGGTGCAATAATTATTGCCTAATACAAGCCTGGCCTTTTAAAATTGGGTGACATCTGCAGATTTAGGTACCCAGATCCACAGCGGGCCTTTTCCCCTGGTAAACTGCAGAAAAGAGTAAACCCCTCCTAAAGAGGTGCTGTTTGCTATTTAATGTTTATGTTTTAAATCTATGTCTGTTCACTTAGGGCCTGATTACGACTTGCTCCTAATATTACGACCTATGCGTTAACACCTGTTTACGAGTGGGTCGGAATTACGACCTTGAAGGTATTTAACGCATCCAATATTTATCAGATGAGTTCAATAATTCAATCTTTGTTAAATTTCATCAGGCCAAACATGCTGAAATTTAACTAGGGAAAACCCACGATAATTATCATATTATTCGGATTTTGGTGCATTAAACAAGTTATTCCCCATAAACTCATACTATAGCCTTATAGCCCGCCGTAGCGGGCTATACCGGCTGTTAAAGGCCCGCTGCAGCGTTAAAGGCCCGAGCTGAAGGCGAGGGACTTTAACAAAGCAGAGGGACTTTAAAAGCCGGTATAGCCCTGCTACGTAGGGCTATAAGGCTATTAGAACATTCTGCCACTAGAGGGCAGAATGTTCTAACAAAACAAAGCCTTCAGGGAGCGCGAGGGGATTGAAATCCCCTCAGGCTCCCTGAAGTCTTTGTTCACAGCCAGAGCTGTGAACAAAGACAATCATTGGAATGTTGGAGCTCCGGGCTTATACCATCCATTATACGCCCGGAGCACTCCATTGTTTTCAATGGACCTTCCAACATTCCAATGTTCTAATAGGTGTTATTTATCACACCCGATAACTAATGTACTCCTTGGTATCGTTATTTATCAGGGACAATAAATAGCGCATCAACTCGAAATCAGGCCCATATTAGTTATGTCAAAATGGAGATACTATTCTTATCCAGTCCTTTCATTTAAAGTGCAATTTCTCTAATTATGTTTTTACCTTGATTATTTATTGGCACTACAGCACTAAATTAATTTAATGACAAAGATCTCAGGTGGACCTAACCTAGCCAGGAGATTGAGGCCTCTGTCCTGATTAACATTTGTCAGTGTCATAAGTATTTATGATGCAAGCTTTCAAAAATCCTAATACACAACACATTTACTGATTAAAGACATGAAAAGCTGAAAGTGTAGGATAAGGAAAACTTACACACAAAGTAATACTAATACATATAAATGAGTTGCAATAATGAGAATTACTTATGAACATGTTGTTTATTAGCATTTACTGATGAAATTGTGCTATTAATAAAGTGGCCTAGTATTTCTATTGCCTTCTATTAGAATGCACAATTTAGAAAAGTTGGTGCAAATATGTGTAGAAACTAGGTACGATCTTGAAATTTCACATATCAATACTAGAGATTCAATAGTTTATGAAAAGTGAAAAACGAATTTTGTGTGAATTTAGAAAATTATTTACGTATATGAATATTGAGAAAAATTGTGATAATAAGGTATTTCTAGCATTAGCTATTTTCATATAATAATGGTAAATGCCTTTGATGTCTGAACATCAGGTATTACTTCTTTTGTTCTGTGTTGCTGTTGCAGAGCTTTTGGTCTACATAATTCTTGTCCACCTTAACTTCTTCAGTAGGTTGGGTCTTCCCATTGCTATCCTTTATTTCTACAGCTTGGTCTTGAGAGTGGTGTACCTAAATCTGATCTTACATTTGTGAGTTAGCTGTCAATTAATTGCCCTCATTGGACAGCTAATGCAGTGTTTTGGCCACCCTAATTTCCACCCCTGCTATGGGCTGAGAAAGATTCACCAAAGGATCATTGCCTCTGTGTTTATTGGAAATGCTGCAGATTGTCCAATAGTAAAGGTCCACCTACGGTTAGAGTAGTAGGGAAAGTAAGCTCATAATAACATTTTACCACACTTGCACTGCAACAGTATAAAAAGGGAGACCTTTCACTCTGTATATTTTGTGTTCTATATTGGACAGAGAAAGCAGAAAGGCAAAAGTGCAAGGAGACACTGAAACTAAACACAATGTTTTCTTCATTAACTTCTGTAGAGGCAGCAAAAGCAGTTATAAGTGTATTGTATCTATTTATGCACAAGTGCAAAATGTTTGCAATTTGGTCAGTGTGTATCACCACATCTGCAGTTGTTTGTGTTGTCTAGACATCATCGGTGTTGGACTGGTCCCCTGAAAGCAGAACACACAGCTAGAAGAGGGATGCACTTATTAGGACAGAACTAATGGTGGAGGGAAAATAGCTGTATGTGTCTATAGTCGTCAGCAAATTTACGTTCCCACCACCCTACTTCCTTTAAAAAACTTGAAATACATAAAAGATCCAAGATGACCCAGAACCTTCTAGCACTAGCTTGGCAGATTGATAGGTTTCTCCCATTGACTGGTAATAATTGCAATGGGACTGATAGTATTTGTGAAACAGTGTACATGTTTCCATTGCTGTCACATCAGAGCTCGCTTTAAAATCTCAAAAACTTGGTTATTGGTGTTGAGTGACAGAGCATATTCGGTGACCTGACTCATGAATGGAGTATATCTGGTGACCTGACTCATGAATGTCATTTTTTATACCTCACACAGTCAACACATATGGTTGATATTTTACAGCCAAGGTGAATGTCTGAATAATGTGACAATGTTACTACATAAGCATGAATGCCGGTAGGGGAGACTTAAGTGTGTCGTCATGATTTCCACCTAACCATCTGACATGGTTTATGAGTACTTGGGGAAACTTCATCTGGAGTGTGCTAATTGTACTGCAGCAGCAAACAGATATTGAGTAAAAATGCAACACTTTCTGTTTGGCCTTTTTTTATTGTATTTATTTATTTATTGTGTTTACAGCAAATTAGCAACATTAATAAATTCATTCCCATGGTCAACTGAAAAAGAAATTATGACATCAACCAGTCAGCTGAAATCAATGGTCATATTATCTCCTGCTTTGTAAAATCATGCACTCCAAGTGTATTAATCAGAATACACAGTTTGCTGATGCATTTGTGGTGGTTTGATGTTGGCTTTCTACTTTTGGCTGTTAATAGGTAGGTACATGCAATAAACGTATTTCTCAAGAAAATGTAAACTGAGTGGGAGGGGAGCAACTACTGGTTATCCATTGACAAGAGTGGTACAGCACCTGATATACTGAAAGAGGCTTGTCAAGCACCCCCTACCACAGGTTTGTTTCTGGCCGATGATTGCCAATTACCATGAAAAACAAGTCCAAGGATATGCAGCACTTACTGTGCTGACACGTAGGGCAAAAAATGTTGTGATTATGAGTAACACATCTTCCAGAATGCATTGGGATAACTGATACAGACAGGAAGCATGCTCCCCTCCCACACTGTTTATATTTTTGAAAGGATGTTGGGTTGATGCACTTGCACCCTTGGAGTGGCACAGAATCTGATACACTAAAGTAGTTTGTTAAGCACCCCCCAAACAACAGTATTGCTTATTGGTGATGAGTTCCAATTAGCATAAAATATGTTTCTAGTGATATCCATCACTTTCTGTGCCACAGCTGGCTCTGCAAACCCTTGTTTGGCTGAGAGTGTGAACATCTATTAGAATGCTTTGTGAGAATGGGTACAGTTGTGCAAGAAGGAGTGGTCCCAACAAGCCTCCTTGAATTGAACAGCTCTGATCTTCTTTGACTTTGGGCAAGTAGTGGAGTAGTTTGTGGGGTCCGGATGAAATCTTGAGTTAATCACACTTGCACCCAAGTGGACAAAACTACGCTCCACAGGTTAGTTGACCAAGCAGAGTCATGTCAGATTCCAGTCCTGGCCCCACTGTCCACTTGAATGGAGCTGAGCCCGAAGTCTCCTTTTTGGGTGTATTATGAATAAACTCTCAATTTTGTTGCAGAGGTGAGTTGGCGGCTTGAAGGGTTGATCTTGTGCCCCTCTGTCTGTATGTGGGAGTCTGTCCCATCTCAGAAGAAGTATGGCTGTTTTTGTCGTGTCAAATGTTTTCTCGAGTGGGACCCTTTTCTGTGTGACAATGGCCCTTCCTTAGTGACCATCACCTTGGCACCAATAAACAAAGAGTCATGAAACCTCTTCAGCATAGTGGCCATGTTTTTCTGCTTCTCTCTTAGAAATATCTAGTCTGCCTCTCAGTCTCGCTTCAGTATGCCTTCAGCTCACCCCAATTTGTGGAACACTATGGGGGCTATATTGAATTTTGAATGTGCACTCTTCCAAGGAATAATAGTCCTTTGCACATTGCAACTGTAAGGAACATTGAGTCATGCCCAACTTGTCACACTAAGGGTATTTGCAGACACCACCTAAAAAAAGGTTTAATTGTTCTATGTAATAAATACATCGGTGATAAACCCCAAGCTGAAATGGAACTTTTGAAAAAAAGTAATCTTAAATGTATGTTTTTTTCTTCCCAACTTTACAAATGTCTCTAGAATGAACAATGGAATGTTGTGGGGACCATATCAGCATCAACTTTCTTGGAGACAAGCACTACTTCCAGCCAAAATATAAATGAGTATCTGTCATGAGGAAAGTCTCAATATTATTTGCTTTATTACTCTTGATGAACATATTCTAGTAGGTTATCTGAGCAAGTAGGTCATATGTTCCAAGATGAATCTCTCTGCTGAAAATGAATTGGAGCTGCTCTATAATTTTGAATACCTTTTCTGTTTTTTGTTTCCTATGATCATATCTTCCTGCATGATACCATGAGAATTAAATCCGCTCCAGGTTCACATAAGGTATTATATCCACAGAACCCATCCAAAAATGCAACAAATAATTTCAACACAACTCATTACACAATCACCATAAAACCTTTAGTGAAGACCAATACAATAGTCAAAGTGATTGAAATCTGAACCCTCGTGTTTTACTTTTATAGAATCTCCTTGTGAATTGGTCATTGTGACAGTGTCTTGTTTAGCTCTCATAAAATTAAAATGCATAAGGCCAGAAATTATCCACCACCTTCTCAGCTCTTTAAAAGGCGCATCTTTCTATTTCCAATTTGAATAATGGGAAAATAACAGTCCAGGCCATGGATGCTGACATTAATAATTTTGACCTCCAGATTAGAAAACTGAAAGAGTTAATTTGAAACACACTTATACCACTAGATGTGAGGTCGACCCTCACTCCTGTCTCACTCTCCTTCTCTCTCCCAGGCTACCATGACTCATATCCTTTGTTACTGAAGTGAATATCTTCAAGTCACACCATCCCTGTTGGATCCCAATTCTCCCTCCTCTTCTTAATTTAGTTTCTCGTGCTCTGTAAAGACTATGCTCTCAAACTCCTAACAATCACCCCGAACCACTTCCTTTGCAGGATCTCTTAAGCCCATAATTTCCAGTTGTACTTCCCCTCTCTTCTACCTTGAATGAACCACTCTGTGCTCCTTTCTCTAACCCCACATTTTACTATGCATTAAATGTTTCCCCTCATCTTCTCTCTTTTGAAACTACCTGCCATTCATCCCTACATCCTAAAACCTTTCCCCAACCTACTTTGCTATATTTCTCCTCACACTGTCAAGCCCTCACATCCTCCTCCTAGTCACTTGAGTGCTGTAGACAAATCCAATATGGGAATCCCATATTGTGAGAAAAGCATTTATTAGTTGGGGTGGATGGTAGTCTATCACAAGTAATAATTCCACTATACTTGTTAGGTCCAGTGAAGGTTTCAGTGATTTAACCCTGGACTCAACCACTGATAGCTTTGGCACAGAGTAGACAGGCTAAATGTAAGAAAATGTGTAAGGCATTTAGAAGTATCAAAACAGTGACAAAGTAAAAAAAAAATCCTCTCTAATTTATAAACAAATCTTGAAGAATTCAATGAACAAAATGACACCAAAAGGAGGAAAATGCAATAAGGGATACCGGAGATACAATTTTTTAAAACTTTTATATAAAAATAGTGCCAAAAGCTAAAAGAGCCAGCTTTGGGGAACGATAGTGCTGGACAGGGAGAAGGTAACGTTTAAGGCTGACTGCAATAGCGCATGAGTCAATTAATTCTGGTGGAAATGTTACCAGCTACCAGGCGACAAGTGAAGGGACTCGACATCGATGGATTTAAGTGTCAGGGTGGACCTCAGGGAAACCATTGATTTTCATGGGAAATGCACTGGCAGGAGATGGTCAAGTCTTCGCACCCCTGAGGTTTCTGGTATCGATATTGTCTCCTTCGACAGAGGTGAAGATGAAAATGTGGCTTGGAACCAAGGAGCGAATGGCGTCGACAGATTTTGGCATCAAGATAAGAACACAGCGGCAGCTGTGTCAAAGCCAGGCCCACAAACAATGATTCCTCGTGGATGGGCTGGCAGGTTGGTCCGGTCCCTCTTTGGTTCTCCGGGCAAAAAAATTAACAAAACGTGTCTAATTTCCAGGTTTAGCATTAGGCAGCGTGATTACCCTCTGACACCAGCCAAGTGTCCTAGGGTCCCAAGAACAGCACCTTGGGGTCAGGACTCACTCAAACAGAAGCCACCAGCAGGTCCAGGCTGGGTCTAGTTGAAACTGGTCAGCGTTTCTCTTCCATGACAGTGGGCTTCTTGTAGGTTTCGTGTCATTATAGCTCAACAGGGGGTCAGCCAACTGTCCCTTGAAGTCCACTTAGTCCTGGGAACAAGTGGGAGGAGGTCCAACCTTTGATGTCTCCTTTCAGGTCTCAACAGAAGGTGCAGTCCTTCTTTCTTCCAGGGGTCCAACAATTTCTGAAGGGTGTTTACAGGGGTGTCACATTTATGCCTGGCATTAGTCTGTGGTCTGTGGGTGGGAGTAAATTCTGAACCCTTCCTCACCAAAAGGGAAAACATTTCCAGATGCACCTTACCCATTTTTGCAGCAGGTCCTGTGTTCTTTACTAGAACAATCCCTCAATGCCCATCTCCACCTTAATCCAACATGGCAGAACCTTTTCTCTCCAGTGCATAGCTCCTGTACCCACCCTAGAGCCACAGCCAGGCAACAAGCAGCCCCTCTTCTGTGGTCACTCCAAATGGTTCAGATGGCTGCTCCTCTCCCACCTGGATTAGTGTCTGGCTGACTAGAGGTGCAAAAGATGGGGCAGGTCCAAGTGTTAGCTTTGTCTACCTGTGTAGGATAGGCCTCTTTAAAGATAATTATATTCCTGGGAACAACCCAGATAGTCATCCAGTCAGAGCTCAGTGGTAAAATATTAAATAGATATTTTAAACTCTGTAGTTATGAAGGATCTCAACTGTTTATTGATTTACTCCAGTCACCTCACTATTCCATATTACATCTCTACAAGAATAAGGTTGGGGGTGGCGTTGCCTTGATCTATTGTACCTCTCTACCTTGCTGCATTGTGCCCTCATACTCCCTACCGATTCCACTTTTCAATACCTCATAGTTGAACCTAGACGCAATGCCACTAAATCTGCTAATATTCATTTAATCTACTGCCCTCCTTGTGACAACTGAGTTGTTGTTTTTCATGCACCGTATGACACACAACTGACGTTATCCAACAACAATCACATGTTGGAGACTGCAACTTCCTTTAGGACAAAACTAATGACAGCTCATTTTCTTTCCTTGCATCTTACCTGACTGAAACTGACGTTACCTTGCACTGATGAAAACCTACTCACTTTCAAGGAACTATGCATGATTAATCATCATGAAGAAGGATTCCAGTTATAGCTGGTAACCAAAATAGTTGATTTGACTGATTACTTTAAAATTCTTTTCTGTCACTGTGAGGCAACCCAAAAAATTGAAAAGTCTGCTCTGAGATGTGAGGGACGTGCGTACCAGTGACCTTGCCTCCAATTTTGCAATAAACCTACCACAACTCTGTGAGAGTCAAGGGGTAAATGATGCAAGAAATCTATTTGATGATGCTCTGTTTGAAATTGCCAATGATACTATTCCACTGTAGGGAAAAAATACATAAAAGTAAGAAGTCTGTTTCCCGAGCCTCAAGGAAGCTAAATGATGGAAAACAACTACTCAGAATGGCCCAACGCTCATTGCACCTTGAATACTTCGAGGTCTAATCTGGAATTTCTCTGCATTGCAAGATAATCATATAAAAAGTACATTTCAAACCAAATCACCCTTGAAAGGACCACTCAAATCAGCTAAAAAAAGAGCTTTTTGCCATTGTCAGATTTGTCACAAATATTCTGTCTTCTGTCACTGTAGAAGACTCTGAAAAGCAATGCAAAGCCTTCAGTTGAGTCTTTCACAATAAGGTTGAAGCTTTTGAAAAGACCCTCTCCAACCCAGCTCTTTGCCTACCATCAACTGTTGGCCCTGTATCGAGGAGTCGTAATAGGCAGAACTCCTCCACGCCGATGCTAAACTAAACCTTCCTATAATCTGGCAGTCCTACGACCATCCAGGCTTCAGAACAAGATGTGCTTTATTCTTTAATCTTACTGGGTGAATCTGATAAACCTCTAACTATTTCAAGGAGTATTTCCTTATTTTTCATAAGTTGGTCAATTTAGACCACTTCTAAAAAAATTCTTCAAGTCAGGGATATCTTAACAATATATGCCCAGTCTCCAACCTACCCATTCTCACTAAGATTTTTGAAAGCTGCACAAATGACCAACTGCAGCAAGTCGTTAATGATAACTATATACTTGAAGTCTTTGAGTCTGGATTCAATGCTGGTTACCATATCGAAACTGCCATTTTACAGATGACCAACAATGCCTTCTAAATCTTCGACAAAGAAGATTCTTGCCTTCTTATACTAGTAGACCTCTCAGCGGCCTTTTACATTGTTAATCACACTATCCTCCTTATTTTAAATGAACTAATGGACTTTGAGAATAAGGTGATTGACACAAATCATACTTAGCAAATTGCTCCCAAATGATAAAAATCTTAGGGGCCAGCTCCCTTGCCCCAAGAAGGCCCTCAGGCATCGGTCTCAGTTCCAGCCCGTTTCAATCTTTACATCAAACTGCTGGAAGAAATAAACTGTGATCTCATATCGTCAATATATAGATATCACTCAGCTTTACATGAAGGTCACTTCCTTTGAGGAAATTTCACTTGTGGCTCCTATCCTACACACCATCCAAACATAGATAACTATCACCTGCAATTTAATGCAATAAAACTGAGCCCCTCATTTCCTCTCAAACAAGCCAGTTCCATGCCCTGGAATTACTTGCTTCTGGTGATAGTCATAGCAGCACTCTTTAATTATTGACTTTGTGAAATCAGTGGACTTAACTTTAAACTTGCACTTTAATATACATAAACACATCAATTCTATTGCCAGCAATGTCAACCATTTAATTCCACTAATTAGGGGATTCAAATCTTTTCTTCTTGATCAGGATCTCAAAGAAGTGACCCAGGTGCTGGTCCTATCAAGACTTGATTATGGGAAGGCTATTCTAAGGTGCATTTCAAAAACCTATCTACCCCCACTGACCCGTAACTTCTACATTTCGATATTGTGGTCTCTGGGCAATAGCTTGCTTAATCTTCCCGACGACCCCCAGCACCTAGAGACCCTTACGGGTGATTGTTCGCGCTTTACAAATGTGGATTATTATTATAATCATCTGGCTAGGGGTGAATTTGAAGACTGAGACATTTTGGGTAAAGGACAAAACAGTGCATATTCATCTCGTCCTTTGCTACTTACACCATATTTCAATGCTGTTACCCTCAGTTAAAGGTGATACAATATAGCTCACATGAGGTCAGTAGTTAAAAAACCTTTTGGCCTTTTAAAAATCAGAGTAAGGTGTATTCATAAGAGTAGTTGAGGTTTACAATACTCACCTGAAATATCCTGCATAATAATAGCTTGTGGTGCAATGCTACATAGTGAAACCACTTGAAAATTACTACATAGCTATCTTGAAGACAATGATGATGAAGGAGAAACTTCTTCTACCCCCAGGGCAGGATGCAAAAAGGGTGGTCGAAGGAAGGCACCGCAGGGCAATCATAACCTACAACATGTTTTATGTTTGATCCCAGATAACTTCAAGATGCGAAAAAAGTGCTTTCACTTTTGCCATTTACACATTTCTAAAACTTTTCTCGCAAGTTCAAAAAATATAAATTAAACCAAATATTAGTATTCAACGTTGTATAGTATTTTTTTTTCTTGCCTCTGGTAACTATCGACCTATCTGAGGAAGATCCTGCCCAGGTGCTTTCTGCCTCTTCACTTCTACCTCTTCTGATAAGCGATTAGTGTATTTCAAGAATCGAACCACTACTTAAATGTGATTCCTCTCCACTTTCATGTGAAGTGTGTGGGTTTCATTGTTCATGCTTGTAAATATTCCAAAGCTGTAGCGCCTGTATGAGATCTTTAGCAACAGCCTGCCTGCACAGTGACATTTCAGTCTGCATATGTACAGTTCTACTAGTGTGGATACTTGTAGTATTGGCCATTTTTCTATGGCTCTTACATGTTAAACTGCTCTTTCTAGTGTATTTTTTTACAACGCCTTTCCGTATTATTTTCACCCTGTGGTGTACCACCTCCTCCTGTCGCCGATTCAGTTAAGACATCAATGCTTCTGGTCACTGATTTAAAACCCTCCTAAACAAGCGTTCCCAAAGCATCGATCCTATTACCAGGTGTTTGCATGGAAACTCTTGCTTCCACTGTGCTGTCAGCCAAATACATCTTTTAGTTGCCTCTGGCACAGAAAGTTCGTCGTTATGTTCCGGGCATTCGTCACCTGACATTTCCAACACTTGCTCACTGAATTTATACTTCTGTTTGCAGCCATCCTCCACATATTCAAAAATATTGGATGCGATTTTAATTTATTTTAAATATCCCCTCCACTCCTCTCCTCTCCTCCTTTGTGCTCTCAGAAGGGAAAGTAATATTTCACTTCCTGCTTGTGAGGGCATCATTGCTTACAGTTCAACGATCGCAAATTACTGGTTAGAAAATTGAGATTTGGTAAAAATTGATTTGTTGCCGAATTTAAATTTAGAAATTGTTAAATTAAATTGTGAATGAATATGGATTTAAATGTCTATATTCAAAATGTTAGTACATCTACATTACCCAATCGGACTCTGCGATTCGTTACCATTCTCAATTTACAATTCGTTATCTGAATAATGGTGCATCTGGCCCAATTTATGTTTTCTTTTATGTTCTCGCTGACTTTTGTATATTTGTTAGTCTCTCTCATTGCATGCCCTTAATTACCAGTGTGGCTAGTGACGTGCAGAGCAGTATGTAATCTTCTGCTCTGCAAAGCACTCAGATACTCCATGGCCTTGTATGTTTTATACAACAACTCCAGTGAATAAATCATTAAGTGCCCGAGGCGCTTGCTAATAGGTTATCGATGACAGCGACGGTGTTGCTTCCAGGTACTCAACTTTAATTGGCTGGGATGCACTGCATCTATCCTGAATTGCCTTTCTGAGATGACATGAGTTGGGGAACGAATTGGAACACTGTTCTCTGGTATGTGCATGTGTATAGGTGGTATGTGAAATTACGGGTGCGTATAGGGGGGAATGTGAAGAAAAATTTGAAGTGCATTTGTTTCAATCTGGTGCTCTACTGCAGCTTGTGTGGTGCCTACTATTTCCTTAAGGTGACGTTGCGGAGGATGCTTGAACAAAAAGCAGTAAAAGCGATGTTATGGTTTTAAGTAGGGGTGGGCGGAATTTGCGAAAGCGACTTTCGCAAATTATCGCGAAAATGTTAAAAATCTCCGCAAACAAGCGGAAATATCGCGAAGATGCGGAAGTTTTTTTCCCGCCCGTTCGCGATATTTTTTGCATGGTTGCGGGTCGCTAACTTACCCCTGCGGTTGCTCGCGGGCACGGCCATCTTGTTTTCAGTTGTCTCGCGGTGCATGATCGTGAGAAAAAAGACGTGATCGTGCGACGCATGACGTCACTGCGGACGCGAACTGTCGCGAGACAGCGCAAATGGCTAAAACAATACGACATCTCATGGAGAACGTGACCGGATCGGGAAAACTTGTCAGCGAACGCGGGGATTCAGGTAAGGCGATCGCGCGCGCGCGAGAATGTATTATTTTACAGCGCGATCAAGAACCAAATTATCGCAAAGCTGCGGAATGCGGAAATTTTGACATTTCCGCGCTCTCCGCGGAACGCGGAAATGCCAAATTATCGCAAATTCCGCGAACGGAACGGAAATTTTGCCCAGGCCTAGTTTTAAGGAACTGTGTTTGTGTAATCTTCTTGGAGATAAACCCATCCACATATAAGAAGCTCTTTGCTATTTGGACTGGCAAAGTTTGAATCGGGTACAGAGGCAGAAGGCCTCTTTTTTGAGCCTGACATCTCGAAATGTTGGGGAAGAAAGCCTAAAGGGCAGCTTCACAGCCAGCGCAAAGACACATGTCTTGTAGATTTTACTGCGTCACTTCTACGAGGCTTTCCTGCGTCTGAACGCCCACCCTCCATACATTATACCTGACACAGGTATAATGTGGTGCAGGGCTTTACAACACAACGCATCTCCCTAGATGCGCCATGTTGTAAATGGGTCACAAAATTTACGCTGCCGCTGCGTCACAAAAGTGACACAATGGTGGAGCAAAAGTGACGCAAGGGGCTTGTAAATCTGCCCCTTTTTCTCCATATGTCTGGAGTATCTCACTTTCCCAAGTTATTTAGTATGGATAATTTCTAAAGTGTGTCCATATTATACCTTTAGTCATGATGTCTGTGCAGAGCAACTTCTCGAATTGAGCGAGGGGTCTAATTGCAACTTCCTTGGTCCCTTGGTGCATGCCCCAATGTCTCTGGACGTATCATAGTCTTTCCAGCTTGGTTACCTTGAATTTTTTTTGCAGTCATTAAAGGACTTGATTGTGCCCTTGGAGAACTTGCTTCATATCATAAGGCACCCCGTTGTCTCCAGGTCTTAAAGCTCTCTGTGTCCATCCCCAGAGTGAAGTTCAGGTTCACATTAACTTATGTCAATGGTGTAACTGTGGTTGTCAGCCTGAGCAACACTGAGACATTATCCCATAAGTCAAAGGCCGTTCTGGTGACATCTGCGAGGTTTAGGGGCATATTTATGTAGAGGTTGAGTTGCCCTTGCACCACGCAATGGGGCCAAAGCACAACACATCATCCAAGTCTGATGTATCAAGCCACACTAGACCACATTGCGTGGCCTTGCATGGCTTGAAAAATCCAGAGTGATGCAACGCAGTGCAAATCACTGCATTGCGTTTCTCGGCCCCAGGGAAGCATTCAATGGGTGTAGTTTTGGGTGTTCCCACACATCCACCCATGCATTTTGGTGCATTCCCAGATTTACCATCAGTGTTAAACCTGGGAATGCATAAAAATACCACGCCTCCCCAGGTGAGGCGTAACAAGGAGTCTCCTCATTTCTCCTATTTCTATGTGTGCTGCCTTCTGCAGGACACATAGAAAGAGGAAAAGGCCTCTCAGGATTGTTTTTGTGCAACAATGCAGGCACTGTGTCACCATGGTGCAAGGATGCCTGCATTGGCGCTAGTCAGCACAGTGTGCGCCAGTGCTAGAAAAAAGACAGAACTGTGTCGTATTGTGATAATTACAGTATATTTCTGCCTTTTTCCTGTAACGCACCCAGAGCAGCAAGGTGACATTCTTTGCTGCACTGTGTTACATTTTGAGTATAGCCCTTAGTGATTTAGAACTGTGGTGTTTGATTAACAAATGGGCATCCCAGACATCCCTGCCCACCACCGCCCTAGCCATAAAAAGCCAATTTTTTTCATTTTCTCGCACCAACCATTTAAATATTATCTGAAGGTGTGCCATCTGATAGTATTTGAAGCTGTGTAGAATTGACAGACCACATTTCTGTAGAGGAGCCAAGAATAATTTTTGGCTACGTCTAGCTTGGCCCCCATACAAATGTTTTTGTGTTCAAAAGACTTTATTTAGTATGATAATATAGAGTATTCCATGAATATAAATGGTTAAATAGCAAACAGGTACCAATGGTATATCTCATAGAAGATACTAAAGTCTTTATAGATTTGGGGAAGGGGAAGAAGAAGGTAGGGAGAGAGAAGGGGGAAGGGAGGGAAGAAACAATGAAAGTTCCTAAGTATACATATAATGATAAGAAAAAATTACTTTCTCAACTATATCTAATATAAGCAAACATGACTACAAAATATATTGAGATACTATAACATTTATTGCATATCAAAGAGAAGGACAGAGAATAAAATATTTATGGAGGATGAACATTTTCAGACAATGCCATTGACCAACACAGATGCTTTAGGGGAATAATATAAAAGGGAAACAAAAGCAATACATTTAGGCCCAAAGCCTTCCATGTTAATGACTGAAGCATAAAATCCCAACTAATTCAATCGAAGGCCCTCTCAGCATCAATTGTTATGGCAGCAAGTGAGGATTGAAACAGAGGGGCTTTACTAAGGACATTAAACAGTAAATGAGAATTGTCAGATATAAGTCTGCCTTTAATAAATCCTGTCTGCTCCTTCCCAATAAGATATGGGATGAAGGACTCTAAATGAAGAGCTAGCAACTTAGCAAAGATCTTATAATAAACATTTAACAATGAGATAGGTCTGCAATGGAGATACCTACCATCTTTATGAATGAGGCATACAATAGCTTCTTGAAAGGTGCCAGATGCAAAAGAGGAATCTGAGAAGTGAGTAAACAAACAAAATAAGTATGGAAGAAAAATATGTGAGAAGTGGAGGTTAAACGCCACCATGAACCCTTCAGGACCTTACGTTTTCCCCAATTTTAATGCTTGTAACGCATGAAAGTTTTCCTCCAGAGTAAGATCCTCTTTTAAGGATTCAAAATCCAAGTCAGAGAAAATGGTATGAGAAATTTGACCCAAATAATCTAAAATTGTGAAGAATTGAACCAGTGATTCAAGAGTATACAAGGATTTATTGAATTTAACATATTCCTCTAAAATATCATTATGGTTAGTAACAGTTCCCCCTTGCAAGTATGTCACAGTATCAATAACACGCCTCTCCCTTTTAACCTTTAAATAGCTTGCTAATGGTTTACCTGCTTTACTCTTCTCACCATAATAAAGTGTGCTTTGTCTAAGCAGAATACAGTTTGCTCATTTGTAGAAATGGAATTAAACTTAAGTTTTGCTTGAGGTAGATTATGAAGATCTGAAGGCAATGTAGAAGAGAAATATTTCTGTTCTAGAGTTTTTATTGAAGAAAGCATGGCAGTGTGTAACTCAAAATAAAATCATGTGCAGCCGCTTTAAATGTATCCCAAAGAAGGAGAAAAAGTATTGTCATTAAATGCAAAGAATTCAGAAGTAAAGGAATTAAAAGAACCTAGAAAATTGAGCATCCTGCAAGAGAGAATTATCAAACCTCCATCTATGTGAAGAGGGACAAGGAGGAACCAAATCCAAGTCAGTAATAACCATAGCATGATCAGAAAGGATAATTGGAGAAATATATGAATGTGTGATATGCTGTGAGAGAGATTTAGAAAGAAAGATATGGTCTAAACATGAAATTGTACCATGAGAGGATGAGTAATATGAGTAATCTCTTGCAGTAGGATTAGAGAGCCTCCAGGCATCTATCAAAGCTCCTTTAACAATGGCCGAATGAAATTTTTTGCGCATCCTTTGAGACAAAAATGATGTTGAAAAACATGTATCCAAAAAAGGATCCATAAGTTGGTTGCAATCATCCCCCAAAATATAATATGAGTCATGGTATTGTGTACATTTAATACGCAATAGAAGGCCAAAAGGTGTGGTCAGGAATTGTAGGTGCATACACATTTAACACCACAAAGGGGACATTATCAACAAGACAGGCAACTACAATCCACCTACCATTATCATCTGTTTCTTTTGAAATAAAAGTAAAATTGAGTGATTTCCTTCACAATATAACAACACCATACTTTTTATTCAATAACAGGGAAACAAACACATATCCCACCCAACTACGTTTACATTTTAAAGCTTCCAGCTCATTAAGATGGGTTTCTTGCAGGAGAACTAGGTTAGGATTGGATTTAACCAAATGAGTTAATGCCCTCTGTCTTTTAACAGGATTATTAGAATCCTTAATATTCCATAATATTATACGGAATTATAAATTGTAAATAACAGATAAAATGCTTGAGAACGTTAACATGAAAGAGGAAAAACTAGGAATAGCCAAGAGTCAAAAAAGTACAGGAGTTAGGAAAAGGAAGAGGATAAGAAATAGTTAAGAAGGGAAACTAGGGAAGGCAAAATTGGAGGATGAAAGGGAGAAATGGATACCAAGAAGAAGAGACAGCAAAGATCCAAAAAGGATGACTGAAAAAAAACATACCTGAAAGGGTAAAAACAGGAAAAGAAAAGGGGTGGTGATGACAAATAAGACGATGACACGCCCAGAAGGGGAGGAGTCCAGCCACATCAGGACCATATACACTCAAGAGGACGGACCTCACAAACGTAATACGTAAGATGAATCTGCAAGAAGATAAAAAGAACATTTTAACAAATAGTAAAACACATTGAATGCTTCTAAAAAATACATATTAATATTCTAAAGACTGCAAAAACATCAGTTTAGACCATCTGAAAGATGCAACAAGGGAAAGAGAAACTAAGAGAAAAAAAACACATCAACAAGTAGAAGGACCAGCACTGTCCATGGAAACCAAAGTGTGCATTTGTATAAACTTCTTAAGTTTTGCTGGGTCCTCAAATGTAGTAGTATTAGTCTGGAAGGTCACTTTAAAGATGAAAGGATGAAAAAGACTTTTATCTGGTGCCAAGAGAATGTAAAGGAGCTCGTAGGTTAAGAACTTCTTTCCTTCTGGCTGCAGTGACATTGAAAACATCCAGAGATGGAAAAATTATTTAACCAAGCCAAGTGATTTGACATATAGCTTTAGCCTCAGAAAGGACTGCCAATAAGTCAATAAACTTTAAAAAAAAAAAAGGATAACGATTCCTCTAGGTTTGGAAGAAGATGCAGATATTGAAGAATGAGGCCCAAGCCTGTGGGCTCTCTGAATATTGAGCAAGGTTGAGGAAGGCATTTCTAACTATTTTTCCTGGAAGGATGTAAAAAAGGTGACAGGATCCTCTCTCTCCAAAGCTTCAGGAAGGCCATATCAGCAAAGATTATTCTGCCTGTTCCTGTTCTAAAAATCTTCTGTGTGCTGTTGGTGCTGGAGCACCTCCCTTTCAAAAGAATACATTTTGCTAACTTTGTCACGCAAATCTACGACCTGCTGCTCCACCATAAAAACACGACTCTCCATTGGTGTCCATTTGTCGTGTAGATGTTGTATCCTGCATAAAAAACTACATCCCATATGGTCTGTTCAACCTTTCATGCACCGGCTTCTATGTGCCATACAAAGTGGTTCCATGCCGGTAGAAAAACTCATAATAATATATATTTTTTTCAAATGTCAGCCGCTTCCGAGGAAGCAGCTGCGATGCCAAAAGAGAGAGAAACAGGTGCCTTACATCAGCGAAAAGCAGCACTGCAGCATCCTCTTACTTGCATCTTCCTTTACAGATGCACTATGACCGTCGGGGTGGCAGGAAAGTAGGCAGAAAGGCAGAAAAGCAGTGACCAGTCCGAGACGCGGCAGAGCCTCTCCACTAGGTGGCCATCTTAGGTGGCGCCAAAGAATTTTATGACATCATTCTGTAATGAGTGCAGTTCCTGCTTAGGTGTAGGTGTGGGAAGAGTTTGAAACAAGTATAGGACCCTCAGGAGGATGTTCATTTTTATGACATATATTCTCCCTATCCATAAGATAAATTGTCCCTTTAATTTATTCAGTTCAGCTATGGTTTGTGGGTTCTGTCTATGCCAGTTGGCTGTGATCCATGTGTTGACTAATTTTAGGGATCACCGGTACTCGCCAAGTTTCAATCTGTGGAATTCCACAGAGTTACATAAAAACTCTGCAAGATTCCACAGAGTTCCACGAATAGACGGAAAATGTGCATGTCATGCTGCTCGTGCTGCAATTTAGTGGTAGTAGCATGAGCAACACTGGAAAAATAGCGTAAACTGCACCATGCGGTGTGCAAGAGCACACAGCCATTTGAGTTGATTTAACTGCCTTTCGAGTAGACAATCTACTTGAGCTGCAGCAAATCTACTTGAGAAGCATCCCTCTTACCCTGACTGATCACAACCGCTTGCGACCAGTTTTACAAGAGTAACATGGAGTCACCAAATTCTGCCAATTCTGTGTGCAGAATGAAACTTTCTGCCCACCTCTACCGGCGATTTGGTGATATAAATTCCCAGCTATTTTATGGAATGTTTGGCCCATTTCATTGAACAATTCTCTTTCAGATGTTGCTCTCGGTCTTTCAGAAGGGAAATTGTTAGGATTTCTGATTCGTCCATATTTATTTTAAAGCTGAGTACTATTGCAAAGGCCCTCAAGCATCCTCGGACTGCTGGCAGTGACGTCTCCAGGTCTGTCTCCAGGTCTGTCAGCGTTAGTAGAACATCATCCACAAAAAAGCTGATTTTATGTTCCTCTCCCCAAATACATTCCCTTAATGTTGGGGTGGGAATGTATTTGTGTTCCTTGAGGGCTCAACACAAACAAAGGGGTGATGGTGGGCACCCCTGGTGCATGTCACTCTGGAGTATGAATTTATCGGTAGGGACTCCATTCACCCAAACGTGGGCCTCCAGCGGAACATAATTCACCAGTATCCACTATTAAAATTTCTGCCATATATCTGCTTTATCTAGAGTGGCTTTAAGGAAACCCCAGCTTACCCTTTCAAACGCTTTCACTGTGTCCATCAGGATAGCCGGGATCAGGCTATTTGTACATTTTTCCAATGTGTGGGCCCTTTTCTCACATTGTATACCCCTTGTCTATTCCTCACCAACCCTACCTGGTCCAATGCTGCTAGTACTAGACAAACCTTATTAAGGCGTTTTGACAAATAATTTGACATCATTATTTAATGGGGCTAAAGGCCGATATGATTAACCGTTCTCCTTGGGTTTTCCTGTTTTAGGGATCCCCACCAGAGCAGCTTCCTTCATAGATAGGGTCACTGTCCCCATTCCATGAAAATAGTTCTATATTTCTGATGGGGTTGCAATAGTAACACCACAAATTCTCTATAAAAGACTCCAGTAAGGCCATCTGTGCCTGGCGCATTTTAGGGTTATAGTGATTTACTCACATTCAGAACCTCCTGCTTGGAGACAGGTTCCTCCAGCAGGCTTTTCCAATCTATGGGGACTGTAGTGAGGTCATTAGGGTAGGAGGCTATGGTGTCTGGATACTCATTGCCCAAGGAATATAGAGCCTTATACAAGTGCAAGAAAATGTCAATCTTTCCCTCCTCATCTTAGACTACTCTATCTACTGGTATGTGTATCGCAGGGATATATTCACTCATTGCTTGCACTTTGAGTTTGCCAGTTTACCATTTGTGGGGTAGGCCTATATGTCTGCTCAATCTCACTGTGGTGGTGTCTGCTGCTCCCTCTCGGCCTAGGTTTTCCATGTGTTCTCAATTCCTTGCATGGCGGTCATCCTTCTTGATCAATCTCTCCAGTGTCATCATGTAAGCCTAGCAGTTTCTTCCCTTCCTCTGGAGTTAAGATTGTTTTTTCGGTAACTTTCCAAGTAAACTGGAGGCCTTCAGGTATCAGCTCATGGTAGCAAATTTGTTTCTCCATTAGTTCTGCCATCACCGCTTTGAATTCTCTGTGTCTCTAAAGGATAGAGGCTGAAAGATCCTGGAACAGAAAGACCTCACTGTCCCCATAATTTAATTTCTTCAATTTGTGAGCCATTGCCATTATGCACTCTTTCATGGGGAACCTTGAGAGTTCCATGACAATGTCTCTGGGTCTGTCTTTCGTATCTTGGGTCCTGAGCCCCACTCCGTGTGCTCTCTCTATGCCCATGTGCTGGTCAGTATAGGCTTGGAGGATCGCTCTGAACAATTCCGTAACACATTTTGTCACATCGTCTCCCTCAGTATCTTCCTTCCGGTTACGAATCCATACATTATCTCACCTAGAACTTTTCTCTAGATCCTTACATTTATTCCTCAACCAGGAGACTTTTGATTCTAGGTGGCATATAGTAGTTGTGACTACCCGGTCTGCTTTGTTTGTTGCTGCCATGAATTCATCTTCTCTGTCCATGCATTGTCTCATCAATTGTTGGTAATTCCTATTGTCTTCTACATCTTGTCCTAGCTCCTCATGCAGTTTTTGGAGGGTGTTATAGAAGTTTTTTTCTCCAGATTTTGTTGCATCTTCATGATACATATGTTAAGATCTTCCTTCATTAAAGGTGTGCCTTTTGCTGCCATAGTGGCCGATGGGGTTGTGTGATCTTGGTCTGTGTCCTTTGCTTACGAAAATAAACCTATGATCGGCTTAACACTTTGTGATTTCTGATTTTGCAGTAGGGTCAGCTCTAGGTAGTCTGCCCTCCGCTGAGCTGACTTATCTCATTGTCTGTCATTTCCCAACTTTCTGATGGGAAGCTAATTGTTCACAATGGTATTGAAGGGAGAATGGGAGGTCTCCAATGATTGGGGTCACTCAATTACAGGAGTTGCCTTCGCTGCAGTGCTTCTGCACTATTCCTCCTGCACTAATATGCAGTTCATTTTCACTGTGGATGCTCATAGTTCCTTTTATTATTATTCCCCCCAGTGTGGGCCTTTCCAGCACCACCATGCGACTCACAGAGTTCATGTGGTGAACAATAAGATACTCTTCCTTGCACCTCAATTATACCCAACACCCTTCTCATGCATGGCAGTTTCTAATGATGCCTTTAAGGATATTCACCTGTTGTAGGCTTTTCCCCTGGCTGCGCTCTTCATAGTCCCTGCCCTGGAACACCGCTTATCAAAGACAACTTCCCTCGCTGTGCCCATGTACTCCGAAATGTTTTGAACCTATCCCTGTCATGGGCATGAAGCCTACTCACACATGTAAGGTACCACTTATATCGGTAGACTTGAGGAAACACCGGGTGGGTGGAGGTTTCTGGCTCCCCGCCGATGCGAGAACTTTCCATCATAGAAATGTGAGGAAAACATGCTTTTTTGACAAAGTTGGGGGAATGCTGGGTGGGTGGAAGTTTGTGCCTCCCCACAGATTCCAGAACTTCCCAACACAGAAATGTGAGGAAAACATGCTTTTTTGACAAAGTTTGAGGTTTGCAAGGGATTCTGGGTAACAGAACCTGGTGAAAGCCACACAAGCCATCCCAGCCTGTATTCCCCAGAGTGTCTAGCTTTCAAAAATGTACAAGTTAGCTAGGTTTCCCTAGGTGCCGGCTGAGCTAGGGCCCAAAATCCACAGCTAGGCACATTGCAAAAAAGGGTCAGTTTTCACTGGAAAAATGTAATGTGTCCACATTGCGTTTTGGGCCACTTCCTGTTGCGGGCACTAGACCTACCAACACAAGTGAGGTGCCATTTTTATCAGGAGACTTGGGGGAATGCTGGCTGGGTGGAAGTTTGTGTCTCCCTACAGATTCCAGAACTTTCCAACACAGAAATATGAGGAAAATGTGGATTTATGACAAAGTCTGAGATTTGTAAGGGATTTTGGATAACAGAACCGGCTGAGAGTCACACAAGTTGCCCCATACTAAATTTCCCTGGGTGTCTAGTTTTCAAAAATGTACACGTTTGCTAGGTTTCCCTAGATGTCGGCTGAGCTACATCCTGGGCTCCTCACCCTCCGCCTGGGACGACTCCTGGTGGCCTCCCGCCCTGGGCACCGCACCCAAACCGACAGACCATGCACGCAACCTGGGCTTCCTCCTGGACTCCTCCCTCTCCATGACCAGGCAAGTCAACAACGTCTCCTCGGCGTGCTTCAACATCCTACGCATGCTACGGAAGATCTTCTGGTGGATCCCCACCGAGACCAGGAAGACCGTCACCCAGGCCCTCGTCACCAGCCGACTGGACTACGGCAACGCCCTCTACGCCGGTACCACCGCCAAGCTCCAGAAGAGACTCCAGCGGATCCAGAACGCCTCAGCCAGACTCATCCTCGACATCCCACGAACCAGCCACATCTCCGGACATCTGAGAGACCTTCACTGGCTCCCCGTCAACAAAAGAATCACCTTCCGCCTCCTCACCCACGCACACAAAGCCCTACACGACCAAGGCCCGAGCTACCTCAACAGCCGAGTCAACTTCTACGCTCCCAAACGCCACCTCCGATCAGCCAACCACGCCCTCGCCGCCGTCCCCCGCATCCGAAGAGCGACTACAGGAGGAAGGTCCTTCTCCTACCTGGCCGCCAAGACTTGGAACTCCCTCCCGACCGACCTGCGCCTGACCCAAGACCACCTCTCCTTCAGGAAGAAGCTGAAGACCTGGCTGTTCGAGCAGTAGCGGCACCCCCCCCTCCCCCCCCCCAGCGCCTTGAGACCCTACGGGTATGTAGCGCGCTTTACAAGTGTCACTGATTGATTGATTGATTGATTGAGCTACGGCCCAAAATCCACAGCTTTGCACATTGTGAAAAAAGGAGCTGTTTTCACTGGAAAAATGTGATGTGTCCACATTGCGTTTTGGGGCATTTCATGTCACAGACACTATGCCTATCCACACAAGCCAGGTATCATTTTTATCGGGAGACCGAGAGGAACATAGAATAGTAGAACAAGTGTTATTATGGTTTGTCTTTCAATGAATTTCTGCCTTCCAAATGTAATTCACATGCTAATATGGGTACCCAAAAATTGAGAGATACACAAATAACCACTACTTCTAAACTCCGTATCTTGTTTCCATTTCAGATATACATAGGTTTCCTTGATACTTATTTTCACTACTATATTTAACCAAATGAATTACTGTATACCAGGTTCACGATGAAAAATCATTGCAAGGTGTAGCTTAGTTATTGGGTCTGGGTACCTCGGGCTCTTGGTGAACCTACAAGCCTAATACATCTCCGCAACCAGAAGGGTCCCATGGACCTAACAGTAAATAGCTTTCAAAAATCCACCATAGTTAGAAGAACTTACAGGTGAAAATGTAGGCATAAATGGCTGTTTTTTCAACTGAATTTCAATATTCTTTTATTTCAACTGTTACTTTCTATAGGAAAACCTAAAAGGATCTACATAAATGACCCCTTGCTGAATTTGGAATTTTGTCTAATTTTTAGAAATGTATAGCTATCTGGGAGCCATTATTTGTTTCACACCCATTTCTACCACTAACTGGAAGGCAGTTGAAAGCACAAAAAATAGTAAAAATAGGCTATGTCTCAGTAAATTGCTAAAGCTGTGTAGAAAATGGTTTTTTTTTTAAAGTCTGCCTGTTCCTGAAAGCTGGGAAGAGTGTGATTTTAGCACCACAAACCACATAGTCCTAAGGCCAACAACAACAAATTCAGAAATAATGGAGAAGTGAAGGCAAATAGTTTGGGGATGACCCTATAGAAAGGGCCAAGTCTAACACTTGCCAATTTAAAATTAAACATAGTTATTACATTAATCAATTAATCTTAGTTTGCAAATATTGTATTTAAAAACAGTCCATCAAATCCCAAATAAACCCCACACCCTGAATTTACAATAGTGATTTTGGTAATTCTGTGTTACTCTTTGATGCAGAATTACTGATAATAATGCGATTATGCCTACTCACGTTAACTAATATATACTTAATAAAAAAGTCTACCCACCCAATCTCCCAATAAACCCAACAGACTGAATTAAAAATGAAATACATAATTAAATAAATATTAAACCTTCAAATCTTTCGTGTTCCGAGCGGAACGCGAAAATGCCGAAATTTTGCAAGTTCCGCAAGCGAAACAGAATTTGTCGCCAACCCTTAATTTACACTCCTCACCTGCCCTCATGTACTTCTCCCTAACATTCAGGACTGCTCACCTCATCACCTCACCGTTTGCCCAGGTAAGGATTTGGAAGCTGTGTTGGAGGGGCCCGCCAGTGCCCAGTGTGAGGCGGGCCCTGGGGGAATTGCTTACAGGACCTGCCGCACACTGAGCACGTGACTGGCCCCTCCTGGCATTTTATTTTAATTGTTGGTTGGGCCCGCCTCGTGCCCAGTGTATGGCAGGCCTCGGGGCCATTTAGTTTTTGGGGCCCGCCGTACATTGGGCATGCGGCATTCCCCTCCTGGCATTTTTTTGTTTGAAAGTGTTGGTTGGGTCCACCACATGCCCAGTGTGCGGCGGGACCCCACGGCATTGCGTTTTTAGGGCCTGCCACACTCTGGGCACGCGGCGGGCCCCTCCTGCCATTTTTTGGGGTTGAAATTGTTGGTTGGGCCCACCACATGCCCAGTGTGCTACAGGCCCCGGGGGCATTGCGTTTCTGGGGCCCACCGCACACTGGGCACGTGGCGGGCCCCTCCTGGCTTTTTTTTTGTTGTCGAAATTGTTGGTTGGGCCCGCCATTTGCCCAGTGTGCGACGGGCCCTGGGGGCATTGTGTTTTTGGGGCCCACTGCACACTTGGCATGCAGCGGGCCCCTACTGGTATTTGTTTTTAAATTGTTTCTTGGGCCCACCGTGTGCCCCGCGTGCCCAGCATGTGGCGGGCCCCGGGGGCCTTGTGTTTTTGGTGCCCGCCACACACTGGACATGTGGCAGGACCCTCCAGGCATTCCTGTTTTCTTAAAATTGTTGGTTGGGCTGACCGCGCGCCCAGTGTGTGACGGGCCCCGGGGCATTGTATTTTTGGGGCCAGCTGCACACTGAGCACGCGGCGGGCCCCTCCTGGCATTCCATTTTTTAAAAATTGTTGTTTGGGCCCGCCGCGTGCCCAGTGTGCGGCGGTACCTTGGGGAATTATATTTTTGTGGCCCGCCACACACTGTGCACACGGCGGGCCCCTCCTGGCATTTTTTTTAAATCTCACGGAATGCTTTGTTATTTCTTCATGATTGCACTACACAGAATTAGATGAGTTATGCCCACCCCTAATAGTATTCAATTAAAATAAATTATTGTATAATTCAAATAATACTTCCCAAAAAGCCCACTAAACCCCATAACCCAAAATTAAAACTTAATACAACATGTAACAACTCTTTAAGCACATAGATAACAATTACAATACATAAGGTATCCAACAAATGATTCAATTAACATTAACTAATATATAATTAATAAAAAAAGTCAAACCACCTAATCTCCCAATAAACCCAACAGCCTGAATTAAAAATGAAATACTTAATTAAATAAATATTAAACCTTCAAACAAATAATTACAATAATAAGATGAAACATAATGCACATAAATTCATGTATAAATAAAAAACGCTACTCATCCAATGCTCTATTAAACCCAACAAACCCAAAAATATAAGTAACAATAATATTTAAAGAAAACATTTTACAATAAAATATATAATAAAAACATAAAACATCACAATAAAAAAAATGAAGTCATCAATATTTTACATTTCAATATGATATTAAGACAGTTAAAGGTTTCTGCCAGCTCTACTGCTCTTGACCCTTTTAGGACAGGATGACCACCATTACTCATTTTTTCTCTACTTTTGTCTGCCATGGAATGGATGGTGTACGCAGTCAGATAAAATGACTAACAGCACCCATGTGCAGTAAAAAAGATCCCAGTGCATCAGGCCATTATTTTGTTGTTTTCAAGAAATAGGCTCCCACTTTGGTGGCTTTAAACATCATAGTGCTTGCTCTACAAACTTTGCTGCTGGGAAAGGAGTAACACTAGCGGCAGTGCCCTTCACAGCATTGAGATCCCCACCAGGCAGACTGGGATCTCTAAGTATGACACGTGCCCATCTTCCAGGGTGGGGAAGGCTAGAACCTCTTCCCCCTGATGGGCCATTGTGATGCCTGCCAATGGCTAAATAGGACCCTAAATCTTTAACAGTTTTCGAAAAGTGAGCTGATTGGTCTCATTTGTGTGGTACGGACTGTGGAGAAAAGATGTCTCATGCATTTTGAAAAAAGTACAGTGATCCAGCAGGAACAGAAAAAGGAAATTGGAGGGCAACCTGAGAAAGGAATAAATGCAGCAACAAATGGTTCAATGCCATATTCTAGTAAAAAAAAAAGAACATTTGAATCTGACATAAAGTAGCATGACACAGCCGAACAAATATGCTAGCATGGTTAGAGTCATGTTCTACATGGCAGAGCCACCTATAGTCACAGAGGCTGAGGTCATAACTGACACCATCCAATGTTTGGCTGAAAAACATGTCAAGCAAAGATTGTATCTTTCTGTTGTTGTGGTTTACTTTTTTTTGGGGGGGGGGCATAGAGGACCAACCTTTAATTGCCAATGACACAACAGCATGAATGTCTATTTAAATACCCACGAGCACCATTAAAGCTAACAAACCTGTGGCTAGTTTCCTTTTTTGTGTGGTTTTATTAGCCACTTGTTAAATACAACAAACGTAAAAACATACATAGCAAAGAAAAGAAATATACATGCTGTTATCACCAACAAGTCGACACAACCCTGTCAGAAAATTACAAATGAGTACAAACACATAATACAGGTAACATATAATAAAAATAAAATAAGATGAATAAATACTAGTCCCATTGAAGGTTGGACCAGACCCTTCTGAATTTAACCCTCGACCGTAGGCCCCTAGTTTTAGCTAGAGCCAGTTCCATTTCATAAACCCCCTTCAGCAACAACCAAAAATCAGTAATCTTGGGGCTAGTTGTTCCAATCAATGCCCTGGCAATACACAACCGAGCACAAACAATAATAATTGAAACTAAAGAATTACGTAAATTGGCCGGGTCCGCCACTATCCGCAGTAAGATTTCTTTCTCAGTTAATTGAGTATCCTTGCCTACTAGCTTACTTAGCTCTCGGGCAACCTCAAACCAAAATGTGGTTAATTTTGAACACATGACTAACATACCTCGGAGATCCGCGGCATAGTCGTTACACTTATGGCAGCATGACTTCAAAGAGGCATGGGACATAGCCCATTTAGAAATAACCTTAGGGGTATAATATAACAGAAACATAATACAATGTTGTTGCAACTTTAAGTTAATTGAGGTAACGGCAGAATTGATTATAGCCATTGATTCAAAGACCTCATCATTAGTGATATCAATTTCAAAAATGCGGTTCGGTTTAGCTGTAATCTGTATACCATCTTCTTCCGATGCAGATAAGGAGCTCTGATAAGCTTTCCCTATAAAACCCCGCCCTGAAGTTTTGAAAATTACCCATAGTACCTCTGCTGTAGCGGGTAAGGCTAACAAGCCTTCCCCTTGAATAAAAAAGTTCCTAACTTGCAAGTATTTAAAAAATGAGTTATGAGCTACCCCAAATTCTTCTTCCAATGATGAGAATGACCTAAATCTGTATTCGTCATAAAGCTGCTCTAACAGTGTAATACCACACTGTTGCCACATTCTCCCAACAGAATCAGAAAATATACCAGGAAGCCTCGGATTACCCCACAACACTATACATTTGTGCATGTCTGGCAATGCAAAAGCTTTACAAATATCTAGCCAATTACGGGAAATATGTCTAATTATCTTGAAACAAACTCTTTTATAGTAGTTCGGGTCAGACATGTGATGCAACAAAACCTCCGTATTTGAGCCATAAGCCAGCTGATACGCAAACCACAGTTTGCCTGCGTCTGGTCCCTTAAATAAGCTCTGAATACGGTTAGCAAAAGAAGCCCAGAAATAAGCTCTAAAGTCCGGGAGTAAAAAACCACCTTGCTCATATGTCAGCTTGATATACCTAAGAGATCTCCTCGCCCTGCGATAGCCCCAAATGAAACTTCCAATAACACTGTCAAGCCGCTTAAAAAAAGACACCGGAACTCTTAGTGGAATTGTGCGGAACAGGTAAGGAAATTTAGGTAAGATATTCATTTTTACTATATTGCACCTCCCAATAATAGTCAGTGGTAGCTTATGCCACCTACGCAAATCTGCAGCAACTTTTTAAAGCAGTGGTTCGTAGTTTAGAGCCATAAAATCCTCAGTACGACAACTCAGACGTACACCTAAATGCGTAGCGGAACTAGTAATACCTAGCGAAGGTGAGGCTAATGCCGGTACAAAATCGACTGTGTCTTATTTAGGTTGAGTTTATATCCGGAAAAGGATCCAAAACGTTATGCCTCTTGGGTTATCACCTCTATGGCTTCCACTGGCGCCATAGTATATACCGCAATGTCATCTGCGTAAGCAGTGACTTTTAAAATCATACCATTGAAGGACACGGGTGAAATAAAAACATTATGAAGCAGATGCTTAATGAAGGGTTCAATAGAAAGAGCAAATAATAAAGGGGAAAGCGGACATCCCTGCCATGTGCCCTGTTGAATACTAAAGGAAGAGGATACAAAATCATTAGGTTTAATAACAGTGGTTGGTTTACAATAAAGTTTCTGTATCGCCGAGACAAACCTCCGACCGAGACCAAGAGATATCATTGTGCACCATAAAGACCCCCAGGCCACTCGGTTGAAGGCCTTCTCGGCATCCAACAACAGCATCCCAATCCGTTGGTCCAGGTGGCCAGCGACATCGAATGCTGCAATAGCTGTGTTTATGTGTGCTGCAGTGTCCCTGCCAGGTACAATACCATGCTGTTCTTCTGATACCAATAGGTGGATCAGTGGGGCTAAGCGGGAGGCGAGGAGTTTTGAAAAGATTTTAGCATCCGCATTGATTAGGGATATCGGTCTGTAGGAACTAATATCCTCCACAGGTTTACCCTTTTTTGGAAAAACAATAATATTAGTTTTGTTCCACGAGGGGGCCGCGTCCCCACCTTGCAGTATCTCAATGACCAACTGAAGAAATACCGGAGTCAATACATCCCTAAAAATTTGGTAAAACTCAAGTGGAATAGTCTCTTCGCCTACCGCTTTACCGGAGGGTAATGCCCTAATTGCTAAATTGAGTTCTACTAAATCAGCGTTCCTATCCAACCCCAAGGTTTGGGACAAATCCAGAGCAGGTAATGCACTTTCTTGTACATAATCTATAGCCAATTGTTGATTAAAACTGTCGGACTCATTGTACAAATTGGCATAGAAAATCCTAAATTGTTCCACTATTTCTTGGGGTTTAATGAAAGTTGTGCCATCTGCCCCATTAATTTTCTTATTATGTGACTTAGCCCTCTGGTCAGCAAGTTGGTGAGCCAAAACCCGTCCCACCCGCTCTCCATACTCATACTGTTTTGTTCTAAACTTAAGAAAGTTGTTGGCAACTTTATCTTTTAACCTTCTACTGAGCTTAGCTCTTATCTCAATAATCTGTACATATATTTGTTGTTCACCAATGTCCTTCAAGGCAATAGCTCGAGCATGTTGCTGCTCTAAAACAGTATACAGCCTATGTTCATTTTCGAGCTGACTAATATTAAGCCGATTCTGCTTAACTATATACTGCAGTGTAGCCCCTCTCACATATGCCTTTAAACAATCCCAGACTATTGCAAGGGATGGGGTATGTAAATTATTTACTATATATCCCCTCAAAACATCTTGCATGCAGACTACATAGTCAAAGTTACTGAGAAGGTGCCTAGGAAACGAAAATTCCCTAGCTTGTTCTTTCCTATCCGGAGCAAAATATACAGTTAGTAAAATGGGATTATGATCCGATGTTACCTTGGGACATACCACCATAGAGGAATTATCCCCAAAAAACATAGTTAGTAAAAAGCATGTAGATTCTAGAATATTGTTTAAGAGAATATGAAAAAAAGGTATACCCAGGCGTTGCAGGGAAAGTATTCTCCAAGCATCCTCTAACTGATGTATATGAAGCAGATCTTGTATAGCTGCCCTCACCTGAGCCATTCTAACTCTTGCGGTTGTATTTGTGATGTCAATCTTTTTGTCTAAAATACAATTAAAGTCTCCCATTACCATAAGATCCCCGGCCCATTCCAACAATTCAGAGCTTAAATATGAGATAACCTCAGGGCAATCCACATTAGGACCATAAACCATACATACTGTCACCTTATGACCAAACATTAAATGCTGAGCAATTGCCCATCTTCCCCTGGAATCAGCCTGTGTGCGTAGATCCATTATTGTGGAATGCTTGGCCTTCAATAATGCAACTCCACAAATAGATGCTGTCTGCGATGTACATACAATGAAATCATAGCCAAGCTGTTTGAAATAAGTTCTATCTTTGAAGGCCATATGGGTTTCAGCAAGCCCAACTATATGAGGCTTAAACACCTTAAGCTCTTCAGCTCTGTTGTTGCGGTTTACATGGTTTTTCTCTTGTCTGTCAAAGATAAAACATAGCTGATTGAAGCAGAGTGAAGTCATTGAGAGTTCAAGTTAATGAATAAGTCTTCCAGGCTTATTTACAGAAACACAGTAAACAAGTGCCTGCGATGATGTTTTTTATTGTCTGGTCTTACAAACAAGCGTTATGAACATTCGCTGCCACAGCATATGTTTGAGCCTTTGATCCAACAAAGACAGACTATAGCATGAGGGTGTTGTGGTCTGTGTTTGATAGACAAGTTCATTAAACGCAGACCAAATGTGTAGGCAGCATATGAAATGTTTGTCGGGCTAGTCTAGCAAACATGGACGCTCTGCCAGAAGTATGTTATTAACAGACTCATTTACAGCATAAGGGACTACGACTGGAACCAGAATATCCTTCTCAGACATATATATAGCATCCTAAATGTTGTCTACCCCAATATTGTCCCATTGCTGTTAATAATGGAAAATCTACATCTAATGGGAAAATATTTTTGTAAATGATATTTCGAACTAAGGGTGAGATTTATCATAGGAATTTGTTGCCCTTGCGTCATGCAGTGTGCCGCAAAGGATATCCAATCTTTAGTCAGATTTGCCAAGCCACGCAAGGCCACCTTGCATGGGCTTGCGTTGCTTGGTAAATCTGGAGTAAAGCAACACAGTGCAAGTCACTGCCTTGTGTTACTCTGCACTGGGAAGGTGTTACATGGGTGGAGAGCAGGTGTTCTCACTCATCAACTCATGTATTTTGGTGCATCCCCAGATATATCAAGACAAGTAAACTTGGGAATGCTTAAAAAAACTATTCCTTTCTGATGGAGGCACAACGAGGAGAAATATCTTTATTTCTCCTCATGTTTTCCTATTTCGAAGTGTAGTGCATTCTGTAGCACAATTAGAAAGAGGTAAACACATCTAAGGATGAAATCTTGCCTGCAACTCAGGCAAACTTGTCCCATAATGCAAGGCTGCCTGCATTGGTACTGGGCTGCAGTGAGTGCGCCAGTGCAGAGGGAGGGCAGGAATGTGCCCTAAGTTAGTAAATATGGCATATTCCTGCCCTCTCCATGTGGTGCAGCGCAGCTCAGCAAGTTGTCTTGCTGCATTGCGCTGCGTCAAGTAATGATAAATGTGGCCCAACATCTTTATGTCACACAAAACATTTATGTATACTATATTCTCACATGTATGCCACAGCCATTGCTTCACTAATGAAAAAAGGCCTCAGCATGGGCAAACATATTCAGTCTTTTACAAACTAGTCTGACAATTCTGTGTTACAAATGGAAGGGGTGAAGTTTGAACATTGCAACAAGTAATGCTAGTTTGCATTACATCATTTGGTCTTACAAAGCACACTACAGCCAGCACATATCAGGGCATTTATTATTCATTTCATTTTTAAACACTTCCCACATCTGTAAGGAGCCACCACCCTTGTTTGGCATACAGAACCCTGGAACATAGAATATGGCCACAAATATACATGATGTTAATGCTGGGTTTTCCACAGGGTTTGTATGAAGATCTATGAGTCAACCTTTAACTCTGTATGTCACTACCAACTATGTATGCTATAACAGCACAGAGATTTGGAGTGCCAGGCGAGGGACAGGGTGATGGGGATAGGCATAGCAGAGAGCGAGATTTGAAAGGGAAAATGGGATATTAAGTGCGAATATCCAATTCTAAACCTTTCTACCAGCCAAATTAGTGAAAAGGGGTCTTTACCTTCAAGGGGGATTTTGGCGCACTGTACATCTTTCTGAACTATAATTTAAGCACAGAAGCTATTTTTCACTGCTATAATCAAAGAAAAGAACTGTTGAATTATCCCAGGACTGCATTCACAATCCCAACGTTCATTTACGCTCTCTAGCCCTCACACTCACTAGCGTCTTGCAATAAAAGAGCACTGTAACTCTTTTGGTTCCCTATGTATAACATAGGTCTGTGACATAAGCGTTGGAGGGATGAGTTGAAGGCAGGCTTAAAATGTTGAGTTCTGAATTACACACATTGGAATAACGATGAATAACATTACTCTCAGAGTGCCTAGGCTGGCAGACAGCAAGATAGGGGATCCAAAGCCTGTACACTGAAATTGTTCTTCCAGAGAGTTAGCTGTAGTCCAGCAAACTGCTCACGTGTACCACGTGAGTTGTAGCCGAAGTGTCAACTGACGCTGGCACAAGTGGAGTCTCTGCGCAGCGCCAGTCTGTAAAAAAATGCTTGAAGATAAATACAGTGAAATTGAAAGTTTACATGTTGGTGGCCAGGAACTGCATGAAATGGCCGCACATAAAAGATACAACACCATTATGCAAATTAATGCTTTAAGCTGAACGGAGTAAAAATGCTAAAGGCAGATGCAATTAGGTTATGAAAACAGCGCACAACTATGCTTCAGTTCAGAATCAATTGAAATGCATGTGCTGCGAACCAGAGAACAACCAGGTGATTGTGAAGAAACATTTAAGCACAAAGCAGACCAAAAATCATAACGTTATCTGCAGTCGCGGGTGGCATGGCTGGTGGGTAGGGGGGTGGGCGTGGGGTCACATGGGGAGGTAGGGTCACGCAGGGAGTGTGGGTCATGTGGGGAGGGGGTCAATAATAAGAAAAAATAAAATGAAAACTCACCTTTCTGCCTGCCCGGGTCCCGCGTCTTCACTGCTCCTGCTTTCCTGCCTCTGGTAAAAACTGAAAGCAGGCAGCCTCCCTCCCCTCCCCTAAACCAACCACAACGCTCCAGTGGAGCGTTGTGATGGGTCGGGACGCCGCCCAGCCATGGGTTGTAAGTGATGGGATGTTCTCCATGTAGGCTGCAGTGCAGAGTGCGCATGACTGGTTTGTATGGTCCAAGGGGGCCCCCCTGCCCTAGTGGAGGAGCCGCACCTGGTTATTTGTTTGCATGTACTGGTTGAATACAAGGCGTATATACTTATCAAAACTATCAATGAATCATAGTGCTACAACATGCTGCTATTAGGCTCCAGGAGGAGGGTGAGGAGTTGTGCATGCGGAGTTGTCTCCAGAAGAAGCAGCCCACCACCAAAGCTGCCACACCGGGGCCCATAACAACTCCTTATACTGCCACAAGAGAAGGAGCTCCAATGGAGAGCCATCGCAAGACCACTACTGTCCACCAATGTAAATAGGGCTGCTGCATTCTTAAAACCTCCAACTGCTTTTGATACTGCCAAAAAACACCATATTGTCACTAGATGGATGGTATGGATAGATACTTTTAAAGATTTCATACATGCAATAGATGAAAAAGGTGAGAAGATTATGAAGTATCAGAGGAACGTGGCCAGTGAAGGTGTGAAAGGAGCTGTGAAAATATGCCACAAGAAGGTGAAGTGACATACACACAAATCGAAGCAGCCTTGAATGTCAAGTTTCATCAATTTCCAAATGTTGATTATGAAAGATAAATAATCGGTCAATAGCGGCAGAGACCAGGTGAGACCATTTATTAGTTCGTAGAGGGACCAGATGTTCTTGTGAAGCACTGTATATTCAACAAATTTAATTATGAGGAAGCTACCTGCTTCAGAACAATCGATGGATGTCTGTCAGATTCCTTTGAAGAAGAATACTGAAGGAAACTCTGAGTTTAGAAAAAGTCCTCAAGGCAGCTCACGCTGAAGAGAGTGCTATTCTTTGAGTGACTGACATGGAGAACAGAGGCACCCAAAGTGTGGCATCAGTCATGAGCATCAAAAGTAAGCCAAGGTACAAGGCTGAGGGACACAATGCGATGTCTCCACAGAAAAAGAGAACTTGTTACTGGTGTGGATTGTCATTTCCACATGAAGGTAAATGTCCCGCCATTGGGCAAACAGTCGTCAACTGTGGTAAAATTAACCATTTCCTATTGACTTGTAGGGCAAAGAGAAAATTAAGTGTGTCACAGTGTAAATACAAAATGGCTGGCCAAGCCGTACCTCAGCGACGTGTTCCTAAAAGGCCAAGTGGCCAGAACAGCTGAGGCAAATAAACACCAAACAAAGTTGAACATCGTCTACAGTTCCTCAGTCTCAGGCTCTAGTGAAAGTGACAATGATAATTGTGTGATGTTGATATTTACTTCAGAAAGGCATGCACTTGTGGGACTGCTAAATTGTGAGAAAAACTCAAAGTGAAAAAAAATCGACAGGAAGAAACACCAAACAAATTCAAACATTGTCCGAATAGAACTCTAAAAGTAAATGGGTGTTTGATACCATTCCTAATTGACAGTAGTGCGTCAATATATATCATGCCTGAGGAGAAGTATCGGGAACTGTCTCCATTACCACTACTGACTACGTAAATCAACTGCTTCAATGCCTTTAAAGAGTCAAGGATCTTTTGTAGCTAGGATGACATACAAGAAAAATGTAGTACAAGCCCCTATTCATGTACTTCAAGGAACAGCTTCATGCGCCTGTTTGCTAAGGTTTACCACTGCGACTGATATGGGACTGACGTCAGTGAACTACAATATGACTGGTCATAATGAATTTGTAAGTCAATTTCCTTCATTACTTCATGGGTTAGAAAAACTAAAAACAATGAAAGTGAAGTTACTCATAAATGAGGATTTTCTGCATTTGCTGCTGGCTGGTATGCTTGCCTGGGGGTATCTTTCTGGCTGGACGGTTTCCAACAACAGCTGTGGCAATGACACTGCAGTGCGAACAGGGCAGGCAAATCCTGTCTATAAAGTGGTCATTTGGCAAATACTGAACTTCCATTTATTGGGTTTGTATGAGGGTTATTTGCTGTAATGGTTTAATTTCTCATGATATAATATACCTAGGCTGAGGAAGATAAATTCTCTGCAAACTTTGATTCCCACAGAGATTACTGTTCTGATGATTCTGTTCTATTCATTTTTTGTGGTCAGTTTTTCAGTTTCTAAATTTACTGACCTAACAATAGCTTTGCTTAAGCAAATCCATTTGATAATGAATAAATGCTAACTATTATCTTATTCTAGGTCCTCATACGATAACAGTTCATCCTCTAAATATTCTAGTCTCTTTCAGCACAGAACAAGATCCATCAGAGTACCTAGTGAAGTAGATGTGATAGCTAAGGTTATTCTGCAGTAAAATATTTTGAAGTAGCGACATATTGAGGCCCAACATGGTTGCGCTACAACACAGGTCATGTTCGACTAGAACACATTTTCATTCTGAAATTTTACCACATGATTAAATGAAGTGTGATGGAGGTGTGTAACCCACTCCCTAGTTATTCCAAAGCAGGCTGTAAAGTCCAAAAGGTGATCATAGCCAGGGCTAGACTGATTGGCCATCTGCCAATCAATTTCGTCCCCACTAAAAGTTAGTAGACATATGTTCCAGAGTATAAGACAAGGCCTATAGTGCAGCCCATGACACATGAAAAATCTGGCATATTAGGAGGCAGAGCACGGTGTATAAGTCGTTACCTTGATGTCCCATGTAAATATGAGCAATGTACATTAATAGTGGGATTATTTAAGCCGACAAACTGTTTCAAAGGTGTAATAGCTGTGGTCCACAACATGTTCTTGCATCATGTCTCACAGCCTATTTAATGAAGAGCGCTCCTTAACTCCCTATCTACGCTCAAACTATATAAATTGCAATGCATACATACATAATAGCCACATGTGGTGAACACACAATTTTATAGCATCTCAACAGTCAAGCTCCATGGCATCTCCCCTAGTGTCTGCAAGAGCCAAAACGTTTCCAAAGCCAATGACAGCCTCATACTCACAAATCTGAACACACACTTTTTGTCCTGCTGACAAAACTACTGAATCAGAAGCATATTTTACAGGGTGAGGGTAGCACACTGTGAACCCTCTTTACGTGCTATGAATTCCAACCTTTCTTGCATTCAAGTCTCTGGAAACAGTCTCTTTCAACATTGTCTGTCTTCCATCTTCCAGTTCCTCACTGATGTGAAAGATGAACACACAACGAATGAACTTTTGTGGAGGCAGCCAAAAGGCCTTTTAGACGATCAAGGGACCTGGTTTTGCAGAAAAACCTACAAAAGGTCTGAGTCAATTTCATGCAATGCACACACATATTTTTTCACCCAAGGAAGGTGTAGTATTAATATACCTGGTCACATCACAAAACATTCCTGGTAGCGTGTTGAAAAATTGATTCCTATTAAAAGTTTGTAGCCCTGTGTTGAATACGCACTTATGATTTATTCTGTAGTCATCTACCACAGGCACATATTCCTGAGAGGGAAAATAATTTCACTCCAATTGACAAGCAACATGCTCACTGAAAGGTTCCCTTTAGAAAAGTCAAAAATATTGGGAGCGTGTCTTCGAAAAGTGTGAATTCACATGATATTTGAGGCAATTCATGCTGTTAATTTATATTGATGAAAGTATTTTGTGGCATGTTTGCATGCGATTTTTATGATTGGGCTGCAAACGTTTCAATTAAAGTGCTCCCAATGTGAATGTTTACTTACTGTACCTTAAGCAGTGAATGCCTGATTCGTGGATACATTGATTACTTTTGTGTTTATGCTACACACAAGAGAACAAGGCTACAGTATTAATGTATTAGTTTTGTGGAATTGTCATGCAGCTTATTGATTTTTGATTGATACTTTGTTGATGTACTTAGGTGAAAAGAATGGAGCTGACAGCTGCTGACTTGCAGCGCTAGATTATTGTAATTGGCTTCATTATAAAATATTGTGCCTGAGTTTGTATAACAGGGTACATTTGGCATTCATTCAGGAATGAAATCAACAGAAAAAGAGCTAATTCCATTTTATTTTTAGAGTAGATGGTACAAGCAGGTGTAGGGAGTTTTATAGGTATAAAGGTAGGTTTGAAGACCATTGCAGACCTGATGCACGGGTTGAAAATTGATTCACATGCCTGGGTTAAGGGGAACATTAGACTTCATAACCCACATTGATGGAGCAGGGTTTTCGTGAAACAAAACCTGCTTGGATTGAACCTCTCATTTGCAAAATAATCATTAAAAAGATAACTGTGGAGGAGGAGCCTAGCGCGCAACCAAGATGGCCGCGTAGGTGCGAGGCTCCCGAGGACCTCCGCGACCTCCTGAATTAATCCTGGCGATATCCTGTCCTTGTTGAGGGGACTGTGTCGGGGAACCCGAGCTGAGGCGCCACCCGTTTTTCGGGCTCGAATCGGACCCCGGACACCGGTGGGAGCACCGATCGAAGGTTGCGGCCTTCTCCTCGCCGGCCCCCCGGATTGGAGTAGTGGGGCGATCCGGGGACACAGTGAACAACAGCGGCGGGCAGGGCTGGGCGACTCGCGTACCCCGCACTTTCACTTTCGCTTTTGCGCCCTCCTTGCACTCAAGCGAGGTTGGGTTGCGGAGCCGGGTGCGGTGGTGTGGTCTTGTCCAGGAGCCCGGCTGACCCGCCGGCGGTGGGTTGACCTGCGGTTCGGTGGTCGCCCCCGCCCCCCCCCGGAGCCCGTGAATTGGTATAGCGGCCCGTTCGAGGAGATTGGCACGACGGTGGGAGAGCAAGCATGTCCACCAAACAAGATGGCGACCGGGCGAAGGTGAAGACAACCCGCCGTGGCACGGCGCACCAAGCTAACAGTATGGACCGCTACACGCTCCAGAAGGGTTCTCCGGAGACATCGCGCGCATCCCCGGTGGGCCCGACGGAGGCATCTGCTCATCCGGTGGATCTGACCCTCCGGGACGTCATGGGCGCCATTGCAGAGATGAAGGCCTCGGTGGACCAGCGTTTCGACACCCTAGCGCAAAAAATAGACTCGGTCCTGGTGGATGTGAGCCTTGTGAGGGCAGACTTGTCCAAAACGAACGACCGGGTCGATTCCCTGGCCCACACCACAACGAGCCTCACGACGGACGTGGTGGCCCTCCAGAAGGAGGTGCGCTGGCTTGGCCAGGCGAGCGCCCTGATGGACCGGCGACTGGAGGATTCCGAGGGTCGGGCCCGGAGGAATAATGTCCGTATTGTGGGGGTGCCGGAGGGACGAGAGGCGGAGGCGGCGGATCTTTTTGTGGAAGAATTGATCCTGACCCATCTCCAGCCCCGGGGGCTGAGTAAGCTTTTTGCGGTGGAGCGTGCTCACCGGGTCCCTGGGGGCAGACCTAAGACCGGTGCCCCGCCGCGGCCTCTCATTGCCCGGATTTTTAATTTTCGGGACAGAGATGCTATCCTCCAGACCTCCAGGCAACAGGGACCGGTCAAGCTTGACAACATGGATGTGCATTTTTACCCAGACTTTACTCCGGCGGTTCAGAAGCAGAGACAGAGTTTTCTTGGTGTTAAACGTCGCCTACGGGACCTGAACCTCAAGTACTCAATGCTTTTTCCAGCTAAGCTGAGGGTGGAGGTGGATGGTCGCACGCACTTCTTCGACCGGCCCGAGGCGGCTGGGGACTGGTTGGACACTCTGCCTGGAGATCGGGGCCGGGGGGGCGGGGGGGGCGCGGCTGGCGAGGAGGGCCCGCCGGATCAGAATTGAGGGGTGACTGAATAGGCCTTGCTCTGGACGATGTTCCTTCACCATTTATTGATTGCATATGTTCCCCTCCTATGGAGGTCGTGCGGGGTCTGTTGGGGGCTTCCCTCCTCCTCTGGGGGACTAGTTAGTTTTAGCTATGGGGCGACAGGCACACTGCACTTTGGGGGGGCTGTCTGGGCTCATGCAGGGGTGCAGGGAGGGGGGAGTTCTGTTGGGATGGGGGGGTGGGGGGGGTGTGTTGTTTGTTTGCACCGCAAGGCAAACCCGCTACTGTGTTGTTGTTTTTAAGATGCTCGGTGGGGGACGACCGATTGTTTCGACGTATGATGGGGGGTAGGGATTTGACTGTGTTGTCATGGAATGTTAACGGCCTGGGGGATAGGATTAAGCGTGGTGTGGTCCTGCAGTACTTAAAACGTATTTCACCAGATGTAGTCTTCCTGCAGGAGACGCACCTTATAGGTAACTCCTTTCATGCAATGAATCGGCGGGGATATCGTTTGGCGGCCCATTCTGGCTTCACTTCGGGCTCGCGGGGGGTGGGCATTATGATCAAGAACTCGCTCCCGTTGGAGATTGATGAGGTGCGCCATGATGAGAGGGGACGCTACACAGTTCTGGTGGGAAGAATGGAGGGTAGAGTGTTTATTTTTATATCAGTGTACGTCCCGCCTGGGTTACAAGCCACCACATTTGCGGATCTGGGGCACCTCCTTCTGGACCTTCCGAGTGGCCTGCTGGTGGTTGGAGGGGACTTTAATGCGGTAGCTTCTGGGTCTATGGATCGCCATCCCCCTAGGGACCTCCCCCGGGCACAGGCGTGGCTGCCCGGCCTTTTAGACACGCTGGGCCTGGTGGATTGCTGGCGATTAAAGCATCCCGCACAGCGGCAGTACACCTTCCACTCGGGTGCCCATGGTAGCCTCTCGCGGCTTGATTACATCCTTGTCCCGGCGGCCCATGCAGGGAGGGTGGGGGAGGTGCGCCATCTGGCGCGGGGTATCTCAGACCACTCCCCATTGCTGTTACATTTCGATGTCTTCCCGAGGGGGGATGGCAGGGTGGCTCCAATCAATGCATGGTATTTGCGCGACCCCACCATTCGTGCCAATTTGATCAAATCCTTACAGCGATATTTCGACGAGAATGTGGGGTCGGTCCCTTCGGCCATCTCCCTGTGGGAGGCTCTCAAGGTAGTTCTTAGAGGGGAGGCCCTCTCCTTTATCTCCCATGCCCGGCGGCGCGAGCGGGAGGAGGTGACCCGGGTAGAGGCCGAGATTGCAGAACTGGAGGGTGACCTGGGGAGCGGGGTAACAGACGCCAAGCTGCATGTTCTACACCTAGAGCAGGCGGCCTATCGGGCCCTCGTCACGGAGGCGGCCAGGGGCCTCAGTAGAGAGCAGCAGGGGCGATTGTATGATGTGGGTGATAAGGCTGGCAAATTGATTGCGTGGTTGGATAAGAGGGAGAGAGCGAGCCGCGTGGTTCCTTTGATTGAGAGTGTGGATGGTGCGTGTGTCACCGAGCCGGAAGCCATTGTCTCCTGCTTTGCGGATTATTTCCGCGAAGTCTACTCCCCGGTTTCCCCCTGCTCGGAGGAAGATTCCCATGCCCTGCTTCGGGACATCGCACTGCCCTCCCTTACGGTGGAGGACAGGGATTCGCTGGACGCTCCTCCCACCTCGGACGAAATTGCCTTGGCTATTCGCTCGGTTGCATCCGGCAAGGCCATGGGCCCCAATGGTATTCCCATTGAGCTATACAAGCTACGCCCGGATGTGTTGGCGCCCCACCTGCGCGCGATGTTCCTGGCGGCCCACTCGCAGGGTTCCCTCCCGCCGGACCAGCGTCTGGCCACAATTGTGGTGATCCACAAGGAGGGGAAGCCCCGTGAACGGGTCACGTCCTATAGGCCGATCTCGCTCTTGAACGCGGAGCCCAAAATCCTCGCCAAGGTGTTGGCCAACCGGTTGGTTGGCGTGGTGGGCGATTTGGTCCACCAAGACCAATCTGGCTTTATACCACACCGCAACACGGCGCTCAATCTGCGGCGCTTGCACGGGGTGCTCGCGCGTGTCCCATTTGTGCGGGAGCCGGCCATCTTGGCGTCCTTGGACGCCACCATGGCGTTTGACACGCTGGAGTGGCCATACATCTGGGCGATGCTGGCGAAATTTGGATTTGGACCGGGCTTTATCAGCTGGGTCAAATTGTTGTACTCGGGCCCATTGGCGCAGGTGGTGGTGAATGGGCGAGTCTCGGTCCCATTCGCGCTGGGGCGGGGCACGCGACAGGGTTGCCCCTTGTCACCTCTCCTGTTTGCACTGGCCCTGGAGCCCCTGGCGGAGTGGCTGCGGTGGCACCCTTCCATCCGTGGTCTCCGCTGGACCCCCGAGCATGAGGACCGTGTGTCCCTCTATGCTGATGATATCCTCCTGTATCTCGCCTCCCCGCGTAAATCACTGATCGTCCTGGTTGATGTTTTGCGCTCATTCGGTCGCAACTCAGGACTTGTCATCAACTGGGCGAAATCCTGTGTATACGTGCTTTCCGGGGAGGCTCCGGTCCTGCCACGGGACTGTCCGATCCAGATTGCCTCCCAGGGGTTTCGGTACCTGGGTATATATATCACTCTTGACCCGGAGGCCCGCTATGAGCGGAATTTGCTGCCCCCCCTCCAGCGCTTGAAGGAGGACGTGGTGCGCTGGCGGCGTCTGCCGCTTTCGCCGCTCGGCCGAGCGGCCTTGTTTAAAATGATGTCCTTGCCGCGCTTCCTCTACGCCCTCCAGAATACTATGGACTTGGTTCCGGCACGCTATTTCCGTGAGGTGGAGGGCCTCCAGCGGCGCCTGTTCTGGGACGGGAGGCCGCGCATTGCTCTAGCTAAACTGACGCTCCCGTGGTACGATGGGGGGGTCGCCCTCCCGGACATTAAACGGTATTACTGGGCCTCCCAACTGGCTGCAATTAATCATGGCCTTTACGGGCCCGCCTTGAACCCGGCGTTTGAGATGGACAAGATGCTCCTGCCCGGTGGCGACTACAATCGAGCGCTCTACTCTGCCGCGCCCGACTCCCGTCTGACGGGACCGACGCGTGTCATGGTGCGTGTCTGGCACGCGGCTAATGCAGCCATGGGGTGGAAGGACCGTTTGACCCGAGCGTCACCGCTGTACGCGTCTGAGAGGTTGGGCTCCCTGTGGACGTCGAAGGGCTTCGAGAAGTGGGACACGATCGGAATCAGCACGGTGGGAGATCTCTGGACGAGGGGGGGATTCAAGACTTTTGCGGCGCTGCAGACGGAGTTTCAGCTGCAGGGCAGTGAGTACTTTCGGTACCTACAAGTCCGCCATGCGCTGGGCTCCGTCTTCCCGGATGTCGCGTCCATTCCGGAGTCTTCCCCCCTGGAGGACAGAGTGCTGGATGGCCATGTCCCAGACAGCACGATCTCCCTCATATATAAAAAACTGATCAACGACAGATCGTGCCTGCTGACTAGTCTCCGCGAGGCCTGGGTCGCCGACGGGCTAGAGCTGGACGACGAGGATTGGATTTCCGCGGTGGCCTCTCCAAAAGAGGTGGCCATCCCGGCTCGCCTTCGTTTCGTCCAGCTTAAGATCCTTCACCGGGTTTACGTGACGGGGCCAAGGCTTCTACGTATGGGCTTTGCTGGTGACGGAATGTGTAAGCGTGGCTGTGGTGCGTTGGCAACTTTCATGCATATACTGTGGGAGTGCCCAACGGTGGAGCGATTCTGGCGTGGTGTGCATGAGGTCCTGCGTGTGGTTACGCGTGTCGCGCTGTTGCCTGAAGCGAGGAGATGCCTGCTGAATGTGTGGGAACCAAATGACTATTCGGTCCCGCAGACGCGGTGGGTGACTCTGGAATACATGATAGCTAAGCGTGATATTGCTCAATTGTGGGGATCCCAGAGGCCCCCTGCGGTGTTGGTCTGGAAAGAACATATGGATTGGTGTATGTTTCGTGAAAAGGTGGTGTATGTGGCGAGGGGTAAGCCTGGGGCGTGGGTGAAAATCTGGGGCCCCTGGAACGCTTACCGCGGGGGTATTTGTGAGCCGCCACTGCTACCGGCTGCCTCGCCTGCTCCGTCTCCCTAGATGGCCCCCCTCCCTCGGCCGTGGGCACGCGGTCCCCCAGTCCCTGATCTACTCCCATTCCCCTCTTCAGAGTTCTGCTGCTGGTTTGGATCCCCCACTTATGGAGCACGTGCTGTCACTTTGGATCGCGGGTCGCCTTGCGGGTGTGGTTTTTCGTGTTGTTTTGTTTTGAGAAAAGGGAACCGTACTGTGGGCATGGAGCTATGCGGCCTGCAACATTGATTTCTCCTGTTTCGCTACTCTGCACTGCCAAGAGACTCTTACTGTATGTATGCAATATGCTTTTGTCACTCTAGCGGCCGGCCGGGTGGTTGTAGGCCCATACCTGTAACTTTTACAAACTGCAATAAACGGTTTCAAAAAAAAAAAAAAAAAAAAAGATAACTGTGTGCTATTAATCGAGTTTGAATTTAACAATGCACATGCGTAAATGACAACACGTTTAGGGAAAATCTGGGGTAGGCTACAAGCCTGCACATGACTAATGCAGAAATTAATGACTAAAGGGCTGCAAGTTAATGATCATACTAATGCTTTTTTGAAATCTTGTGCAAACCATTAATATTGCTAAGCAGAACACTTTTAGAGAATAAACTCATGTAAAAGCTATGATATTAACGTTGTATTTGTCTTTTCCTAGAAAATGTCTTTTTCTGTGCTGGAGAGAAAGGCCTCAGAAAATGTAGCTTGAAATATTAAATCATGATGTGAGGAAGGGAGAGTGCCTAATCAGTTTTCCGTGTGTCTTCGGTGATGATCAAGGTTACGGAGGAAACAATGAGTCTCTGAAAGCGAGTTCCTCTGGAAGCGAACATGTGGACAGAAAAAGTTACAATAAACGTGAACGAAATGTGAACATGCTGCGGAAGAGAAAGTTACATAAGACTGAAAATTACGTATTGAATTTGGACAATAGTGTGTTTGACACCCCTTGTTTTAGCCAATTAGAATCTTTAGTTCGGTGGGATGGATAGAGTAGGGGGTATATTAGTGTGAATTTGGGGTATAATTTTACCTAGTGAGTAGATGGGGTTAGGCCGTGTATGCCTAACTTTGTGAGAGGAGAGAGCTGTAACACTGTTTACTATTCTTGTGGGCTGGCTGATGATCTGCTGTTCCTGACTCTGCATTTGAAATTCTTCTTTGAAGTGCCCTGCTTACTCTCATGGCATGAGGGTGGTATTTCTAATCTTAAGACTTGAATGATAGGTAAATATAATCAGTCTCTGATTTGCATAATTATTTTGCAAATGATTTCTCTTCTTTTGTCTCGCTACCTATCCACTCTCTTACTGCGCTGTTCATGAGATGTATACTGATTTGATAGAAAACGAATGTTCTTTGTGGGAAATACTCTAATTTGTACTGTATTTGTACTTAATGAGCATCACATTATTTTTAGATAAAGATTATTCTTATTAACGGAAAAGTGTCTGTTGTTATTATGGTATATTTTTAAATCACGGTATAATTTCTGATTATTATTTACCAAATCCATGCCTTTTTAAAAAAAAAATCAATCATTAGGAGGTGATGCACAAACTAGTAAGTTGGTCTAAACTCATGCAGTGTGGAGGGGACTAAAATTATTTGGGTCCAGGTTATGATTTAATATTTCTGGTTTCCAAAACGCTCTATCAGTTTTTGGTAGCAGAGATTGATGGCTTAAAGGGTTACATTTGGTAAATAAATAGGTTTGAACTAGTGATTTTGGTGATTAACAGGTCGTACCATAAGTTGCATGTAGTGGTCCGTTGTTGACCTTAAACTCTGGCACGGAATTGCCTAAGATCCCAGGATATTATTAGCCTAATGGGCAGGGGAATTAGTGTGGTATACACTACAGAAGTGTTTTGTCTGCTGGTGTGATATTAGGCAACGAAGGAGGTTGTTAATATTGCATAGGGAACTATGAAGTGTGTATAATGGAGGTTTATTTGGGTACATTTAGAAAGCGCAGCTGAAGAAGTTCCAAGAATCTTTCGCTAGAGAGATGGTGAAATAATGCTTGTTGATATTTTGCTAGTAGCAAAATAATTCTTTGTGTGTTTGTATCTATCTTTTCTGGTTTAGTGGGGCAGACAAAGCAGGATTGTTTAATGTTGTTTCTAACATTTGTTTCTTTCCAAAAGAGTATGAAAAACATTACCATAGGGTCAGTTGTAGGAGTTATACTGACGTCACTGTGTGCTGCGCTGGCATTGGTCAGCTAGTGTGAAGTGTCATTGAAAGCCGTGCTGGCATTGGTCAGCTGGAGTGAAACGTCACAGTGAGTGTCCGGTAACTATTGGTTGGCAGGAGTGAAGTGCCCTGGTATTGGTTATAGTGTACGAATGAGAGCTGAAGATTTACAAAATAATTTTGTATTTGCCTATTTAGAATTAGTGTAGTGAGTGGAAAGAAATGAAATTGTTCAAAATTATGAGGACATTAATCAGAAAGGATGAACCATATGAAATCAGAACAAGAGTTCCGGTGCCGAAACATGGTACACCAGCTGCTTTCATGACTTTGGAATGTTGTTATCATACGTGCACATGGTTAGAAAACTGGATGAAATATACCAAAGAAGATGGTGATTTGGCATGTCCAGAGAATGGTACTTTTAATATGAGAATTTTCGAACATTTAAGGTATCAAATGAACAGGTTGAGACCTGATTCTAGACCGATGCAGTATGAGGCGCTTGGGGCATGGGAACGTGAGGCGTGTCAGAGAGAGAAAAACAGGACAGAAAATAGATACAGAAATACAATGAATAGATATACAGAGGCAAAATGGGATGCACAAATGAAAAGCTGGAGGAGAGATGTGAGCTAAAGTGAAGGTTTATATCCGGTTATGGTAGTGGAAGATCAGGCAACAGGAAAATGTAATGAGAACAAGAAAAATGTAGAAGGTGCTGTTTTTTGGCTTTTTGGATGAGCTTTTATTAAATAGACCTCTGCCATATCAGGATGAACAAGAAAGGGTTACTCCTAACGCACCATTAATTGAAGTTGAGGTTTCTCAGTCCTCTCAAATAAGAAATGGTGATAACTCAAAGCAGGTAAAAAAATGACTTGGCACAAAAGATTAATCAATTAAATTTGAATGCAGAAGCTTTATCAGTACCAGTAACAATTGGTCCAATAGTTCCATTGTACAGTGAAAGTCAAAATATATCTCAAGTACACACATTGACGGCGCCAGTGAATGATAACAGTGTTTGTAGAAGTGCTGGGCCAAGTGTAGCAGAAACTTTGATTGATATTTCAGAGAGACCGGTAGCAACTCCAAAGAGCAATGCGCAGATAGAACCAAGGAGATTGTTACAGAATTCGGGAGAAGCAACACCAACATCGGGGGTTCAATAGGACCATCTCCAGAAGAGTTAGATGAATGGATTAGAGGAATGGTGTCGAACAGAGTGAATGTCAACGTGGATGTAGGTAGATTAAAAGCGGATTTGGAAGAACTAATTCTAGGTATGATGAGTCCAGAAATATTAAGTAAATATCAGGAAGAAGAGTTGTTATTTTTGTGTAAAAATATCACAATGAGAGCCAAAGCTCTTCGGCCAATTTGGTCAAGGTGCCCAAATTCAGAAAGACAACATCAGGTGAGAGAGCTTTTAGCATTGCGGCAGCAAAGCTCTGGAATACACTTCCAAACCAATATCAGACAGTTAGAGGATCTGATGCCATTTAGGAAAAGTGTCAAAACCTGGCTCTTTCCAAGAGATTGAATTTTATCGGCTCGCCTCGATCAGTCTACTCAGGGCCATTCTGTCCATCCACGGTTGACCTGAGCACATGTTCAATGGCGCCAGGATACCCTTCGGGCGACAGTGCGCTTTACAAGTGCCCGATACAATACAATACAATACAATGAGAGATTTGCTGAAGTAGCACAGACATATGGAGTGGATATTGAGAAGTCAAAGGCTTTACAAAAGACATATCGATTGGACTTTAGTGATAAAGATTTAGAGAGTTTAAATGCTTCAGGGAAACAATGTAAATTAAAGAGCTAATTAATACATTAAAGCGCTGGGGTGAGTTAGAGTGATGGAAGGGCAGATGGGCTAAAAAGAAAGGAAAAATGCTTGTAAATGCAGGCACAACATCATCAATGTATCCAGTGAGGGAAACAGAAAAAGAGACAGTGACGACTGCAATGAGATATCCAATGAGAGAAGTACCAGGTGGTGTGTATGTTCATGTGCCATGGAATAGGCAGGATATTTAGGGCCATATGTAGGTAGCCTCACATTTACAGATTCATAAATACCGAATTTTACCGATTCGGTATTTATGAATCGGTAAATGTGATGTAGGTAATGATTCGGTAAAGTTTACCGAATCGGAAAAATTCAGAAATTATGAATCGGTATTTACCGATTCGGTAATGAGGCATACCTTCCCATTGATTCCTATGGGCCTGGAGGCCCATAGGAATCAATGGGAAGGTATGCCTCATTACCGATTCGGTAAATACCGATTCGGTAATGGGGGGAGCATATACAAGGGTGGCAGGGTGTCACATTGACACCCTGTTGCACCCCTGAATCTTGCATGTGTGCACATGTGGCGCACATACATGCCCTAAGGGCATGTATGTCTGCCACATGGCACTCTTAAATCAGCAAAATATTGCTTTTTGCAAGGTATTCGTTATTTATCACCAACCTGTATTTGGTGGTAAATAACGAATTCTTAATACTGATTTTCACTCTTTGGAGTGCTCCCTACATTGCATTTCTGGATTCGGTATTTACCGAATCGGTATTTTACCGATTTCTTAATTTCCGATTCGGTAAATACCGAATCCAGAAATCAGCCCCCTACATAGCAAATGCCTAAATACCGGTCGGTAACAGGATATTTACCGAATTTCGCCCGTTACCGTCCGGTATTTGGCTTCCTACATGAGGCCCTAAGTCTTTTACAAATGACTTTCCAAAATTAAGGGGAATACCAGTTGAATGGTATAGACAAGTGGAAAGATTTGTAAAAGTATCAAAGGTTTTGCTAAAAGTTTTGGATGTCTTGTTTCATATTGTGGTTTCAGCTGATTTGTGGGTTGAGTGTAAGATTTCAACAGATTGGCCTAAGGAAGAATACCCTAGAGATCCAAAAACAGGAGCACCATCAGACGAAGTAATGAAAAAATATAATTAAGTCATTACATATTTGAAAGGAAAAATTTCACCAAAAGTGACAGATTGGGTTAAAATAGACAGGACAACTCAAGAGTCAAAAGATACAGTGCATGCATATTATGAGAGGCTTTTACAGGTGCTTAAACAATATTGTGGTATGGAAAATATCACTGATAAAGAAATGGGACATTTTGTGTATAGGTTTGTGTTTGGATTGAAACCAGAAATTAGCAATATGATTCAGCAGCATTTGATATGTTGGGACTGCAAAGGCATAGATGAGAGACTTCATCATACAAAACATTGTAGCGATGATATTGACTCAAGAAACAAGAAATTAAAAGAGAAACTGATGTGGGCACAAATGAAAGCAGCACAGAAAGGTGGTAGGTTTGTAGATGGTTCTCAGACAGGTTTTCAGGGAAAAGGTCAGATTCAGAATACTCAGAATGGACAGTTTTCTACCATGGGAGGTGTTGTGATGAATGGAGGTGTTCAATCACAGTTGAAAGGCAGAGGTAGAAGTGATAAGGAAGATTTGAAAAAGAGATACCCTTGTCATGCATGCAGTAAGTTTGGGCATTGGAGGCTGCGAGTGTAGGCTTTTTCTGGAAAATAGTGGAATGGATCAGAATTTCAATCAGCAGATGCAAAGTGTAGTAAATAATAATCAACAGCAACAATATCAATAACAGCAAGTAGTGACACAGAAACAGATACCACAAGCTCCGATGCCAGGAAATGTGAACGCTCAGGTACAAAAATACCGTGCGAATGTGGGTTTTTATTCAGGAGGACAGAATGGAAATAATCAAAATGTACAAATGTTTTCACAGTATTGGCTGCAGTGTCAGGAGAGTAATTCAGATACATCTCAATGACGGTGCCTGAGAGGGAGGATGAGTGCTTGCTTGGCCCATCTCTTGAGATAGATCAGTTTGGTCCCTTTGTGGATGGAGAAGTAGAAGGTAATGCAGTAACATTCCTTGGAGACACAGGTGCTACCCGTTCCACAGTGAAAACTGTGGAAATTCAAAACCTACCCCTCTCGGGAGAAACAATCCAGGTTGTTGGCGTATCTTATCAGCTGATTAAAACTCCGGTGACAAAACCAATGAAGGTACACATTAGAGATATTCGAGACTCGCATCGTTTTGTGGTGTGTGATTCAAGTACAGAAAATTTGTTAGGTAGAGACTTGCCTTGCAAAAGGAAGCACCATCTATTGTACACCAGATGGAATTACATTTTAGACCCCAGATGAAGATTTTGCTTTTAAATTAATGTTGGCAAGACAAGAGTCAAAAGTGAATGATGAGTTTCCTTTGTTTTCTGTGAAAGATTTGCTGGATGAATTGAGAGACAGAGTGATGATGGATGTGTGGAATTTTACAGGACAGGATATTGGGCTGAAGAAAGGAGTTGACCCAATTCAAATTTTAGTGAAACAAGGAGCAGAATTTCCAAAAATCCCATATTACAAAATGAGTCCTGAGACAATTTCAGGAGTAACACCAGTAATTGACTAAAAGATCAAACAAGGCATTTTAAAAGAAATATTGGGAAGACCTTGTAATTCACCTATTATCGGTATCAAAAAACCGAGCGGAAAATATAGGATTGTACAAGATTTGAGGCAGGTGAACAAAATAGTGATACTTGCTGTCCAATTGTACCAAATCCAGCAGTGATACTTTATCAAAACCCAATGAAATACTGAGTGGTTGAATGTCATTGATTGACGTCAAGCATTTTTCCCAATACCTTTACATCTGGATAGTGAATATGTGTATGCTTTCCGGTTCAGAGACCGTGTTTTGGCATGGTACAGAGTTCCTCAAGGGTATACAGAGAGTCCCTTAATTTTCAATCAGATATTGAAAAAATTGTAATGCCAGAAAATTCGGTACTGGTGCAATATATAGATGACTTGCTTGGTGCATCAAAAACGAAGGAAGCTTGTGTAACAGATACTATTGCCCTACTAATATATCATCAGGCAGTAGGTGGGCATAAAGTGTCACCAGCTAAATTGCAATTTTGTAAAAAAAAAGTTTTGTATTTGGTACACAAAATTGAAAAAGGAGTCAGGAAAGTATCACAAGATCAAATAAATGTGATGTTGCAAATGAGTCCTCCCAGAACACAGAAAGAAATTTGAATGTTTCTGGGCATGGTTGGATATTGCAGATAATGAAACAGTGGTTTTTCACTGATTTCCAAGCCCTTACAACGATTGACACACAAAGATGTGATCGATCCAATCAATTTGGATGAAGAATGCATGAAGGCATTTATAGAGTTGCGTGACAGTCTTTGTCGAGCACCTGCATTGGGAATGCCAGATTACAGCAAGAATTTAGCCTTATTCTGCTGTGAAAGATATGGTTGCGCACTTTCAGTTTTGACGCAAACACATGGAACAATACGCTGACCAGTGGCATATTTTTCGACTACATTCGGCTGTGGCAGCAGCTTTGCCAGGTTGTCTGAAAGCAGTAGCTGCTACATTTGTGAGCTGGGAACAAAGTAAGTCCATTGTTATGGGCTATCCTTTGTGAGTGTACGTGCCTCGCTCTGTGGAGATTTTATTGACCAGAACTCAGACACAGCATCGCACTAGTAGTTGACTGAAAAAGTATGAGAGAGTGATTTTGGGTACGAAAAATATGACAGTGACAAGATGTACAAACTTGAATCCAACCAAACTGTTACCGAGTCGAAGTTGTGAAGAAGTGGTGGATGAAGCAGAACATGATTGCCTGGATGTGACTGAATTGTGTACAAAACCAAAGCCAGATATTAAGGATACACCTTTACCTGAATCAGATTGTGTGATGTTTTTTGATGGATCATGCATAAGAGATGAAAAGGGTTTTTTGCGTGCTGCATATGCAGTTTGTACAGTGGCAATGGTTCCTGAAGCTTCATGCTTAAAGGGCACAGTTCAGCGCAAATTTCAGAACTTGTGATGCTAACCAGAGCAAAAATCTAAGAGTAACCATATTCACTGATAGTCAATATGGTTTTGGGGTTGTTCATGATTTTGGGCAACTGTGGATGCAACTTGGATTTTTAACTTCAGCAGGCTCACCGATTCGGAATAGTAACTTTGTAAGAGATTTATTGGTTGCATTACAGTTGCTCAAAGAAATTGGAGGGGTAAAATGCTCTGCACATAAATCTGGAAATTATTACATTATGGTTGGTAATAAATATGCTGACCAGGTTGCACAATTCTGTGCACAAAATTTAGTCTCAATAAACAAAAGTACCCAGAAATCTGATGCAAATTGTCATCTAATGTACTCTTCTGTTGAAACTTGGGATGAAATTAGACAATTGCAGGAAGAAGCTAGTGATGAAGAAAAATAATTATGGATTAAGTTAGGTTGCACAAGAAGGGAAGAAGGCGAGGGATGGATATGTAGTGATGGAAGACCACTAATGCCAGATAGCTTGCTGTCGCAGATGGCAAGAATATATCATGGCATAACATACATAGGTAGGGATGCTATGATCAGACTATTTTAGCAGACATGATATAATCCCAAATTCAAGGTCATTGCAGAGTCTTTACAAAAGGTGTGTGATGTGTCACCAACAAAATTCAGGGAGGAAAACAATTGTCAGTTGGGGATGAATTGGAAAATCAGCAGGCCCATTTACCAGACTACAGGCTGACTTCATTGAACTACGCCCTTGTAATGGACTAAAATATGTGTTGGTGGTGGTTTGTCTGTTCTCTCGTTGGGTGGAAGCTTACCCAACAAGATGAAATGATAGTCTAACAGTGGCTAAATTACTTCTGAGAGAGATAATACCAAGATTTGGATTTCCAGTCTCTTTAGAAACAGATAGTAGGACACACTTTAATAATGAAATAATTCGGATGATTTGTGCAGCTTTGCAAATGGAACAAAAATTACATTGTGCCTATCGACCAGAAGCCTCAGGTGTGGTCGAACAGATTAATGGCACTATGAAATCCAGATTGGCAAAAGTATGTGCATCCACAGCACTCAAATGGCCAGATGCTTTACCCCTAGTTCAGATGAGTCTCAGAAGTATTCCTGACAAGAAAACTGGATTATCCCCTCATGAAGTGCTTATGGGGAGAGCAATGAGACAGCCAATAGTTCGAAGCGGATCAATTAATGACAATAACAGATGATCTAGTGCTCAATTTTTGCAAAGGACTTACTGATGTGGTACGTTCTGCGTTTCATCAGGTTGGAGAAGTTGCAACCACAACACAGCAAGAACAAGCACATGACCTAAGTCCAGGTGAGTGGATCCTGCTGAAGAAACATGCGAGGAAGTCGTGTTTGGAATCATGTTGGCATGGGCCATATCAAGTGATACTGGTGACAACAACAGCAGTGAAGTGTGGTGGCTTACCAAATTGGTTTCATGCAAGCCACATAAGAAGAATCCCAAGTCCACTAGAAACGAATGAAAAAGATCAAGAACAGGCTGAAAATAACATAGAGTCTGAAAGTGATCGAATAGAGTGGGCAACAGCTACCGGGTCCCAAGAAACTACTGAGACTGTTGTCAAAGAAGAAGGAGAACAGATTCCAGTTAAAGGTAAATTTCAAAAGAAAGAATCAATCAAAAGAAGTTTTGAGAATTGTCTTGAATCTGGTGATTCTGTGCAAGTGAAAAAAGCAGGAAAAGGAGATGTATGGCCAAAAGGATTAAAACGACTGAAATATACTCTGAAAAAGAAGGTTCCCAATCCAATAATAGAAGTATAAAGCCAAACAGAACAAAGTGATTCAGAAGATGAAACAGTTTAGAAAACAAAGAGAGTAAAAGTACTGAACAAAAAGTATACAGCACCCGAATGGACATATGTGGTGATTGAAAAGATCGAGCACCCTAAATAGACTGTCAAACAAATTAAGGGTGCAGAAGATTGAAAAGAAAACTCTAAAAGAGTGAAGAAAATTGAACTTGAACTGAAGTCAAGAGCTTTAAAATAATAAAAATAAATAAAAAAAAGAGGGGTGAAGAAGCAGACCTAAGTAGTGATTGGATACACTATATTTTCAAAATTTCACATTTCTAGATTTTTAATTTAGCTTTTATTAGTTTTTAAATTTTTCTAAATGGCAGAAATAAAACATCATGAGACTGGATATCAAAATCAGGGTTGTAGATGTAGATGTGTTAAGGCTTGTTCCATAAGTATCTTTCTACTAACATTTGTCTGGTTAACACTGATTGTTGTAGTGCCATATTTTATGTATCCTACTAAAGGTAATATTACTAATGATGGAGTGAATGAAAAGATAGATGTGGGAAATCTTAAAGAAGAACCACAAACTAACATAGACAAACTAACAGATGATAGCACGAATCATCATGATAAATAAAGTAATGACTTTTCATTAAATGTTTTTACTAAATTACTGTATGAATATATATACATAATGGAAGCAAGAGACTGTTATGTGTGCATGCAATTACATTTGCCTGCGTCTGAGGGAGTGATGTATCATCACTTACCTCTAACGTATGGTGTCTCATGTAGTGTCTTAACAAGTCTCTTTTATGAGAAGGGTAGTTTACAATACTATTACTCTAACTACGATCTAGTATTTTCTGAAGTACCTATCAGAAAGAATATGAATAAAGTGAGTAGTGCAAAAGATTCAGAGTATTTTGGGGATTTCTTCCATACAACTAATACAATTGACACGGTGTATGCACATAGAAATAATTTAACCAATAGATTACTTCATGAAGAGATTGAATTCATAGATTTAGTGGAAGATAGAAGACAAAGTTTTAGAAAAGGCTGCCGATCAAAAGTCCCATATACCTCCATGGTCTTTTAGGGAAGGAAATTATAAGAAAGGTGAGACATATGTTGCAATGACGCTGGATTGGAATCACAAGGGAAAGCTTTGTTTACTTGGACAGAAAACATATTTTAATAACTATTTCATTGGTTCTAATGAATGTGATCTTAATCGCTGGTGGATGGAGATTATAGGGTGGTACTGACCCAGTTGTTCCAGGAATGTATTATGTGTGTGTTAAAAATGCCTATATTATTGATAGCCTGCACATTGGTATGGGTGTTGTTACATGGGAATAGTCTTTCCAAATGTATATCATACAGATATAAATTATGGAACCAATGAAAATATGGGTGGACTAACACGGAATAAAAGGGGAGCTAATTTTGCTGAAATTGTGGTTGGTATATTCGGAGCATTGATACCTTCAGTTAGTGTTATCCTTAATTCACACAAAATTAGAAAATTGTCCACAGTGGTTGATCGTTTATCAACGGACACTGCTGGAGGATTTTTAATGATTGATACTAAAATGGTTGCTATAAGGTCAATGGTTTTGCAGAATAGACTTGCTCTTGATATAATATTTCCAAAAGAGGACGGAGTCTGTACAATGCTGAAAATTCAACATTGTTGTACCTATATCCCAGACAAAAGAAATAATCTAGAGGGATATATTAAGAATATTACTGATTTACATAAGTATTTGGCTGAATTGAAGGTTGACGGTGCATGGGAGAAACTTGGTAAGGGTTTCTCTTCAGTAGGTAGTTGGGTTTCGAACTTTAGTAACCGCTTGTTGGGGAAAATGCTAACACCAATAATTGCATTGGCCACAGGAATGCTAATATTGATAATGATATATAAGTGTTGTAAATGCAAGAAAGGAAAATTAGATATTAGACGTAGAGCTAAGAAAAGAAAAAGAGAAGATATTGAACTGGAAGATAGAAAAAGAAATTGCTATGAAATAGTAAACAATATAGATGAACTAAGAATGAAACAAATGAAAACTACAGCTTTTTAAATAAAATGTGATGACAATTTTTGGGTTAGTTATTGATGGCTCAAATCGCCATCAAAGGCCAGATTGATGGAGCAGGGTTTTTGCAAAACAAAACCTGCTCGGATTGAACCTCTCATTTGCAAAATAATCATTAAAAAGTTAACTCTGTGCTATTAATTGAATTTGAATTTAACAATGTGCATGCGTAAATGAGAACGCGTTTAGGGAAAATCTGAGGTAGGTCGCAAGCATGCACATGACTAATGCAGAAATTAATGACTAAAGGGCTGCAAGTTAATGATTATACTAATGCTTTTTGAAATCTTGTGCAAACCATTAATATTGCTAAGCAGAACACTTTTAAAGAATAAACTCATGTAAAAGATATGATATTCGCCTTGTATGTGTCTTTTCCTAGAAAAGGGCTTTTTCTCTGCTGGGAAAAAAAAAGGCATCAGAAAATCTAGCTTGAAGTATTAAACCATGATGTGAGGAAGGGAGAGTGCCTAATCAGTTTTCTGTGTGTCTTCTGGGATGACCAAGGTTACGGAGGAAACAACGAGTCTCTGAAAGCGAGTTCATCTGGAAGCGGACAGGTGGACAGAAAAAGTTACAATAAACATGAACGAAATGTGAACATGCTGCGGAAGAGAAAGATACATAAGCCTGAAAATGATGTATTGAATTTGGACAATAGTGTGTTTGAAAATCAGAACTTACTTGGAGTGGTGTGACCAAGACACCCCTTGTTTTAGTCAATTAGAATCTTTAGTTAGGTGGGATGGATAGAGTAGGGGCTGGATTAGTGTGAATTTGGGGTGTAATTATACCTAATGAGTAGGTGGGGTTAGGCGGCGTATTCCTAACTTTGTGAGAGAAGAGAGCTGTATCGCTGTTTCCTATTCTTGTGGGCTGGCTGATGATCTGCTGCTCCTGACTCTTAAACTTTACATTTCATATTTTTCTTTGAAGTGCCCTGCTTACTCTCATGGCCAGAGGGTTAGCATTTCTAATCTTTAGACTTGAATGATAGGTAAATATAATCAGTCTCTGATTTGCATAATTATTTTGCAAATGATTTCTCCTCTTTTGTCTCTCTACCTATCCACTCTCTTATTGCGCTGTTCAGGAGATGTATACTGATTTGATTGAAAACAAATGTTCTTTGTGGGAAATACTCTGATTTGTGCTGTGTTTGTACTTAATGAGCATCACATTATTTTTAGATAAAGATTATTGTTATTAACGGAAAAGTGTCTGTTTTTATTAGGTTATGGTTTTGAAACACTGTACAATTTCTGATGAATATTTATCAAATCCCTGCCTACTTACAAAAATCCATCATTTAGAGGTGATGCACAAACTAGTAAGTTGGTCTAAACTCATGTAGTGTGGAGGAAACTAAAATTATTTGGGTCCAGGTTATTATTGAATATTTCTGGTTTCCGAAACGCTGTATCAGTGTACTTAGGTGAAAAGAGTGGAGCTGACAGCTGCTGACTTGCAGCGCATAAATTATTGTAATTGGCTTCATTATAAAACATTGTGCCTGAGTTTGCATAACAGGGTAAATTCGGCATTCATTCAGGAATGAAATCAACAGAAAAAAAACGAATTCTATTTTATTTTTAGAGTAGATGGTACAAGCAGATGTAGGGAGTTTTCTAGGTATAAAGGTAGGTTTGAAGACCATTGAAGACCTAATGCACTGGTTGAGAATTGATTCACATGCCTGGGTTAAGGGGAACGTTAGACTTCATAACCCTCACACAAATCATTGTGATGGCAATCATTTCATACTTGCCCAACAAATTCCAATCATCATCCTGTTATAGTGCAACAACCTCACTTTGGGAAACTTCCAAAATGAGGAAAAGCTCCCCTAACCCCCATCAAAAAAAGGGGGTGATATTTTGTCAGAATCACAGCAGAAAAAGTGCATAATACGAACAAGAAAGAGACCATAAAAACAGATGGGAAGAAAAAGTAGAAGAAATGGAAAATGGACTGTGGGGTCTAGGCTGTAGGTAGGGATAGTGGTACTAGAGTAAAAGCAGGGGTAGATGCACTACAGTATAGTCAGAGTAGCAGTGCCAGGGTATAAACAGTGTGAGCGATACTAGGGTATAGGCATGGAGAGAGGTACTAGAGTACAAGCAGAGACAGTAGAATATAGGCAGTAATAAAGCTACTAGTATACAGACAGGTACAGAGGCACTATGATATAGGTAGTGGTAGTTGTGATAGAGTATAGGAGAGATGTAGGTACTAGGCCAAAGGTAGGGATAGATGTACTAAGAAGGACAAAGTGTATCAGAACTAGGATATAGGTAGGGGCAAAAGCAAAGCTGTAGGCAGAGGTTCTAGGCTGTAGGCAGATGTATTAGAGAAAGGGTAACATTAGATTATAGGTAAGATGGGGAGACTAGAGTACACACATGGGTAGATATAATGGGATATAAAAAGGGTAAAGCTCTTAGCCGTACTAGGGTAAAGGCAAGAGTAGCAGTACTAGGGTATAAGTACATGCACTATGGTATAAGTAAGGATAGAGGCAGCAGGTCATAGGCTGGGGTAGAAGTATTAGGGTATTGGTAGGTATAGAACTAATAGAATATTTCTAGGAGTACGTGTAGTAGTGAGTATGCATAGTATAAATGTACTAGAGCAACAATAGATGTATTAGTGTATAGGTAGTATTAAATGTACTAGGGCCTAAGTGGGGATTGTGATCAAAGGTTACAGGTAGAGATATTAACCCCTTCAGTGCCCATGACGAGCTGGACTCGTCATGGGCTGCGGTGGCGCTGTGCCCATGACGAGTCCAGCTCGTCATGAACTCCGCCCGCTAATGCAAGGCGCGGCACTGGGCGGGGAAAGGGGCGGGCATGCAAGGGGTTAAAAGGAAGAGGTGTGGCGCCGCGGCCAGGGTGACTGCTTCCAGAATCTGGGGATCACGGTTCGATCCCCGGTGGTGGCGGCAGATTAGCCCAGCACCATGTGACTCTGGGCAATAGCTTGCTTAATCTTCCCGACGGCTCCCAGCGGCTAGAGACCCTTACGGGTGATTGTTCGCGCTTTACAAATGTGGATTATTATTATTAAAGAGGAGCTAAAGGAAGAGGTAGTGGGCAGGGTATAGTTATCATGGAAAGGCTAGGGGTAGAGGTCTCAGAGTTTAGGTAGGTGTGGAGCAAATGGGCAAAGAAAAAGTTTAAGGCATAGATGGCAGGACATCTGGTGTAGAAAGGCTGGAAGAGAGGAAGGGAGAAAATATAGGCAATGAGGTAGGAGAACAGAGCTATGGTGAGGTATTCCCAAAGGCAAACAATGAATAATGTCATCTTGTACGTATTTCCAGAAGAAAGAAAATCCATACCTGACCTTTTCACTATTGCCCCAAATCACCGACTCCCTTCATCACCATTGAAACCTGGTGGTTCTCCACATATTATTGTGGTAGGTTTTCCAAGACTACCTTGATAAAGGAAAGGGTTTGTCCAAGGTCCATGAAAAGCAATGTGTTATGGGTCTTCCAAGATTTGTACTAGATGGGTACTGCCTTCAACTGTTTGTAGAGGAAACTGGAAGCAGGGCATGGCTTCACACTGCTTATACCAATGTTTACTATAATTACTATGTGCAGCCTATGGCCTAGCCAAATGGATACTTGGCACACTTTGTATCTTTGGACCATGCTTTGTGCTCAGTTGTCTAACCACTGCACTTACTGAGCTTAGTATACAGCCATGCCCAGCAGGCAGTCGGTAAAGGACATATAATATGGCCCCATCCTCTGTACAGAATAGCCCCAGATGTCCACTGATCATGTTCGTTGGTCCTGCTCAGTGATTAGTGGGCACTGGGCATAACCTTTGTCACAACCTGTGTCCATTATCCCTACTACTAGTGTTTATTAAACGTGACCCTTGAACATGCCCAGCAGATGCCAGGAGTAGTGTATGGACTTTGACCAAGTTCAGTGCCCAGTTCTTTGGCACTGTGGTGATTGGGAACAGTTTGCAGCTATGCTCAGTGGGCAGTAATCACTGCGTATGGGCAAAGACCATGCCCCATCAATACCAGATGTAGTTTCACAGCTTGATTTCTGTTCTGTCTCTCTGTATTCTCAAGTTCCCAATCAAGCACCTGTCCCAAAAAAATCATCACTGATTCTTCCCATATTAGACTCTGATAGACAGTAGTGCACATATGCTTGGTAAGCCAGATTGAACTGAAAGCTCATATTGGTAAATCAATCAGTGTTGCAGGAGCTCACTTCTGTCACAGAAGACCTCAAAACTCAGTAGCACTGTCGGAGCATGACAATGCAGTCACCTGACCTTTAACACATAACAGTCAATGTATTATCAAATCAGAGGCAGACCTGGCCTTGTGGCAGAAATTCGCTGGCCACCGAGGAGAGCGGGAGCTACAGGAACCACTTCAGAGAATCAGTGGCCCTTCCAGGACGCCTACAGCACAATTCAGAAAAGATTCTAAGTGACAGCTGCTCAGGAAAAACTACAAATAGCTGCTATTTGCCACATGCATCATAAGGGAAAGAACAGCTTTGAGGGCAGAGGGCAAGGGGCTTTAATGAAAGACATCCATCATAGGAGAAGCACTCGAGTGCCCCGGCAATATTTCTTCATTCTCCTGCTATAGTTAATGACACAGCTACTATTATTCTTGTAAGTTATACTTTAGCAACTTTCCGTACCCATTTTTCTGATTGCATTTGCCATCTTTATGAGCCCTACGGTCTGCTACCGTTTGTGCTTAATTTTTAATAGATTAAGGGGCCTATATACAAAAGACCTGCGGCACCGGAGCCTCACTTTTTTGGATGCTTCGGTGGCGAAGGGCTCTCAATCATATCTATGAGGTGATGCAAAGCCATAGATATGAAGAAAGGCAAGGAAGTGCTAAGCCTTGTTTTACTCTGCGTCTAGGAGGCATTTCATGGGCGTTGCAGTGGGTGTTCCCACGCAACACCCATGGATTTTGATGCTGACCCAAATTTATGAAATCACGTAAACCTGGAGCAGCGCCAAAACCTTACACCTCGCCAGTGCAGGCGTAACGAGGAGAAATGTTTTCCTTTCTCCTTGTTTTCTTTCTCCTTGTTTTTATCTCTTTCCATGTGAGCTGCATTCTGCAGCACACATAGAATGACGAAAATGCCTCTCTTTTTGTGCAGGAATTCTGCCAACAACGCAGACACCCTTGCACCATGGTGCAAGGGTGCATGAGTTGGTGCTAGTCACCAAATTGGGCACTGGCTTAAAGGATAGGAATGCACTGTATCTCGTAAATACGGTGCATTTCTGCCCTTTCAAATTGGTATAGGATAGCGGAGCAAAAAGACTTGTGGTGGTGCCCTACACCAATATTTATGTAAATCAAACCCTAATTTCAGTGCCAAAAGGTTTGATTGGAAGCTTGTGGCTAGTGCTAGTGATTGTTGGGAGTGGTGTATACCACAACTGTGTAGTCCTTATTCCTCAAACTTCCTTCATCCACCACTGCACAATTCATTCGCCTTTATCACGCTGCTTCAGGTTCTTTTATTTCATCCCTGATTTCTTTCTTTGCCACTATTTTTCTGTCTTTCTTTTCATCCATCCTTTCTCTCTTCGTGTCTTTCTCTCTCCTCTCTGGCTGAAAGAGACAGTCCCCAAAAACGAGTACCAGTGAGCCTCACCTATAACCAACAGCTCAAGTTGAGCACTTGCAATAAAATATACTGTAGCAGTCTCACTTAAGTATGTATTATTCTTTCTCCTTTTATGTGCTCATTAGAACCTATTATGTCACTGTCATGGTGATGGAATGTGATGTTTTGAACTGGAAGGGACAGTTGTTAGTTGTCCCTGGAAGCTGTGGAGACAGACAGTCATTAAACCAGATGTTCTTGCACTTACCTGTCTCAGTGTGATTACTTCAAATTTGGTGACGAGTTGGACGACTGTTCGTGTCGCCACCCACGCGTGTAGCTGTAGCTGTGTGCTCCTGGAGTGTCCTGCGTTTCATTTTGACCCTTTTAGAGCTGTTTACTCCGAGTCTCTTCTAAAGCTGTTGACACCATTGGCAATGTGGCACGTATTTGCCGATGGGACATCGTGTCTCGGCTTAGTTTTCCAGATCTCTGCCCAAGCTGTGGATTACCCCTGTCTGCTGAGGGTTTTGACATTGACAACATTTTGCCGAAATCATTGGCTGGACATTCCTGTCTGTCGTGGTTCCTGTGCTGGCTGTTTGGGAACTTGCCGCTTTCCCAGTGAGTGACTAGCTGTTGCTGTGTGACGGTGATTGCTGGATTCTGCGAGCTGCGAGAGGATCCCACACGTCTCTGTGACGATCTACTCATCTCTGATGCTGTATCCCTTCTGATGACATCTTAGAACATGTGTGCTGTGACACACGCCGTCAGCTACGGTTCTATGCGCATTGGAATTTTTGAGTGTTGTGACGTATGCTGTTAGTTTCAGTTCTACGCACAGTGGAATTTTGGATTGAGAGTGGAGAGCAGGTTGTGTGCCGAGACACAGAGGTGTTCTGTCAGTTATATACTGTTACAGAGGATATTACGAAATACAAAATATTATCATTACGTCTTTTTGAACTTCAAGCTGTTATCGGTGAGCAAACTGTATACGCACTGAGGCTGGATTTCAATTTCTTTATCTGCTAGTGTGATTTATCCTTTGACTGGGTCACAACGCTTTGCAGTTTCCCTATATCAACTAGTTGATTTTTAAACTGCAATTTGGTAGCGGTGGTTATTTATTATCATACTTAAACAAGATTAGTCTACTAGGACGAGATTATAATATAGTCTATATCACCATTTCTATTCTGTATAGTGTGTGCAGCAGTTTCAACCCTTTTCTCTTTACAGGATTAGGTTAATGACTAGAGTTTTAACATTGGTTAACATTGTAATAAGATGCAAAATGTACAACCCCCTCCCCCATCCTTTTTTACAGCTTCCAGGTGATCCGCCAATCCGGTGTAAAATAAGGTATAGGGCTTTTGAGAAGTATTTATGTGCCAAGGGGGCTAATAGGTTTAGTGCTGAGAGGAAATGATGTATCTTAGAGCACAATTTACGATTTGAGGGTCAAGCTGTACAAGAATATTTACCTCCTCTCGATGTTGTTGAAGGTGAAGAGGGGTTGAATGAATTTGATTAAGCAGTCAAAATGTTGGAAAAGCAATTTGATGTGGAAAGTAGTCTGGTGGTAGCCAGACACAAGTATTTTACAAGAGTACAAGACGTTGCTGAAAGTATTGTATTGTATGTTGTGGCGTTATGCATTCTTGCTTCTGAGAGTGAATTTGAACAGTTTTCATCTCAAGTTATTCGTTATCAAATTGTAGTTCATATAAAAGACAAGAAAGTTCAAGCAAAATTGTTAACCTTAAAGAATCCCTCTCTACAAGAAACTATTACCATTGTCAAAGGTATTGAATTTTCTCAAAAAACCTCGAAAGAGCTTAAGCCTGAAAAGAGCATGGTGGGTGTAGTGAAGGAGCGTTAAGATCAAGGAGATAAGTCTCAAGTAAATAAGGAAAAATTACACAGCAAGCAAAAAGGGGGTAGGTAAACCTCTTTTAAACCTGAGAAAATAGGCAGTTTTTCTAAAAATACTTGTGCAAAATGTGGATTTCCCTCTCATTTTCCAAATTATCATATTTGTCCCGCTAGGAATGCTTCTTGGCGAAAATGTGGTATACAAGGACATTTTGCAAAAAGTGTGCAGTTCTATGGGTAATGTCAATGTTGTTTCCTCTGTGAGGGATAAAGGTGATCCAGAGAGTGAAATTGTGTGTTCCTTGACTAACGTTGTTGTGGTTGTTCGAGGTGATTTGGAAAATTGTGTTGATCCTGTCGTAGAGGTTGTGGTCGATGGAAAGCCTTTATAATTATTGGTGGATTCAGGAGCGCACATGACTATGCTTACTGAAGAATTTTTGAGAGTGTGTGGGGGATAAATCTCTCAATCCACCAGACAGGTTTTGTATGAAGGGATGAAAATTGATTTGAAGGGATTTTTCAAAACTAGTCTTCTTTTCAAAGACAGACATTTCAATGGGAAGGTCTATATGGCAAAGAAAGGTCTTAACATTCTTGGTTGGTATCATCAGGGTTTGTTTGGCATGACGCTTAGACCCGGTACCACTGAACAAGTCGCGGTGGTCAGTGGCATCCCTCTCGGTGAGGGTTTGGATACATGGTCTAGCAAATTCCCAAGTGTTTTTGCTGAAAGCTTGGGATGTGTCAAACGTTTTAGACATTTTATTAAATTTAAAGAGCAGACCATTCTGGTTAAGCACAAGTTACACAATGTTCCTTTTAGAATCAGGGATGATTTGTCGAGTGACCTTAAAAGGGTATGTGAATCGGGTGTCATCGAACCAATTGAGTCTTCTCTTTGGTTTTCTCCCTTGGTGGTGGCCAGTAAGAAGAATGGTAGTCTTAGGGTATGCATTGATTCACGCAGTCTTAACAAGAAGATCTGGGTGGACTCCCATCCTCTCCCTCGTATTGATGATATTCTATCCAAGTTTGAGGGTGCTAAATCTTTTTCAAAAATAGATTTTGCCTCTGCCTCCCACCAGGTTGAATTGGATGCAGAGTGTAAACACTTAACTGCATTTGTGTCTCCTGCTGGGATCTTTCAGTTCAGAAGGATGCCTTTTGGGCTAGCTTTGGCACCCTCAATGTTCCAACGTGTTATGGAGAAAGTTTTGGAGGGTGGCTCTGACACTGTGGTTTTCCAGGATAATATTTTGGTCACAGGAAGGAGCAGGGAATCTCACGACAAAAATCTTGCAATTGTGTTGGAGAGATTACAAGAGAATACTTATTTTTGCAAACAAAATCAAATGTGTTTTTGGGGTGGAAACTATTGAGTACTCGGGTCATCGCATTTCGGGTGATGGTATTTTACCCAGGGAAGGTCTCATTGAGGCCATTGTGAATGCTCTGTGTCTTTCTTAAAAAAAACAAGTCTCCTCATTTTTGGGTGTATGTGAGTTCTACACAAAGTTTATTTCTAATTTTGCAGCAAAAATTGTACATATGTGAGGTCTGCTTAAGAGAAAAGCTACATTTATTTGGGATAATTTCTGTGAAGATGAGTTCACACACATTAAGCAAGAATTAGGATATTGCAAAATACTTACACCTTTTGACCCACATTACCAATGTACTGTATCTGTGGATGCCAGTTTGGATGGATTGGGAGGTATTATTTCTCAGTTTAAGCAGGGGAGGGAACACACCATCGGGTTTGCCTCCCATGCATTACGTCCAAGTGAAAAAAACTATTCTGTAATTGAGCGAGAGTTGCTGGCATGTTGTTGGGCTGTTGAAAAATTCAAATGCTTTCTTTTGGGCAAAACATTCAGATTATTGACCGATCATAAACCACTCATTCCCATACTTAATGGTAACATTGTCCAGGACCACACTCCAAGAATTGCTAGACTAAGTTCTAAATTGTTGCAATATGATTATGAGGTTGCACACATTCCTGGTGGGAAAAACACAAGGGCTGATTTTCTCGCAAGCTCACCTTTACCTTTGAAGAAACACGAACTTTGTGATGATGATGCGGATGAAGAATGTCTGATTGCTGCTGTGGATGTTTGCCGTCAGGGTTGTTTCACTGAACGTGACTGATTATCTGCTATGGAGTCAGATTCTGTACTCAAGAAAGTAAAAAATGTCATTGTGTCAGGTGGGCCCAAAGAAAAGCATATGGATAGTGAGCTCCAACCTTTTACCAAGATTGCTGATGAGCTCACTTTAGAGCGTGTTGAAATGGTTATGTGTAGGGATAAATGTATTCCTCCTGAGTCTTGGAGGGCTCGCATCATCGATTTTGGTCATGCGGGTCATCTTGGTCAAACTAGCACCAAAAGAAGGATCCAATGTGTCTACTGGTGGCCTTTCATGGATTGCCAAGTCAATGATGTTGTAGAGAGATGTGTTACGTGTTGTACCAGTGACAAAGTTATCAAGGTCGCTGTTCCTCCTTTACAAGCGGTTGATATACCTAATGCCCCTTGGCTGAAGTTAGCCATAGACTTTGTGGGTCCTTTTAATGTCTTACCCAATAAATGCAAATTTGCTTTGGTTGTTGTGGATTATTTTAGTAAGTGGTGGGAGGTTCAATTCATGCCTGATCCCAATATACAAGAAGTTATCAAATTTCTTCAATGTCTTTTTGCCAGAGAGGGTTTCCCGAAAGAGATTTTATCTGACAATGGGGTGCAATTTACCTCCAAGGAGATGTCTTTGTTTTTAAGTCAATCTGGAATCTCACATCGTTGTGTCGCTCTGTATCACCCACATGACAATGGTTTCATTGAGCGTGCGAATCGCATCTTAGTTGAGTGTGTTCAGTGGGCTGTTTCTTCTAAGATTGACATCAAGGAAGCAGTTCAAAATATGTTGTGGGCGCATCGCACTACTCCCAGTCCTATCACGGGTTCTAGCCCTTTTGTGCTGCTCCGTGGAAGGGAGGCTTCTTTTCATATGTGCCCTGCTTGGATGAAGAAATGGGGTTCACGGTCCTTGTCTGGAAATTCTCAAACTGAAATAAGGACACCTGCCCGTTCTGTTGAACCTGATGTGGGTGGATTTAAGTCTAGCGTTCACGTAGGAAATTGGGTGAGAGTTAAATCTCCTGTCAATGTGGAAAAAGGTTTGTCTAAATATGATCCTCCTGTTAAAGTTAGTGCCACTTCACGTTTTGCTGTGAGGGTCAATGGGAGGAGTTGGTGGAATTTGTCAAGAATCTATACACTTCCTTGAAGGGTTGTGTTGCAATTGGGTCTAGAGTCTGGTAGTGTTCCAGCTCAGGTTTAACTTGGTCGTTTGCAACTTTCTCACCCTCCTAAGCTGTCAATGCAGTATGTTACTCGCAAGAGTGGAAGGAGAATTATTCAGCCTAAACGGTTAGACCTATAAATTATTACAGGTTTATCATCCATTATTTTTTATTGCATTTCTTGTTTTATTCTCTATTTTTTTATCATTGTGTTTCCTGTTCTGTTATACTTGTGTTTTGTTTTCTGTTCTGTTTTTTGTTTTGCTTTTGTTTTCTGGAAAGAGAGGAGATGTTGTAGCGGTCTCACTAAAGTATGTATTATTCTCTCTCTGTTCTTGTGCTCTTTACAACCTATTATGTCACTGTCATGGTGATGGAATGTGATGGTTTGAACTGGAAGGGACGGTTGTTAGTTGTCCCTGGGAGCTGTGGAGACAGACAGTCATTAAACCAGATGTTCTCACACTTACCTGTCTCAGTGTGATTACTTCAAGTGGTCTAAATTGAGAGAATGGAATGCATTTCTGACACTTCAGATATGAATTTGTACCCAGAAGTGACTTTCAGTGATAAAGTTAACTTTGAATTTTGAACTTTTCATTAAAACTCAAAATAAATTACTAACTTATAGTAGGTGCATGCATTTTAAAAGTAAACAGAATTAGTTCACTATTTAATGGCGTATCTATGTGTTAAGACACACACGTACTTTTGTTGTTCTTCTGTTTTTATAAACCTTGCAGGGCCTTAATGCCTCAGTAATGAGTCTGTGTAAACACAGAGTGCTATCTGGCACTGCCAAGTCCTGAGAATTTTCCAGTTGTCACACACAAACTGCACATTCTGATAGCTTCAGAGGAAACGTATTCGAGTGGGAGAAGTTTTTCCTATATCTGGATTATTTAATCAGAAGTGACCAGAAGCTTCGCAAATAACTGGAAACTGTCTCCAGTTGAGGTTATTGAGAATAAAAAAGTATGCAAAACATTGCATCTAATGTGAATCCAACTGCTGCTTGGGAAAAGAAATATAACAGAATAATTGCATGCTTTTCTTGAAAAAATTACATAAATAACCATGAATTACTGTTGGATTTTTACATCTGATGGAGGCAAATTTCCTAGATTTTGACATTCTGGTAGACCTAATTAATATTTGTCCACTCTTATAGTGTATTTGACCTCTTCTCTGCTTTCAGAGGATTAACTCTCCCAGTATACCGAATTAGCAAGCAAGTTTTACCACCCTGATGTCATTTAGAAGAATTGTAAATGTGAACATAAATAAGTTATCCCATAGTCTCATGCATTACGTTAATAGACTAGACTTTGCACTCTTTTAAATAAATGTGCTCCAATAGTTTTCTTCTGTATCGATGCTTTCTTTTACTTAGTGTTATCATCATGACTGAAACTTGCACTCGATGATGTCATACGGGAGATATCATGCACTTGATGGTACCAATGGAGCTGGAGCTGTGATATCTTAAAAGGTTCTAGCCTGAAGAGTTCCCTGTCATCTAGCAAGAGCAGAAGTTGCCAGTGATCTTTCAAAACACACAGAAAGGCTTAAGCATTTAGAGGAGAATAATTAGGAGGTCATCATATCACCACATATAATGTGGCTGGTAAAGTCCTGTAGGCTGGTTGGCAAATCTGCTTGTTGCCCAGATGTCAAACAAGTTATGTAAGGAGAATACACCAAGCAGTGTCTACATTATAATGGCAGACATTTTCACCAGTAGTCTTGCTTCCTCGTCCCAATACTTATCCTTTGAAGTGAGAGCAGTTGCCTGTTATCACCTATCCAAGCTTGTATTATTCATCCATTGCAGGACCATGAAGGGTGCCCGAGCCCCGAGTACATACATGCCAAGCCCAAGAATTGCAAACACAAACTTCTCCTTTAGTACTGCAATAAGCAAGAAAGATTTGAATAGTGAAGGTTACCTAAAAGTAATAGCTATCACATCTTCACCACCATCCTCATTCCTTTCCTTAGTGTTTGAGGAAGTACCCAAGTGGTAGGCTTAAATCACAATTGTAAGAGACAAGAAAAGACAGAGCACTACCATGTCCAGAAAAAGGATCAAGAAATAAAACAGTGGTGCTCCAGTCCAGCACTCTAGGGTCGAAAACCTGATGAGCCTCTTCAAATCATTATTGGGAAACAAAGCTTGAGGATGAAGCCCAGGTGACATCCTTCCATTTGCTAGATGTAGAGTCCCCACCAAACTCATCCCAAATGACTGCCATCCCCCCTCTTCAACCATGCCTTTACCTTGATCAGGAAGGGTCAATCTAGCCTGAACGTATTCATGGAAATGACAGCCTTCATACGGTGACAAAAAATCTCTTTGGAGGATTTGCAACCCTTCTTAGCCACACTAAAATTTACGAAAAGTTTTCAAAAGCCTCTACAAAGCAGATCTGCTGAGGAAACATCCCATAAGACAGCCCACAATTAAACCAAATGTCCTCTTCCTACGACACGTTTTCAGAGAAAAGATGGAAGAATCACCTCTTGGTTCTGGAGAAAAACAGAGTTGACCTTAGGGAGAAGATCGAGACCCACCTGCAACATCATGTAATAATCAAAGCTCCTCAAGTAGGAACACAACATTGGAAGGTGTCCATCTCAAGTAGTCGTACAGTGTTACTAGCCAATAAAAATAGAACATAGACAAAAACTTTGCTGGAACCTCCCCAAGACACTGAAAGGGAAGAACCAGCAATTTTGTGAGGACCAGCGGAATACCCCTGAAAGGGTCCAACTCATGAATCCTGTGAAATATGGGTTGCAGGGTTCTTGTTTAAATTACGGATTTGGATGCTAATCATAAATGAAGAATTCCTGTTTATTTCAGCTTAACTCATTACCATACGTACATTTTAACTGTTGCTTCGTAGGTGAATTTTGAGGTTCTTAAACCATATTTAAGGTGTTATAAAAATGTGAACCTCAACTTGACTTTAGCATATGTTTTATCAGTGCTTTTTTTCATCATCTACCACACCCAAACTTTCCCTGTGCCCAACACTCCACGAGGAGCCAACCCTAGTACAGCACATCCTTCAGCTGTGCACAGTGAGGATTAGCGACAGAGCCAGCCCCCACTACATATGGCCTTAGGGCATTTGGCAGTCTGGGTTGGCTGCAGAGACTGGATTCTGGATAGGCCCTACTCTTAACCCTCTGTGTGTGGTCTACTCTCGTGTGCTCCTGCCCTACCCTCCATTTTTACTGGATTTGCTGCTATATTACCTGCTGTTGGTTGCCAGTAGGTAGTTATAGGTAGGACCATGTTCCCATAGGAAAAGTATTTTTTGAGTTTCCTAGATCTTTGTGCCGTTTGACGAATCTTCAGGAAATTGGTTAAACAAAGTGCCCCAGTGATTCTAGTTGTGCATGGAAAGTTTTGGGCCAATCCGTCAAGTGGGTGCAGAGAAAAAGGGGGGTCTAAAAAAGGGCTTTTCCCATGTTAATTCCCATTGAGATTTTGGACACAACTACAGCCCGAACCGCTGAACAGAATTACACCAAATTTGGTAGAAAGATAGCTCGTGGATCAGAAAGAGCCCTTTTTGGTATTTTGTGTAAATCTGCTCAGCAGTTATGGAGATGTTAAAGGAGATAGAAATTTGTATATCTAGAGGTGCAAACCCGTTGCCATGCCTACGCGGAACATCGCAAATCCACGCTCCAGCAGCAATGCTGTGATTGGCTGACCACAACCTATGTAGAAAGTTGTTGCCACCATTTTATAAAGCAGGGCATGGTCCCGGGGGATGGAAATAAAGCTTAAAAAGTGCAGAAGGGGTTAGGGTAGGGCTACCCACACCCCATGGGTGTAATGTAGAGGTATTTCAGGGACCCTGATGAATTTTAGAATGCAGCCAACCATTTTTTAATGTAGTTGGAGTCTCAGGCCCATCATGATGCTCAGCGTGGCCCGACCATGTAGCATCGTGGTGGAGTCACGAACCTTGGCAAAAAAATAAAATATTTATTCACATACTCACTCGCACATTAATGCATGCACTCACAGACCCACTCAGAGACTTACAGACCAAGGCACAGACCCATTCAGACACTCAGCAACAACTCACAGACCCAGTCATATTCTCACGCACCTACTCACAGAGCTACTGAGACACTCATGCACCCACTCACAGACTTGCACACTCACTCACAAACCACTTCAGGCACTCACACACTTACTCAGATACCCACTCAAACATGCATGTGCCCACTCACAGACCCACTCAGACACTTATGCACCCACTCATAGATCTAGTCATAGACTCATACACCCACTCACATACCTAGTTAGAGACTCATGTACCCACTCAAAGACCCACTCAGAGACTCTTGCACCTACTCACAGACCCAATCAGATAATCACACACCCATTCAGAGACCCACTAGGAAATGTACACACTCACTCACAGATCCAGTCAGACACTCACATGCTTACTCAGAGACCCATTCAGAGACTTGTGCACCCACTCACACACCCATTAAGAGACTAATGCACCCACTCACAGACGTATGCACCCACTCAGAAAAATAGTCAGACACTCATCCCCTGAGTACAAACCCATTCAGCTCACACACCCACTCATACACAGACAACACACTCAAACATTAATACACACACTCACAGACCCACTCAGACACTTGCACACCCACTCATAGACCCACTCAGACACTCCTTCACCCACTCATAGATCCACTCAGAGACTTACACACTCACTCACTGATCTATTCAGACACTTATGTACTCACTCAGACACTCATGTGCCCACTCACAGACACATTCAGACACACCCACCCACTGAGAGATCCAGTTACAAACTCATGCATGCACCCACTCACAGACCCATCAGAAACTCATGCACTCACACATAGATCCACTCCAATACTCATGCACCCACACAGGGACCACCTAAGACACTCATGCACCCACTCACAGACCCACTCAGATATTCATGCACCCACTCACAGAGCCACTGAGAGACTTATGCACATAGTCAAACTCATGCACCCACTCAGAGACCCACTCAGAGGCCCACTAACAGACCCAGTGATATACTTACACACCCACTGACAGAGAGACTCACAGATTAATGGTCATACTCACAAATTTACTCAGACGCTTATGCACCCACTCATAGACCCATTCAGAGACTCACATACCCAGAGATCCAGTCACAGATTTATGCACTCATTCAGATATCTATTGAGAGAGTTGTGCAGCCACTTACAGTCCCACTCAAATACTCATGCACCCATTCACAGACCCACTCAGCCACTCAAACATCTACTCTTAGATCCAGTCTGACTCATGCACCAACTCATACATCCACTCAGAGTCACTCAGACACTCTTGCATCCATCCATAGATGCACTCCGAGATAGGGGTCGGCGGAATTTGTGAAAGTGACTTTCGCAAATTATCGCAAAAATGTTACAAATCTCCGCAAACACGCGGAAATATCGCGAAGATGCGGAAGTTTTTTTCCCACCCGTTCGCGGTATTTTCTGCATGGTCGCGGCTCGCCAACTTACCCATGCGGTTGCTTGTGGGCGCGGCCATCTTGTTTTCACTCTTCTCGCGGTGCATGATCACGAGAAGAAAGACGTGATCGCGCGACCAATGACATTACTGCGGGCGCGAACTGTCGCGAGACAGCGCAAATGGCTACCAACAATCCAACATCTTGTGGAGAACGCGACCGGATCGGGAAAACTTGTCGGCGAACGCGGGGATTCAGGTAAGGCGATCGCGCGCGCGTGAGAATGTATTATTTTACAGCGCGAGCAAGAAACAAATTATCGCTAAGCTGCGGAATGCGGAAATTTTGACATGTTTGCGCTCTCCGCGGAACGCGAAAATGTCAAATTATCGCAATTTCCATGAGCGGAACGGAAATTTAGCCCAGGCCTACTCCGAGACTCATACACCTACTCACAGACCAATTCAGACATGCATTTACTCATTCACAGATCCGCTCAGACACTAATGCACCCACTGACATACCCACTCATGGACTCATGCACCCACTCACTCATCCACTCTGAGATTCATGCACCCATTTACAGACCAAGTCATATTCTTATGCACCCACTCACTGAGCTACTCACTCATGCACCCACTCATACACTCACTCAGAGACTCATGCACCCACTCACAGACCCATGAAGACATTCATGCACCCACTCACAGACCGACTCAGACACTCAGGCACCCACTCACAGACCTACTAAGACACTCATGCACCCATTCACAGAGCCTCTTAGAGACTCATGCATGTACTCACTAATGTATTCTCATGCACCCACTCACAGAGCAACTCACTCATGTATTCACTCATACACTCACGCTGAGACTCATACACCCACTCAAACATTCACATACCCACTGACAGAGCCACTCAGACATTATCTCACACACTCACAGATCCACTCAGGCTTTTAGAACACCTACTCATAGACTCACTGAGAGACTCACACATCCACTAAGAGATCCAGTCACAGATTCAAACCCTCAGTCAGAGATCTAGTGAAAGACTAATGCAACTACTTACAGTCCCACTCAGACACTCACACATCCGCTCATAGACCTACTCTGACACGTATGCACCCACTCATAGATCCAGTTAGAATCATGCATCCACTTAGACATCCACTCAGAGACTCATGCACCCACTCACAGACCCACTCAGACACTCATGCACTCACTCACACATCCACTGACACACTGATGCACCCACTGAGAGACCCACTGAGTCACATGCACTTATTCCCACTCCCACTCAGAAGGTGATGTATGACTCAAAGACCCACTGAGAGACTTATACATCAACTTAAACACACTTGGACACTCTCAAAAGTCCTGACAGGGCCATTGTCACGTGCATAGAGTCAAATTGAGAGTTCTAAATCTTAAATGTGCTATTGTGCACTGAATTCATACTTTTACTCTGTGAATCAATGACTGAGTCATCACTCCTAAATTTTTTTAAAAAAAGGTTTTAAAATGAAAATTCCCAGTGTTTGATGATAGGGTGGCTCTTAGAAGAGCCTTTGGGTTTACTGTGTGCGGATGATAACTACACATAAAACAGGATGCAGTCTTTCAAGTTGTTAATGAATATCCTGTTGCCTTTCTCGGAGAAATGTACTGCATCACTTCTAAATATTGCTTTGTGTCAAAGAGCAAGTTGTTGTAGATGGAGCCCATGTTGTGGTCTCTAAGGAATGCAGAAACAGTTTTATTACCATGTTTCCTGGCTTTGTCTATTTGTGGACAGACTGCATCCATGCCCATTTCTACCTTTGGCAAATGTTGAAGTACACCAAGGGAGTGCAAGGGAAAGTGACATTAATTGGCCAAAGGTCTTCTTCATTGTGATTTCCAATCCTACCGCAGTATGAGTATCTAGGTCATTGCCACCACCGTGCACAATTAAGAGGTCTGTATGGTAACAATCTGCAATGCTCTCAACCAAAGGCAGAAATTGCTGCCACTTTAACCCAAACTGGCCAATTTAAGTAATATCCACATTAGGCAGACCCAAGTCCCTGTCAATGCCACTCTTTCTAGCACACTCTTTGGCTCAAAAAACATAGCTGAGACCCATAGTCCACACAGAAAGGAGCAGTAGCACACAAGAGAAGGCTGTAGCTGAATGTGACAGTTGGTAGAATGAAAGGCACTTGAAATGGAGGACTGGACCTGGTTTAAGAAAAGGACGTATTTGATTGGGTGGCATAATTAATTTGGTAGCTAAAAATAGATAGTGATTTAATGAGTAAAGTAAGTAGATCTGTGATTGGCTCTAAATAAATTTAAGACAAGTTGCTTACATTTTCATGCAGTCAACCACTCCTGCTACAGTTGAACTTGAAGCTGGTATGCTCCTTTAGAAAGTGCTGTGAATGTTTGACTTGCTGGTACAGTAGACTGTTTGAAAGGAGGCTGTTAAGGCAACTGAGGTGAAGCAGTGTGAGGGAAGGGTTCCAAATACACCGTTCTTTGAAACTACAAATCAGAGTACTTTAGAGATAGCATGTATTACAGAATACTAATTTTCTAATTTGGCACTATCATCAGAGCTCAAATATAGTTGAAAAATGATGGTATTGTCATTGTAAATGCTTTAACGGACTCCAGTATTGATCCGCGACTCCATCCCGAAGTTACACGGGCGGCTGCCATCGCGAATCCACCCACAGACACTTCCAGATAAGGTTTCTTATCAGGAGACTAATAGAGGGTTAAAAATAACTGACCAATGAAAACTGGAGTAAGAACAGAAAAAAATAAAGGGAATGTTTTGATTTGATAATGATATCAGTATCACTGGAAAAAGAGAAGGAACAATTGCCATTACTGGTTCTTTCTTACAGAGAGTGGCACTTATCATTTTCCATTATAAGAAGTTTGAAGAGAAAGTGTGTTAAAATTTGAGTATCGATAAGACGAACTTAGAGATATGTTAAAAATGGGGACAATAATAGTGTATATATAGAAAAATATAGTGAATTATAAGTGTCAGGCAAATGTATTGAAGTTTGAATATTAGTTACTTATCCTGTAACATACTTAAAGAGCGCTAAAATATTGTTTATATATGAAGTGAAATTAATATGGAGCTAGTCAACCATTTGATCAGTAACTGATTTGTACATTTAAACAGGCTGACATATAGGCATTTACATAATAAAGCAGTCACTATCAAGTATAGTTATGTGCTGAGTCATGCAGTTAGAATTAGGTGACTTAAAACTTTGATAGTGATGAAGTGAACATTTTTCGGTCTGACATATAGTTTTGTTGCCTGATCCACAATTGGTATATTCAATGTATTTATAAGGTTGTACTGCTGTAGCTGTGCTGGAATTTGTAAAACAAAATATACCAGTAGAGCTATTGTATGTCTGATTGTGCAACACAGAGAAGAGGGAATTAAAATATGTGTAAGGAATGCTACTCCAGAACCTGTGTTTGCAGTTTACCCTGCTATGTTGAATTGACATTTGCAATGCTTTCCAAAGTCTTAAACTTTCCGTTTAGTAAAAACACAACACCTCTAGGTGTAGGTAGGTAATAGGGTAGGAAAGTATGTGTTTGAATGACAAAATATGTAGTTCGAATTTTTATTTTAGTGAGTTGGAAAAATACTTGCAAACCAATATACCCAGTTATACACCCACTCATCTATCTATGCACTCACCGAGATACCTATTTAGAAAAGTATACATTTTTTAATTCTCCTTTTACTAGAATTAAGTTACTTCTGAGATAGGATGTAGCTAGATCACAGAGCAGGGAGCTATGCGCTTAAAAGGTAAGACATGTTGTTCCAAGTTTGATTGAGTTACATCCATACTACCAGACTCATATGTCCAGTTATAGATCTTGTCACCTATCTATACTAGAACTCAGATAACTATGTGTAAAAGGATAGAACAACTTATACACCTGATCAGACACTGACAGAGGCTCTTAAATATTCACTTAACACATACAGCTCCTATGTGTCCAGCAGTAGTGGAGGCAGTTGCACACACAGTTAAATACTCCCAGCCCCACTGACATAGATACCAAGCAATTCACACAGCTCCTTACATACAGATTGAAAGTCCCATTTAGTAACTAAGAGACCCAGACATATATGAACCAACTTACTTACATACTTAATGACACACTCACATAGGCACTGAGAAACTAATTTAGGTAAGTACTTATGAACTGACACTGACAAGTTACCCATGCAGACAAGTTACCCTTTAAACCTGCCTTGTGCCTGCTGCAGTCATTATTGTATTTTCAGTTTTTGTGCTAGGCCGAGATGACATTCAAAACACATTGGTAAGCCTTCAAGTTCTTTTCTAATACACATAAGTCATCCTTAAGGTAGACTGTAGGAAGGCCATAGGAGAGGGACATATGTACTTCTGATGCATATTGTGACACAGCCACATATTCACCAATACGTAGACTGACATACCCAGGCACACACTGATGCCCCACCTCCCACACACACACAGTCACACACTGACCCATACATTAAGACACTCAGGCACACACTGATCGATATATTGACTCACCCAGGTAAACAGTGATTGAGATGCTGACTCAGCCAGATAAACTCTGATGCATATACTGGTATAGAGGGGAAATGAACCACATTCTTCTCAGTATCAGAGTGTCAGAACTTTCACAGACTGTGGTGTATGTAATCTCCACTTAGTGTGGTTCAGTGGATAGCTTCATTATCGGGTCTTGTCACTTGAGTGTCCTGTTCTACAAGAGACATCAAAACCTCCACCAGGAGGGAGACGGTCTGGATGTTGACAGTGGTGAGTGGATTAAAATGATCTCCTGTCCTTTAGGTGAATCTTTGTGCAGAGAAATAGTAGGATAGGGATAAGTCTAAAAACAAAAGCAGTGTTTAGTGAAAGAGTCATTGGTCCACAATACCTAGTGGTCGGGTTGACATGTTTCAGTCTGGAAAGGACCCCACAGGTCTATGCTACAATCTTTAGGCCTCTAACTATAAAAGCCAAACTCGTAATTTTGTTCTGTACTCAAAAACTGAACAAGAAAACAATGCTAAGTGGCAACAATTTGCGATATTTTTATTTGTAGAAGAACGCTTTGATTTGACAACACAACAAATTATATGTAAGTACTGACACAATAAGTTAGAGGATAATATTATGCCAGCTAGAGCAGCACATAACAAGTTAGAACTAGATTCAGTTCCACAAGAACTTCAAAATGTTTATGAATCCATTCTTTTAAAATGTATACACCCATTTAAGGGTATAGTTCGTATGGAGCCAAAGACAGGATAGTTGCCACCGACTGACCTTCAGAAAGGCCTTAAAGGAAGAGTTGTCTACCTACCTTTAGATTTTAAAAAGAATATTGAAACAGTTGGTGTGCACAGAGAAGATCATGAACCACTCATCATTTTAGTAAATTGTGTGCCTACGAAGAAAAAAGAAACCTGGCAAGAGTTAGTTGATATTAGTAAAGTAAAAAAAAAGTGACATTATACCTGGTACAAAATAATATTTATTATAAAAATGTTAATGTTATTCAAGATGTGACCTATGGACAGAATGAAATATCACCATCAAGTGGACATATTGAAAAGTGGATCAACCCAGATCAGAAGAGATTTCCGAATTCTCCATCCTCTGTATTCTATAGAAGTCATCGGCGATGCCATTGATTTCTTTCAACTGATGCAAGCAAAAGGAGTTCTCATGAGTGTCAGGGAGAAAAGATTGGAAGCTCATTGTTTTCCACAACTGTTTCGCACTGGAGTATGTGATCGCATTGAAGACCGCCCTGTACAGATACCTGCAGCTGAATACCGGTCAACCAGATTATACTCAGATGATCCAACACTTCTGCAGTGTATTCCCTACATATTTCATCTTCTGTTTGAGAGTGACTTGTCTGGACTTTCATCTGGAGTTAACTACATACTGATGACAGGAGTTAATTTTAAAAATAACTCTGCAAAAAAATCCATTTACAAAGTTAATTCAAAGGATGAAAACTTAGAATACAGCTTAATGAATTTGATGGTGTGCTAACGTGGCACCAACAAGTATTGGTAGCACTGTCATGGAGAACTGAAATGTATGTTGAGAAATCTAAGTGCACCTACTTGGTTTCTTACACTCAGTTGTACTGAGTACACCTGGGATGACCTGCTGAATTTTGCAGAGAAACAAACTGTAATACTGTACTGTAATACTAAAGACATGTAATATTAAAGACATTAAAGTGAAGACAGCTGGAGAACTCTGCATCTTGGATCCGCTCAACGTTTACAGATATTTTAACCACAGGTTTCAAGCTATGATGTCTTCCATCTGTACCAAAACAAATCCTCCACTTGGGGAAGTAACTGATTTCATTTGGCGAGAAGATTTCCAAACAGGAGGTGCTCTTCATAGTCACATGCTGTTATGGAGGAAGGATGCACCGAAATTTGGTACAGACAGTGATGAGTCTGTCTTGTCTTTCATCGAACAGTATATAACGTGTGCCATCCGGTAATGAAAAGAGCTTAATACAGCAAGTTTGGTGCTCTCAAACTCATAGATGTGGGAAATACTGTTGTTGAAAATACAGATTTGCCTTTTGTTTCCCCGTTCTTGTGTGCCCTCGTTCCCTCTGTGCCCCGCTGCCCATATTGCCTTTTGTGTCCCCGTTCTTGTGTGCCCTTGTTCCACTGTGCCACGCTGCATCCCCTGCGGCCCCGCCCCCTGTGCCCATTCACTGCCCCCTGCCACCCGCCTCCTGCCTCCCAGCTGCTCATCCCTACCACCTCCCCTTAAAATGGCAGCCGCGCGCAGCGGGCGCGCTGCTGGCGCGTCGAAGGCACGCCTAAGGCAAGCCCGTCTGCGCCCATCCGCGCCTGGACCGCGCCCAGCGTCAGAACCCCTGGCCCCCACACCAGCCATGAAGACCACCTCCGATACAACGCCAGCACCCTCATCGCTCTCAACCCAGGACGGACCCCCACCTGCTGCAGGGCCACCCCGAAGCGCACCCACGGTCCCTTCGCCTGCCAGAACTGCAGCTTCTCCTGCATCGAAGATGCCATGACAGAACATAACCAGCTCCGATGCATCCTGATCAACACCCGCTCAGCATGCAAACACGCCGTCGAGCTCTGGGACCTACTCGACACCGCATCTCCAGACGTCGCCTTCCTGACCGAGACCTGGATGAACGAAGCCTCCTCTCCAGACATCAACATAGCCATCCCCGACGGATACAAGATCGCCCGCAGAGACCGCACCAATGGAGTCGGAGGAGGAATCGCCATCGTCCACAAGAAGACCATCAGGGTCTCAACAAACACCGATGACACTCTCAGCACCGCCGAACACATGCACTTCTAGATCCACATGTTCCCCAAGACCACCCTAAGAGGCACCCTCGTCTACAGACCACCCGTACCCCGACCACAATTCTGCGACGCCATCGCCGACTTCATCAGCACGCATGCACTGACCTCCACCGACTACATCCTCCTCAGAGACCTGAACTTCCATCTAGAGAACAACAACGACAGCAACTTCTCTACCCTGATAGACAACCTTGCCAACCTCGGACTGGAACAGCTCGTCACGACGCCGACCCACATCGACAGACACACGCTCGACGCCATCTCCTCCTCAAGCCCCCACGTCTCCTTCAGCCACGTCTCCGAACCCACCTGGACTGACCACCACTGCATCCACTTCCCCTTCCAGAAACCCGTCGCACATCACCGCACCCTACAGATCCCCCGTCGCTGCTGGGGCAAAATCACCAAAGTACAACTACAGACAAACCACGCCCTCAACCCACCGACCTACCCCTCCAACCCCGACGATGGTGCGCGCACCCTCAGACGATGGATGGACGACTGCGCCAACACATTAGCCCCGCTGAAAAAGCAAACCCTCAAAGACACCAGCAAGAGAGCCAACTGGTTCACCCCGGAACTCTTAGCGCCAAAGCCCACCTGCTGAAAGTTGGAGAACATATGGCACAGCGAGAAGTCGCCGGGCAGCCGCGCAGCCCACAAAGACGCCATCCGCAACCAACACCACCTCATCAGGACCGCCAATAGGACCTCCTTCAAAGACCGCCTCGACAACAACGCACACAACAGCAAGGAGCTCTTCCACGTCGTGAAGGAACTCTCCAACCCCAGCTCCAACGCCAACGACATCCCGCTGTCGCAAGCCCTGTGCGGCTCCCTGGCCACCTTCTTCCACCGCAAGATCACCGACATCCATGATAGCTTCAACCCCCGGACGACCCTAACAGGACTCAACACACCGGAAGCACCACACCCCACCGACCACGACCCCCTGACAACCTGGGCCAACGTAAGCATCGAAGACACAATCAAGACCATGGGCACAATCCACTCCGGCTCGCCGTCTGACCCTTTTCCACACCACATCTTCAACAAAGCTGGCAGCTCCATCGCACCCCACCTGCGCAACATCATCAACCTCTCCTTTGAGACCACGACTTTCCCTGAAAGCTGGAAACACGCCGAGATCAACGCCCTACTGAAGAAACCCAAGGCGGACCCAAGCAAACTAAAAAACCTCCGGCCCATCTCCGTGCTTCCGTTCCCAGCTAAGGTAATTGAGAAGATAGTCAACATCCAGCTCACCCACTACCTCAAAGACAACAGCATCCTGGGCCCCTCCCAGTCAGGATTCCGCCGCAACCACAGCACCCAGACCACCCTCATCGCTGTCACAGACGACATCAGGATCCTACTAGACAACGGCGAGACGGCAGCCCTCATCCTTCTGGACCTCTCCGCCACCTTCGACACCGTCTGCCACCGCAAACTACGCACATGACTCCACGACGCAGGGATCCGAGACAAGGCCCTGGACTGGACCTCCTCCTTCCTCTCCAGCAGAACCCAGAGAGTCCGCCTCCCCCCATTCCGATCCGAAGCCTCTGAGATCATCTGTGCGGCATCCCGCAGGGATCGTCCCTCAGCCCGACGCTGATCAATGTCTACATGGCACCTCTCGCACGCATCGCCCGACATCACGACCTCAACATAATCTGCTATGCCAACGACACGCAACTGATCCTCTCCCTCACCAAGGACCCCCTCACCACCAAATCCAACCTCCACCAGGGAATGAAGGCTGTCGCCGACTGGATGGAGGATAGCCGCCTTAAGCTGAACACAGACAAGATGGAGATCCTCTGGCCCAACCCCTCAGCATGGGACGACTCCTGGTGGCCCACGTCACTGAGGACACCCCCTGCACCCATCAACAACGCACGCAACCTGGGAGTCATCCTCGACTCGAAACTCACCATGACCAAACAAGTCAACGCTGTCTCCTCCACCTTCTTCAACACCCTCCGTATGCTCTGCAAGATCTACAGATGGATCCTGACAGACACAAGGAAAACAGTCACCCAGGCCCTAGTCAGCAGCAGACTCGACTACGGAAACGCCCTCTACGCCGGAGCCCCGACCAAGCTCATCAACAGACTGCAAAGAATCCAGAATGCCTCTGCACGCCTGACCCTCGACGTCCAGCGCCGCGACCACATCACCCCCCACCTGAGGAACCTGCACTGGCTCCCTGTCGACAAAAGAATCTCCTTCAAGCTCCTGATCCACGCACACAAGGCACTCCACAAGACCGGCCCAGCCTATCTCAACAGTCGACTCTCCTTCTACGTACCCAACAGGAAACTCCGCTCCGCAGACCTCTCCCTGGCCACCGTCCCACGCATCCGTAGATACACAGCCGGAGGCAAATCCTTCTCCCACCGCACTGCCAAGACCTGGAGCAGCCTCCCCCTCATCCTACGACAAACTGAAGACCTTCTAAACTTCCGGAGACAACTCAAGACCTGGCTGTTCGACCAGTAGCAACAGCACCCCCCCTCTCCCCACCCTCAGTGCCTTGAAACCCTTGCGGGTATGTAGTGCGCTTTACAAAATATTTGATTGATTGATTGATTGATTGATTGATTGATTGATTGATTGATTGATTGATTGATTGTGACGGTTGTTTGGAGAGACATAGCAAAGGAAATTTAATGAAACACAGAAAAATGAGTTGCCAATGAGTTGCCACAGAAAAATGAGTAGCATATTTTTATTTCTCCTTGTTTTTTCCTTTTTCTATGTATGCTGCATTCGTCAGCTCACATAGAAGGAGGAAATCACCTGAATTGATTGATTTTGCACAGGATGGTGTCCCTTCCTGCACAAAATCAATCACCCCTGCAACACAGACACCCTGTCACCATGGTGCAAGGGTGCCTGCGTTGGTGCATGGCAGCCCACTGTGCACCAATGTAGGGGAAAAGGGCAGGACTGTACCGTATGTCATAGATACGGCGCATTCCTGCCATTTTCTTTTGATGTAGGACAGCCCAAAAAGATTCCTTGTGGCACTGTTTTGGGCCAAAACCTCATAAATGAGGCCCAAAGTGTGTTTAATGCCTACACTTCAAGAATGCTCCAACTCCAATGAACAATTACAGAAGCTGGAGAAAGAAGATATTTTAGAAATAATACGTATTGATAAAAGGGAACAGCAGTGAGTAACAATACTACTAACTGAGAAATGACAAGCAAAATCGGATTCTTTGGAGAAATCTGCGTCGAGGGCTGCTAGATTAGAAAAGTGTTTATGCGTGTTCAAAAAGTGGTAAATTATTTTGCGGCGTAATTTAAATGTGGAATTAGGGTTAGTAAACTGTTTCCAAAATAAGGATGAAGTTGAGCATTTAGCAATAACATTTATATGTGCGGCAGCAACAGTTTCCAGTGTCTCTAGCATATGCTGTAACTATCCATAAACTTCAAGATTTAAGTGTAGACACAGCTTTTATTAATATTGAAAGTACAGTATTTAAAGAAGGTTTGCCATATGTAGCATTAAAGACTGCAAGAGGATGGACACAATACAATCACAGTATCCTTCAATTGACAACAAAACTAACTTTCAAACTAAGAAATTGTCACCTTTTGTTTCTTCAACCAAACTTCTATTTACTATTTCTTGGGAAAAAGTAATGTATTGTATTTTGTCTACATGGCTCATCTGCCTATTAGTCATCATTTGGCCTCCGTGGGGTGATGTTTTCAAAAGGATCTCCAAAGCACAGTTTATAATAATTAATAGTTGTGTACCAGGTATAATGATAAAGGGAAACATTTTAATGTACATTTGTTTACATTAGTGTAGTAAGTGTAGGAAAATAATCGTAGTGAGTGCAATGCAGTGTCACATATTTACAGTGGTGTACTGTGCAGTTATGCTTTTTTTTGTCTGTTCAAGGATGAAGCTTCATATAGTACATCATGTATGGTGTACAAGTACAAATGCTGAGAACAGTAAAAAAGGGGAAAATGAAATGTTTTACTATATTGTGATATACTGTTATAGCATGACCAAGATGCTCGGCTATGTTTCTTGAGTTTTGTAAGTCAAATACTAACTTATTTTTAATTTTTTTACAACATGTTTTGGAGGAATACATGTTTAGATGTATCAAGATTCAGCTAGTACTTCAGAAATATGTATTTAACACACTCATTAAGAAGCTATTTATGTATAAAGAGCACTTGATATCCTTTACCACCTTCTTTCTTTAAATGAGTGAATGCTAGAAAACACTCATAAAATTGATTGTTGCTTTCTAGAGCTCTGGTAACTGATCCTAACTCACTCATACATCTGCTCACATATCCACTCAATTATCCATACAGCCTCTCGCTCACCCATATAGCCATTTACACAGCCACTCACTCACCCATACATCAACCAAATATTTTCATCACACATGTACCCTCTCACTTATCTTTACAGTCAGTCACTCAGCCACTGACTCATCCATAAATCCACTCGTGCATCCTGTTAATCACCCATATAGCCCCTCATGTACCCACTCACTCATCTATACTCCCACTCATGCACCCTGTCACTCGCTCATACAACCACTCACATACCCACTCACTCACTAATACACCTGCTTAACACCCACTCACTCACCCATACAGGCACTAATGCGCCCTCTCATATAGCCAGTCATGCAGCTACTCACTCACCCATATAGAAACTCATATACCATCTCAGACATGTATAAAGCTACTCACACACACACTCAATCACCCATACAGATACTCAGACAGGCACTAAATTGTTCATTTGGATACTAAGACATGCACTCATTCACCTATAGAGTCACTGACAGAACCAATCCTTCATCCAATCAACCACTAATCCACTTATACATTCATCCATGCACCCAGTCATACTCCAAGTCACTCACCTATGCAGTCATTCATAAACCCTTTTACTCACCCATACAGCTACTCAGATAGCCACTCATTCACCCATGCAGCCACTCAAACACCCACTCACTCAACCATACAGCCACTCATGCATCCAGTTACTCCCCTATACAGCCACGTATGCACCTTCTCACTCACCCAAATAGTAACTAATACACCATTTCACTAACTCATTCAGTTACTCACACACTCACTCACTTGCCCATGCCCCACTAATGCACCCTCTCACTCATCCATATAACCACATATGCACCCACTCACTTACTCATACAGCCACTTACACAGCCACTCACTCACCCATTGAGATACTCACACTCTTGCTCACTCATATACCCACTCACTCGCCCATATAGGTACTCATATACCCTCTCACTCACCCATATAGCCACTCATGCAGCTACTCGCTCACCCATACAGCCACTAACTCACTCATTGAATTACTCACTTACGCACTCACCCATACAGGTAGTCCTCTGCTCTCTGTCACCAATATAGTCACTCCTGCACCTACTCACCCATATACCCACTCATGCACCATGTCACTCACTCATATAACTACTCACACACACAGCCACTCACTCATACAGCCACTTAACACCCACTCACTTACTCACCCAGGCAGGTACCAATGCACCCTATCACTCACCCATATAACTACACATGCACCCACTCACTCACTCATACAGCCACCTACACAGCCACTCACTCACCCATTGAGATACTCACATACTTGCTCACTCATATACCACTCACTCACCCAACAGCTACTCAGCACCCACTCACTCACTAATACAGGCACTCATACACCCTCTCACTTACCCATATAGCCACTCATGCAGCTACTCACTCACCCATACAGCTACTGACTCACTCATTGAATTACTCACACGCTCACTCATCCACGCAGGTAGTCATCCACTCTCTGTCACCAATATTGTCACACATGCACTCACTCACCCATACACCCATTCATGTACCATGTCACTCACCCACACAACCACTCACCACACAGTCACTCACTCATACAGCCACTTAACAAACACTCACTCACCCATACAATCACCAATGCACCCTCTCACTCACTCATATAGCCAGATACGCAGCCAGTCACTCACCCATACAGCCACTCATATTCCCTTTCAAACATGCATGCAGCCGCTCACACAACCACTAAGTCCCCCATACAGATTCTCAGACAGCCACTAACTTACACATACAGATACTAAGATGTACTTTTTCACCTTTACAGTCACTGACAGAACCATGCATTCATCCACTCAACCACTCATCCATTCACACACTCACCCATACATGCAGCAACACACCCAGTCACTCACCCATGAAGTCATTCATGAACGCTTTCAATCTCTCATACAGCTACTCAGACACCTACTCTCTCCCCTACACAGCCACTTTGATAGCCATTTACTCACTCATGCAGCCTTTTTCTCACCCATACAGTCACACATGCATCCAGTTACTTACCCATAGTAACTCATGCACCTTCTCACACAGCTATACAGTAATTCATGCACCCTTTCACTCCCTCATTCAGTTACTCACATACTCACTCACTTACCCATGTACCACTCATGCACACTCTCACTCACCCACATAGCAACACATGCACTCACTCACTGATACAGCCACTTATACAGCCACTCACTTGCCCATTGGGTTACTCACATACCCATTCACTCATTCACTTACTCATTCATGCAGCCACTCACACACCCTCTCACTCACCCATATATCAACTCATGCACCATTCACTCATCCATACACCTGCTCATACATCCTGTCACTCACTCATACAACTACTCACACACCCACTCACTCGCCCATATAGCCACTCAGCTTCCATTCACTCACCCATGCAGGCACTCATGCACCCTCTCACTCACCCATATAGCCACTCATGTAGACACTCACTCACCTATACAGCCACTGACACAGCCACTCACTCATTGAGTTACTCACACACCCACTAACTCATATATACAGCTAGTCATTAACCTTCTCAATCACCTATATAGCCACTCATGTACCCACTCACTCACCCATTCACCCACTAATGCATCCTGTCAGTCATTCATATGACCACTCACTAATACAGGTACTTAACACCTACTCACTCAAAAGTATAGCTACACATGCACTCTCTCACTCATGTAGCCAGTAATGTAGCCACTCGCTCACCCACACAGTCACTCATATACCCTCTCAGACATGCATACATCCACTCACACACCCACTCAGTCACCCATACAGACACTCACATAGTCACTAACTTATTCATACAGATAATAAGACATTCCCTAATTCACCAATCCAGTCACTGACAGATCCATTCATTACTCTACTCAACCACTCATCCACTCACATATTCACACATACACCCAGTCACTCATCCATGCAGTCATTCATGAACCCTTTCATTCATTCATACAGCCACTCAGAAACCCACTCACTCCCCTATATAGCCACTTACACAGCTACCCACTCACCCATGCAACCACTCACACACACACTCACTCACCCATAAAGCCACTCATGCATCCAGTTACTCACCTGTACAAACACTCACATGCCTTCTCACTCACCCATACAGAAATTCATGTACCCTTTTACTCACTCATTAAGTTACTCACACATGCTCTCACTTAACCATGCACCCTCGCACTCACCCCTGTAGCCACACACACACCCTCTCACTCATTCATACAGCCACTTACAAAGCCACTCACTCACCCACTTTGTTGCTCACACACTCACTCATGCAGCCATTCATGCACCCTCTTACTCACCCATATTGCCACTCATGCACCATTCACTCATGTATACACCCACTCATGTACCCTGTCACTCACTCACACAACAGCTTATACACCCATTCACTCACCCATACAGGTACTCATGCATCCTATCATTCACACATATAGTCAGTCACACAGTCACACACTCACCCATAGAGCCACTTATAAACCCTGTCACACATCCATACAATCACGTCCACAGACACTCAGTCACATATGCAGCCACTCACATACATTTTATTCGCCCATACAGTTACTCACATATCTAGAAAAAACTAACACATGTGAGTGTTTATAGAAGAAACAAACACAGTAATGGACTGCTCTCCCATACCTAGTATCATGCAGCATTTCAAACAAAATTGCTCCACAGCCGTGAATTCAGGGACCCGGGTTGGAGAAGAAGTGGCTAGAGTCGAACCAGATGATGAGCCTGGTTCAGCACCGTCCGAAGAAGATGGTGGGTTGTCTCAATTCTCTCTCTCCATTAGTGCTCTTGACAGCTGAGTAGAATTAATGGTCCGCAGATGTTTCATTATACTTGTGGTTTTGCAAGAATATCTCTGCTCAGACCCATGAGACAGCACTTTGTTACACAGTGTACAAGTCAAGGTTCTGGCATTCACTTTTTTTCTCAAGCAGGAATTCTGAAGAATTCCCAGACACTGCTTTTTTTGCAGGTGCTGGCTCCTCTTCAGGGGAAGAATTACTGTCATTCTCTCCAGGTGGTAGTGGTGGAGCAGAAGCACCCCAATCTTCTAAGAAGAAGTGGAATAATAACAAACATAAAGAAAAGACTATCTCCTCAAGACAATCTCCTCAACAGGAGGCCACTGAAAAGAAATATGTGCTAAACAATGACAATATTCAGATGCTTGACAGGTATCAGAATACTGATACACGTTCATCTAGGTACTTTCAGGATTCATCCAAAAAATGGTCGGAGAGAGGAGGACATATCAGAGGAGTACGTGGAACTGAAGAAGGACTCACAACGTTTTGACTACATAAGAAAGAAAGATAAACCTAAATAGTTCAAACCTCAATTGCTGGCATAAAAGTCAAGCATGCTGCAGATATTGAAGACAATGCTTCCGAGTGGGTAGTGGGCTCTGACCATGCTGGACAGTGTTGCAGAAGTCACAATAGTTCACCGGAACCTGATGGATTTTCTGGAGGCAGTAGCACTGAGTTACTATGACCAGGTGGAAACACCTGACACAAGAGTGAGCGTCAGGCATGATTATATGAAATGTAGCTCTAATTGGTGGGGGACATGCCAAGATACATTAATGTTCTCTTTTGGGAGAATTTGTCATTCAGCAACAATATTCTCTTGGATAAAAAGGATTGGCCACCTGACTTTGTGATGGATTACCCAGAGGGAGAAATGGTAAGCCAAGGAGTGGGCTTTAGGGCTAGCTCCTGTATTATTCCATAACCATGTGGACTGGGATAATGGTTCCCCTTTTCACGTAAAACCAGTGAGGTCGGCCCCACAAGCTCAAAGACAATATCCCATTAAACATGAGGCTCAAAACAGGTGAGAGAGGTACTCACACAACTTGAATACCAAGTTGTAATATAAAGAAGTACCTCTTCTATGAATAATCCTTTGATTCTAGTAATAAAACCTGACCATTCATATCATCTAGTATTAAATTACAGACACCTGAACACAGCTACACATACATTCACTGTACAAAATGGGCATATCCATAATGAACAAAATAGTGCTAAAGAAATACAAAACAACCCTAGTCATCTGGAATGGATGTTTCTGCCAAAACATAGCACCTGAAAGCAGGTATTTGACCGCATTTAGCATGCATGGGTGTCATAAGCAGTTCTGTCATTTGCCTCAAGGATATAGGAACAGCCCGGTTTACAACACTTTTGGAAGAAGCATTGTCCTGTGTTGAAGACATCTATCTGATGGATGATGACCTTTCAACGGACTTAGCAAGAGTGGATCACATAATATTGGGATTTGCTCACATGGACTGCAAATGTTATTTAAAAAAATGAAAATTAGCCCAGCTGAATGTCTTATATTTCGAATAAAGACTGTCATGTGAAGGCAAAAGGCTAGCAACACATTTCCTCGAGAGGTGTGCACTTCTACAATCACCAAACACATTAGAGAAACTTCATTCAATTTTGGGTTTCCTGAATTTTAGCAGAACTTAGATTACAAATCATGCAGAGCGGGTAAAACCGTTCTGCGACTTGATATGTCCAGACTTTTCAAGAACACATTGGAAAACTGAACAAACACAACTGTTACTTTCAGTAAAAGCTGACATGATAGCTTCAACACACTTACACACACAAGTAAACATGCCAAACCTGGTGATACGTATTTATTGCAGGTGCATCAGGATATACCTACGTTACAATCAACGAGGGAGACACTGTACAACTGCATATAAATCACATGTATACACCAATGCTGAGATGTGTTTTTTTGCACTGACAGAAAGGATTCTGATGGCAGTATAGACTGCTGTGGTGAGAGAAAAATCCTTGGCTCAGTGGAAATGCATTATTGTAGTGACTCCGGTTCCAGCCCTTGAGGTTGTCACAAAGGCTAGTGTGACCTGGGTGACCTGCCAAGATTTGTGTGTGGCACCAGGGCAAAGCTTGTTGCTTTAGGGCTAAAGTTGGAACACACATACCTCCTTTATTGTAATATGTTATTGAGCTTTTTACTGTCATATTTCTGTATTATATCTTTTGCTTCTGTTGTCTTTTGTGCTGTGACTACCTTATCTAAAAATGTTTCCTCAGAAAACACTGCTCCTAGAATACACAGGGTAGGTATTATAGGGAATGTTCATTTCCCTGTTCCTGAACTTCATACCCAACTTGAGACAAAGCTTCAGCCTTATCATGCTGTTGACCAGTTTTATTCAGTAAAAACAATTGTCCACTTTAATTGCCACATAGAGAAGGTCTTAGCGGAGTTAGGAAATCCGAAATTTCTATGATCGGTAACCACAGTCACAGTATGCAAAGAGCTCATCAGTTAGTGTCTGCACTCTTCAAAAGCCTTTTTGATTGCTAATAATTCTTTGTCCCCTATGGAATAATTTTCTACTGCAGGGCTAAATTTATGTGAGAAATAGGCTATGGAATGATGCTTTCCCATCACTTCATTTCTCAAAGAGAAAACCCTCCTACAGCTACGTGTGAAGCATCCGTCTCCACAATTAAAGGTTTGGCAGGGTCCGAATGTTGTAGTGTAGAAGCGCTGGTAAGGGCATTTTTTAACTGCTGTAAAGCCTGCTCTGCAGCCGCATTCCAAAGAAAAGTCACCCCATCCTTTAGTAACCATGTTATAGAGGCCACCTGTGTAGAGGAATGGTCTATAACATGCATATAAAAACTGGCGAACTGTAAGAAACTCTGCACTTCCTTAAGTGATTTCGGGGATTTCCTTTGCAAAATTGCTGCAACCTTTTGTGGAGTCACGTTAACCCCTTGTGATAACAAAACATATCCTAAAAGGTGACTTTAGGAACATGGAATTCACATTTTGCTAGTTTCACAAACAAGTGATTATCTCGTAGTTGCTTTAATATAGCTCTTACATGTTTCACATGTTCTGACATAGAAGGTGAGTAGATCAGGATATCATCTATGTTGGTCCAGCTCACAAAGATCCAAAAACTCACTCAAGGCTTCATTGATGAAGAACTGAAAGGCTGCAGGAGTGCTACATAACCAAAAGGGCATTACCAAATATTCCAATATTCCGAACTTAGTATGAAAAGCTGTTATTCTCTCATCTTCTTCCCTGACTCGAACCAAATGATAGGCACCCAGTAAATCTAACGTGGTAAATAAAGTAGCATCCTTAACTTGGTCAAGAAGACTGGAAATAAGTGGCAATGAATGACGGTTCTTCGCAGTTACGTCATTAAGGGCTCTGTGGTCAATACAGGCACGCAACTTGCGACCCCTGTTTAGGTGCAAAAAACAGAGGAGACAAAGTGGGAGAGCGGGACAGTCTAATAAATCCTATCAAAAGCATTTCATATAGGAATTCTCAAAGATGGATGTTTCTTTTTCAGTCAAGGCATCCATTCTACTACAAGGAATATGAGCCTCGGGTGGAGATTGATATGACAATCATAAGGCCGATGTGGAGGCAGAATAGTGACCTTTTCTTGATCAAATACCCTTGCAACGTCCTGATAACAAGGGGGGGATCTCTGGAGTAGAATCTTCAGTCAGTGCATCTACTGCTTTCTTACCCTTAAGGTCAGGGGACTGAACTAAACAGTGTTTCTTACAAAAGACAGAACGAAAGGTAATCTATGTCTGGATTATGGGTCTCTAGCCAAGGGATACCTAGAATGGCTTGGAACTGTGCTGCTTGAATCAAATCAAAGTGTATCTTCTCACTGTGATTACCCTGAAAACTTAACAACAACCCAGTTATAGTATGAGCAATAGGACTTGACTTCAAGGTGCTTCCATCCATAGTTTTTACTTCATCAGTCTGCTATTTTGTAATGGTTGGAATAGCATATTGTGACGCTAATGATATATCCATAACATTTCCAGTAGTCCTGAATCACTCAAAAGCTGGAAACAAACCAACTGCCTTACCATGGCAACTGAGCAGTCACAAAAACGATGGATGTAGGCCCAGATCTCTGTAGTGGGGTGAATGTATGCCATTGTTCTGCATTCTGTCCGTCAACTGTTGTTTTTGCATTTTTCACCCAGAGTGGGACGGGTATGCCCAGACGTGGGTCCCGTGCTCTCCATGCCACTGGAATCAAGCTATCCTGGCTGAAGAGGGGTGATACCCAAAAACCGGTCCTAGGATGTTTGTTTCCAGTCCAGGGACGATCTGGCTTGGCAGTTCAGTCTGGACTGTTCCCATGAGGCACAGGGTCAAGACTGATTTGCATATGGATGGGTTCAAACTGGAATGGCATAGTGAGCAAAAAAGCGATGGATTTAGACCCAGATCTCTGTACTGGGGTGAATGTATGCCATTGTTCTCCATTCTGTCCGTCAACTGTTGTTTTTGCATTTGTCACCCCCGAGTGGGACGGGTATGCCCAGACGTGGGTCCCGTGCTCTCCATGCCACTGGAATCAAGCTGTCCTGGCTGAAGAGGGGTGAAACCCCGAAACCGGTCCTAGGATGTTTGTTTCCAGTCCAGGGAGGATCTGGCTTGGCAGTTCAGTCTGGACTGTTCCCATGAGGCACAGGGTCAAGACTGATTTGCATATGGCTGGGTTCAAACTGGAATGGCGTGGTGAGCAAAAAAACGATGGATTTAGGCCCAGATCTCTGTACTGGGGTGAATATATGCCATTGTTCTGCATTCTGTCAGTCAACTGTTGTTTTTGCATCCTGATGGAAGGAACAGGTCTGAGCCAGAGTTTTAGAGGCTCACTACTTTTAAAAACCTTAAATGTTTACCTCTTTAGGTTCCAGGTTTCCTAGTTTCACGACTCTAATTTTTTCTTGGGTTTGAAAGGAAAGATCATGAAGAAAAGAAAGACATCTTTACTGTTTGATTAGTTAAAACCATTACAATTTTTAAAACCCTGTGCATGTTAACACACTTTTCAAATCGCATTGCAGGCGGAGGGACAGTGCACAAATTACAAGAGTTAAAATTTAACCATGGTAAAATTAAAATTGAAAGTTGGCAGTGCAAGTGTTTTATGTCGACTGCGTGGAGTGGCCTACTCAAGTCACCATCAGGGTGTTTTGGGCAAGGCGAGACACTTCGCTTGATGAAAAATACAGTCTAGTACAACTTGGAAACAAGTCCTGGATATGCCATAAAATGCTTGGGCATACCTGTTTGATAAAACTGGCAGATCTTTGAGCAATAAGTGTTGTCAATACTAGCTTAATCAACATTAGCCCCTGTTGAAAAGCACAGAAAAGTTTGCTGGGGGCAGGCAGGAGGAGCAGTTGCAGCACAACTGATCAGGGAGGGCAGAAGGGTGTGGCAGTAAAATGGACCATGGAGGACAGGAGGAAGGGGATAGGGGCATGGCATGTGGACAGGCAGTGTGGAGGTGGCAGGGACAAGTTACAGTCATCTGACAATGCTAGGCAGGTGGGAGGGGAGTGGCAGCTCAACAGAACACTCAGAGTAGATAGGAGTGGCAGGTCCATGGAACATAGTGGGCAAAAAGGATGGAGCAGGGGCATGCACAAAGACATCGGAGGGCAGGGGGAAGGAGAATAGGGGCAGCAAGCTAAGCACAGAGGCTAAGCAGGAGGTCAATGATGGGCCATAGAATTGGGCAGGAGGAGTGGACTGGTACATCATGCTAAATGGAGGGCAGTGGCAGCACATCAGACCATGCATGGCAGGAGGGAGGAGGCTAGTCCATGGATTCAGACAACAGAGGATAGGGAGGAGGTGGATGGGGCACCAAGCTAACTGTTCAGAGAAGGTGGGTATTAGGAACTTTATTGTTTTTAAAATGTGTGTCTGTGCGAACTACTTAATATATGAACAAGTATGCAGCACAATCTCACTTTCATTCAGGAAGAAGAGGACGTTTGTGACTGTGACTCCGGGCTCACTTGGCAGAAACACCCCCTGACCCTCCACCCCATCGCAAAATGTAATGCCCGTGAAAAGTGTAGGTGGACGCAGTGTTATATAGAACATAGTCCTGAGAGCACGATTGAAAATGAAAACTAGATGTAGTATATGGTATAAACTATGCACCAAAAAGTGTGATATAAGATGAACCGGGGACTAAAATATAATATGCAATACACTGTGCGCAATGACAGATTCATTGGAGAGCGCGAGATAGCACAGGCACTAGTGCGTGCTATGCGATATGCGCCTTGGAGTGTAATATGCACAGGGCAGTGTTGTGTAACATAACTAGTCTCTAAAGTTGTAATATAAAATATGTGCTGGGGAGTGTAACGTTGCATATGCACTGTGACAAAGATATGGATCCCAGATTGTAATATGTAAGGCATAGCGCTGTGCGTTATAACATATACATCGAGGAAGGCACGTTAGATGGGGCAATATAACCCGCGCGAAGGCAAGTGTGGCATGACATATTCATGGGGTGGTGTTACAGTGCACATGGGCTAGAGAGTGTCATAGCATACGCACTAGCTGGTGCAATACAACACAGAGGTGTGAGGCAATTGGCGGGCACTGGTGGGTATAACACAGCATTGGGCTCAGCCAGGAGCATGCTGTGACTCTCAAGTGAGGTTCGTCTCCTTTCCAGAGAGTAAAATAAAAAGTATTACACATCCGGCGGTGGATGTGTTTTTTATTAACCGTGAGGGGGGTTACTTGCATAGTTTGGTAGAATTTTTGTCGAATCCCCTTTGAATGGCTTGGTGTGCGTGTATATTAAATGTGCCCGTCAATAGCTACCCATGTTTGTATAAATAAACGACAAGGGTGTCTACTTGGAGAGTACCCACCGGGATTAGGCACGGTAGGGTGTCAGACACGTCAGAGCTTCACTAGCGGTGTAAATACATTCCATGTGGATTCATTCTATGCATAGTCGCCTTTTAATGAATATCACGCAAATCGTCATGGTGATAGGTACATACGGTTTGTCCAGCATGTCCTAGGTGTTTCTATAAATATATATATTTTTAAAATAATAAAAAACAAAGGCCGGCCCCGGGGGATGGGATCTCTGGAGCCATAATTGGCCTGAGGAGGGGGGCAACGCAGCCCCCTCCTAAAGAAATTAAATAAAAAAAAGGCCATGACCAGGGGGTTGGGGTCCCCGGGGCCGATTAAGGCCTTGGGAGGGCCAAATTTATTTTTTTCAACAAAAAAAAATAGGGTGCAGGCCCTGGGGGATGGGGTCCCCAGGGCCAGTAAATTAGAAAAAGAAGGGGGGCCACACAGCCCTCCTTCTTAAAAAAATAAAATAAATAAAAGACCTGCATCGCGCTGGAGGCCACGCCCCCTCCTTGCAGCACTCTGCAAACGCGCCCCCTGGCCAGCTGTAAGTTGGGGAATTAGTTCCCCTTCAATACTGAGGGTCCCTGAGGGCCAACTAGCCCAACAGGTATCTCCAGTGTGTGCCAGGGAGCTGCGTTGCAGACAGGTGTTCTGAGGCCATGCCCCTTTTTACACCTCTATGCAACGCAGATCTGTGGCGCTTACTGGAGGTACCTAGTGGGCTAGTTTAACCCTAGGGACCCTTAGGATTCAAGGGGACTTAATCTCTCAACTTAGAACGGCCACAGGGCGCGTTTACACAGTGGTGAAGGGAGGGGACGGGGCCTGAGGTGACGTGTGCAAACACGCCCTGTGGCGCGTTTTAAGTTGGGGAAATAATTCCCTTTCAACCCTGAGGGACCCTGGGGGCCAACTAGCCCACCAGGTGCTTCCAGTAAGTGCCACTGCTCTGCGTTGCAGAGAGGTGGTGCAGGCCGTGCCCCTTTTTACACATCTCTGCAATGGCACTTACTGGACATACCTAGTGGGCTATTTTGCCCCTAGGGATCCTCAGGATTCAAGGGGACTTAATCTCCCAACTTAAAAAACGGCCACAGGGCATGTTTACACAGTGGGGAAGGAAGGGGACGGGGCCTGAGGTGACGTGTGCAAACACGCCCTATGGCGCGTTTTAAGTTGGGGAAATAATTCCCCTTCAATCCTGAGGGCCCCTGGGGGCTAACTAGCCCACCAGGTGCTTCCAGTAAGCGCCACTGAGCTGCGTTGCAGAGAGGTGGTCCAGGCCGTGCCACTTTTTACACCTCTCTGCAACGCAGCTCTGTGGCGCATACTGGAGGTACCTAGTGGGCTAGTTGGACCCTGGGGACACTCAGGATTCAAATTAACTTAATCTCCCAACTAAAAACGCCCACAGGGCGTGTTTACACAGTGGTGAAGGCAGGGGGACGGGGCCTGAGTTAACGTGTGGAAGCAAGCCCTGTGGCGCGTTTTAAGTTGGGGAAATAATTCCCCTTCAATCCTGAGGGCCCCTGGGGGCTAACTAGCCCACCAGGTGCTTCCAGTAAGCGCCACTGAGCTGCGTTGCAGAGAGGTGGTCCAGGCCGTGCCACTTTTTACACCTCTCTGCAACGCAGCTCTGTGGCGCATACTGGATGTACCTAGTGGGCTAGATGGACCCTAGGGACCATCAGGATTCAAATGAACTTAATCTCCCAACTAAAAATGGCCACAGGGCGTGTTTGCACAGTGGTGAAGGGAGGGGACGGGGCCTGAGTTAACGTGTGCAAACAAGCCCTGTGGCGCGTTTTAAGTTGGGGAAATAATACTCCTTCAATCCTGAGGGACCCTGGGGGCCAACTAGCCCACCAGGTGCTTCCAGTAAGCACCACTCCGCTGCGTTGCAGAGAGTTGGTCTAGGCCGTGCCCCTTTTTACATCTCTCTGCAACGCAGCTCTGCGGCGCTTACTGGAGATACCTGGTGGTCTAGTTGGACCCTAGGGACCCTCAGGATTCAAGGGGACTTAATCTCCCAACTTAAAATGGCCACAGGGCGTGTTTACACAGTGGGGAAGTGAGGGGACGGGGCCTGAGGTGACGTGTGCAAACACACCCTGTGGCGCGTTTTAAGAGGTAGTTTTAATCCCTTGCCCTATTATATACTAGGGGCTTACGGAGGAGGTCATGCTGATCACAGGGGGACCCCAACGCATAGTGTTCCCTAGTGTATGTAGGTGTTTTCACTGTATTCTGAGTGTCTTTTAACATAGCACTGGCTCTAGGACTGGTTAGTCAGACTCAGTTACCACCAGTATCCGTCTGAAAAAGTTGAGGGTACAGGATGATTTTGCAACAAGGCTTCTTTCTGCTCTTCTGTTTGTTCTTTCTGCACATTATCCTTCTTCCTGCACTTTTCTTCGTCTTTGAGGACTTCTGTTGCTTCTTTCTGCATTTCTTTTTTTTCTTCCTGTGCGTTTTTTCTTCTTTCTTCACATGTCCTATCTTTGTAGGCATAGTTAGAAATTAGCATTTAAAAAACCTTTGAAATTCACTGAAAAAACCATAAGTTTCAGGCACGTTATAGTTAGGAATTAGCATTTAAAAAACCTTAGAAATTCACTGAAAAAACCATAGGTTTCAGGGGCTTATAGTTAGCTGGACTTTTCACTCATACAAAACCATTGAAATTCCCCCGTTATAGTTAGTTCAGCTAACTATAACTCGCGCGCCCTCAATGCACTGCTGATGACGTCAGATATTACATCACTCACGACATGGTCAGTGACATCACTCATGACATCACTGATGACATCTCAAATGACATCACTAATGACATCACTGATGACATCATCCTTGTGATAGAGTGGCAGACCTCCTCTTCCCCTAATATAACCTTTGATACACACATTTAAAAATAGAAACTACAATGTTCAAACCAATGGACATACCAATACCAGTTACAACAACCTATTCAGTAATTCTAAGATCCACATACACATCCGCTCATTCACCAACAGTCCTATACAGTCACTCATACATGTACTCACTCATCATATGTACTCACACACCTATACATCCTGTTACACAACGCCACTCATCCATAGAGTTACTCACACACATAGTCACTCATGCTAATAAAGAATCAAACATCCATTTACTTGCATATACAGTTATACACACACCACCACACTTACTTCTACAGAAACTTACACATACTTAGTCTTTTAAACAATCACTTATAGAAACACATACTTATTCATACAGGAACTGTTTGAATCTCTCACTCTCACATATACTCACTTATATACACCAATAGTCACATATACTAGTTTAAAACATATGTAGTTACTCATAAAGACACTATTGAGACAGTCTATCACTCACTAGCACACACTCATCCACCCATACAGTCATGCACCTATGTACTACGTAATACCACCACTGGACCATAAAGACACTCAGACACTCATACTGATACTCAAAAAAACAACTAATAACCTATATAGACACTCATGTAGCTACTCAGCAACCCATGCAGCCACTTATACACAAACTGAGAGACTGATACAGATATTTACACATTTAAACATTACTCACTAAGCCATGTATTCACTAAGATACACTTAATCAGTCAGTTATACAATCAATTTTTCAAAAACAAATCATCCATTTAGACACTTATATACCCATTTATTCTTCCATCGACCTTGAGATATACATATATAAAACATATGTAATTTTCAGAAAAACACACATTCACTGGATGATGTCATCAGTGATGTCATTTGAGATGTCATCAGTGATGTCATGAGTGATGTCACTGACCATGTCATGAGTGATGCAATATATGACGTCATCAGAAGTGCATTGCGGGCGCGCGAGTTATAGTTAGCTGAACTAACTATAACGGGGGAATTTCAATGGTTTTGTACGAGTGAAAAGTCCAGCTAACTATAACGCCCCTGAAACCTACGTTTTTTTCAGTGAATTTCTAAGGTTTTTTAAATGCTAATTCCTAACTATAACGTGCCTGAAACCTATGGTTTTTTCAGTGAATATATATATATATATTTATATATATATATATGTTCACTGAAAAACTGAATTTTCTGAGGTTTTTTAAATGCTAATTTCTAATTATAATGTCCCTGTAATCTTTGTTTTTTTCAGAGAATTTCTAAAGTTTTTTAAATTCTATTTCATAGCTATAACCTCCCTGTATTTTCTTTCTATAATTAGATATTGGATATTACATTTGCATGGTGCACCACCTATTGTTGTATTTGTCATCTATTCATTTAAAAAGTAAATTAATCATCTTATTTAAAGATATTTTTGATTTTACATATATAGACATATTTTACATAAAGTTTGAGTCTAGCTGTTTAGTAAGATATTAATTTACCTTTCCCTTTGTATTCATTTGTAAATAAATCAATCAATCAATCATAGGCATTTATAGAGCGCTCTACTTACCCGGAGGGTCTCAAGGCGCTGGGGGGGGGGGGGGGGGGGTGCTGCTACTACCCGAACAGCCAGGTCTTGAGCTTCTTCCTGAAGGCGAGGTGGTCTTGGGTCAGGCGCAGGTCGGGAGGGAGGGAGTTCCAGGTCTTGGCGGCCTGGTAGGAGAAGGACCTTCCTCCTGTTGTCGTTCTTCGGATGGGGGGGACGGCGGCGAGGGCGTGACTGGCTGATCGGAGGTGTCGTTTGGGAGCGTAGAAGTTGATGCGGTTGTTGAGGTAGCTCGGGCCTTGGTCGTGAAGAGCTTTGTGTGCGTGGGTGAGGAGACGGTGTCGAAGGCCGTGGAGAGGTCTAGTAGGATGAGGGCCGCTGTTTCTCCGTTGTCCATCAGGGTTCGGATGTCATCGGTGGCAGCGATGAGGGCGGTCTCGGTGCTGTGGTTGGCTCGGAAGCCAGACTGTGAGGGGTCGAGGGATCCGTTCGTCTCGAGGAAGGCGGCCAGTTGCTTGTTGACGGTCTTCTCGATGACTTTGGCTGGGAACGGGAGCAGCGAGATGGGGCGGTAATTCTTGAGTTCGGTGGGGTCCGCTGTTGGTTTCTTGAGTAGAGCGCTGAGTTCGGCATGCTTCCAGCTCTCAGGGAAGGTGGCGGTGGTGAAGGAGGTGTTGATGATGTCCCGCAGGTGGGGTGCGATGACGGCGTCGGCTTTGTTGAAGACGTGGTGAGGGCAGGGGTCGGTCGGAGATCCGGAGTGGATGGAGTTCATCATGCAGACGGTTTCTTCGGTGCAGATCGGGGTCCAGGCGCGGAGGGTGGAGGTGGGGGGCGGTGGTTCGGTCGAGTTGGACGTGGCGTTCGTCGGTAGGGTGTTGAAGCTGTTGTGTATGTCCGCGATCTTGTTGTGGAAGTGGGAGGCGAGGGAGTTGCAGAGTTCTTCAAAAACACATTTTCCTTTGTCACAGCAACACCGGAGGTCACGATGATGCCAGTAGTCATGAATTCAAATACCAAAGTGAAAAAACAGATATATAGACATATTTTATACAAAGTTTGAGTCTAGCTGTTTAGTAACATGTTGGTTAAACTTTACTTTACCAAAAGATTTAACAAAAACAACAGTTAAAAAATTACTTTCAATATTGGAACTGAATACAACATAACTACCAAACAAAGAAATGTCATTGCTTTGCACACTATCCTTTATGAAAGGAAGTAGACACCCATTTCTCCCTTCTTGAACTTTCCAGGTACTGGTTAGTTTCTTGTAGGAGCTGTCTCAAAATCTTGAAGATTGTGCTGGTTTTTAACTTTTTGGGGCTATTTCTACCTCCAGCTCTTGCCCCTGACAACATAGTTCCAGCTGAAGTATAGAGAAGATGAACTATAGCCTTTTGCTACCTTCTGCATGAACTATAATATCATCGTAATGGCTAAGAAGCAGTCTGTGGATCCAATTTTCCACAATGTGAAAAACAATAGTTGTTCATTTTTATTCTTCTTTTATTGCAATAGTTCAAGCAGTGTGAAAAAATTCAAGCAAAGGAAAATGTACTAGGATTTCATTTTGAACATTAAACAACCAAAACAAGAAGCAGTGGTGAAGTGGAGACGAGACTTCTAAGATGCTACTTAAAGCTGCTGGTATTACAGTAACTCCATTTAGTATATGCTGTAAAGCGCTCTGATGCCCCCGGGTCCAGCCAGCGCTATATAAAAACTCCTAAATAAATTTAGTTTTTATATGTAGTGACAGAATGTAGTCCTATAATGTATTATAAATTCCTTTTCTCCAGTTAAAAAGAGTCTTTCATTTTTAACAACTTGCTTTACACAACACCCCTAATAGGCCGAATAATGTCTCAGAAACTCATAATTCATATAATTCATCCTCTTTGACATCTTTAATATATTGTGTAGCGTGTAGAGGTTATATCAACTCCTTCATGAAGGATGTTTGCTATAGTTGTAAAACTTCTTTTAGAAATGGAAATTTGTCCAGTTACAAAGTTTGTAATTTCAGTTTCTAGGTCAGTACCATTCACTCAGCATCATTGTATCGTTGTAGCATGACTATGACATATTTCCCATACGTTTGTACTAACAACGTACACCTGATTTCTAATCTGTAGATTGGACAGGTCATATCTTGATCGGAGGATTTGGTGACATTTTCAAAGGCCACAGCTTTACAATATGGTGCCATAAAGTAGAGGAATCATCCTGAATTAATTTCAGTGTTAGAGGGGAATTCACAATGTTCACAATTATGATTCCGTTTATAACTTAAACCAGATAATTCATTGATATTTACATCCTCTTCCTCAAATAGCCCTAGCATTACCATTAACATTTCTTGAGCATCCTGCTGAACATTTTGAGAAAACACTGCTAATCCAGTACACTACTCTATCTTTTAGACCTTTCTGCAGCTCTGTTGGTGGTAACTTGCATGTCTTTTGCTACATACAGACTATAGCCTAAAATGGAAGTATACTTTGGTTAAGAATTCACTCATAAACACTTAAACCTTGAAGTGGTTTTGGAATGGTAACCAGTACTAACTTGTTATGCACAGCTGTTGCAGGCATTTTATTATCCTCTACTTTATTGTAACAGCACTTACATATAACCTGCTGTGTGGACAAGACAAAGTGTCCCTCTACAAATAAGTACACAGCAAACGTTTCTCAGTTATGATTATTTTCTTTTTCACGTTTTGAATACAAGTCAACAGTCCGTGTTTGAATGTTGTAGGGAGTGTGTCGACAACATATACAAACATACTTTTAGAGCAGACTGTGTTAAATTTTGCAATTTCTTCTTCAAAGCTATCAACTATAATACCTGTGTCCTGTTCTGCAACTCCTCCTCTTATCAACTCTTCATTTTCCATAGAGTCCTGTTCTGGGCAAAAGAAACAAAACTGCACACCATCACAAACCTTTTCTACCTCTGCCACAGTACCATACAAAGTGCTCTATTCATTTCTCCTGAACATAAAGCAGGAATTTTCACAAAGTACAACCTCCGATCTAAAGTCTGCATTGTTAAGAGGTGCACAGCTCACATCCTGAAATGATGAAAGGTGCTTTGGTCCACTTTCTTTGATAAACAAGGTAGTGAGTGTCCCTCCAAAATTTGTATGCTTTCTAATCTTGCAAGGATCCATTCTTCATTTCGTAATATTGTCCTCTTTCATCAATAGCGTGAACTAATGTGCTATTCTGGAGATAGCTTTCTTCATTAAAGAAAAGGTTCTGTAGAATAAGTATGTATATAATCTCCAATTAAAACTGTAGTAAAGTTAGTTCTATTGACTATTGACGGCTCTTCGTCCTTCTTCTTACCTTCTTTTCTTGCTGTCGCGAACTACGCCCAGGGTTACTTTTACCATGTATAAGTGAGAACTGACTTATGGTGCAGCTGTGTTATAGGAGAGGGTGCTATAATGTTAAAAGATAAGTAATAAATAAAGATTTCTGTTTCATTTGGGTTTGGTATATTGAAGTAAGTGCATGTAGTTATATAGCTAGTTCATCTGTAGATTTCAAACTGCAATCTAACATAATAACTGTTATTGTACTATGTGTAAGTCAGTAGTGAAGCAGCTAGTTCGTTGGCTAGAGTAAAAACTAACATATACTTTTTTTATTTTTACAGAACACTTTCTAAATAACTACAGACCAAATGCCTACCTACAAAAATTCAGAGGTATAGCAACAGAAGCAACTACAGTATCCCAGCAGAACTGATACACAAAAGGGGAACAATGCAGAAAAAGTGGTGAAAGAGAAAAGAACTACTGGTAAGAGGACAAAGTCAATTCTTTTTGAGACCTATAAAGATTACAAAATAATTAAAATAAAAACCAAACTATGAGAAAGAATAAGAGTGGACAAAATCCATACTACAAGAACATGAAAGAATATAACAAAAATGGACACACCTTAATCAGGAGACAGAAGCGGTTAAAGGAGATCAGAGCCTGGATGTTTCGCAGTAGAGTGGTCATAAATCTACTGAGAAATATAAAAAAGGATAGACAAAGGATAGAGGGACTGAAACAGAAATAACAAGTTGAGGGAGTAGTTGATAAAGCCTTTGCTTTGAAGAGCAAACTTTTCATTTTGATTATGAATAGAAAGACGACTCTTTACAAAATAGTGTTGTACATGAGGAGACATAGAGTGTGTGACAGCTTACATATATAAATCACCAGATGGTTCTAAAAGACTACATATTCCTCACTAAAAATTGTAAATACATGTGTTTGTGGTTGAATACATGAATACTCCCTGGATGATTTAATGATTGTATAGGTAGTGCCTATGTGATTCCCTGAGGATACATGTAGTGCCTGGATGATTCCCTGAGTATATGAGAACTGCATGGGTCATTCCATATCTGCATAGGTACTGCTTGCGTGTTTGTATGAGTATATCACTGCTATCTGGGTGTTTGAATGAGTGCATGAGTAGTGCATGAATGATTAGATGAGTGCATGACTAATGTCTACAATAATTCAATATATGTATATATAGTGGTTGAATGATTAAATGAGTGCAGCCCTAGTACCTGGATGATTGCAGGAGAGCATAGATAGTATATAGGTGATTTATAGAGTGCATACATACTCCCTGAATGATTGAATGAGTGTATAGGTGGTGCCTATGTGATTTACTGAGGATACATGTAGTGCTTGGATGATTCCCTGAGTACATGAGAACTTCATGGGTCGTTCCATATCTGCATAGTTACTGCCCGCATGTTTGTATGAGTGTATCACTGCTATCTGGGTGTTTGAATGAGTGCATGAGTAGTACCTGCATGATTAGATGAGTACATGACTAATGCCTACAATAATTCAATATATGCATAGATAGTGGTTGGATGATTACATGAGTACAACTCTAGTGCCTGGATGATTGTAGGAGTGCATAGATAGTGTATAGGTTAATTTTAGAGTGCTTGGATAGTGCATACGTGGTTGTTTAAGTACATGCATAGCACCTAGCACATTGGATGAGTGCATGAGTAGCATTTGAGTGATTGGATGACTAAATGGCTGCTGCCATTGTGCTTTTGGTTCAGTGAACAGGTAGTGCCTGGGTGTTTAGATACATGCATAGTTAGTACCTGGATCATTGAATGTGTGCATCAGTAGTGTCTGGCTGATTAGATGAGTGCAGGATTGGTGTCTGAGTGATTGCATGAGTCCATTGTTAAAGCTTGAGTGATTGGATGAAAGCAAGTGTACTGCTGGGGTGATTGTATTAGTGCAAGAGTATTGCCTAAGTAATTGAATGAGTGCATAGGTACCGGATAGGTGATAAGTTCACTGCAATTATACTCCCTGTATAATTAGATGAGTGCATGAGTAGGGCCCGAGTGTTTGGATGAGTGCATGAGTTGTGCCTAAGTATTTTGATGAGTGCATGGGTTGTAGGTAGGTGTTTGGATGAGTGCATGGGTTGTGCCTGGGTGTATGAAATGACTGCATAGATGCAGCCTTGGTGATTAATACATGAATGGTTAATGCCTGGGTGATTGGATGAATGCATGGTTAGTGCCTGTATAGTTCAATGACTACATAATTAGTGCCTGTGTGATTGCAAGAGGGCATGTGTAGTTCCTGGGTGACTGAATAAGTGCGTAGATAGTGTATGAGTGATTCGACGACTGCCTGAGTAGTGACTGGCTGATTGGATGAGTGCCTGACTAGTGTCTGCCTAGTACCTGCCTTACTGTGAAAGTACCTCCTTTTTTGTTACATACATAACAGTTGTGACGATATCTATGGCCCATTGTTTAAGTCCTCCTGTCATAAAGAAACTACCTGTTTTGGTGAGCTATGTGTGAGTGAAGTCTAGATATCACACTTGGTATATAATTAGATACATTGCGCTCTAGGAGCAAACTTTGCTCTGTTACTGTGTGCACATGCATCAGTAAGTTTCTAAACTGGAAAACAGCAATTCCCACTTTTTCAAAGCACAAAACCTTTCTTGATGGCATACCTACATTATTTCTCAATTATTTCTTGTTTTTAAAACATATATTCACTTTTTCTCAAAGAAAAGTTCCACACCAAGTGAAGTTAACACAAGAACCCTCAAGAAACATTCTGCACTATTAACGCTTCTCAATTTTAAACAGGTCATGTTTAAAGAAATTCACCACCCTCACCATATACATGAAGTTTTCATCAGCCTTGAAGAACAACGATCACCATGTAAAGATATATGTGATTTCATAAAAGATATACACCTTCAGGCCATCTTTCCCAAAACATACAGTTCTACATCTTTAAGTAAACACAAGAGTCTATTTGTACATATAACTATCTGCAACCAGAAAAACATATCTCACCATCTAAACATATGCAAACTGGTCATATAAGTTAAAATCCACATTAACAAACACCTAGTAATCATACCTAACAAGTATTACTACTTTATAATTCATATACAAGCACAGCACATTTTTTATGTTTTATTCATGACTACATTACTCCTATTTATTAATGTGACTAAAAGTACTGCAGTTCCCAGAATGCAAATAACATAGATCTGTCTGTTCTGCACATGATGCTTGGACATTTAAAACATTGTCATTTTTAAAGGCATTGTTCATGGTATCTTTCAACAGTACTAGCATCTTCAACACATACCCTTGGTCAGATACAGTTCATCTGATATATTTTTTTTCACATCACTGTGATACTCTTTTTAATCAAACTCCCATACACATCTTCCTTTCTAATGTGCCTTTTTTAAATAATGAAAAAGTTATATACATACCAGTGAATTGAGTTTGTAAGTTATATTGTAGTTTTAGCTCCTTCTGGGTAGCTTTGACACTGTTAAGATTTGAAAGAACTAAGCACAAGAATGGTAAACCACTCTCATAGAAAGCAACTATGAAATGGCAACCTCTTCAATGTTCCACTCTATCATCATGAGAAAGGCAGCACATAAAATGATGTCTTTCATTTTAAACTAGTGCATCTCCACTTCTGAAAGGTCTACCATTTGTTAATTCTTTCCTTCTGATTCAAAACTAGGTTCCTGTCTCAGCGATATTTTTGTGATGATCGTGGACTAATCGGAAAAAAAACTAAAGTCCAAACCGATATTTAGCTACAGTTTTTTAAAATGTAAATACTGCACAACAGTTTAATACATAGTCCTGAGTTGGAAATTAAAGTTTGCCATTACTTAAATTGTGTCATAATTCCTCAGCTTTTTAAAAAAATGTTCTGTCTCTTTAACACCCTTTGCCCCTAATACACTCCTAGCTCAGTGTGCCTAGCAACCCAGTGGAACCAGTAGGTCTCAGTCACACATTCACAACACATTCTAGAAGCAACATGCTACTTCAAAAAGAGATAGAACAGGTGTGGTTTACTACACAGATTCAAAGGCATATCCATATCACCTTTAGTTTTTGTTTTAAATCGCAAATAAAAGGATTTCTCGCTAATGCATCCTGCACACTAACTAATTTTATTCACTTTCATGCATCCAATGAAATATATATTTTTTTAAATTTGTTTTAAAACACCTCCATTTTAACTGCTTGTCATTTGGAAAACTACTTCATTCAACTCCTGCCTTCTCCTCACTGCTATTGCTCCTGCACTTCAAAATGCTTAGAGTGTGGATTGTGGGCCACAGCTAAGGCTATTGGGCTACATAGGCTGCAAAAAATGTGGGGATTACTTGGTATGGCCAGAGAGGGTTAAAGTTACATCTTTAACCCTTTGCTGCCTTTAGTTAAAATCATTGTGGATTACTGAGCTCCTCACTTCCTGATTGTGCACTTTGGTAGAAATGACCTAGGCACATTGACAGGGGTAGGGCTGGAAATCCTAATGAAGGATACCTTTGCAGAACTGATGTCGCTTTTCTCTCACACTGTCTTGATGTACTCTAGTATATGCCAAAGACAGAAATCGAAGTGGTCAATTCAATTCTGTCCACAGATTGACAAAGCCAGGAAGCATGTTAATGAAACTGTTTCTGCTTTCCTCAGAGACCATAACATGGGCTCTATATACAACAATAACCTGTGTTTTGACATGCATACAATTTATAGAAATGATGGAGTGCACTTTACAGACGAAGGCAACAGGTTCTCTAAGCAACCTAAAACTCTGCATCCGGTATTATGGGCTCTTGTTAGAGCCACCCAAGAGCCCATAATGTTGTTCATTTCCTTGTAAAATATTTTTTTGTGAATTATTGAAATCTGCAATGACGTTGCGATGATAGCGATCACGTTTCAAAATCGCACAACAAATGCAGACATTCAATGACAACCACCACATTAAAAAATAATAACTTAAAAAATTAATTGTTACTATTACAATACACACATTACTAACTTAACGAAAATGTTTGTACACATATGCTTGTAGTAACTTTTTTTAAAACTGTGTTTGAACCCTACTTCCTATGTTCGCGACTACGCCGAGAGTCGTGATGACTTTGGTAACCGCGACGATCACCTCTGTTTAAAAAGGTGTAAAACACATATATGCACACATTTTACAGTATTTTAGATACTAGAGCGTCTATTATGATGTCGGTCGCAAGGCCACCGATCTCAGGTCAGAGGCCTTACGACCGACATCAGCGGTTTCAATTGCGACCGGCTGATTTTGATTCAGTCAGTTGGAATGGAAACCGGCCAGTCATTCCATCTGGCTTCGGACGGGTTAATGGAGCTCGTTGGCCTGTCGAAACCGGCACGTAATCCAAATGGACAGCAGTTTACGACGTCCGGATTATGATGCACGGTTTTCGGCAGAGTTTCCATGCCGGTCTTTCCGACATGGAAACCCTGTCGGAAAGCGTGTTTGGGGGCCCCCATTCCCTTGCGGCCTCCGGTTGGGGGCCAAGGGGGCATCTATGGTGTTTCCTGTCCATCCCTGCACCCCGTGGAAGGACCCTTGAGGTGCCTGCCATGGGGTGCAGTGATTAACAACACCGCCCATTTCCCTATGGGAGCATGTACTATGGCTGGTTTATGGCCGTAACACATGCTTCCATCAGGAAATGTCGGAATGCAAACAAACAGTGTTCAGTCGCATCTTAATCAGGTGATCCCATTTCCTTGAGTCCGCCCGAGATCGTAATAGGCCCCTAGGGGTTTATTACTGCACTGTTTAAAGTCATATTTTTATGGGGAGTTTGCACAAAAACAATCTTTTAAACCAATTTCCCACATTCGCGAGTACTCTGAGTACCGTGAAAGACGTTAGTAACCACAACGATCACGCCTTTTTTTTATAAAGTGTAAAACACATATATGCACACATTTTACAGTATTTTAGACACTAGGGGTTCATTACTGCTCTGTTAAAAATCATATTTTTCAAGCTAGTTTGTATAAAATTCATCTTTAAAATCGATCTTCCGTTTTCGCAGCGGCTCCAGGCGTCGCAATATGTAGAAACTCGTGACAGTACTCGGGGGGCTGCGCTGTCGGTAGTGGCATTGTTGCGAATATCGTGGGTGATTTTAAAAAATCCATTTTGGACACATAACTTGTGTTACTAATAGCTCCATTTGTCAAACATGGGGTCAGAGTACCTCTACAATGACCTCTTTATTTCACTATGGTGTTCAGCCCAGGGAACCGTCCTCGATGCATAAAATGGCAGCTGCATCTATTGAGGTCTGGGAATAATATATATACTATTCCCCCTCCCGTTTGTGCAACAGTAGGGAAAGCGTTGGACTTCGGAGGGGTAACATTTACTATTCCCACTCCAGTATGCACAACAGGAGGGAGAGTATTGGACTTGGGAGGGGTAAAATGTACTATTCCCACTCCAGTCTGCACAATAGTATGGAAAGTCCTAAAGTTCAGAGAAGGTAAATTTACAATTTCCACTACAGCCTGTGCAACAGTAGAGAAAGCACTGGACTTAGGAGGGGTAACAATTACTATTCCCACTCCGGTCTGTGCAACAGTAGGGAAAGCGTTGGACTGCGAAAGGGGTAAAATTTATCATCCCCACTCCAGTATGTGCAACAGTAGGGAAAGCTTTGGACTTCAAAAGGGTATGACTTACTAGTCCCACTCCAGTCTGTGCAACAGTAGAGAAAGCTTGCACTTCAGAGGGGTAGCATTTGCTATTCACACTCCAGTCTGTGCAACCATATGGAAAGCGTTTAACTTCGAAGGGTATTTACTATTCCCACTATAGTCCGTGCAATAATAGGCAAAGAGTTGGACTTCGGAGGGATAACATGTACTATTCCCACTCCAGTCTGTGTAGCAGTTGTGAAAGTACTTCACTTCAAACACATAACATATTTGTAACATAACCCTATTCATTTACAACAAAAATACAACTTTTAATATAAACTTTATTAATTAACTCAAACAATTCACATGATTATTAAACAATTAATTAATTATCAATTAGAAGAAATTGTCATTTATGTATTGCTTAATTAACTTTCCCCACTATAACGCCACAAAACTAGAAACCAACACTTAAAATATAACTAAAATAAATACATATAACATAATTAATAGCCAATTAAATAATTATTAAGTTGTTAATTAATTGTTATTTAATCATTACTTAATTAACTTCCCACCCTATACCTCCACAAAGTTCACAGCCCACACCTACTATTTACCAAAAATATAATTATTACACATAGACATAATTATTAATAATCATTTAAATAACTACTACTAAATTAATAAGTACCACCCTATTTCCCTATATACGCAGCAGCCTGCACCTAACATATAACTTAAAAAATATGGGTGTTACACAATGCACATATTTAATAAACAATTAAATAATTATTAATAAATAATAATAAGTAATTATTACTTCATTAACTTCCCAACCAACACCACTACAAACCTAACAACCCGCTACAACACTTAAAATTATTATTAGCATTTACATTTCAAAAACGATATTAAAAATATTATTAACAATTACACAATCGATATTAACACATCAAATGAATATACAAACTAAAACACATAAAGATAATTAGAAAACTAAACATTTTAAAACTATATTGTTGAAAATGATATTAACAACAACAATATTACTTACCTGAAAAATCGATATCCTTGACAACGATATTTCAGCTTCCGCATATTTTTGTATCACAATATTTTTTTTCCCGATATTTCTGTAACTTGATATTTAAAGCTCATCATTTTGTCTAATACTGTAAAGATTAGACACTACTCAGGATAAAAATATCAATCAAAACATTTCAAAATATTTTGATGATTATGAAGTATGTGTTCTTAAAGTATGTTGAGGTTGATTTAAAAATTATTTTCATGCTTGTTGACCACACATTTACCTCAAAAGCATCCATTTTTACAGATAATAGATATTTGGTGCTACTCAACTTTGGGCCTCCTTACGAAGACCCTTCATTTTTATCTGGTAACGCAGTCTCTTTCAAGTTACTGATGCCAGGTATCAGTAACTCCACAGTGGCAGTGTTACTGGAAGAATCTGAGGGGGACCCTAAGTGTTACACAGGAAATTAGGCGTAGCTGGCAGATTTAGAGATACCAGGCTCAATACTGCAGGTCATTGTGCTGTCATAACTTCCCACTTGGCTTATCAGCTCTAGACTGTGGGCCTTATTGTGACTTTGGCAGTTTGAGAGTGGGGTACCCATGCTGCAGCCCCACTCCCACACTGCCAAAACAGATTGCCCATCAGATTATGACCTTTTAGGTCGCTGGCAGACAGTTCTTTAGCGTTCCCATGGAGGTGCCTTTAAATTAGGCCATGGGACTGTCAAAGCATGTTCAGGCCCCCTTGTTTACTCACTGTCACACTTTTCATGGCAGTCACACCGCCCTGAAAAGTGTGGCAGTAAGGAAACTCGCAATATGCTCAGCGTGGCCACAGTGGCCCCGCCTAGCATATTGATGCCTCATGACCGCTTGGCAAAAGCCAGGAAACAGTGGTTCCCTGACGGTTGCGATGGCTGCTGCGGTCCCTGGGTGGCCTGACCGCCCTAATCGTAATAGGGTGGACGGGAGACCGCCACCGTGAGTTTGTGGACCACCAGACTCATAATAAGGGCCTGTGTCTTCTTTTAATGGATCTGCAGAGTAACAGTTTCCATTGTAATTCTGAGAGGGCTGATAACCCTCATTACTAGGCGCAATTAATTTCAAAGGACCCAGCCTTTAATTATACTAATTTTATCAATCTCTGAAGAAGGCAAGGCTGAGGGCACCCAGAGTATTTGAAACTTTAACCTTTACGGGAGGTCAAACACAGGCCTCGGTAGTGGATAATCCACCAGATCTAGCTAGACATTTTCAGAAAGTTAGAATAAGCAAAAAATATATAAGAATTAAAAAGAAATTAGAATTGATAATAGTGTAGCACTGAACATATTTTCGGACTTATTACCATGTCGTGGCTGAAGGCCTCTACCTAACAGTCGGAATCTTCCTGACTAGGTAGGAGCCCTTCCGACCCACTTGGCCGGTTTTTGGTCCAACCGCCTGATTACGATGCTTGCGGTCAGAACGTGAACTGGCCAGTCATTTTGATTTGGTTCCGACCGACTCACGGAGTATTCGTGTCAGTCGGGACCGCACCATAACACCCTATGGATGGCGTTTCCACCATTTGGACTGGGATGTCGGATTCCAACAACCTTTCCGCACCGTCCTTTCCGACACGGAAAGGCTATCGGAAAGTGATTTTCCGGGTACCCCCTTGTAAAACCCTGCACTGTGTGGCAGGCACCATGGGGGGCCTGCAACAGGGTCCAGGGTTTTACACGCACACCACATTTCCCCATAGGAGCCTGTGTTACAGCCGGCTCTCTGACATAACAGAAGCTCGCATAGGAAACAATGGGAATCCGACCGAATAGTGTTTGATCGCATTATAATCTGGCGGTCAGAACCACCGACTGCAAGTCAGTCGGTCCCGAATGTGAGATGGTGTCGGGGAAGCTTTACGCCTGACATCGTAATGAGCCCCTTTATGTATTTTAAATACATTGACTTTTCATCAGAAGCAATCAACGCAGCCTGGCTTCTGATGGAAAGCATTGATTGAATAAAATTTGGATTCGTATTAAGAAGCACAAGCCTCCCAAGTAATTATTTGTTGAATGTGGAAGGGAAAGAGTTATGGAATGAATACTATTCTTTGAATTTTGGAGAGAAAAAGCATTGATGGACTTTTACACGCTCCTTTTCTTCTAAAGTTGGACTTTGCATTAACGTGGCCAAGGGACAGTAGGACCACATAAAGTTGAGCGTGAAAGTGTGCCTTAAGAAGGTTCTTGATATTATACCAGTGCACCCTTGTTCTTAGCCCACTACCTCCAGTTGCATAATTTTGGTTTAAATACATTGAATTTGTTTTTAAAATACAGGGCCAGATTTAAAGTTTTGAATGACTACTTCCACTAAATTTACAGATCATAGCTGGCCCAGGATTGATCTATGTACTTTGATAACAACCACTATCAACGTGTTTCCTGTCAAAGTATAAAATGTTTGGTGGACAGTCGCCTTCAAATTAAAGGCAGTTCACCAATTTTTAAGTGCTTATTTTTTTAAAAACAACAAACTCCCAAAGCGTTTATTTGTTTTTTTTTCTGTCCCTATCAGCAGGTTTCACCTTGCGAAGAAGGACAGTAAAAAAAAGGGCATCACACCGTCCCCCCTAAATAAGAAGAACAGTGTACTGCCTCTTCTTTGATAACCTCTACTCTGTGAGGATGTTGTAGGAAGCATTCCATTGGTGCAGCCAACAAGAGCTTTGCTGACAGAAAGCTGATGATCTGCTGTCTTTAAATGAGCTGAGCATATTGAAGGTTTAGCGGGTAGAGAACCTGTCACATTTGTGACAAAGCAGCATTTCCGCCAAACTCTTAGGGCCTTCTTACGAGCTTGGCAGCCCCACCTCTGTAGAACTGCGTCCGCCCTTGCCAAAAGCCCATGGTGCAGGCGGTCCAAAGACTGCTGTATTACGAGTTGAACACGGGGTCGGAGGTGTGGAGACAGGGATTTTGCAGCGGTGGTGAGTGCTTTTCCCAAATATATCGATGACTGTGTGTGTATGTTGACTGCAGATGTGTTGGATGCACACATATGCATGATATATGTGGAAAAATATTATGTACGCATTATTGGGGTTCAGACCATATGTGAGCAATCCTGGCATTGGGTCTATGGTAAGAAAAGGATTTGCCTGTAGATCAGTTGTGTAGCAAGGTGGGGGTTGGTCCACTCCAGGTGGCATGAGTTTGATGCTGCGGCCCCTCTCCCCCCGCTCTTACACACGGACACGGGGCAGCCACTGCAGGTATAACAAGCACACCCGCTCTTACATAAGGTCATGGGGTGACTGCCACAGGGACCGCCACGTGTGGTAACTAGTCTAGCTACACCACTGCTGTAGATCGCCCAAACAGGGTCATAATCCTTGGCGTGAAGATCCTGCTGTGAAGGGGGTGCCTGGAGAAAGAGCTCCACGTCGGAATCTGTGTGGAAGAACAAGAAAGGGGTGAGTACGCAACCTAATTTTCATCGCCTCCTTGAAGCAGGCGGTCGGACTGCCGCAGTTCGCTCGTGGAACAGGCAACTCATAATACTGACTGCGGTGCAGCTCACCTGTATCGCTCTATGGCTGCTGCCTTTCCTCGGTTGTGAACCAGGCAGTCGCCGGTCTGCTGACGTTCTCAGCGTTTCAGCGGCATGCTTCGCAAAGGCAATCTGCCCAGCTCGCAATACAGCAGTCCGACCCCCAAGCTCACCGCACTTGGACTGCCGCCAACCCTGATACGGCGGTCCATGAGCCAGCTAAACTCGTAATAAGGCCCTTAATCTTGCCCAAAGTCTATTATGATTTTTTTCAAAAAGTGGAATTGGTTTAGAAAATTGGTTAGTAATGCAAAAAAGTCTGGTAACCATTTAATCAAAAAATATGGCATATGCCCTAATCGAGTGGAACATTTTTTGGGGGGTATGAACACAAATTCGATTTTGCAACTGGACTATGGCTAGACCTACAGCAAGTGGAAGTGTTATGAGCAATCTGGTGAAAAGGGACATGGATACTGAGGTCTGTGCCTAAATTTATTGAACTCTTTCATAAAACATCACTGAAATAGGCTGGCAAAATTTCGCATTTACAAGGCAAAACGATCACCGCCGTGACTAGTGATAATGTTAAATGTATTTTTCCCACCTGAAGCAGCTACTCACATTTTTACCTACACAGTCTGAGGTCGTTCAGCATGACTTGTTGGCTAGTTTTTAAGCCATCTATGCTATAACTCAAATGCTTATTCCAGCTACTGACCACTGTGACATTTCTATCTCTGAAGGACAGGAGGTCCATTCATATACTCTTCTTCTCATAAACAGGCATGCTTCTTTTTAAGAGGTTCATAATTTCCTGTGCACACCAATTAGTTTACCTTTTCAGGTCTGGTGGGTCCATTCTGTCTTTGGGCAATCAGAAGACCTCTTGGTATTCTTAAATGAATCAATGCCATCCACTTCTATAGAAACCAGAAGTTCCTGCTCACAGAATTGTCCACCACTCCTTAGCTACTGTCACATATCTTATAAGTTGATGCTTCCACGCACAGGAAAATGGCAAGAAAAGCCACACCTGTATGGGATAGCCATTGCCCAGTAAACCCAATGGGAAGCAAGAAGGTGACATCTACAGCACATCATCCGTAGCATTTGAGTAAGGAAAAATCCATTGGCTGGACTGTTTTTCTCACCCCCTTCTCATAACAATGAAGCCTGATGGGTTTTGTAAGGAGGGGATAACTGTGGGTTTAATCATGCATGTGATAAGTGAGGCCAGTGTGCTATCGCTAATTTAGGGAAATGCTGAAAATGTTTTAAATGGGATTTTCTTAGTCAAATTGTAATGAATTCAGATTTATTGTTGGTGGTATGTGTATTATTGTGCTTTGTTGTGTATATTATAAACCAGACTAAACTTTCAATAAAAATAATTCAGTAGAATTGTCAGATTAATGCATTGTGTTTAGTCTTTGGGTATTATTTGTATTGCTCAAGGTTCACTATTTACCTCCAACATAACTCATACAGTTGATGTTTATCAATCTATGTTGGTGGGACTGCTTCTCTAAAAAGCCATAACATGTTTAAATCCCAGTCTCTTTATTAATCAGATCATACTCAATGCAAAGCTCGGTAAAAAATGAAGTCTCAATTTGACCATACCATTCTACATAGCCTTTTCCAGAAGCATATTATTACTCAAAAAATGGAATTGAAATGGAAGGATTACACGTTATGCAGAGTCTTTCAAAACTTCTCTTATGATGGTTATTTACTGCCTTTGCCAAAAGCAGGGTAGCTGCCTACAAGTGAGGCCCATCCTCTACATTTCATTGGCTAAACCAAGAATTGGTACAAGAATTTAAGGTTTCGGCCTAAGTTGACTGAAGAATTGTCTCTAAGGCGGAGTCGCTCACGCTGTTTAGCCAGCGAGTGGTTAGTTTCCAGTTATTGAAGCAAGCTATGCTAAATTTATCCCACTTAATCCTTGTTATTAATGCAGAGTTTTATTCTCCTTGTGAGGAGCCCACTGTGTTTGTCTGTTCTGCCGTCTGGGACTCTAGTCAATTTTTGGTTAATGACTGCATAGTCCTTGTACAAGTCGTATATACTGGTAATCAGAAATGTATAATCAAATGTGAAAATGTCCCTAAATGTTTGTCGACGTTTGCCAGGCAGGTTTGTTGGTGATTGGAGCACTTGCACAGAAGTAAGAATGTATGTGTCAAGGCAGTCCTTCTTTTTTCTGACAAGCTTGTCCATAGGTATTGATTGTAAGTCACTTGGCTGTTGTGGTGTTAGGGTGGTTACGTTGACGTCTCCTGTTAATGTAGTCTTGATGGTTGAATATCTGCAGAGGAGTCCATCTAGAGCCTCACAGAAGTCATGTATTTTTAATTGCTTATTGGTCCTGTGAAGAATTGACATTGATCAAATGGATAGGTTTTCTCTTTCCACTAATAGAACACCAATGAATTATTACTTGTAGCCCTGGGTTCTCTGTTTCAATTTTCATCAATTCCACTTCCGAGTTGTGGAGAAGTACGTTGACAAACCTACTGATGGATGACCAATATGATTAGTTTTTATAGCTGGTTTCAGTACTTCATAAATCCCTGCTAATTGGACTGGTTCAACTGCCCTTGTTTCCTGCAAGCATATAACACTTGGATAGTTGTGTGCACTAAGATGTCTTTCATGGATTTGAGAAGGCCTCCTCACCCTATTATCCTATTTGTTTTGCTTGATGCTTGGTAATGCTTATTAATACTTGTTATAGAGTGCATTTGCTTTGTGATATTGGGGCTTAAGTTCATATATAGAATACGGACACTGGAACCTGTACCAGCACCAACGATGGCTATGCTTGCTGCTTCTGCCCTCCAAGTGCATAGTGCACGGCTCGTACGAGCAGCAAATCTAACTCCCCACACCTTTTTCACTTAACTGACGCTCACACTGCTTGCAACTTGCGGGGGCCACCACGCCACCTGCACCTTACTTGCAATGTTTTTGCAGCATCTTTATTGTCTTTCTGGTAATTTATTAGTTGCCAGATTCTGTGGGGTTCTGTTAGGCAGCAAACTGGTGTTAACTGCTGTTGTTTACAGGCTGGGGAAATACGGGTGTGCTTGTAGAGGAGTGAAGATATGGGCCCTGTTGGAGACACGGTTTGGCTCTGCTCAAGGTCTCACAATCTTGTGGGGCCACAAACTAAACTTCGGGCAGGGGAGCTGCGGGATTGCAGAGAAAACTGGAAGTCAAAAGGCTGATATGGCACTGTTCACCAGGCCCTGTAACTCCGGGTCTCACACCACTTCTCTCTGCTCATCACCCTCTGCAGACCTCTACTGCAGGCTCAGGCTCATCTCAGCTCCTCTGTTCCTGGAACACTACCCACTCACTCCGCTGCTCACCACTGCTCACTGTACCAGGTCCCAGCAGCCTATGCCCCTCCCTCCTCCTAGGCATCGTCAAAGTCAGCATCTCTCTCTCCAGCCTCTCACAGCATCTCAGTGAAGAGCCGCCATTGTCTTAGGGCACATTGAGAACAGGACCTAGGACAGTTTAATTTAGTCTTGCGGATTCCAAGCTTGTTCTGTAACAGCTTGAAAAAAATCCAGTCTACAGATTCCTTTTTGGACCTAGTGGAAATTGGTGCTGTTGCTGTTGGTCACACCAATACCACATCATCATCTTGTCATTATGCAGCAGGTGTTCACTCTGTGTCTACACTGCTAAATGCCTAGTACAACAAACTGTTTCCTAAAGCCATGATGGAGATGGAATTTCAATTAAATCAATCTGTCTCTGTTAAATTGCAATACGTTGATGGTGCCAGGAAGTTGCTTCCTCCTTATTTCTGAAGCCCCTAGGCTTGTTTTCTAATTAGTACATTATATGTAGAAAATTAGATGGCTGTTTTCATTTTTTAAAGTTTTTAAAAATTTGCTTGTAACCAACTCATGTTCAGGTGAACTTTCATCTGTTGATTTTGCCACTGAACCTTTGGAAGCCACTCCCAGGTCTGGTTTTTTATTATTCTCTCTTTCCTTGAGGGGATGTGGAACTTCTTGCATTCCAGTTCTATTTAATGCTCCCCAGTCTGTCTCTCACTTTCCTACCATGTTCAGCCGTCCAATGTGTGTGCAGATAAATTGAATAGGATACCTAACTTTGAACTGCAGAAGCTAGACCTCCATGTATGTGTATAACAGAGGGGCAAACTTTTGCATTGCAGAAAATGTTTCTTGTATTATTTATGAATCACTGACAGAATATCGAGGAGAAGAATATTGAGCTGCCAGATTATCGAGGTAAAAATATCGAGGTACAAAATATCGACTTCCTATCTACAAACAGGTAAGCACAAAAATATTGAATCCTAAATATTGTTGTCAATAATATAGTTTGCTAAAATATGGACTTTTTTAAATATCTTAAAAGTAATATCAAATTAATTAAATAATAAATATAATGAAGTAAAACATACTTACAAATAATTTAAAAACGTTAACATTAATAAATAATAAATGTAATGTCAAAAAAATAAACATGCATTTTTAAATTTATTTATATATATTCACTTAATAATATTACAAAATAATCAATATTTTTAATTATAAAATGTTAAAAACATAATTTAAAATATAATTACATACATATTTATATAAACCTATAATATAAATATAAAAATAAATTATATACAATAAGTTAAAACATTAAATACAATAAAAAATCAAATAATATTTTGCACTACATTGAATATAACAATACTGAAAACGTTGCATAGCGTAGGGGATAAAATTACTAATCCCACTCCAGCGAGTGGTACAGTAGGGAAAGTGTTGGATTGCGGGTGGGTAAAAATTACTATTCCCACTCCAGCGAGTGCAACAGTAGAGAAAGTGTTGGATAGCGGGTGGGTAAAAATTACTATTCCCACTCCAGTGAGTGAAACAGTAGGGAAAGTGTTGGATGCCGGGTGGGTAAAAATGACTATTACCACTCCAGCGAGTGCCACAGTAGGGAAAGTGTTGGACAGCCAGAGGGTAATAATACTATTGAGATGTATAGCGGTTATGGAAATGGTATATGTGCTCTAATTAAGAAAGAGCAGGATTTGGATCTGTGACTTTAATTTTGCACACATATAAAACGTTATGCACCTATCTGCCAGAGCAGTGTGACACACTTTTTTAGACTCAGTTCTTGCTTAACAATATGGCTCAAGCACTTTCGGTTACTTCCAATTACCTTTAGTCCGGAACAAATGTCAACCATTACACAAATTCCCTTTCACGTGCAAGTCTTATAAAATCATGTGTTGACAGTCTTTGAAAGCAAGATTTTTGAAGCTACACAATTTTTAGCATCCTTTTACCAATGGGCTAGTAAACTGCCCAGTCTTACACCCACAAATCCCTAATGACAAATTTGTCAGAATAGAGTGGAGTATTTACCACACGTGGTAAATACCATTACATTAATCTCACTATATGCAATAAATACCTCCTATGCTGAGTTTTCCACAGGAAAATGAGACATAACATGAGAGATTGTTTTTTTTAACTCCCAGAATTCTGCATGTTTTGTTTTTCTTCTGGCCTTTTCACTCAATACATTTCAGAAATGGCAGCCTAACAGAATTTATCAAGGAAAAACTGAGAGGGTGTGATAATTATTGCACAACTTGTACTTCTGATCCCAGTGTAAAACATGTGCTTGTATAGGGATTGGAATTTAGCCCTGGCCTTGTAACGAGGGCCAAAGAATACTGGTTACAAGATTGTGATAACACCAGTTTCAGACTCCATCAGGATTAGAATTGGACTCATGCCCTTTCCCTTTACTTACTGTAATAACATATGTGATAGTGACAACCGAATGCACAATACTGTGTCCAGGAGGTGAAGTATTTGGTTGCTGAGAAGTATATCTTGCCTAGAGAACTTGGGCTGTGTAGGAAAGTAGGATCTGCTTTATGGTTACCTCCACTTTTTGGCTGGCTATGCTGTTTCTGACTAGTCTGACTGGGATCCTGATAATCAGTACTTCAGTCTCTCTGCTTTCTCACCTAAATTGCTACGGTAAGTACTTAGGTACATCCCAGATTGGACACTGGTGTACCCTTTTCAGTCCCTAGTATACAGTACTAAGGTACCCAGGGCCTAGGTATACCAGGGGTCCCCCATGAGCTGAAACATGCATTATGCCACTCATGACGGACCACTCAAACTGTAACTACAGGCCTGCTATTTCAGCCGGTGCAAGCTGGTGCTAGCCCCACTTACGAAAGATATAGGTTTTCCTATATCTAAGGTCACTGCATTTAAAACCTATAAGTCACCCCTAAAGCGGGCCTTTTCAATCCTGAAGGCAAGGTGCCCAGTTCTAAGTGTGAGGGTGTCCCTGCATGAGCAGGACACCCCTACAGCCTATGGAGTCCATTCTCCTGGGTCGGAAGTGCGACAGCCATATAACATATAGAGGGGCACCATATCATTTCGCGATGTCCATCTCGAAACTGGCTGGAACGGACCCCATCATGTTTTGTACCAAATATGTTGGAATCATACCCCCACACCATAAATGGGGTGGGAGGTATGATTCCATGCACTGTAAAGCTCCTCCGGGTGGCACTCAGTGCTCCCGGTGCCAGTCTTCTAGACCCGGAGAGCACAATATGGCTGCTGCCAACCAGACACACGATTCTGGCTCCTGCTGCTGAGCCAAGCTCGAGCAGGGGAAGGCAGAACAATAGGCATCCTGTCACAGGGAGAAGTGACCACCTTCCAGACAGGGTTTAGTGTATTAGGGCCAGGTGGGAGTGCTTGCCAGCGCCACTTAGTCTGCTTGAAGGGCACATTTGGTGCCCTCCTTGCATGGTCCCGTTCAAATCAGGTCAGTGAGCCACCGCTCCGGCACAAAAACTGGACAAAGGACATGGGAGTATCCTCCCCTCTGTCCGACTCCTCCCCTGGGAGGGAACCATGAATCGTCTCAACCCTTTCCTTAGGGTACTTAAGGGCTTACCTGAGGGTGGGTTCCTAGATTCGTTGTGGGACAAGATTCATTTTGAGACACCACGTCTATTTCAACCAACTGGGCACTCTGGACTTCGCTCTGGGGTTCAAGGCTGCAACCGGGAAGACTCCTGCTGCTCCTGATCTCGTAACCCCCACCTGAACTCCATACAGGAACCTTCCAAGGCCTGTGTGCATCCAAGACACCTGAAGGAATCTCCCTTGAAGTGAAGGAGTCACTTACCTGCATCTGCACGCACAATCAATCAATCAAGCGTTTGTTAAGCGCAACTACTCACTCGTAAGGGTCTCAAGGTGCTGGGGGTGGAGGGTGGGCTGGGGTGCAGGTTCCAGTCCATCAAGGAGTAGGCCTGTTGAAGAGACATGTTTTGAGGTTTCTAGCGAAAATGGGAAGCAATATTGTCTGTCTGAGGTGGAGCGGAAGGGTGTTCCAGGCTTTGGCCACGAGGAAGGAGAAGGAGCAGCTTCCCGATCTGGTTTTTCTGGTGCGGGGGACCACGGCGTAGTAGAACTGGGCTGATCGTAGGGTCCTGTGGGGTGCGTGGAATTGGAGTCGGCTGTTCTGGTATGCTGTTCCGGTGTCGTGGAGGGCCTTGTGTGAGTGGGTGAGCATCTTGAAGGTGACTCTCACCTCGATGGGGAGCCAGTGGAGTGTGCTCAGGTGCTGGGAGATGTGGCAGTGTCTTGGCAGCTTGAGGACCAGTTTTGATGCGGCGTTCTGCATGTTCTGAGGCTTGTGGGTGATGTTTTTGTTTATTCCGGCCTAGAGTGCGTTGCCGTAGTCGAGTCTGCTGGTGACCAGGGCATGAGTGACGGTCTTTCTGTGTTTGAGGGAGATTCATTTGAAGGTCTTACGTAGGAGGCTCAGGGACTGGAAGCAGGACGAGACGGAGTTGATCTGGTGGTCCATTTTGAGCTCAGAGTCCAGGATGATTCCCAGGTTGCGTGCATGGTCCGTGGTGGTGGGCGGGCTTCCGAGGGTGGGGGGCCACCAGGTGTCATTCCAGGTGTTGGGGTTTGGGACCATGATGAGTACTTCTGCTTTGTTGGTGTTTAGTTGTAGGCAGCTGTTTTTCATCCATTTGGTGATGGCTTCCATGCCTTCTCGAAAGTTGTGTTTGGCAGTGTTGGGTTCGTTGGATAGGGAGAGGATGAGTTGGGTGTCGTCTGTGTATGACACAATGTTGAGTCCGTAGGTTTTGATGATGGGGCGAGCGGAGCCATGTAGACGTTGAACAGCGTAGGGCTGAGAGAGGACCCCTGGGGGACTCCACAGGTGGTTGGTGTAGGGTCCGAGAGGAAAGGGGGGAGTCTGACCCACTGCGTTCTGCTGGAGAGGAAGGAGCGGATCCAGTCGAGGGCCTAGTCCTGGATCCCTGTGTTATGGAGTCTGCATATTAGGGTGCGGTGAGAGACTGTGTCGAACGCCGCTGAGAGGTCGAGGAGGATGAGGACTACTGTTTCTCCTTTGTCCAGTAGGGTGCAGATGCCATCTGTTGCGGTGAGGAGGGTGGCTTCCATGCTGTGTTTTTTTCTGAAGCTGGATTGGGAGAAGTCAAGGATGTTGTGCTCTTCGATGAATGTGGCGAGTTGGCTGTTGATGGCTTTCTCGATGACTTTCACTGGGAATAGGAGCAGGGAGATGGGTCTGCAGTTTTTGAGGTCAGTGGGGTCTGCCGAGGGTTTCTTCAGGAGGGGGTTGACCTTGGGGTATTTCCAGTCATCGGGGAACGAGGCGGTCGCCAGGGAGCGGTTGATGGTGTGGCGGAGCATGGGTTCAATGGTGTCTTGCGGCTCTATTCAAGATGTGGTGGGGGCAGGGGTCCGTGGGGGCCCCGGAGTGGATTGACTTCATCGTCTTCAGTGTGTCTTCGGTGGTGAGGGCTGTCCAGTTGTCAATCGCTGGCTTCAGGGTGTCGGGGTAGTTGGTGGGGGTTCAGTGTGTTGGTTGTCTTCGTCGAAGTTGTTGTAGATGCTCTTAATTTTGTGGTGAAAGAAGGTGCTGAGTTTGTCGCAGAGGTCTTGTGAGGGAGGGATGTCAGTCAATTCGCTGGTGGGTTGGGTGAACCCCTTGATGATGTTGAAGAGTTCTTTGCTGTTGTGTGCGTGTGTGGAGATTCTGTCTTCAATCGCTTTTTTCTTCGTTTTTCTGATGAGTTGGTGGTGGGCGTTGGTCGTGGCTCTGAAGTTGTTGTGTGCTTCTATGGATTTGGTGTTCCTCCAGGCTTTTTCGAGGTGGCGGCAAGTGCGTCCGGACTCTCGAAGTTTGTGGTAAACCAGCTGGCTTTCTTGGCATGGGTGTTGTTGTTTTTCTTGCGGGGGCTATGGTGATAGCGCTGTCAGAGATCTATCTGTGCAGGGTTCGGGCTGCGATGTTAGGGTCGTCGTTTTCTGCGATGGTTGGGATGGAGTTGCTGAGTAAGGGGGTGAGCTGGTCGTCAGTGATTCTGGTCCAGTTTCTTCGTGGTAGCAGGTGCTGGTGTCTGTGGATGGTGGGTGTTCTGAAGGTGTAGTGGACGCATCAGTGGTCATTCCATGGGATTTCGGTGGTGTAGCTGAAGGGGATGGATTTTCCTATTGTGAAGAGGAGGTCGAGGGTGTGTCCTGCTGTGTGCGTGGTTTCGGTCACGATTTGGCGGAGTCCAATGTTGTGGAGGTTGTCCAGGAGGGAAGTGGTGCTGGGTCCAGTTGGTTGTCGAGGTGGAAAATGAGGTCTCCCAGCAGGGTGTAGTTGGTGGATGTGATGGTATGTGGGGAGATGATGTCCATGATGGAGTTTCCGAATGGTCTGCTGGGTCCAGGGGGTCAGTAGATGAGGGTTCCTCAGAGGGTGGTGGTAGGGCTGGTCAGTATCTTGAAGTGTAGGTGTTCCATCATGTCTGAGGGCTCGTCAGGGAGTGTGCTCAGGCGGTGGGTGGATATGTGGACGATGGCAATTCCTCCTCCCGGGCGGGTGTAGTGGTCCTTCCTGGAGATCTTGTATCCTTAGGGAACGGCGATGGAGAAGTCTGGTCCGGAGGTGCTGTTGGTCCAGGTTTCGGTGACAAACGCTATGTCGGGGGCTGTTGCAGGGATTCTGCACATATACAGAACTATGCGCAGGAAACCAGGACCTCAGTGTGTAGTGGTGTACCAAAAACCCACCTACAGCGAAGCTACCAATGATTAGACATCCTAGAACATGTAACTCAGATACTCCCAGGAATCACAGGTGCAAGAACACTCTTTCGTTCACTCACTCATACTTGTCCACAAGTTGAGTAATCTGAGACACAGTATAGTTTAAAATGTTTATTTTAACTAACGTGCTCTATAACGCAGTATACAAGCCAATACTAACAGCAAAATGCATAAACACAAGATAGTAAGCTTAGTTACAATTCCATAGAAAATAAACAGGGATATCGTTCTATAAAGATAGTAGGAAAAGGACTACCGTGCTTTGCCACCCTCCCCGTGCTAGGAACGAGTTTATTATAGAAATAGAAGACCTCTGGGCTTTGTCAGGGGGGACCCATACCTCTAGGATTAGACGCAAACGTTTACATCTCCGTTCAAGCACAGCTCTTCTCTCTGGAAAGGTATTCTTGAAGTGCCTAACATGCATGCAATGCCTTATTAAAAGCACTCGATTTTCAGTAGTGCAGCTGTGTGTGTGTAGTATGTCTAACATGCATGGGACTTGTGAGAAGTTGGCCTGGTATATGCTGTCCACTAATTATAGTGGGCACCTTGCACCAGTCCAAACATTCCCTTATTGATGATAGGTTAAAGACATCCTTTATTCAAAGCTATCCTAGTGGTAGCTATGGAGAGCAGCCTTAAGGCTAAGTCTTGAAGGAATGTAAAGCAGCTTGTTTTATCAGTCTATAATCTCTTGAATGGCTAAGTGAAAGACAACCACACCAGGTATATATGTATTTATTTCTAAACACACCCTACTAGTCTCTTTATGAGGCTAGAGTTCCAAACACATAAGTTACACTTCAAATATTACAGTAAAATAGCACAAATCGACATTAGGCCCTAGGGGCGAGCCAAACCATATACTAAAATAGTGGTATAAGAACCACGATTTAACTAGACACAAGGCCTAGAGCCTGTAGAATTGCTGGGACCCCAAGGAACCACCCAAGGTAGTGACACAGGGGATCCACGAGGGCCACGTGCAGTGTGAGAACACAACTGCGAGCTCCCGTTAGCTTCTATGGGGAAAGTCGCGGTTAGATTTTTAAAGATTAGGGACACTTAGAGATGAACTAGGACCAAACCCTTTTGGACTTAGGAAGTTCTAGGGTCAACACCCACGGGAGCACTGGAGTACTCGAGTTACCTCACCCAGGGTAGCCGGGTGCATAGGTGTCAAATGGCCTCGGGTCGCGTTGTCGTTTTCAGTGGGAGCTGGTGAAGAAGTGCTGCTGCCGGGAAGATGCGAAGTGTCCGAAGAGATCCAAGCCTGGATCGAAGTCGAGAAGAACCTGTAAGCAGAGGGGACAGAATCTGGGTCACTAGCCAGTGACCAGAGGCACGATAGGTGAATGCCCAACGATGTCGGGTGATTTCAGGGGAAGAAGGTGAAGCTTGACTTTTCAGCCACGAGGACCAGGAGGTGTCGAGGATGACCAGGAGCTGGATTCGAGCTGTCCCACGAAGGATGTCGAGTGCTGCAGCGTCGGTGCCTGGATAGGACACAACAAGCCTTGGCAACAACAACCCACGCAGAAAGGATAAAGATGCTTCGGTGCAGACCAGTAAGGTCTGAGGGACTCACAACGTGGTGGGGAGTCAGGGCACGTCTGGAGGACCAGGGAAGCCCAAAGGAAATCAGAGTTGCCTTCACATGGACCCACCAGTCGACGGACCAGGGATAGCGAAGTAGCCTCGAGTGGAAATGCAAGAAGCGGGCTCACAGAACACTCAAGGAGTGTAGGCCCACAATCATCGGTGCAGATGGTGTGCGGGGTGTGGGCTATAAGTAACCCAAAGCACGACTTCGAGAGACGTTGGGAAGTTAATGCACTTGCAAATGTGCACGTGACCAGGAGTTCCGGTTCCACGTTTCTCACGAGTGCTGCGGGTCTCAGCTTTGCTGGAGACCCGGGTCAGCCTCTGAGAAGTCTGGAAATCCTCTTCCTGGGCTGCAGATACTTCAGAGTCTGTCGGGAGCATTGGAGATGCAGACCAGCAAAATGCTTTGTTGGTACCTGCCAAGCAGGGGTGTCACTCCTTGACCCCAAGGGAGATTTCTTCAGTCCTCTAATCTTCAGTAGAGCGTCGAAGTTCCAGGATTCAGGTGCAGAGTTTCATCCAGGGATATCTAAAGTCCTGTTGCCAGGGGTTCCTTACTTATACCTAAGAAAGGGGTTGGACTAACTCAGGGGACCCACCTATGGGAGGGTTTGGAAAGAGGGGTGCTACACCCATTTCCTTTGTCTAGTTTTGCGCCAGAGCAGGGGCTGGTAGCCCCTGAACCGGTTTGAGCTGGACTATGTACAGGGACACCAAATGTGCCCCCAGTGCAGGACTTCAAAGCACACTGGGAGTACTCCCACCCATCCCCAATACACATCAGCCTGTCTGGGAGGTGGCTGTACCTTCCTGTGAAAGGAAACCTATTGTCCAGGCCTCTCCTGCCAGAGTTTCGGTCAGCAGCAGGAGGCCAGACCCGTGTCTGTGGCTGCAGCATCCATTTTGTGATGCCAGGGCTCTTTTAAGTTGGTACCGGGTATACCGGTGCTGTCATGTCTCTCCCTCTAGGAGGGTGGGATCATACTCCCACACCAGTGGTGTGGGGGTATGATTCCAAGGTGCTTGACAGAAAACACGACATGTTTCTGTGCAGCCAGTCCAAAGTTAGCATTTACCGTTTGGTTATAATGCACTTAAGAGTATATGGTCAGGCTGCACCACTGTCAACCTCGGAGGATAGATTCCGAAGGCTGCAGAGGGGCTCAACTCATGCCTGGGCACCCTCTCACATATAACCAAGCACCCTACCTTCAGGATTGATAAGGCCTGCCATAGGGGTAACTGATAGTTTTCTATGTGCAGTGATAGGTGAGATATAGTGAACCTATATCTCTTTAAGGGTTGCATGCACCACCTTACCCAGGCTTCAGTAGCAGACTTGTGGTGTCATTTTGGATGGCTTCCCAGGGGTGGCATAATACATGCTTCAGCCCCTGGTAGGCCTCTGGGGTACCTATGCCCTGGGTACATAGTATACCATATACTAGGGACTCAGAAGAGTACCCCAGAATCAAATCTGGAGTGTACCTAAAGTACATGGAATCAATTTAGAAGAGAAAGCATATAGGCCGGGGACCTGAATAGCAGGTTCCCAGTCAAACTAAGTCAAAAACCATCAAAACACCAGGAAAAAAATGGGGGCAACCATGTAGTCAGATTCCACCTTCCTACATAACACCCCCCAAACCAAAGGAGATAAGGCTAACCTTGGCCAGTTGAGCCTTTATTGACTAAGTGGCCATATAAGGAAGTACCTGCACTAGCATGGTTACCCCCTGTCTTATGGTCCACTAAGCTATCCCTCACCCTAAGGGTATGAGAGGGTCTCCACCATGGGGAATTACTACCCATGGTGTGTTTTGGTAAAGTAAAAGGCTGGTGAGGTGTCTGAGTAGGGAAGTGAGGCCCTAATAAAGTTGATCTCAGCTTCCTCAGATCACTGGTCACCATGTACTGGTGTAAAAGCTGTTTTTGACAATTATTAAGGATCTGCTCTCTCATAATCAAATTGTACAATCCTATAAAGTCATGCACCTTGCTGCCATGTATCCAACCTTCCAAAGCCTTAGTAGAACAATCTACAAAGTCAACTCAGTCTTGAGTCTGAGCCTTTTGGGTGTCTCTGAACTTCAACGTATACTGTTCAGTGGTTAGGCCAAACCCATCAATCAGAGCACTCTTCAAGACCTTGTAATTGTCAGCATCCTCTTTTCTGACAGTGAGAAGATTATCTCTGCCTTTGTCTGCAAAGGAGAGCCACAAGATTGCTGCCCACTGCTCCTGGGGAACCCTTTGTACTTTACAGGCCCTTTCCAGTGCAGTGATCAATTTATGGATGTCATCCCCACTCTGGTAGGGAGGGACAATCTTATTTAGGTTTCTATGGTCATGGGACCTTTCCTTATCACTAGGGATGTTGCTGCCACCATGAGACTCTAGTCCCATCTTTTTTCTAGCTCTGTAGAGCTCTAGAGACTCCATTTCTAGGGCTATCTGCTGCTTTTTGATTTTAAGATTTTAAGCTGGGCTTCCTCATACTTCAGCAGTCTCCCTCTCCTCTCCTGGGAGGTTTCCCTCCTATGAGCAGAGATAGAGGTCCCTATAGATGAACCAGAATGGTAGACTCCACTGAGGGAGATCTAGACCTTCGAGGCCCACCACCAACTCTTCCAGAAGGGACAAAGAGGGGACCATTATGGCCCTCCCCCTCATCTTCCAGGGGAGCTGGATTATAAAGGTCAAGATCATTGTCATCTTCCTGGTCAGCATTAGAGGTCAGGTCATGGGGAATTTCACCCATAGGCCCTTCCTCAGCTGCTGCCCAACCCATTCTGCCTACCCCTTCAGACTCTATAGGTCTTCTGAGATCATCCAGCCTGAGTACCTCTATGAGGTGTTGGGTGGTTGGACTTTTGCCTGTCTTCAGTCTCCTAGTACTACATAATGCTCTCAATTCCAAGAATGGGAGGTTATCATACTTGGAGAGAAGAAGCCCATTTTCTTCTGGCAGGGACCCACTGGTTCCTGGCCTTGAAGATATTACTAGTGAGGTGTGGTGTATTGCGCTACCTACTGTATTGTGGCCTACTAAACTATCTTGAGTTGTATAAAGGGTGTGCTAGGCCTTTAACACACAACTCTAAGTTTAGTAGAACTTACTGTATTCTAAAGCTTGTATTATATGTACCTTGGGTACCATTAGTGGTTTTCAGTAAGTCACTCAATTGATATTATCTGGTGAAACAATAGCAAGCTGGAATCCACAAGCTGCACACCAATGTGAAAAGTTGGCCTGGAATATGCTGTCCACTAATTATAGTGGGTACCTTGCACCAGTCCAAACAACCCCTTATTTTTTTTTTTTTTTTTTTTTTTTGGAAAACCTTTATTTAACAGTATGTGCAGACAAATACGGGCCTACAACCCGCAGGCCGGCCTCGACAATAAAAGGCACATCAGCAAGCAATGATACAACTCAGCAGCATATCAGTACAAACACGAATAGACCAAGTTACGTTATACACAATTGTGCCGCCGAGCGCCAGGATGATGAGGTTTAATTTTTATAAAGTCTTGAAATAAGTCCATAGCAACAGGTCTGGAAGGATCCGAATCAGAGCAATGCAGTTAGGACTATAGTGGGCAACGATCATCAGAAGAGTCAGCAAGCATTATCCGTAAGGTAATCAATCGCACTCAATGAAATCAGGATAGGAAAGAAGCATATCACATGACGATCCCCAAGCACTACCCACAAGTTCCCAATCCTCCCATCGACCCAAGAAATAAGAAAGGAAAGAGCAAGCGAGAAAGGTAAAGAGTAGAAAGGGAGAAGAAAAAAGAGAAAAGAAAGAAAGAAAAAGGAGGCCCATAGAAAAAAAAACCAATAAGGAAATATACCCCCCACCCTACACGCATGCAGAGGCTACGGCCTACCCCCCCTAGCAGTGTGTCTGTCGCCCCAAAAGAGTACCCGAAATGTAGGAGAAGAGAAAGAGAAGAAAAAGAAAAAGAATGTCACGGTTGATCGGAGGAGGGCCAAGGATCTATTCAATGCAAGCAAAATCGTTACCCGCGGTCACCCAACCCCAGGCCCCGACCTAACACCCATGCTACATGTACCCCCAACAGTCACAAGTCCCAGTCCCAGCCATATACGTATCAATGTGCAACAAGAAAAACCCCCTTCCTCAGCCTTGGCCCCTTCGAATCTGCAGTCCAACAGAATCCAATTGCAGTACAGCCAACCTGGACGGGATGGGCCACCATGGAGTCCGTTGCAGAAGTCGAGGTGTAAGAGACAAGTCAAACTGGAGTGAAGCTCGATAGTAAAGGACCACAGAATGCGCCACTGCTATGCCGTGGCTAGTACAACAGGGAGCAGGACGATGCATAAGTTCCAGAGTAGCGGCCGGCCGATGTACAGGAAGCAAGTCCAGGAGGACGCTCAGAAACGTGGCACCAAAGGACAAAAGAGATGGGCAAAACGGCGTCTGAGACACAAGCTCCGGCCATACCAAGGGAGCAGTATTGTCAGACTCCTCCAGGGCAGAGCCAAAGAGTACCGCAGCGGGCACTGGGACACGTCCCCCCGTCACTGCCACATACCTCAACTCGGGTGATCCACCGACAGTCGACTGAAGATGTGGCTTATCATGCCGCACTGGAGGGTCATCGTGGCCAGCTGAAAAAGTCGAATCAAACCGGTCCCCCAAACGAGTGGCAGAGTCGTGGAAGGCCAACCGCAGGTCCTCCAGTGCTGCCAGGATGTCGTGAAGCCCCAGCGGTGGATCAAGGATGGAGGGTGCTGTTGCGTCCGCCATCTTAGGCAAGCAACCATCGAGCGCCCCGGGAAGCAAGCCCCCTTCACCAGCCATCGGTATCTGGAAAGTGATGAGCTCTCAGCGGGGCCCTGGTGGTGCAGAAAACGTGGAGGCAGCCGGTCGTGGAGAGGCTTCAAGGACAAGGGAATCTGTGGTGCAGGGAAACCCACCGGCAAAACCAGGGTTTCCGATGCGGAAGATGGCGTCCGCTGCTGTAGGCTGCAACAAAGAAGCGATCCCGGCCCTCTCCCAGCTGGGCCGGGATACAGTATACGGGAGCCGGATACAATGTTGCGAGCGGGGCGCGCTGGGCAGCCGAGCATGGAAAAAGCTGCTGTGAGAATCCCAGCGCCGCGCTCCAGGTCCGGTGCACCGGCTCCTCCCTCTCCACAGCGGCCGCTGCTATCGTTGTCGCCGCCGGCCGTCCCCACTAAACAATGGCCCGGCTGCGACCGCTTGGAAGGCCGGAATGGAAACCGGGGCGCAACTCCGCCGGGGCAGCTCCGTTCTCGACCGGAGTCACAGTAACGTGGTCAGGAACGTGGCGCAGGTAAGCGTAGGGCTCGGAGGCGCAGGATTCTTGCCAGGATATCGACGAAGGGCGCAAGGGTCGGCGGAGCCGAGGAGCTAGGCGGCCATCTCGGCTGCAGGCTAGGCTCCTCCTCCCAAACAACCCCTTATTGATGATAGGTTAAAGACAACCTTTATTGAAAGCTATCCTAGTGGTAGCTATGGAGAGCAGCCCTACAGGCTAAGTCTTGAAGGAATGTAAAGCAGCTTGTTTTACCAGTCTATAATCTCTTGAATGGCTAAGTTAAAGACAACACACCAGGTATATATATAAAATATATGTATTTATTTCTAAAAACACCCTACTAGTCTCTTTATGAGGCTATAGGTCCAAACATATAAGTTACACTTCGAATATTACAGTAAAATAGCACAAATACACGTTAGGCCCTAGGGGCGAGCCAAACCATATACTAAAATAGTGATATCAGAACCACAACTTAACTAGACACAAGGCCTAGAGCCTGTAGAATCGCTGGGACCCCAAGGAACCACCCAAGGTAGTGACACAGGGGACCCACGGGGCCGTGTGCAGTGTGAGAACACAGCCGCGAGCTCCCGTTAGCTTCTATGGGGAAAGTTGCGGTTAGATTTTTAAAGATTAGGGACACTTAGAGATGAACTAGGACCAAACCCTTTTGGACTTAGGAAGTTCTAGGGTCAATACCCACGGGAGTACTGGAGTACTCGAGTTACCTCAACCATGGAAGTCAGGTGCATAGGTGGCAAATGGTGTTGGGTCGCGTCGTCGTTTTCACTGAGAAGTCTGGAAATCCTCTTCCTAGGCAGCAGATACTTCGGAGTCCAGTGGGAGCTTCGGAGATGCAGACCGGCAAAATGCTTTGTTGGTGCCTGCCAAGCAGGGGAGTCACTCCATGACCCCAAGGGAGATTTTTTCAGTACTCTAAACTTCAGAGTGTCGAAGTTCCAGGATTCAGTTGCAGTGTTTCGTCCAGGGATTTATAAAGTCCTGTTGCCAGGGGTTCCTTACTTATACCTAAGAAAGGGGTTGGACTAACTCAGGGGACCCACCTAGGGGAGGGTTTGGAAAGAGGGGTGGCTACACCCATTTCCTTTGTCCAGTTCCGCGCCAGAGCAGGGGCTGGTAGCCCCTGAACCGGTTTGAGCTGGACTATGCACAGGGACACCAAATGTGCCCCCAGTGCAGGACTTCAAAGCACTCTGAGAGTGCTCCCACCCAGCCCCAATACACATCAGCCTGTCTGGGAGGGGGTTACACCTCCCTGTGACAGCATTTCTATTGTCCAGGCCTTCCCTGCCAGAGTTTCAGTCAGCAGCAGGAGGCCAGACCCGTGTCTGTGGCTGCAGCATCCATTTTGTGATGCCAGGGTTCTTTTAAGTTGGCACCGGGTATACCGGTGCTGTCATGTCTCTCCCTCTAGAAGGGTGGGATTATACTCCCACAACAGTTACTGGTGTGGGGGGCATGATTCCAAGGTGTTTTACACCAAATACGACATATTTCCGTGCAGCCAGTCCAAAGTTAGCATTTACCGTTTGGTTAAAATGCACTTAAGAGTATATGGTCAGACTGCACCACTGCCAACCCTGGAGGATAGATTCCGAAGGCTGCAGAGGGGCTCAGCTCATGCCTGGGCACCCTCTCACATATGACCAAGCACACTACCTAAAGGATTAATAAGGCCTGCCATAGGGGTGTCTGATAGGTTTCTATGTGCAGTTATAGGTGAGATATAGTGAACCTATATCTCTGTAAGGGGTGCATGCACCACCTTATCCAGGCTGCAGTAGCAGACCTGTGGTGTCATTTTGGAGGGCTTCCCAGGGGTGGCATAATACATGCTTCAGCCCCTGGTGGGCCTCTGGGGTACCTATGCCCTGGGTACATAGTATACCATATAATAGGGACTCAGAAAGGTACCCCACAATCCAATCTGGAGTGTACCTAAAGTACATGGAACCAATTTAGAAGAGAAAGCAGATAGGCTGGGGACCTGAATAGCTGGTTCCCAGCCAAACTAAGTCAAAAACCATCAAAACACCAGGAAAAAAATAGGGGCAACCATGTAGTCAGATTCCACCTTCCTACAGGACTGACCAAAGCAGATTAATGAGAGACATTGTTTTTCGACCTTGAACACGATGTGCAGACGAGACCCACAGAGTACAGCAAGACACGTGAAAGGTAGACGGTTCTCATGTGGACGAGCACAAGCACTGGTTTTGCGAAAACATAGCCATGTAGAAACTTGTGCAAAAGCGGCAACATGGCAGCCAAGCATTCACTAATGTATGCTAACTTAGCAATGTCCGCAGTGAATCCCGTATCCTCACTACAGGTGGTGCTGTCGAGGAGGTCCCAGATTTCTGTGGTGTGTTTGTGGAGGGATCGGACTTTGAGCAGGATGCATTACAGGGTCTTCGGTTCGGGTGTGTTCTTGCGGTCGGGTTGTGCTGGGTCTGTGTTCCATGGTGGTGCTGTAGGTTTGTCGGCAGCGGTGACAGCTGAAGGGTCCGTGGGTGCCGGCTGGTAATGCTAGTGTGCAGTTTTTGTTGCGTCCTGGGTTGAGTGCGTGGAGTGCTGCTGGGTGGTAGCGTTGGCAGGGCAGAGGTCCAACGTTCCTGGCGCTGGTCGCGGACGGGCGCAGATGGGCTTGCCTTTGGCGCGCCAGCAGGGCGGACACCATTAAGTAGGGGTCGGGGAAGGCTGGACAGCTGGGAGGCGGGATCAGGGAGGGGAGCTGAATTGGGCTGGTCGCGCTGGTCGTGCTGGGGGAGGGGCCGCGGGAGCAGCTGCGGCGGGGAAAACAGGTGGAAAAATGGAAAAGGAGGAAGAAAAAGGAAGAAAAGAGCACAAATAATCTGACCGGTCTGCTGATCCTGGGCTCCCACAGACTCTAAAAGACTCAGCAACACAGGTGGTGGTTCTACTTATCCCTTGAGACCTGCCCTGTCCTCTCACCAAGATTAAGGCCAGTATCCCTTGTCAGAGCTGCAGGAATCGAACCCCTGTGCACAGCGTCAACTTGCTGTTGCAAAGGCTTGTTGGCTTCCTTCTATCAAGATCTTCAGGTTCCCAGTAGCCCCCACCTCTAGCAGCTAATTTGATGAAGATCTTTGTCCTCATCACATCACTTGCACTGTGGGCCTGCATCTTTGGTGAGCTGCTCAAGGTCCTCTTGCGACTCCAGTGCCTCTGGCCTGTGGGTCCTGTTGAGGCTCTTCTTTGATTTCTGTGGACTCCCCTGGTTGCTTGGGGCCTGCCCTGACTCCCCTGCTTGTGGTGAGTCTCCTGAACCTTGCTGGTCCCAACACTGCACCTTCTTTGCATTCCACATTGTATGCAGTTGCCAAGGCTTGTTGGTGCTCCCAACGGACACCGAAACCTCAACCCTCGACATCCAACATGGGACAGGTTGTGAACAGCTCCTGGTCTTCCACAGCATCGGCAGGTCCTCACAACTGCAGCTCCAAGGTCACCATCATCTCTTCTGCAGAATCCAACATCAGTGGGCACTCGACTTCTGTGCCCCGTGGTCACTCCTGAGTTGCCTAGACTTTGTTCCCTCTGCTTGCTTCACTTCGAATCAACCTTGGGATTCCTCCAGACACTTTCACCTTCTCCAGCAGCGGCATCTTCCTGAAGTCTCCCATTGAGTTTGACAACAGTTTTCGACGCCACTTCACACCTCTGCACCCGGCTTCCATGGTGTAGGTATCCTGGTTCCTAGGGTATACATTGGTGGGATGGCTCTCCAACCTCTTGTCTTCCACAGGGTTTCTTCAGGGTCTGTTGGGAAGGGTTCTTCTTCTTTAAAATTGCAACCGCGATTTACATGCTGATTTGTACTGAGAACACGGTCGTGTTCCCACACTGTACACGACCTGCGTGGGGCTCCTAGATACTCACCTTGGGTGGTTGCTTGGGTCCCTGGCACTTCTACGTCCTCTGGGTATAGTCTTGACTCGATTCGTGGTTTGCATACCACTATTTAGTATATGGTTTTGGATCCCCCTGGTGACCACTGTGTATTCGGTGCTACTTAATTGTTTCTATTGAAATGTATTGTGTGCATTGTATATAGCTCCAACTAGGAGATATCTGGGTGTGTTAGTGAATGTCTTATAATAAATATATATTTTTATAAATACACTGTGTGGTTCTTTTTCTCTTAATGTATACCAATAAGGTTATGTTCTGGTAAAACAAGCTGCTTTCCACTCCTGGACCAAGCCTGAAGGCTGCTCTCCACAGCTATCACTTAGAGAGCGTTCTAAGGTTGTCTAAAACCACTAAAATCACAATAAGGGTTGTAAGGATTGGTGCAGAGTGCCCACTTACATAAGTGTGCATCATATACCAAGCCAGTCTCTCACAGACTGTATCACACGAAGTGAGCACTTGGAATGCTAAGTTAAGACACAGTCTCTGTCACAGTTTTGTACTGACTGGTTTCTTAAATAGTTCAAGAGCTGAAGCAGTGCTATTTTATCACCTTAGACAGTGGTAAATATTTGCCCATCACAGGAACTTTAAAAGGCATGTGCTGCTTTTGAGTGTAAATGTATTAGCATTTGTTGACATATCTAAAGTACACCACAGAATATAATACACTGAAATACACAAGGCAACAGAACAACACAATTTAAACATAATGGCACAACAAAACAGTCTAAATACAAAGAAAACAAAAATCACAGTACAATGCAGCAATGTTGCATTCAATAATGCAGCACAAAAACGCAGCTAAAAAGAACAATACCAGAACACATCACCAACACAACTAAATGCCACACAACAAAAATATGCACAAACATTTTGTAACCCTTATCACCTCAAGAAATCTGCTTTCATAATACAGTGGAAAACGTGCTTGCACCAAGTATGGCCTTAATTTGCCACCAAGGGCAGGAATAGCGCCTTTCAAAAAGGTTTTGTGATCTGTACCCTTAAATTTCTTTGATAAACAGTAGATAAGTATTTATGTAGCTGGTAAGAACAACATCAGAGGGAACAACAGTGACATTTAAAAGCTACCCCTGTGCCTCTTTAAAACAAATCTGAACACACTGACTCCAGAGCAAGTCCGTTGTGTCCAAAAAATCAACTTTAACTGGAATATCTTGTTATATCTAAAGTTTACAATACTTACCCAGTGCTCTCAGTTTTTGTGATTAGTATGCATTGTATCTGCTTAAAAGTGGTTCAAAGCATAAGATAAACCAGAAATATGAAACTGCATCTGCAATTTACTAGCATGAGCATGCTTTTAGAGACTTTTTTCATGAGGATTGTCCCGTGGATGCAATCCAATGCTCACTTGAGCGTTTTTTTTGTTTGTTTTCATTTGTGTCGCTTTCAGCACTTAGAACCAGGCTGCTATAATCCTTTCAAGCAGGGTTAAGTGTTTGCTTTTGGTTCTTAAAATAGTTTTTGTTTCACTGTAATGAAGATGCCTGCATTAATATTATGTACCAGTAAACCTGTGACACTAAAGCCCTGATTTCAATCATGGCGGTCTTACCACTAGACCACCATGGTGGCAGTCCCAAAAACACAGATGACTAGTCAGTGTTATCACCTGCTGTATTGAGATTCATGCTGACTGGGCCACAGTCTGCATTGACGGAGTGTTGCCTGCCATGGTCACACCTCACAGCTTACACTCTGCTGACGTGGTGAACTTCTCAGCTGGCAATTAGCACTCCGTTGCCGTCAGCGTGGCAGGATTGTGCCGAGCATATTTATATGCCACAGTTGAACTGGTGGTGGGTCTCCTGGTTGCTGTTTCCCGATGGCGGGATACTGTCGTGGGACACATCCGAATGTACTATTCCTGTGGCCATTGGATGTTTGCAAAATACACACACCTGATGTCTGTTGGCTAATTGCCTTCACCTGCATATCACCCAATACAACACACCCCATTTCAGATCATGATCCTTTGCCACTCCACAGCAGTACTACCCTGCAGATGACCCAGAGGACACAGGTACCTGTAGTCATCAGAGTCATCAGAGTAGAGCCACAATTATTTGGAGCCAAAGTCCAACATACAACCATTGCACAGAAAAGGCAAATGTGGACCAGAATAGTTGACAGAGTGAATGCTGTAGCTACAAACATGCGCACACAAGAGGAGATTAGGAAGCAATGCAACAACTTGCAGGGAAGAGTCCATACCCTGGTCTCCAAGCACCATCTGGAGGCCAGGCAGACTGGTGGTGGTTCACCAAGGCCCCCTTTAAATCTGCACCCCTGGGAGGAGAAAGTCTACCAGATCCTGCACCCTGAAAGCTTGATAGGAATCCCTGGTGGAATGGAGACTGTTAAGTTACACTTCTCAATGTGTCACTAAACCCAAATCTCCTTTTTGCTTTTAATGTAGCTCCTGCCAATGTGTTTCCTACCTTTTTCAAACATAGAAACCTAGATATATTTGCAGCATCTGCTAACTTGTTGGTAGGGATGTGTTTTGTTATGTTTAGGATTACAGGTCTCAATCTCTATCACATTCCACAAGCAATGGTGCTTGTAAGTGTGTCTACACCAGATAACAAGCTTCACATATCTGTTTCCTTTTCTAAATGGTATCCCTCCTTTAAATATATATCATCATTAGGTATGGTCAACTTACAATTTAGCAAGTCGTGTTAATGTTACATTGAAATGACTGTAACTACCATGATGCCTTGTTTCTGTTTTGTGAAAATAAGATTCCAATGCCATATTTGTTAGTTCTCTCTTTACTATTATGTATCCACATCTGTTAAACTGACAAGTATTCATCAATTCCGACGTGATGCTTTCTCATGAAATGTAGTTGGGGTCAAAGTATGATGTCGTCCATTGCTTGTTATGGAATAGAAATTATTTTATTTGTCTCAATATTCAAACTGTGTTGATTTACAAATGTTAAGATATGACCTTTGGTATGCAGAATACAAGTGGTGGCCTCCAAAATTGTACTCTGCAATGTTCATTTGATGACCAATGACAAACATCCTTCTAGGTTGTGTCTTTGCCAGATAGGTAGCCTGCTAGGCTTTTGAATGTGTTTTCACATTCCTCACCTCAACTTTGTTGTGTCCAATATTTGGTATATCTCATGTATACTTTCTAACTCCCATTTTTCATTTTCAGGACATCTTCCCACCTGTTGATGTAAAGCTGTTGTGTGGAATTCAAACTGTTTGTGTAAATCATTGCAATACTACTGAAGGGATAAATTATTACATTCTTTTCCTTTCATGTTGCTTTAGGCATTATCTACAAAGTTTTACATATAAAATCCAGGGTTTTGCAATTTGGTGTTTTTCATACACAATCAATAGGTTCAACTGCAAGGCCACATGGGCCCACAGCTGCAGCTGAGGCAGGCTCCACTCTAGCCGAGGATCAAGTCTCCAGGGAGGACTCCACTGATAATCTGGATCGGCAGAAGGACGCTAATTCATCTGGTCAGCCTGGTTGCACGGCTCCAGTGAGCCTCACTTAGCTCACAGCTACACCTCCCACCCCAGCTGAGACAACACCACAGGCAATTGTTGCCTCTACATCCTGTGTCCCAAGCACTAGCACGACCATCTTGTGTTATGTTATATTAGTTAGGTTTTGATATAGCAAACAATTCATCCCCGAAGGGACATCTCAGCTCTCTAACAGCCGGGCGACGAGAGGGCAGCTAGTTAGAACAGCCACATATTGAGATTTTTTTTTAAACTAGAAAAACTAGGACATGCACGAATAGAGGGGGCTTATTCCAGTGATGCGGGGCGAGATAGGAAAATGCCCGGCCTCCATATTTTGACGTGCAAATGCCTCGAGGATGTAGCAGAAGTTGAATTTTTGATCAGAGATTCCTGTCAGCGAGGTATGGGGTAAGTCTTTCCTAGACATACTTTGGGCCTGGGACCGCCATAGATTTATAAATGAGGCAAAGGAGTTTGAACAGTGCTCTCTTTTAATAGGGAGTCAGTGGAGTGCTCTAATTGTGGGGGCTGACAGAGTACGTGGAGGCAGGTTGTTAACCATTCAGGTGGCGATGTTTTGAACAACTTGCATTTTAGCCAACAGAGATTTATTTATGGCAAGGAACAGAGCATTGCCGTAATCCAGGTTGCTGAAGATTCATGCCAGGATTAGTGTCTTCCGGGAACCTAAAGGAACCCATTGAAAGACTTGTGCCCCCCAGTCCTGCCTGGCGTTCAGCCACCACTGAATACTGTCCAGCCAGAACCCAGTGGGAGTAGGCAGACAGGCTCAAGAGCACAGGGTGGGGGGGTAGTATATGTGGGAGGGAACCTGTGGACCAGGACAGGTGAGGCCACTGAGATCACTATTATCCAGGCCACTAGTGACTGCATCTTGGGAGCCAGCCAATAGTCCGAAGACCTTATGGGCCAGCTCATCAGCGAGCTCTGAGAGATAAAGCAGCTGCAAAGGGAGCACAATCTCCAGATGGAGAAACAGAACTCCAATTTGGTCTCCCTGACTGGGGTGCTGTAGGACATCCTCACCCACATGTGCAGGGCTTTTCCTTTTTGTGGCCCAACACCACCTTCCCTCAAGCCCAAGAACATTTGCGGCAGCTACAGAAAGGGAGGCCCTGCCACAGGAGGAACTCCCTGTAACCATCCCAGTCGCAGCAGTTGTGGATCCCACCCCCGTACCCTGTGGGGGAGGAAACGTCCACCCAGACCATGATCGGAGAGGGAGGCAAGACATCCACCACCACTAAGAAATCCTGCACTTAATTTCCTCCAGTGTGTGCCTAACATTCACTCTGTCAGCTATTTATGGACACATTCACCTTTTCTGATGCTAGATGTGTATTGCACATTGGACTTCAAACAAATCTGGCTACACAATACTTGTTTCATCTATCATGACTGAGTATTTCATATTTTGTTTGGTTGTTTCTTTTCACCCTCATTCATTTGTTTTTGTTTCGGTCAATAAAACCCCAAAATACAAACATCAAAGACAGCTGTTGTATTCCTTTTTTCCATTTCTTGTCAGTTTACCCTCTATCATACAGTTTGTAATGTTAACCAATGCAATACAATGCTTGTCTATTCCAACATGATTTCTCTGTAGCCCACACATATGTCAGAAATGACGGAAACAAACCACAAATTAACCAATAGTATTTTATTGAACTGTAGCAAAGATTTGGTTATCATACTGTTCAAAAAATATTACAACACATGCATAACCCAAATATCTAAAACAGTCAGATTCAATAGGCAAATGGGATTGTTTATGTGCAGGACATCTTCCTGCACATAAACAATCATTTTTGGTGTTTTGCTCTTTCTATGTGTGTTGCAGAATGCAGCACACATAAAAAAAAGCAAAAACGAGGTGAAATAAAAGCATTTCACCTCGTTTCGTGCATTCTAACGCCTGCTCTTGCATGGCATTAGTTTTTGCGCTGCCTTAGATTTACAGATCCTTGTAAATCTGGGGCAGAATCAAAAAGCAATTGGTGTTGCAGTGGAACGCCCACAGCAACACCCATTGCATGCCCCTTTCACGCAGATACCTGCGTGAAAGGGTACCATATTTACAATGAGGCTTTAAGCCACAAAAAGTGGCCTAACGTCACTTTGTAAATATGGAGCAGGCCGTTGCGCCACAGGAACGTCGTTAAAAATTATGTTCCTTTGGCGCAATGCCCTTGTAAATATGCTTCTCTCTCTTTTTCCTGAAACTACAGGAGGTGCGTTCAGGCTGAATTATAGTACTATCAAAGAAGTGAAAAAACACAACTCAAGCTTCCAACTGGAACTGTGAGTAAACCATTGTACGAAAGGAGAGACTTTCCAGGAAGAAAAGGTTCATCACCGTCCACGAGTGAAAAGACAGTCCCGTAGTATGCATGGATATCAGAATAAATACCCCAGTGTAGCAATCGAGAAGATATGTGGGCACCAAATACAGTTTTAAAGGTTTGGTTCAGAAAATTAGGCCCTGATTACGATGTCTGGTGGACTTGCATCCGCCCAACACCGTTGCAGGAAAAGAACTGCCCAAACATGGGTCGCGGTTCCACAATCTCAATTAGGATGCGGCCGCACATAGTGCAGTCGGAAACTTCAATTTTTCAATGGGATCTTGCACGGCGGGCTGAAAATGCATGCAGAATAAGCTTCCATTGAAAAATGGAAGTTTGTTAACATTCCTGCACCATGTGGCAGGCACCTCATGGTGCCTGCCACTCAGTGCAGGGATGTTGAGGGGGGCACCATATACGAAGGGCCGGGGGAAGGGGGTCCTGCTTTCCGACAGCCTTTCCATGTCGGAAAGGCCAACATGGAATGGCTGTCAGACACCAACATCATAATCCCGACAGAGGAAACACCATCCTTAAGGGATAATGCTGCCTTTCCGACTGGACCGCATTGGATTCCCTCACAGGTTTAAACTCATACCTCTGTCATCCTAATATGGCAGACAGACTTTAAACCTACCATGTCAGATTGAAAGCCTCTGACCAGCGGTCGGAGGCTTTTTTGCCCCACATCATAATCGGGCCTTAGGTTGTTAATCGAAAACACAAATATCAGCATGAACGCAAAAGTGCTAACTATACCTTTTTCCTTTATTACTTCTTGTTAGAATAGGGTGCAATGTAAAACCTATTTAAAAAAAACATAAATAGAAGCAGTTTTCTCAAAACTTTCAATGTATTATTCAAATCCTTTAGTGTAAGGCAGTTTGTTGGGTGTGGTTTATACAATGGTATTGAAAACAGTTGGGATAAAATACAAAAGGCACACTAGGGGCACTGTCTAGTTAGTTGCTAAATTAGTGTCATAAAAGTATAATCCCAATTTACTATTTACAAAACAGCTAATGTATGTCTTCAGTCTTTGTCTGGTAATTTTTGACAGACTTCTGCAAGAGCCATAGTAACTTTTCAATGAGCTATTTTTATGTCAGATTGCAAATCACTAGAAAGGCAACGTGAACATATACATAGCTTTCGTGAAATCATCTGCAATGTTTGCAGATAGACAGAACTGGTATGTGAGCTCTTACCCAATTTAAATTCCATGTCTGAGGTGAGAACTATGGGCCCGATTCACAGAACTAACTTAAGACAAAATCCTAAACTTACTACCATTTTGGTATTCAAAGAAGCCACTTACTCATTTTGGTATTCACAGAAGGCACTTACTCATTTTGGTGTTTACAGAAGTTAGGAGTCCTAAGTTTAGGACTCCTAAATGCCTTCTGTGAATACTGAAAGTCTTAAAGTTAGGATTTTTCTCAGTCTAGGAGTAGTAATGTTAGGACTCCTAACTTTAGGACTCCTAAATGCCTTCTGTGAGTACCAAAAGTCTTAAAGATAGGATTTTTCTCAGTTTAGGAGTAGTAAAGTTAGGACTCCTAACTTTAGGACTCCTAAACTGAGAAAAATCCTAACTTTAAGACTTTCGGTATTCACAGAAGGCATTTAGGAGTCCTAAAGTTAGGAGTCCCAACTTTAGGACTCCTAAACTGAGAAAAATCCTAACTTTAAGACTCTCGGTATTCACAGAAGGCATTTAGGAGTCCTAAAGTTAGGACTCCTAACTTCTGTGAATACCAAAATGAGTAAGTGCCTTCTGTGAATACCGAAATGAGTAAGTGCCTTCTGTGAACACCAAAATGGTAGTAAGATTAGGATTTTGTCTTGTTAGTTCTGTGAATCGGGTCCTACATCTGAATTTCCAGCCCTGATGCCCAACACATTTTATGTGTAGTTATGTCTTTTTACTGTCTTGGTTGCTATTCACTCCTGAATATCCAGGCCTGATTGCCAAACCATTTTCTGGGAGTAGGTATGTCTTGATCCAGACTTCAATGTATCTTTCTCATAAATTCCCAGGAGTAGGACATGCTTACTCAATGAGAACACTGTTTGGTGATTCACGAACAATGCAATCATCCATGCTCCTAATATCATCACCTACTTGATGAACTCTTTATCAAAGAACCGTGGTTCTCATCACATTTTAAACATTTACTAAGTATCATTATCCTCGCATGCGATAACATTCAATCCACAAACTGTATATACAACAGGATGAGGAATCACCATTATTTATAAATCTACTTGACAATGCAGTCTAAGTGACATGGCATCAGCAAAATCATTTGGAGCACTTCACTTCTACTACAACAGCCACAATCTAGTGCAAGGACCGTATACCCATGAACTGGATGGACCACCTTGCCATCCCCTTCTCATCCTTGACACCAAGTTCCACTGAAAGGAGAAAAACAGATATATTGCTCTCTAAAGGGCTGACCTCTCTATTCCATCAAGAAAATCTTCTTTACTCAGACACATCTTTATCAGATGCCAACAAACTCCTTGCCATATATAGCACAGTCCTGATAAAAAACTTGTGGGACTTGTTGTACTACTGAGAACAAGCTCCACTAAAACCACTACTCTCACCTCTCTGGTACATTAAAGAACTCTCAGAGAACAAGTGAACCATGCACATATAAGAAAAGAAATCGAGGCAGAACAATGCCCCAACAACCAGTGGTGTAACAAAACTTGAGTGGGCCCTAAGGCAAGGTACAGGGTCCGGCCACTCCCGGGCTCACCACCTACCACTTTTGCTGAAGGGGCCCACAGAGCTGTGGGGGCTTTTGCTACGCCACTGCCAACAACCTTACTCAAATTATAGCTGGCCGATTCACATACTTGATTCTAAATCATTGGATTTATGGGAGTCGGTGTAGATATGACAATAAACATTGGTTTAGAAAAGAGCTAGAGGATATTTCACATGGACTTGGACATTCCAAGATTCAGACTGTGGTTTTGCATGCTCATAGCGCATCCCGCTGACCACGCAGATGGTGTCAATTACCACCAGGGATATTTAAATCGGGAGTTCCCAGTGAGGATTTTTTCGTCTGTCTGAAATCGATAGAAGAGATACTTTTGAGAGTGACCATGCTCATTAGTAAGTGCTTAGAAGCAAATAGCAGTGTCTGGATTTGTTGAGGGAGGATGTGGGGCACGCTATCCACTTTATCTGCACTAATTTTTGAGGTGGGATGTTCTGCACCACATGGTGATGCTGTCAAGGAGTGATATGGTGAAATCACTTAAACAAAACAAGTTTGGCCTGGTAGACCCCCAATGGATTTGGCAAATTTGATTCGGGAGAACTATGATTTATAGTTGTAATGTATATATCATGTAATACTTTCTTTATATAGTTGTTCCAATTTCATTTTGTGAAGTGACCGGGGCATCTCAAGGGTGAAATGGACTAAAATATACATATGCGGAATGAGCCATTTGAGGAGTCCTGGTAGCCATGCCCACTAACTTGATGCTGTGCCGGTCTAATTACATATAGGGGAAGGTGTTTTGACACCTGAAGAAGAGTGATGTGCTACTATTAATTTGCCTGGTCTCTCCATTTAGGGCAGAGGTGTATATGGTATAATATGGGAGCGATTTTATTTTATTTTATTGCGTATAATCGCAGGTGAAATTAAATCTCTTTAGTGTGCCTGATTTGCGTAATACAAAAGAGACTGGGCTTATTTACAAGCCCCTTGTGCCTCTGGTGTGTCACCTTTTCTGGCGCACCAGCAGAGCAGTGTTATGGCCCATATTTACAAAGCCACCATGCATGGTTTTTCGCGCCCTTGTAAATACGGCCCGCTTTTCATGCATTACTTTGCGTGAAAGGGGTATGCCATCGGTGTTGCTGTGGGTGTTCCCACGCAACACCCATGGATTCTGCTGCATTCCCAAATGTACAAACTTTTTAAACCTTGGAATGTGTCAGAATCCTGTGCCTTCCCAGGGGAGGCGTAAGGAGGTGCAACAAGGAGAAATACTTTTATTTCTCCAAGGTTTTTTCTCTTTCTATGCGTGCTGCATTCTCCCTTCTTGCTCAAAAACAATCATCCGCGCAATTCAGGCACCCTTGCACCATGCAGACAATTGCGCGCCAGCGCAGGGGAAAGCACAGGAATGCGTCATATATTTTTTTTTTTGCAGAGTTTTATATAGCGCGAACTTGACCCGAATCCAATCAGGTATCAGAGCGCTTTACATAGCACCAGTTTCGTTAACATGAGTACACACATTCATCTTTTGTTAGGCACGGGGAGATTAAGTGATTTGCCCAGAATCACAGGATGTTCAGCGTCATACCGAGCTTTTAAAATGACGCAGCTCGGAGAACAAAATGGCTTGCGGCGCCAAACCATTTTGTTGTAAATAAGGCCCATAGCTTGATCTTTCAACCTGTAGGATCAGGAGAGTCTGCCTGAAGTATGGTGAATTGGATGGAAGACTGAAATAATTGGTGCAATCACTGTGGGACTGGTGGTTCAATACCAGGGAGTTACAGGACCCAATGCCTAATATGCCACGTTTTTGACATCATATCTTCCTCATAGCATAAAGTGGGAACACATTATAAAGGTATTTTCAGATGTTTATCATTTTAAAATAGTAATGCATAACACTTCCTTGATAGCTTGAACATTTATGTTTTATGAAACAATGACTAGCCTCTCTAAGCAATGTAGTTGGTGTTATGCACAGTGAAACATGGAACAGCCTAACAGTATAATTGTGATAGGTTTAATATGAACTACAATGCAGTGAAGTCTGTTTTTGGCATAGTGAAATGCAGATTAGATTGTACCTTGTAACTTTGTCTGTAGATTTTTGTAAATTAGATTGGAAAGTGATTTTATAATGAAAGGTTGGTATGTATTTTCTTATGTTCCTTTTTAGGATTCTGTACATGGTACATGTGCTGTTCACAGTATTAAGGTTTTGTTCTTTATAGGCATTTTTGTAGCCCAGAAGAAGTCTTTTTGCACAAAACGGGTTGGCTATGACCAGACACAAGAAGCGGATGCTAAACACTTTTGAAGGGCTGTTCAAATTAATTGCCTGAGAGCACAAGTTTGGTTAATGTTTTCCAGGTCTATGCCAACACCTGGTTGAGTGTAAGTTCTCTGACCCAAACGAACTTGCAAAGAAGACAGACCTCTAGCTTAATGCCAGAATATAGAAAAAGCCATTTGGGAGTGATCCTAAGGGAATTGGCTCAGGTTTCCTCCAACCGAGGGCAGTAACCCAGACAGGTCCCGGTGAAGGTGGGGGGGTGGGGTAAAGGTTCCTATGTCCCTTCTCAGAGTAGAAGGAGAGGTGGGGATGGGTAGAGACCCAGGGATCCCCATTCCCAGCCCCAGAGCATAGATTGTTACCAGAGGGAGCACCAGCAAAGGAGCATAGTCTGTACTGAGAGACCATCCAGTGAGGGGAGCCCCACAGTGTCAGTAGGACTTAGGGGGGGGGGCTGCCACAAGCAACCAACCAGTTCTGGTTTCTGGAAGTATCACTCCACAGAAGAGGGTACAGAAGCACAGATGGAGGGGTAAGAGGTGGAAACAGTCCACAGTGGGAGGCCCAGAAAATCATGTGTTGCCAGCTATGAGATCAAAGCACCTCAACACTGACCCAGGTGAGGCCACTTCTGACATGGGTGGGCTCCATGCACTGTCACAGGGACGGAGGGCTAGAGACCTGCGCCAGGCACACTTTTGCTCAACACCTGCAGAGTGTGTTTCTTTGGGGGGAGTAGTTGTACTCCCCTGGATGTCCTGCCTTGCCAAGAACATGTTCAGCCTAAGGGTACAGACCAGGGGTTGAAAGACCAGGTTCAGGATATCACTCCTGAACTGGTGGAAGGGGCTACTGCCACAAACACCCCAACATATTTGTTTTCTAGGGGGGACAACTCCAAAAAGGAGGGTATGGAACCCCAGATGGAGGGACAGGGGGTGGAAGGACTCACTCCTGACTCCTGTTCAACCTAAGGGTACAGACCCTGGGTTGAAAGACCAGTTGCAGGATACTACCCCTGAACTGGTGGGAGGGAGAGTGGAGAAAGGATACAAGGCACCTGGAGACACTGCCCCCACTCTGAGAAACCACAGAGGACAGAGGCCCTTGAATGGGGCCCGGCTCTCAACACTGACAGCTGTCAGTGGCCTCTGTTTGTTGCTGTCCTTGTGGAGTTTTCCTTGGAATGGGACAGACATCAGACAAAAGGAGTGGAATGAGTCACATCACTTTGTTGGCCATGTTGGTACTATCTGCCTATTGGAATGCACCTGTGAGCAAGTTAAAAATTGGCGTTGCAATGATGGGGCCCACAGGTCAGGAGAAGGATCTCCCATTGGTTAGCTCAGTGGCCCCTGTGAGCAAAGACAGATGGATCCATCTGGGTTCAGAGAGGCATAGAACTGGCAAGATCCCCTTTAATAATGGGCCATTGACCATGTTCTATTGCCCTAAGCAGGGAAGTTTATCAAGGTATTGATTATTCTACTCTGGCCTTAGGCTGGGAGGGGCCGTGTTGAAAAATGGCCCTCTCTGAAGGGTTGCCCCAAACCTTTTGCCTTTCTCCTCTTCTTTTTCTGACTTTTTGTTGGCTTTAGGACTCTGGGCACCTTAGCACTTCTGACCAGAGCTAAAGTACATGTGCTCTCTTCCCTGCATATGTGTGTGATTGGTGTATACCTGATTTACCCATTTAATTAACTTTTAAGTCCCTTGTAAGGTGGCATACCATTCACCCGGGGCCGGTAAGTTACATGCTACTAGTAGGCTGTGCTGGAGTGGGGTTTTCTTTTAAAATTGTATACCCTCTCCATTTTACATGTTTAAATTAATATGATTAATTAATTAATTGTAATTATACTAATAGTTTGCTGTGTGAATGAATCAACATTACTAATATAAGAAATATACGTGGGAATTGCAGTGGCATGGCTTAACTAATGACGTGAACTAAATTTGTATGCATATTAATAATATATATTCAGAAATTGCATGATTATATGTTGCTTTCGTGATGTATCCATGATTTGTGCTTTATTAATGTGAATATAACCCGCATTAAGTGTTGCTTCTGCTAGATAAATACATACACATATGGGTATTAGTAAGGGGATAACAGATTATTAGTCATTTCTATGTATTAATAACATTTTTGTGTTTCTTTCCTTAAGTTGACCATTTGGTGGCCACAAAATGGCCGGCGTCCCTGTTAGACGAGAACAACTCCATTATGGGCATCTCTGGGTGAAGTGTGCATGCGTCGCCATCAGCTGCCGCAGCCTTTACATGACCCCGACTCAACTGTGACAACCAAGGCTATTTCCAGGCTTACGGCCAAGCTGCTCTGAAAGAAACAATGAAAAGATACTATTGCGTGGATTGGAACTATATCTAAAGACACATTATATGTATGGGAAAGAAGTCGAACTTTCCCCATCGGACCAATGAAACTCATTCAAATTACGATTTGATACACTTCGGAATGTAAATTTACTATAAAAGTGGTAGATTAGAGAGAGGCTTTAGCTTTTGCCATTCAATTGTTCCAGACCCTTCAGAAGATTTGCGATTTACTGACGGAGAGGATGGTGAAACTGCAGGACAGCTGTTTCCCAAAGACTTTGACAGTATGAACTGATGACCGGGATTTTGACTTAGAGGGCGACTTTAGCCAGAATAGGTAACTATGATGATCTATTTGCTTGATTAAAACCCAGAGACTCGAATTTCAATTGTTTAGATAAAATTTAATATTCTTTACAAGAACTGTGTTGGGTCGTTATTATTTGAGAAAATGTATTTATGTAAATGATGTTATAGATTTTGTTATCACTTCAACCTGCAGCTAGTAGATCCATGGCCTATACATGGGAGGAGTACTAAAGGTGAAGTTTAGATCTTTATGAATGGGGTTATGTGTGTACTCTCTTCCATTACAGCAAGTGGAACAATCACCTCTTTGAAACAGGTTAGTTGATGGGTGTATGTTGGTGTTATGGGCCCCACCAGCGTACGTAGTATTGTTTGTGATCTATGACCTGTGACGAAAAGAGGGATTTTGCATTCCGCGCTGCAACAGTTTTTCTTGGTAGCAGAGATATGGTTTACTACTGTTTTTGGTTTAGTGATCATTGCTTGTAAATAGCTTGTTGATTATTGATTGGTATTGATTTATGCACTAACACTATATGTTGAGTTGTGTTGAGTTATATGTTGTTAGCACGACTTCTGGGAAGTAGGAAGTCGGAAGTTTGTAACAGTTCTGTAGTAGAGCACAGGAAAGCGCTGCTCTCGGGAAAGACGGAATTGTTGTTGCCCTGTAGATACACAGGGGAAACGTGTGACAAGTGAAGTCGCACGGCGCATTGTCTGGGTTCGATTCGGCAGCATCGTTGTGTGTTGCCATTAGAAATATTCTCGGTGTGAGAGAAGTGTGTATGGAAGCGAAGGTTACCTGTGAAATTTTGGTCTATAAGTACCAGGAAACCAATTGGCATACCGATAACGCTTCTCACTGAAAAGGTAGCAGGTGTTCTCTGAGCTTGTTAGAAGGACAAAGTAGAGGGAAGCGCTGCTTTGTTAATGTGTGTCATAATTCTGTAGTAGGACAGACTGTTCGCTGTTCTCGGGAAAGACAGGATTCTGTGCGTATGTACTACATTTTCTTGTATGAACGAGTGTGAATGTAAAGGCATTCGGGTTGATTGCAAAACTCTAGGTTTATTTCGAAAATACCAGAGAAACAATTAGCTAATGCTTGCTAGAAGGGTGAAGTAGAGGGATGTGCTACTTTATCAATGGAAGTAACGATTCCGTAGTAGGGCAGAGGTAAGCGCTGCTCTCGGGAAAGACGGAATTCTCGTGAGAAAGGTCTATTGCTATTCTTTGGTTAGCGGAGCAGACAATGGAGATGTTTTTACTAATAGAATTGTAAAAAGTTGCAGTAAAAGTTCACGGAGCGGTCTTGTAAAGGAAGGGTAGACAGGAGCAGAGCTGTCGCAGCGGCTGCTAACGTCAAACAACCGCGCTGGGATTGGACAGTGGGTCAGAAGTGTAAAGCGCTCGGGATTGGTGCATTAGTGTAAAGCTGCGCTAGGATTGGAGAAGTACAGGGTGACGTAAACGCTCTTCATTGGTGCGTTAGTGTGAGTCGCGCTGGGATTAGAGGACTGAGACAGTGACGCTGACACTCTTGACTGGTGCGTTAGCGTAGAGTCGAGCTGTGAGTGGACAGAATAGCGGTACAGCTATAAGAGACTAGCGATACACAAAAACCAAGAAAATGTTTTACTGCAAGATTCTCAGTGCCACCTCGAAGGTACGAGGTGGCACTGAGAATCTTGCGCTCAGATTCAAGCCCGATAATTGCAATAGCAATGGCAAAATACATAAAGTGGGCTTGGATTATACGGTATAGATATTTAAATGCGAAAGCGACTAATGACTAGGCACTCTAAGGTAGTCACGCATTTAACTATTTCATATATATCTATTCTTTAACTCTCATATGCAATAATTTTAGTCTAGGTCTTTTTGTGGTTTTGATTAATCTTTGCTAAGGAGGAGCTAATATTGTTGGTTAACAATGAATTGTTTTTCTGAATAGGATGCCTAGTAACTAGCAACGATCAGCAATCATGGAATATATTGTAATTTAGGGTGTTCAAGTGTAAAAACTATGTGTTTAGTTTATTGCTATATTTCCTTTGCTAATGTAAATGTTTGATGTACAATACTTTTATGACTTAATTGTCGAATAAAGTTTTTCAAAACGTATTACCAGCCTTCAGATAAGGAAAAGAAATCCTGGTTTGGTAAAGTTAAAAGGTGGTTGAAGAAGGATAAGCAGGTCAAAACTAGGGAAGGACAGTTAATTCCTCCACCGAAAACACCTGCAGCTCTAATGATTGCGAAGTATGGATATCATACTTGTATTTGGGTAGATAATTGGGTAAAATATACCAAGGACGATGGAGTCTTGGCATTTCCAGAACATGGTTCCTTTAATTTGGCTGTTTTAAGCAACTTGCGCAGGAACATGATGTATTTAGAACCAAGACCTAGACCGACGCAGTTTAAGGCATTGACAGAGTGGGAAGACGAAGCACATGAGCGAGAAAAACAGAGAAATGGTAGAGGTTACAGATATATGTTCGACAGGTCATATGGACATGAAACACATGATGATCGGATGAAAAGATGGAGGAATGCAAGTATGGCTGAGGGTTTGTTTCCTGTAAGAGCGGTAGGAGAGAATGAAGGTAGAAAATGTGTGGAAAAAAGAAATAATGTGGAATCAAGAGGTTACGGAGCAAATGATTCGGATGATGATGTGTTGGATGATGTGTTTTATAAAAATCCACCACCGTACCAACCAAAACCAGAAATGTTGACACCAAATGCCCCAATGAGAGAAACATTATGAATTATCAAGACAGAGACTATCTGGCACATGCATCAACAAAGACTTTTGCGATTCCTAAATTGCGATTTTCAAGGAATCGCAATTAAGGAATTGCAAAAGCCTATGCATGTAGGAATTGCTAAAAAAATAGCGATTCCTACAAATTCCTTAATTGCGACTCACAAATTGCGAGTCGCAATTAAGGAATGCCGTCCCATTCATTCCTATGGGCCTCCAGGCCCATAGGAATGAATTGGAGATTGCATGAGCAAATTGCGAGTACCAGTAGGTACTCGCAAATTGCTCATGCAATTTCAAGGGTGCAAGGGTGTCAAAGTGACACCCTATTGCACCCCTGAAATGGATCTGTGCACATATGTTGCACACACACATGCTCTAAGGGCAGGTGTGTGCGCAACATGAAACTTTGAAAAATGCACAAAAGAGCATTTTTCAAAATTTTTGCAAATTACCATGAAGTTCAACTTCATGGTAATTTGCTCCCCCTATTAGCGAAATCGCTAATTTTTTAACTTTAATGCATTGCATTTAAGGAATCTCAATTTGGGATTCCTTAAATGCAATCGCAATTTAAGGAATCGCTATTTAGAGATTCCTTAAATTGCGATTTTTGCATTTGGGATGATGCATCCCAAATGCAAAAATACCGGTCGCAAAGGGGCAGATTCTGCTAATCTGCCCATTTGCGACCAGTTTTCTCGTTGATGCATGTGGCCCTATGTCACCAGATTTAGAAAAAAGAAACTCCATCAGAGAGGTAGAAAAGAGATTGGAGAATAAAATTGATAACGAAAATTCAGCAGAAATGGCCAAAACCACTCTAGAATTAACAGAGAAAATAAGAGAATTAACTAAGAATCTGGAAGCTGTAACAGTCCCAGTGACTATAGGTCCAGTAATGCCTGTTTTTGAGAAACAAAAGGATAGCGAACATTGTTTAACGGTACCATACCGGAACAATAATGTGGTCGAGAGTTCAGAACGGAGTCAAATTGAGAATCCATGGGGACCGACAGTAAATATGTTTGAACCACACGTTTCAAATAATCCCTTTATAAATCAGAATTATGCTGAAAGGAGTAGAATGACAGTAGAAACTTTGTTAGAACCCCAGAGAAATCCAGAACAGAGCAGTGTAGAGAACCCGGTAGGACCATCTGTGGAAGAACTGAGTGAATGGTTAAAGGGGTTGCAGAGACCAGATAAAGATTCCCAATCGATAGATGTGGCAAAATTACGGATGGTATTGGAAGAATTGATTGTAGGGACTATTCCGGTAGAAAAATTAAAGTTTTATCAGGATCTGTTATTCCTGTTTAAAAGTGTGACATGGAGAGCGAGGAATCTACATGAAAGACTGGGAGAAGTTGCGAATGAAATGGGTATAGATATTGATAAAGTAAAAGCCTTACAAAAACCCTATCGAGTTGATTTTACTGAAAAGGACATTGAAAATCTGAACACTACAGGACAGATAGGTCAGATTAAGGACATAATCATTGTATTGAGAAAATGGGGAGATGTGGATAAATGGAGAAGTAAATGGTATAGAAAATATAATGATGCCTCAGACAGGACAGTTTCGGCATTCCCTGTTAGAGAAAAAGAAAAGGTAGCAACTGAATACCCCATGAGAGAGATCCCAGGAGGAGGATATGTACATGTCCCATGGACAAGACAGGACATATTGTCATTTACGAATGATTTCCCTACGCGAAAAGCCCGTCGGTGGTACAGACAGGTAGACAGATTTGTAAAATTATCAAAAGTACTGTGGATAGACTTAAATAGTCTGTTCGCCATAATAGTACCAGCAGATTTGTGGTCTGAGTGCAAGTTGATGATCAACTGGCCAACTCAGGAGTACCCTAGGGATCCTAAGACAGGAGCCCCAGACCCTGAAGTAATGAAAAAGTATGAACAGGTTATGGTATTTTTGAAAAACAAAGTGCCCCCTAAAGAGACAGATTGGATAAATATTGATCGAACGCATCAGGAAGCAAAAGAATCAGTACATGCATACTATGAGAGACTAATTCAAGCCTTTAAACAGTTCAGCGGAGATGAGAACCTGAGTGATAAGGATTTGAGTCATTTTGTATACAGATTTGGATATGGTTTACGCCCAGAAATTGGTGACATGATAAAGCAGCATACAGTTGATTGGCAGAATAAGAAAATAGATGAAGTACTGAGACATGCTAAATATTTCAGTGACGAGATTGAGACTAAACAGCGAAAATTGAAGGAAAAGGCACTGTGGGCACAAGTACAGGTAGCTGAAAGGCAGGAAGCTCAATTGGTCGAACAAGCAAATAACCCAGGAACTAATCCGAGATTTGGCCCAGAAAAAGGGAAAGGTAATATAGAAGAAGCTAAAAAGAAGTTCCCATGCCATAATTGTGGTAGGTTAGGGCAGTGGAAATCTGAGTGTAAATACCCTCCAAATACTAATAATGAAAATGCATCATTGAATCCGCAGGTGCAGAATGAGGTGAGTGGTCAACTGCAGCAACAGCAGCAGGTGGTTACTTCACAGAATCAGGTGCCAAAACCACCTTTCCCGCAGAGCAGAAAGACTCAGAAGTATAGTAATGAATCGGGATTCTACAATGAAGAACAGGTAAATAAACCGCCGCGCGCTCGCGCCGTTTCACAGTATTGGCTGCAACGCGATGAGAGTGACTCAGAGGTAAGCTATTGACGGTGCCGAAAAGAGGAAGAAGAGTGCGTACTTGGCGCAACTCTAGAAGTAGACCAGACAGGACCATTTATAGATGGGAAGGTTAATGATGAAAATATTACTTTCTTAGTGGATACTGGTGCTACTCGATCAACTGTTAGATCAGCTGATGTTAAGAATCTTCCTCTTTCGGATGAAACAATCCAAGTGGTTGGTGTGTCCAACAGACAGTTAAAAACATTTTTGACAGAACCAGTGAAAGTCAGTATAGGGAAATTTACAGAAATGCACCGCTTTGTGGTGTGTGACACCAGTCCAGTGAATTTATTAGGTAGGGACCTGTTGTGCAAGATGAATTGCACTATATTCTGTACTCCAGATGGAATAGCTTTTGAAACCCCAGATGAGGATGTGCTATATAAAATGACTATAGCTAATAGAGAAAATGAGGTAACTGAGACCTATGCAATATTCAACCCTGATGAATTACCTAAAGAATTAAAACAGTCAGTGAAGGCAGAAGTGTGGGATTTTACTGGAGAAGATGTAGGATTAATGAGAAATGTAGATCCAGTCAGAATAACTACGAAGGAAGGAATAAGTTATCCAAATGTTCCTCAGTACAGATTGACACCGGAGATAATTGAAGGGGTTACTCCAATAATTAAGAAAATGATCAAGCAAGGAATTTTGATAGAGATTATGAGCAGTCCATGTAATTCACCGATAATGGGACTGAAAAAGCCTAATGGGAAATTCAGGATAGTGCAAGATTTGAAAAAGGTAAACAAAATTGTGGTATCATGCTGTCCTATTGTGCCAAACCCATCAGTAATTCTGTACCAGATTCCTCATGATGCGGAATGATATACAGTAATTGATCTATGTCATGCATTCTTCTCTATCCCATTGCACCACGACAGTTAGCCAATTTTTGCATTTCGTTTTGGAGAGCGGATTTTGGCATGGTGCCGAATCCCACAGGGGTATACAGAGAGCCCCTCAATATTCAATCAATTGTTGAAGAAATCTTTGGAAAGTCTGCAAATGCCTGAAAGTTCAGTACTAGTGCAATATATTGACGACCTTTTGGTGGCGTCAAAAACACGTGAAGCTTGTGAGGTAGACACAATAGCACTACTGAATCATTTGGCAGACGGAGGTTTGAAAGTGTCACCAGCAAAATGACAGTATTGCAAGAAAGAAGTGCAATATTTGGGACATAAAATTGAGAAAAGACTGAAAAAATAACAATAGACAGAATCAGAATTATAAAAGGAATGAGAGCCCCCATGACCCAAAGAGAGGTGAGAATGTTTCTGGGAATGGTGGGGTATTGCCGTCAGTGGATTAGTAACTTTTCCCTGATTGCAAAGCCCTTGGTGCGATTAACAAGGAGTGACGTAAAAGATCCCCTTGAATTGAACAAGGAAGAATTGGCAGCATTCAAAAAATTAAAAGAGGGATTGTGTGAAGCACCAGCACTGGGCATGCCTGACTATGAGAAAGAGTTTGAGTTGTATTGCAGTGAGAGTAATGGATGTGCACTCTCTGTGTTGATCCAGAAGCATGGAAGATTGAGGAGACCAATTGCATATTTTTCCTCAATGCTTGACCCAGTGGCTGCAACTTTACCTGGGTGTCTGAAGGCAGTGGCTGCAACATGTCAAAGTTTGGAGCAGAGTGAAGGTATTGTGATGGGATATCCGTTGAAAGTGTTTGTTCCTCATGATGTGGCGATTCTTTTAACAAGGAGTCGTACTCAGTATATGACGCATAGTCGGCTGACTAAGTATGAGAATGTCATATTAGGTGCAACGAATGTGAGCCTTGCGAGATGTGTGAACGTGAATCCTGCAACGTTGTTACCTTATGCTGAGAATGTGGAAGAGAGGGATGGAGCAGATCATGACTGTTTGGATGTGCTTGAATATTGCACAAAGCCACGACCAGATATAAAGGATGTACCACTGCCTGAGAGTGATTTTGTGTTGTTTGTTGATGGTTCATGTTTGAGAACAGATGAAGGAGTGCTAAGTGCAGCATATGCAGTATGCACGGTTGCAGCAGTGATGGAAGCATCTTATCTGCAAGGAGTGAGGTCAGCTCAAGTAGCAGAACTTGTTGCTTTGACCAAAGCATGTAAAATTGGGAAAAGTGTGAGAGTGACTGTGATAACGGACAGCCAGCTTCGGGGTCGTCCATGATTTTGGCCAGCTTTGGCTGCAAAGAGGTTTCCTGACCTCAAGTGGAACCCCTATAAAGAATGCTGAAGTGGTTGGGAAGTTGATTGAGGCGATACAGCTGCCTAAACAATTGGCTGTGGTAAAATGTGCTGCCCATAGTCAGGGAAGCGATTACATCACTACTGGAAACAGGTATGCTAATGATATGGCACAGTATTGTGCACGGAACCAGAATTCAGTCAATCGGGCTAAGGTGAGAGAAATGTCTTCTTGCTCAGTAATGTTTACTAACGCAGTAGGAACTTGGGAGGAAGTGAGACAATTGCAGGAAGAGTCAGGAGATGAGGAAATGAAACAATGGATAAAAGCAGGGTGTGCACCACGAGAGAAGGACCGTGTGTGGGTCTATCGAGATGGAAGACCAGTAATGCCTGATAGCATGATGTCTACAATGGCACGTATGTATCATGGCCAGGGACACATAGGGAGAGACGCCATGATAAGGTCTGTTAAGCAGACCTGGTACAATCAAAAATTCAGACTTGTAGCAGAAAGCCTGTGTCAGAGATGCCTGATATGTCAGCAATACAATCCTGGGAGAAAGACAGTGGTGAGTCTAGGGACCATAGGCCGGGAAGGTGGACCTTTTACCAGAATGCAGGTTGACTTCATTGAAATGCCTCCGTGTAACAGACTGAGGGATGTTCTGGTTGTAGTTTGCCTGTTCTCCAGGTGGGTGGAAGCATACCCAACAAGAAGAAATGATGGGTTGACAGTGGCAAAGCTACTTTTGAGAGAATTCATCCCTAGGTTTGGGTTCCCAGTGACTCTTGAATCAGACAGAGGAGGGCATTTTCATAACGAGATTGTAAAATTAATTAGTGAAGCATTGAATGTATAACAGAAACTACATTGTGCCTACCGGCCAGAGGCTTCTGGTGTGGTTGAACAGATGAATGGTACAATCAAAAACAGAATTGGAAAAATGTGTTTAGCCACTGGTATGAAATGGCCTGATGTCTTGCCTCTTGTTTTAATGACCATTAGAGCAACACCAGACAGAACCACAGGGTTAAGTCCTCATGAAATAATCATGGGATGAGCGATGAGGCATGTTTATATTCCAGTCAACAAGCTGATGACAATAACTGATGACATGGTGTTGGAGTACTGTAAAGGCCTGGCTGACGCAGTTCATTCTGTGTTTCATCAGGTTGGAGCGGATGCCACCACCCTTGAAAGGAAGCCAGCCCATGATCTGAGCCCAGGAGACTGGGTAACGATAAAAGTCCACAGAAGAAGAAACTGTTTGGTTCCAAGGTGGGGTAAACCAAGACAAGTCATTCTGACCACAACAACAGCTGTGAAGTGTGCTGGAGTGAAAAACTGGATCCATGCAAGCCATACTTTGAGGATACCAAATCCAGTTGGCAGCAAAGGAAAAGAGTACTATGACGAATCAGAGTCAAGTACTGAATCAGATAACAAAGAGCCAAAAACCCAAGAAAAGCCTGAAAGGGGGGAAAAGGAACCTGATCGGATATTAGTCCCCAGAAGTATCTCCCTGAGAAGACGATTACAGATTTCTGATATCAGTTCAGATTCTGAAGGCGAACAGGGAAGCCAAGGTCCCAGAAAAGAACACAGAAGGGAGAAGGGAAAAGACAACCAAGAAGCAGTGAAAGAAATTCGGGAGAAGGAAGTTTCAGATGAAAAACAAAGAGAAATTCCACCCGAAATAATAGATCAAAGTGAAACAGGGACAGGTACATAGAGAGAGGGATAGAGTGCGGAAGACCCCCGAGGAGGTGTACGGAACTGCAACATCCAGCTAGGTGAAGGGACAAGTAGCCAGCAGGAAGATTGCGTGTCGGAGACCCGAGGAGGGACAGAAGTTGGGAAAACAGTGGTGGAAAAAGAGGTTGTCGAAAAGAAAAAGCAAGTTGAGACAGAATCCGAAGAGAGTGAGAATGAGATACCAGAAGGATGAGTTCTAAGGAAAAGAGCTTGGAGAGAGGAAAAGAACAATAAAGAAAGTAAACAGAAAAGAACCAGAAAGGATGAAGTGTGGCCAAATTAAATAAAGAGATTGAGATATCGGCTGACACGAGTGAAATCACCAAGAGAAGATCAGGTGAATGAAGTGACAAGCCAAGACAAATCAAAAGAAGAAGAGACTAATCAAGAAGAGGGAAAAAGAACAAGAAAACCCAACCAGAAGTATAAGTCACCAGAATGGACGTATGTGGCACTGCCTGAAATGGAGGAAGAGGCAGATAGTCAAGGAAATCCAGAGGAGGCTGTACTGAAAGTGGTTAAGGAAGAAGAAGAAGCAGGAATCATGAGAGTTATCTTATCCGACATTGGAGAAGAAGAAACGGAAGATCAGGAAATTCTGTATTTGGATGCACTGAAAGAAGTGAAAAATGATGAAATGCCAAACTGAGAAAAATTAGAAAACTACTGATGAAGAAGTAACAATTGAATCAAACAATAGATACTGGTAGAACTAAGTAGGGCCTTAGAGGCCTAAGGTTAGAGAACTAGTTGTGAAATAAAAGAGGCTAAGTCAAAAGACACAGGCCAAACTAACAAGATGGCTAACATAGAAAGTAGTAAAGGTAAATGTACATTCATGAAGAGATGGTGTAAAAAGTGTTGTTGTTGTACAGGATTATTAATGCTTCTGTGGAATATACTTGCTCTGCTGATTTCTTTTAAGGTCACTATAGATACAGTAGAAGGACACACTGAGAACATTACTAACATAAAAAAGATTCCAAAGGTAGTTCCAACTAGAATAGACAATAATTATTTACATAAGGATAGGTCGATTAATGATTTTTCAAATAATGTGTTTTCAAAGTTATTGTATGAATATGTGAAGACCATGGACGTAAGGGATTGCTACGTATGTATGCAGTTACCTGCTTCTGTGTCAGAGGGAGTGACATATCATCACCTTCCAGCAACATATGGAATAGCATGTAGTGTGATAGCAAGCTTATTTTATGAAACAGGTAAATTAGAATATTATTATTCAGATGTAGATAACATTTTTTCGCAAGTACCTGCTAATAATAAACTAAATAAAGTGAGACCTGCTAAGGTGAATTTTTCTTAGTAACTAAGGAACTAACATTAGAGTATATATCTAAAAATAATTTGACATGCAGTTTGAAGAATGAAGAAAAGACATTCCTAGACATGGTCGAGGAAAGGAGGTTGAAAATGAAAAGAAAGGGATCTGAAGGAAAAGGGGTGAGAACCGTCTGGGATGTAAAAATGGAAAAAGATATGAAAGGAGGGTCTAATCCAACTTTGGCTTTAGATTGGCCTCAGAAAGGGAAACTGTGTATAAGAAGAAATCAAACGGCGTATGATAATTATTTTGTATGGAATAGTGAGTGGCATGATACATATCGAATCATAGGTGGATGGGGATTTAAAGGTGGAAGAGATCCAGTTTTTCCCGGACTTTATTTTATCTGTGGGAACAGGGCATATTATCGTTTGCCAGACCATTGGTATGGCACATGTTACGTAGGCCTGGTCTTTCCAAAAATCTTTCACATGGACAGAGATAAAGATGGTGTACATAGGTTAGGTAATCAATTAAAACGTAGTAAAAGAGAATCTTGGGCAGAAATTGTAGGTGACATTTTTGGAGCATTGATACCAGCAGTGGGAATATCTCTGAATGCGAACAATATTAGAAGATTATCAACAGTAGTGGATCGCTTGTCAACAAGCACTGCTGGAGGATTTTTATTGGTTAATACTGAAATGGTTGCCATGCGTGCTATGGTAATGCAAAATCGACTTGCCCTTGATATCTTATTGGCAAAAGAGGGTGGAGTCTGTGGAATGCTGAAAGTTCAACATTGTTGCACTTACATTCCAGATGAAAGCAAAGATCTAAAGGTTTACATTAAAAATATTACTGAATTGCATGATGAAATTGTACCACTGGAGGTTGAAGGTGTGTGGGAAAAGATTGGGAAGAAAATTGCTGCTATTAAAAATTTCTTAATAAAAATAGGTAGTACAGTTATAGGTAAAATCTTATTTCCATTAACTTGTGTGATTTTCGTCTTACTAATATTAAGATTAGGATGCATGTGTTGTAAAAACAAGAAAACAAAGAATAAAAGAAAAAGAAAAAACTAAAAAGAAAGAAGGATGCAGATGGAGATTTAACAGAGATAACTTTAGAAGAGTGGAACGAAAGTTTGTATAAAATAGCGAAAAGAGATGAAGAAGAAACTGAACTATAATTAAGAGCAAGAATACATTTCAATTTTCCGTAAAAGGGTGAATGAATTTAGTGTTGTGGTGGTGATAAAATCACCAAAGGGGGGATTGCTGGAGTGGGGTTTTCTTTTAAAATTGTATACCCTCTCCATTTTGCATGTTTAAATTAATATGATTAATTAATTAATTGTAATTATACTAATAGTTTGCTGTGTGAATGAATCAACATTACTAATATAAGAAATATACGTGGGAATTGCAGTGGCATGGCTTAACTAATGACGTGAACTAAATTTGGATACATATTAATAATATATATTCAGAAATTGCATGATTATATGTTGCTTTTGTGATGTATCCATGATTTGTGCTTTATTAATGTGAATATAACCCGCATTAAGTGTTGCTTCTGCTAGATAAATACATACACATATGGGTATTAGTAAGGGGATAACAGATTATTAGTCATTTCTATGTATTAATTACATTTTTGTGTTTCTTTGCTTAAGTTGACCATTTGGTGGCCACAAAATGGCCGACGCCCCTGTTAGACGAGAACAACTCCATTATGGGCATCTCTGGGTGAAGTGCGCATGTGTCGCTATCAGCTGCCGCAGCCTCTACATGACCCCGACTCAACTGTGACAACCAAGGCTATTTCCCGGGCTTACGGCCAAGCTGCTCTGAAAGAAACAATGAAAAGATACTATTGCGTGGATTGGAACTATAGCTAAAGACACATTATATGTATGGGAAAGAAGTCGAACTTTCCCCATCGGACCAATGAAAGTCATTCAAATTACGATTTGATACACTTCGGAATGTAAATTTACTATAAAAGTGGTAGATTAGAGAGAGGCTTTAGCTTTTGCCATTCAATTGTTCGAGACCCTTCAGAAGATTTGCGATTTACTGACGGAGAGGACGGTGACCCTGCAGGGCAGCTGTTTCCCAAAGACTCTGACAGTATGAACTGATGACCGGGATTTTGACTTAGAGGGCGACTTTAGCCAGAATAGGTAACTATGATGATCTATTTGCTTGATTAAAACCCAGAGTCTCGAATTTCAATTGTTTAGATACAATTTTATATTCATTACAAGAACTGTGTTGGGTTGTTATTATTTGAGAAAATGTATTTATGTAAATGATGTTATAGATTTTGTTATCACTTCAACCTGCAGCTAGTAGATCCATGGCCTATACATGGGAGGAGTACTAAAGGTGAAGTTTAGATCTTTATGAATGGGGTTATGTGTGTACTCTCTTCCATTACAGCAAGTGGAACAATCACCTCTTTGAAACAGGTTAGTTGATGGGTGTATGTTGGTGTTAAGGGCCCCACCAGCGTACGTAGTATTGTTTGTGATCTATGACCTGTGACGAAAAGAGGGATTTTGCATTCCGCGCTGCAACAGCTGCAGCACTGATTGTGCCTCCCACAGAACAAGCCTTTCAAACCTGTCTCAGACCTGCCACTGCATACCATGTGTGTGCAATTTACTGCCACTTCGACTTGCCATTTAAAACTACTTACCGAGCTTGAAACTCCCCTTTCTTTACACATAAGGCACCCCTAAGGAAGGCCCTAGGTAGCCCTAAGGGCAGGTTGGTCTGTAAATGAAAGTAGGACATTGTCGGTGTTGCATGTCCTGGTAGTGACAAACAGCATATTTTGTTGTTTCACTATTGTGATTCCTACTCCTCTCAAAGGTTAGGATTGGGAATTCCTTAATACACTTTTAAGCTGTAGTTCCTGATCAGAGAGGAGTGCCTTTTCATGTTTCATATGTTTGGGCTGGGTGACAGCTACACTTAGTGCATTCCCCCTAGACAGCCACCACACAGGAAGGATAAGTGTGTCTGAGTACCCATCTACATAAATCTACATTCTGATCATGTTTGTGTCGGCAGGATGGAATGGAGGGGCTAACATATGACTTGAATAGGTTGCTGGGGCCTGGGCGCATTAGGCTTGTTGGCCTTTAGAGGTAACTTACACTGTTCTGGGGGCGAACATTGAATTAAATCATCCTGGCTGTTATTTTGAATCAGCTTGAAACTGTACCGAAAATGTCTTTCTGATCCGTTGTCTTAAATCATTTTTAAATCGTGTCAGAAATGTCATGAATCTAATTTAATAGATGACAAATCACCTTTTTTTAAACCTTTTACGGCACCTTATGTCTGAAATAATTGATTCTGAGCACTTGAGCCATGTGAAAGACATTTTAAACTGCGCTCATATCTTTTATCAAAGATCCCCGGAATGCCTAAAGTACAATTGGCACTCTGGAATAGTGCTCTTGCACGCACTGTACCGCACAGTAAAGGCACTCCTGAGGGTGGGGCACTGAACACGTCAGCAGTGCTCTAGTGTTTCAGGCATCCTCTTTATTTAAGGCATAAAAGCATGGCTGCGGCGCGGGCGTGCAGCTGGCACATAAAAGGCGTGCCTAAGATTTGCGACCCGACTGCGACCAGCACCCGACACTCAGCCGGTATCAGTTCAGAGGTAAGACCCCGGCTTGCCTACACTCTGACAGAGCTGGATCAGCTCAAACAATGCCCTAGGCAATGTACTAATCCCCTACTTACCAACTGCTTATGTCCAGTTTGCTGCCATTTCTGCATGCTTCCCCTAAACCCAATAAACAGAGGAATTAAAGACTACTTGGTAAGAGCAAGATCCATAAGGTTTATAATTTCACCCACCGCCCAATGCTCCTTTGCAGGAACCTTGTTATACTGCCCCCGGCTATGCAGGAGACTTCATCAATCTCTCAAGCTCTGCGCAACAAAGTTGTTAACTATGCGAACTTTACTGTCTGGCATTCAGCTGGACAATCTGTTAGGCGACCTTGTATCAAATTGTCTGAGTCATTTTCAGACATTGACCTTTCAACAACAGTCAGAGGTCCTACACATACAGCAGGACACAGTATAGACACCATCTTCACAAGTACTACATTAGAATTAGGCACACTAAGGGAATTCACCTGGTCTGACCACTTCATATGACCCTTCTCATCGTCTTGGCCCTCAACAAAAAGAAACTGGGAGAATGAAGCCCACACACAAGATTCCCACCTGGGGCAAAGTAGACATCTCTCTCTTGAAAGAGACACAAGAGGCTAACAAACCTAATCTTCCAGGCAACATAAAACATGATGAGGTTACAGTGAGCAACAGGCTCACTGAGGCTGCCAACAGGACTGTCCCTATAGTTAATAGAAAAAGCAACAGACATCTGCAATCCGCCAGCTGGTTCACCACTAAACTTGCGGATGAAAGGAAGGTATGCAAAAGATTGGAATGCCTAAGGAGTAAAAAAGGAGTTTTCCCTTGCTTACTACACACTAGATTAGAAGAAAGTTCCACTCACTCCTCACCATTCAAATACAACCTATGATAGAAAGGTTTAAAAAGCCCATATAATAGACATTAAAAATGTATAATCTGAAACAGAAATTGTCACAAAGTTTTATTAACCCCTTCGCCGCTAGGCCTTTCCCCCCCCCCCCTGTGCTAAGCCTTTTTTTGGCTATTTGGGGTAGTTCGTGCTTAGGCCCCTGTAACTTTTTGACCACATAAGGTATCCACGCCAAATTTGCGTCCTTTTTTTCCAACATCATGGGGATTCTAAAGGTACCCAGGCTTTGTGGATTCCTCTGGATGGGACCCAGAAATTAGCCAAAAAGCAGCTAAATTTTGTTTTTTGGGGGGAAAATGCACAAAAAGGGCTACAGATGAAAGCGTATGTTTTTTTCCCTGCAAATGGTATAAAAAAGGGGTGTTGGTGCTGAAATCACCATCTTCCCAGCTTTCGGGGACAAGCAGACTTTTGTCAGAAAACCAACATTTTTCACACAGTTTTGGCATTTTTCTGGGACATTGCCTAATTTTGCTATTTTTTGTGCTTTCAACTTCCTTCCAGTTAATGGTAGTAATGGGTATGAAGGCAATAATGGATCCTGGAAAGCTATACATTTTGGAAAAGTAATCAAAATTCTGAATTTAGCAAGGGGTCATTTGTGTAGATCCTTCAAGGTTTCTTTATAGAAACTAACAGTTAAATATAGGAAAAATTGAAAATTAGTTGAAAAAAACAGCCTTTTGTGTCAACGTTTTCACCTGTAACTTTTTCTAATTATGATAGCTCTTTGAAAGCAATATACTGTTACATCCGATGGACCTTACTGGTTGTGGGGATATATAGGACTTGCAGGTTCACGCAGAACCCGATGAACCCAGAGCCAATAACTGAGCAGCGACTTGCAATGGTTTTTTATTATGTACCTGGTATATAGCAATTATTCTGGGAAAATGTATACATTGAAAAATCGGTATGAAAGACACCTATGTATTTCTGAAATGGGAACAAAATATAGAGTTTAGAAACAGTAGATAGAAATTGGGAATACTCATACTAGCGTGAGAATTATCGATCGTTTTTCAAAATTACTTCTTTTTTACACATTGTCTTTCATTTGGAAGGCAGCCATGCATTGAAAGTCAATAGGTTATAACAGTTGCTTTACAAATCTGAATTATCCTACGTCTTCCAAGAAAAATGGCACCTCACTTGCGAGGGTAGGCCTAGTGCCCGCGACAGGAAATGGCGCAAAACGCAATATGGACACACCACAATTTCACAGTGAAAAATGACCCTTTTTTGGCAAAGTGCCTAGCTGTAGTTTTTGAACCCTAGCTCTGCCGGCACCTAGAGAAACCTACCAAACCTACACATTTTTGAAAACTAGACACCCAGGGGAATCCAATATGCGGTGACTTGATTGCCTCTCACCGGGTTCTGTTACCCAGAATCCCTTGCAAACCTAAAAAATTGTCCAAAACACCACATTTTCCTCACATTTCTGTGGTGAAAAGTTCTGGAATCTGCGTGGATCCACAAATTTCCACCCACCCCGCGTTCCCCAAAGTCTTCCGAGAAAAATGGCACCTCACTTGCGAGGGTAGGCCTAGTGCCCGCGACAGGAAACGGCACAAAACGCAACATGGACACACCACAATTTCACAGTGAAAAATGACTCTTTTTTGGCAAAGTGCCTAGCTGTAGTTTTTTAACCCTAGCTCTGCCGGCACCTAGGGAAACCTAGCAAACCTATACATTTTTGAAAACTAGACACCCAGGGGAATCCAGGATGGGGTGACTTGACTGCCTCTCACCAGGTTCTGTTAACCAGAATCCATTGCAAACCTAAAAAATGTTTTTAAAAAACACATTTTCCTCACATTTCTGTGGTGGAAAGTTCTGGAATCTGCGTGGAGCCACAATTTCCACCCACCCCACGTTCCCCAAAGTCTTCTGAGAAAAACGGTACCTCACTTGTGTGGGTAGGCCTAGTGCCCGCGACAAGAAACGGCACATAACACAACATGGACACACCACAATTTCACAGTGAAAAATGCCCCTTTTTTGCGTGGACTGGCGCTCGGCTGGTGGTGTACGTGGACTGGCACTTGGCTGGCGGTGTGCGTGGACTGGTGCTTGGCTGGCGCTGTGTGTGGACTGGTGCTTGACTGGCGGTGTGTGTGGACTGGGTAGGAAAACGTTGGGGTATCCACGCAAGCCATACCTCATTGGACTCCCCTGGGTGTCTAGTTTTCAGACATGTTTGGGTATGGTACTTTCCCAAGATGGCCAAAATCTCAGGTACCCCACCCCCAAAACCATGTAGTTTTCTTATAGATAATTTTGAAGTCTCCACAGTACGATTTGGGCCATTTCCTGTTGCAGCCACTAAGCCTACCCACACAAGTGAGGTACCATTTTTATCAGGAGACCTGGGGGAAGGCTGGGTGTGAGGAAATTTGTGGATCCACACAGATTCCAGGACTTTCCCACACAGAAATTTGAGAAAAAAGTGTTTTTTTCAGCAAAATGTGAAGTTTGCATGGGATTCTGGGTAGGAGAATGTTGGGGGACCCACGCAAGCCATACCTCGCTGGACTCCCCCGGGTGTCTAGTTTCCAGAAATGTTTGGGTTTGGTAGGTTTCCCTAGTTTGCAACTGAGCCCAGGGCCAAAACCTCATGGGACCCCCCTTGCAAGCCCAGTTTGGTTTGTGATAGGTAATTTTGATGTCGCCTCAATAGGTTTTGGGCCCTTGCCTGTCGCGGGTCCTTGACCCACCCACGCAAGTGAGGTACCATTTTTATCGGGAGACCTGGGGGAATGCTGGGTGGGAGGAAATTTGTGGATCCACGCAGATTCCAGAACTTTCCCACACAGAAATTTGATAAAAAAGTTTATTTTTTTCAGCGAAATTTGCGGTTTGCAGGGGATTCTGGGTAGGAGAATGTTGGGGCAATTCCATAGCATGCCCTCTTACTAGGAATGTATTGCCTAAAAGCCAAGTGGCCCTTGAACAAGACCAAAGACTCACCCACTGCTATTTCTTTCCCTGGAGCATAGATCTCAGAAAATCGATCTACAAAGTGATCAATGACAGGCCGAATCTTAAAAAGAGGGTCACACTCAGGGTGATCTTGTGGCAACGCTAAATCATTATTGACAAAATGCAGCATCTGAAGCAGAAGCAAACATCTATCACAACTCATGACTGCCGGAAATATAGCCGTTGCCATCAAGGGACTAGTAGACCAATATGAAGACATTGATGGCTTCCTTAGAAAGCCCATCAAAAAAGTTAAACCCAAGAACTTCTTCATCTCTTCCAGATTTGTGGGAGTCCACCGGGTAGGTCTAGAATGAGGCTTAAGGCTGGCACTATTGTCCCTCAAAAACTGTTCGGCATACAAATTAGTCTGCTCAACAATCTCTGTCAAAAACACATCGTCCTTAAACAACTGAAAAAAATGTATCGGCAAAACGTTTTCTGTATTTACTCTACACTCTGGAACACCAGTAAAGTCTGGCAATGCCGGCTGCACCATGCCTGGGGCAATCCAGAGGTCATCACTTCCAACTGGAAGCCTTGCAGCCCCAGGCTGCAACCCAGATGCCTTTTGCAACACTATACCAACGGGAAGCCTTGCAGCCCCAGGCTGCAGCCCAGATGCCTCTTGGCGCACTATCGGCACATCAATGTCCTCCTCTGACACAGGCACTTCATCCGCACTAAGAGTAGCTTCATCCGCACTGAGAGTAGCTTTATCATCCGATGATTCCATGTGGAGAGAAAACTCACTGCCTGAATCTTCCCCTCCCACCTCTGCCTCAGATGCAGAGTCAGTCTCTGAACCATGGTTAGAGGCAGACTCAAAAAGCATTCCAACAACCTGCTGAGCCGTAATCCTGCGGCTAGCCATTATCCTTACTAAGAAAGGAGACTGCACAAACAAGTCAATAACAGCCAACACTGTGCAAAATAAGTAAGTCAAAAAATGTGTGCCTTTATCATAGAGATCTATATACTCAAAAATTATACGAATCACTTGCAAGAGACCGCTACACTCACCAGCACCTACTCTGCAGAGAGACAGCAAAAACAATATCCCACTAGAAAGAAAAAAACAAAAACAATTACTTACAAGACAACAAAATACACATCGAGCACAAATGCAAAATGTTTTTGACACTCAAAAAACAGAAGCCAAACATACTACTATTATTACATCATTTGCAAAAAACACATTCATGCAGAGAAATGAAAAACATTTACATTGTACAAAAAAAGTCTCCTACCAAACACAAGCAACTACGCAAACAGCAGAACCAAAAGTAACGAAACCACAATCTGGAACAGTCTAAAGAGCAAAAGCTTTCAACTAGAACAAAAAGGGAGAAATAAAGCATTACAATTGCAATTCACAAGAAATAAAACAATTAACATTATAACACACTATGTCACTACCCAAAGTGTCAATCTGCCAGATGGGCCTTCAAATAGGGCTGTGCAAAAATGGGGGGTGAACTTGCCCAACGGATCGGGTGAGCTTGTCTGAGGGTGGGGCAGAAAACAGCAGACAGAAATGTGCCCCCCTTGCAAAAGAAATAAATCCCTGGTGCCTGGTAGGGTTTTCTGCCTCCCCCTCCCGCCTAGTGCAAAAAAATGCCAAAAAAAAGGGGCAGATCTGTCCCCAGGAGAGGCAGAAAGAACATTAACCAAATGTTACCCCCTTGGAAGCAACGTTGCTTCCATTACACACAAAACAAAATCTGTGGTGCCTAGTGGGTTTTCTGTCCCCCCGGGGGCAGAAAGGTCAAAATAAGAGGCCGATCTGCCCCCTGGAAGCAACCCTTGCCCAAGGGGCCGCTTCCATTTTAATTTCAAATAAGACCCTGGTGTCTAGTGGGGTTTTCTGCCAAAACAAGGGCCGATCTGCCGCCTGGGGGGGGGGGGGGTAGAATACACATTAAACACAAATGCCCCCCCCCCCGGAAGCGACCCTTGCCCAAGGGGTCGGTTCCATTTAAATTTGAAAAGAACTCCCTGGTGTCTAGTGGGGTATTCTGCCTCCAGTACATGGGCTGATCTGCCCCCAGGGGGGGCAGAATACACATTTAAAAAAAATTAGGCCCCTGGAAGCAGCACATCCCCAAGGGGTCGCTTCCATTTTTTTTTTTAAGGTCCCTGGCTCTAGTGGGCTTTTCTGCCCCCCCCCCCGGGGCCAGAAATGCCAAATGGGGGGGAAAACATGGCGGCCGGCGAGTAGCGAGTCGAGGGAGAATCCCCAGAGCGTCCATGGTTCTGTAATGAACAATGAGTGAAGGAGCCTATATTTTTGTATTTTAGCGGTTCAAGGCGCCGACATATTGCTGAGAACTCTACTGTTGTGTCCTAGCAGCAAGAATTACATACCTTTTTGCTAGTGGTGTGGAGCGGTCAGCAGGAAGATGGCGACGAAGCAGACGTGGAGCAGAGTGGCCCTGGAGCTCCGCAGGGGGAGAGGAGCGGCCGCGAGAATTCCCTTCTGGGGGAAAGGAGGACGTGCAAGCAGCAGCACTGGAGTTGCTGCCGGGAGGATTTCCTGAAGGGATGAGCTGCTGGATGGGATCGGGTTCCCACTAGAAGTCAGGCAAAGTCGAGTCTTTTGCTCGAAAGGAAAGGAAGGAGTGCTCTTTCAAGTTGACTGCTCTGGCTCAGAACCCGGCTCTGGTTCTGTCAAAGATAGGAGGAAGGTGGCATGTGGGAATGCTTCAGTAGAGGGAGTTTCGAGGTACGCACTTCGGAGCTTGGGAAAAGGAAAAAATCGGGTGGCACTCAAAGCTGTTTTGAAAGGAGTGAAGGGGGAGAAGGAAAGAGAAAGATGGGAGAGAGGGTTGTAGGGTCCAGCCACTATTGCTGAAACTTTAAACACTACTGTGAAGAAATTATCACCTTTCCAACCTAAGGCTAAGCAAAAAAAGACATCAATAAAGAAACGTACTCCGGAGCTCAAGGTTAAAATTACTCCATCCCTTAAAACTTACTTCAAAGGTCTACCTAAAACGTTAATTTTGGGTGAAAGTAAGATGGCAGGTACAAATAGCCATCAGTAGAAAGTTACTATGAAACAGGCAACAACTCTTGGAGGTCCAGACGGATCGGGTGAGATAGATTGGGGGAAAGATATGTCCCCAAACAGGTATCAAATTTTAAATACATTCTCCCCCGAGGATGGTGCCAGTAAGCAACAAACTTCAGGAAAGCCAAAAGGCCTAGATTCCAATTCCAAAGACCCTGAGCAAAACCTAAAGCATCCTGAGAAGGAGGACCCATCTGCCGGAGCACTCATAGTAGCTTTATCGGCTGAAATCAAAAATAGATTTGAGATATCAGAGTTAAATCAGTCGGAGATAAAAAATGCCTGTGAAGTTATGGAGCGAAAGATAGATGATCTTAGTAACAGAACAACAACGCTAGAGGGTGAGGCTAAAGAGCTCCGGGAAATTGTACAGGCAAACTGTGCTGGAATAGATAAAACTAAAAGTAGTGGAAAGAGAGCAGCAAGACAGAGTCGAAAGAATGAAAAATTTCCAGAGACGGAACAATTTGAAAATCTTGAAAGTTCCGGAAGGTAGTCAAACTGATTAAGAATGAGTTACAGATGGAAGAGTCAGAAGAAGAGATTGCAATAGACCTACACCGGGTACATAGAGATCCTTTCAGACTCAATACTAACAGGTCCTAGCCGAGGAAAATTTTACTAAATTTTTTAACATGTTGAAAGAGAAAATTCAGTCGAAAGATTAGGGTATGAAATCAATCGAGGTAGACGGAATTAAATATGAGTTTAGGTCAGATGTTTCTATTGCCACTTCCAACAGGCAATGGGAGCTGGGACAAAGGATTGATACACAGAAGAGATTAGGCGCTTCAGTCCAGCTGAGATTTCCGGCATTTCTGAAGGTGATATTAAATAATAAGATGCACATCTTCCACTCTGGTGAAAAGGTGGATGACTTTATCAAGAGCCTACAACCCTGAGGCTAGTTTCTTTCAATAGGATGGAGGACATTCCTTCTTGACTATTGCAATCACTTCTATACTACCACTACAATACTACTTATTGGACATAAAAGAATTACCCCAATCTCAGGGGGTTAAAATAAATATAACAAAAATTGTCGTCAAATTCACTCATGCACAATTGTATATCAGCTTTTACACGTTTGTTCTGGGGGGGATCCATATGGCCTTGAGCCATGAAGAGTTAGGGAAGGGATTTCCGTGGGAGATGGGGAATTGGGGGAGCACTGGGTGGGGAGCAGTGGGAGAAAAAAGAAAAAAAATCCTCTAAAGCTTCTAAAGTTTCCTTAATGCAGGTACAGTGCTTACTTTTAGCCTCTAGGTGGGATTGGTGAGAAGCGAGAGAATATAATAAAAATCCTTTCGTCGAATGTTAATGGCCTTAGGGTATGGGGAAGATGGGCAAAAATATTACAATACTTGAAAGATTGTCTGGCCCAGATTATTATTGTGCAGGAGACACACTTGACAGAGAAGGAGGGTTTGGAGCTTTTCAAGGCCAAAAAGTGGATCGCCCAAGTAGTATGTACAACCCAATCAGCTGTAACAAAGGGGGTGGCAATTCTAATGGAAAGAGGGGCACAAATCAGTATAGAAGACCAGGTTTCAGAAAAAGCTGGAAGATGGCTAGTGATCAAATTGAAGATATTGGGTCATGTCTTTACTCTAGCGGGGTATTATGGCCCAAATCAAGATGATGTCTCTCCCTTAGGTGTACTGCTGGTGGAATTAGTAAAGTCATCTGATCCTATTATCATGGCAGGAGATTTTAATGCGGTCCTAGATCATACCCTAGATAGATCCTCACATAGTAGAGCACTCGTAAACCCTAGAATGTCAGGGCTTATTAAGCAACTGATGGACCAGCTGGGACTGTGCAATATATGGGGTCAGAAGGCAGGGCCACAAAAAGGTTTTACATTTTACAACAAAAAATATAGACACCAGTCGAGGATTGATTATTTTCTCATTGACACCAACTTGGAAAAATAGGTTCAGCGAATTGAACATGTGGGAGTTCATCTGTCAGACCACTCGGCAGTGATGCTACATTTGAAGATTCATGAAGGGGGCACTTAATCTAGATGGACCTTAGATCGCACGATCCTGCAAGAAGAGGGAGTCATAGAAATACTGAGTAGAGAGACAGAAGAGTTGTTTGAGTTTAACTGAGGTTCAGCTGCATCTGGAATGATCTGGGATGCATACAAAGCCTTTTTAAGGGGAAGATTAGGGGCACTGGCTGCATAAAAATGGCGGAGCTATCACAAAGAGGTGTCTGCAGTAGAGGAGCTGGTCCATTCTTTAGAAAAAGATCTGATTGACCCAAGGGCAGATGAAGAAGCACGGGTAAGACTGTTACAGAAATTGATGGAAGCAAAATCAAACTTGGCAACAATATTACAAGATAGGGTTAGGAAAAAGTGGGAGGTCAGTTGATTGGCTCACTTCGAATATAGTGAGGGTTGCAGCAAGCTGTTGGCTTGGAAGGTCAAAAGAGAGCAGGTGAGAAACAGGATTGGTCAGGTTAAATGTGAACACACAGGAGCCTTAATTAGAGATAATAAAGGTATTGAGCATGCCTTCCACAGTTATTATAGTAAAGTTTACCAAGAAGTGTTAAAACCTACTGAAGAAGAGGTGGAAGCATGGATAGGGCAAGGCTGCATAAACCCCTTTCATCAGATAAGAGTAGGCAGTTGAACGGGGAGATTAATGCGAAGGAAGTAGATCTTGCATTAAGACAGGGCAAGAGAGGGAAGGCTCCCGGACCCGATGGTTTGCCCCATGAAGTTTACAAAGCCTTGGCAAATGTACTAATTCCTATTATAGTAAACATCTTTAACGACCTGTATATTAAAGGGGCCGAAATGCCGTCCTCGTGGAAGGATGCTACTATCTCCCTAATCTTGAAGCCAGGAAAGTGCCCCAAAAAATTGCGATTCCTACTGGCCAATATCGCTTTTAAACTGCGATTATAAGATTTTTGCAAAAATCTTGCCAGATAGGTTAAGTGAGTCCATGGCGGAGCTGGTGCATGTAGACCAAAAAGGGTTTATACGTGGTAGATCTCTGAAAGAGCTGACTTATACATTGATAGGCTCTATAGACATGGCAACTGTTTATGAGCTCCCGCTTGTGGTGGTAGCACTGGAAGCCACTAAAACATTTGACCCGGTTAATTGGGTCTACCTACAAGGTGTGGCAAAGTCTCTAAATCTTGGGTTAAATTTCTGTAGAGCACTACTGGGGTTTTATGCGGCACCATAAGCTAGAGTCCTGATTAACAGCTCTTTCACTGATCCTGTCCTTATCACCAGGGGAACAAGACAGGGCTGCCCCATATCGCCGCTCTTATTCAATCTATATATAGAGCCCCTAGCTAGAAAAATCAGGGAGGATCCAGGCATTGTACCTTTTCAATACGCCGGCTGGAGTAAGAAACTGGGTCGATATGCTGAAGACATCCTCATCTATACAATTAACCTACAAAATGCCTTGAGTCGTATCATGCCCTAGACGACAGACTTTGGAAACATTTCGGGTTATGATATTAACAGGAATGAAACGGAGGTTATGTCTTGGAATTTGGGAATAGGAGATGCCGCTAGTAGAGGTGAAATGAGATATCTGGGAGTCATGATGCTACAGGATATTACTAAAATAGCAAAAGTAAACTTTGAAAAAGTTAAGAATGAAGTCTGTAGACTTCTAAAAACTTGGTCGCATCTTCAGCTCACTCTGTTGGGTCGTGTAACTTTAGTAAAAATGATGATCCTTCCGAAATTTACTTTTTTGTTTGACGCAATTCCCCTCCCTTTTGAGAAGGAATGGCTTAAAAAGATGCAAAGTCAGATCAGCAGCTTTATTTGGTCAAGCAAAGGACCCAGAATAGCATGGAAGAAATTAAGAAGGAGGGTGAAGAAAGGAAGTTTAGCACTGACAGATTTGTTGTTTTACTCATGGGCTTTTTTATTGAAGAATGGGAAAATGAGTAATGTCAAGGCAGGAGTCAGGGGGTAATTTTGGCTTCATGTTTAAATACGCAGACCCCAAGTACTTTAAAAAGTTAGACTAAAGATCTTGAAGGAGCTGGCCGAGACTTGGTATAAGGTTAAAAAGGTTCTAAAAATACCATATTATAGCCTAATGGCTCCAATTTGGGATTCTCCTGGCTCACCAGAGTGGACAAAAGGTATACTAGCAGGACCACTGAAAGAGGCAGGTTTAACAAGATGGGACCATATAATTCAAGACGGACACTTGATAACTTGGGAACTATGCAAACAACTATCAGATCATAAAGTGTCCAGGTTCAAATATCTGCAAATGCAGAGTTGGTTCCAAGCTCCTGGTACGATAATAGGAGAATCGAATGAACTTGAAGATAGACTAATGCATGAGGCAGTACTCAAGAAGGAGCTTGCAACAATCTATTGGTTGATGGTGGAATTGGAAGATGGAGCCTTTACATTGCCAATGGAGCTGTGGTGAAGATGCTTGCCGGAGACATCGCTGGAACATCAATCGCAAGTATCTATGTCCATGTTGTTTAAAATAGTTAAACCTGCACACCTGAGAAGAAATCATCTTTTCTCCATCCACAGAGCCTACTGGAATCCTCAGAGATTATCAAAGTTTGGGAGAGGAGGTGAAGTGACCTGCCCTAAGTGTGGCAATATGAGAGAGGATGATGTACACATGTTTGTGGACTGCCCAGAGATCCAGTCATTTCGGAAAGATGTGAGTAGGGCCTTGTCTAGTATGCTGAAGATCGATATTAAGGTAAGCGTCTTGTTTGTTATCTTTGGATGTGTAGATTCTCTGGTAAAAACTGCAAAAAAATCAGGCAAGGTTGATTTTTTACTCTACACGGTTGGCACGTAGGGAAATATGTAAACAAAGGGTGGCTGTGGCTCCTTCCAGTTTCGATGATTGAGTACGCTCCATCAAATATGTTGCCAGATTGGATATGATGGGGTTTCGAAAACATGATTTTTGGTTTCCCATACTGAATTGGTGTGAGCAACAGACTAACAAAGTCCAATGATTAAGCCTTCTCTACCTCGTCTGGTTTTCCTGTCCTCTTTTTTCCCCTTCTCTTAATATGGAGGGGGGGGTGGAGTGATAGAAAGGGAATTTTGAAGAAGATGGAGTTTCAAACAAACAAGGGCAGTAAAGGGCGAAACCGCTATTTCCCTGCTTCCAGCACATAAGCACATGGTACTCCATTCAAAGGTGCACATGGAATGGTGTTTTTTTAGAGGCAAATGAGGACAACATAAAATAATAATAAATACATTTTTGGGAGTATCCAATACATTTCATACACTTTAAAAAAATGTCAAATCACCTAATATTAAGAGATAAAACACGAACAGACAATATACTTTGGCGCCGATCACGATCCTGTAAAAACCGGGTACGAACCGTCGGACGGAGCATATTCTCCGTCCGACGCGTACCCGGTCGTCAAAATATACAAACATGGAATTACGATTCGCACGGAAACACCATTTCCGTACGAATCGTACAAAACCCCGATCGACCAAAATAAACATACAAGTGCGATCCGGGAAAGCGCCGACGTGACGTCGGGACGCACGCAGCCTGCCATTCACGAACCAGGAATTACGATTCGCACCGACGTCATCCCGCACGGACAATATTTTCCGGCTGCCAAAAACTGCCGGGAAATCAGGACGACGCGAACAAGGAGGACCTGTACGCGACGGACAGACATGGACCCGAACACCTACGTGTCATCCCGGCCCTCATAGCAGTCGACCTCCTCTACAGGTTCCGACGCAGACGCCGCAGAAGGTCAGAACAACTAAGGGAGGGGGGAAAGGGGGGGGCAGGACCAGAGGCAGGCCACAAAACCACCCCCAAAGTCACACAGCAAACATGCCCTGGACATACCTGACCCCCAGGCCCTGGTCACTACGAGGGGGTGGGGGCGTGTCCAGCAAAGCCAGCGTCCGCCACAACGGAAGTGCCTGACGACGCGAACCGGCAACACAACTATACAGGTACATCCCGTACCCACGCCTTAAGAGCGTGGGTACGAGTCGTACCACGCCCACACCTACGTCACCCCAACAATGGCGGGACGGCTGTACCCACGTGGCAAAGGCCTGGGTACGGCCCGCACAAGCATCACATAGCGTGGGGACGGATATGTACGGACCCCCATATGCATGGAGCGTACCCCCAACCCCAACAGTGAAGTACGACCCGTACCCCCACCTGCGTACGTATGGAGCGTACCCCCCACCCCAACAGTGTAAGTACGACCCGTACCCTCACCCGCGTATGCATGGAGCGTACCCCCCACCCCAACAGTGTAAGTATGACCCGTACCCTCACCCCCGTACGTATGGAGTGTACCCCCCACCCCAACAGTGTAAGTATGACCCGTACCCACACCCGCCGTACGTATGGAGCGTACCCCCACCCCAACAGTGTAAGTACGACCCGTACCCTCACCCCCGTACGTATGGAGCGTACCCCACACCCCAACAGTGTAAGTACGACCCGTACTCCCACCCCAACAGTGTAAGTACGACCCGTACCCTCACCCACGGACGTATGGAGCGTACCCCCACCCCAACAGTGTAAGTATGACCCGTAGCCTCACCCGCGGACGTATGGAGCGTACCCCCACCCCAACAGTGTAAGTATGACCCGTACCCTCACCCCCGTACGTATGGAGCGTACCCCCCACCCCAACAGTGTAAGTACGACCCATACCCACACCTGCCGTACGTATGGAGCGTACCCCCACCCCAACAGTGTATGTACGGACCGTACCCCCACCCCAACAGTGTAAGTACGATCCGTACCCTCACCCGCCGTACGTATGGAGCATACCCCCACCCCAACAGTGTATGTACGGACCGTACCCTCACCCCAACAGTGTAAGTACGACCCGTACCCCACCCGCGTACGTATGGAGCCTACTCCCACCCCAACAGTGTAAGTACGAACCGTACCCCACCCGTGTACGTATGGAGCCTATTCCCACCCCAACAGTGTAAGTACGAACCGTACCCCCATGGAGCGAACCCACACACGTGTATGTTCTAAGCGTACATATTGTTAAATAGGAGGGGTGTGTGCCTATCACTCCCAGCAGTGCCCAGACGCAGGAGGGGTGTGTGCCTATCACTCCCAGCAGTGCCCAGACGCAGGAGGGGTGGGTGCCTATCACTCCCAGCAGTGCCCAGACACAAGAGGGGTGTGTGCAGAGTCCTCCCAGCAGTGCCCAGAGACAGGAGGGGTGGGTGCAGAGTCCTCCCAGCAGTGCCCAGACACAGGAGGGGTGTGTGCAGAGTCCTCCCAGCAGTGCCCAGACACAGGAGGGGTGGGTGCAGAGTCCTCCCAGCAGTGCCCAGACACAGGAGGGGTGGGTGCAGAGTCCTCCCAGCAGTGCCCAGACACAGGAGGGGTGTGTGCAGAGTCCCCCCAAGAGAGCCCAGACACAGGAGGGGTGGGTGCAGAGACCTCGCAGCAGTGCCCAGACACAGGAGGGGTGGGTGCCTATCACTCCCAGCAGTGCCCAGACGCAGGAGGGGTGGATGCCTATCACTACCAGCAGTGCCCAGACGCAGGAGGGGTGGGTGCCTATCACTCCCAGCAGTGCCCAGAGACAGGAGGGGTGGGTGCAGAGTCCTCCCAGCAGTGCCCAGAGACAGGAGGGGGTGTGAGCAGAGTCCTCCCAGTAGTGCCCAGACACAGGAGGGGTGGGTGCAGAGTCCTCCCAGCAGTGCCCAGACACAGGAGGGGTGTGTGCAGAGTCCTCCCAGCAGTGCCCAGACACAGGAGGGGTGGGTGCAGAGTCCTCCCAGCAGTGCCCAGACACAGGAGGGGTGGGTGCAGAGTCCTCCCAGCAGTGCCCAGATGCAGGAGGGGTGGGTGCCTATCACTCCCAGCAGTTCCCAGACGCAGGAGGGGTGGGTGCCTATCACTCCCAGCAGTGCCCAGAGACAGGAGGGGTTGGTGCAGAGTCCTCCCAGCAGTGCCCAGAGACAGGAGGGGTGTGTGCAGAGTCCTCCCAGCAGTGCCCAGACACAGGTGGGGTGGGTGCAGAGTCCTCCCAGCAGTGCCCAGACACAGGAGGGGTGGGTGCCTATCACTCCCAGCAGTGCCCAGACAGAGGAGGGGTGGGTGCAGAGTCCTCCTAGCAGTGCCCAGACGCAGGAGGGGTGGGTGCCTATCACTCCCAGCAGTGCCCAGACGCAGGAGGGGTGGGTGCCTATCACTCCCAGCAGTGCCCAGAGACAGGAGGGGTGGGTGCAGAGTCCTCCCAGCAGTGCCCAGACACAGGAGGGGTGTGTGCAGAGTCCTCCCAGCAGTGCCCAGACACAGGAGGGGTGGGTGCAGAGTCCTCCCAGCAGTGCCCAGACAGAGGAGGGGTGGGTGCAGAGTCCTCCCAGCAGTGCCCAGACACAGGAGGGGTGTGTGTAGAGTCCTCCCAGCAGTGCCCAGACACAGGAGGGGTGGGTGCAGAGTCCTCCCAGCAGTGCCCAGACACAGGAGGGGTGGGTGCAGAGTCCTCCCAGCAGTGCCCAGACGCAGGAGGGGTGTGTGCCTAACACTCACAGCAGTGCCCATGTAACGCAAAGGGTGGAGTAGCCACAGATACCATGCCCACAAATTTCAGTCAGGTGCACAAAGACCCTGCAGTACATGTACCACATGTGTGCGAGGCTGGGTGTATACGCATGCTTAGCGCAGAAAAGAAAACATGTCCACATGAAGTCATGTCAATAGTCCACATACACAAGTACAATGACTACCAAGGATGCCACGAATGATGCAGGTGGAGACATTGCTCAGCATGCATGTGCAAAGTTGAAGGAGTCCGTCACACACCCAGCTAATGTACACACAGCTCAGCGCTAAATATTGGGAACACCCTGCAGGGAAGATGTCAGGGTACACAGAGCAAGGAATACACCTTTGGACAATTTCACCATGCAGCAACTGCTTACATGAACAGAGAAACCTAGCTAACACCGTGTGATGGCACACAGATCCCAGGGTCCCCCCTATGACCAGCACACTACAACATTTCCCACACACCCAACACATGAACACCACCCAAAACCATGTAGCAGCCCCACCAACAGCAATACCAGCAAAGCAGTAGTGTTCCAAGAGGAAAAAAATAAATTGCTTTATTCAGCATGAACCAAAAAAGTCTTGTTTGTAGGAAGTTCAATATGTACAAAGCCAATAGGGCAGTCCAGAAGTCACAGCTGGATGGGGGACACAGTGGGATGCGTGTCCCCTAGCTTGCCTGCACAGTTAGATTCCGTCGTCTTCCACAGGGGTGAGGGCATCATGGGGGGGGGGAGAACCAGGCACCGCAGGGACAGGAGGGCGAAGGGTTGGCGTCGTGGGTGCAGGGATGGAGGACTCCACCACAGGGGCTGGGGCAGGGCCAAAGGCGGAGGCCAGGATCTCTCTGCACACCTTAGCAAGGTCCTCCAGGGAATCCCCTGCACCCGAAGGAACCACAGGCCCCAAGGAGGGGGTGGGTCAGAGGGATGGGTCGCAGCGCCACTGGGGGAGGGTGTAGACAGGGGGGGGAATCAACCACCCTGACCGGGGACTCCCTTGACCGCTTGCGGGGTGGTGTCACTGTGGGGCTCAGGGACAGAGCGGCCATGAAGGAGTCTTTGTGTGATATGTGGCCAGGAGAGCTGAGGGGAGGGGATTTGGAGGGAGTGGATTGGGTGGAATGCGGACTCCCACTCTGGCTGCGTGTCTTACGTTTGCCCCCCGACCCAGTGGGTGTGCCTACTTCACCCTGTGTGTGCGTGCCAGGAGGTGTGCGTATGACCTTCCCTGCTGGTGTGGTGCCTGTGTCTACTGTGGTGTGTGCATGCATACGTCTGGGTGTACGTGGGACAGGCATGGGAGTGGGAAGTGTGGATGGGGCAGGGGTAGGGGGTGGGACGTAGCACTGCAGGAGACCCACTGCTGCAGTCAGTGTCGAGTCTATGGACCTCAGCAACTGCCGTTGGTCAGCCTGCGATGAAAAAATGCCCTCCAAGTATGCCTCCATGTTGTGCAGCACTTGGCTGTGGCCATGGAGGACATTAAGGATCGCAGCCTGACCAACCTGCAACTGCCGCTGGATGTCCACAGACTCGGCATTGGCGGCAGCAGTGGAGACAGGGGCAGGGGGTGCGGTGCCTGGCAGGAAGGAGACATGTGGTGACCGTGGACGTTGGGAAGGGACACGAGCAAGTGGGAGGCGGCTGATGGCAATGGAGGGGGCGGGGTGCGATGTTGTGCCACTGTCAGCTGCTGGTGCAGCCTCCGCCCACTCGGAGAGATCATCCTCGGACCCGTCGGCTTCATATTCGGTGGTGCCAGTGGACAGGTCCTCGGCCTCACTCACCTCCGCCTCTGTACCACTCAATGTGCCAGCCACGATGTCAACGCTGGCACTGGTGCTCGGTCCCTCCGCTCCGTCTGTGCTCATGTCTCCCTCCGTGTCCCCCGACGATGCTGTGGGCAAGGTGAAGAGACAGCAATTAATCACACACCTGTATACATATGTCACATGAGTCCAATCTACGTAGGTTACAGTGCATAGCCTGAAAAGTAAGATCAGTAACATCTACAAAACAAGGTACAGATGTAGGGCATGCAACACACAGTTGGTTGACCCACCATGCCAATGAAAATCCATGGAGAGCATGACACAATAGCAAATGACATGAAATGGAGTTTGACAGAGGATACAGGCCCTGGGGACAATCCAGCACTGCATCTGCACTACACAGCGTTGCCGACAAGAGGGATGAGGAGGGACCAAATCCATGAGCTTGAGGCACATGCTGCATAGGTAATACTGAAAACATGCCCAACATGACTGGCTCACTGCACCTTGAGTGTATGTCCAGCCAAACATCACACACTGGCCAGAACTAGCAAGGAGATTTCAGGTTTTGACATGTAGGCTTGCCCCGCACCAACCACCCCCTACATGAGACAATCTGTTGAGACACAGGTGGCACGTACACCTCTTAGTCTGGGTGAAATACACAGGGGATGCATAAATGCAAGATTGGAAGCCAAATACCCGAGGTGCACCTGTCCAAATAATCATATAGAAATGGCCAGCATCAGATGATTGTAACAAGACACACAGGCACTGGCCACTGTGACTATGAACAAGGAAAATCAGGTCAGGCTGTACAGTGGACACTTGTACTACATTTCACGTCAATATACATGGTGCCAGGGGACAATGGCACAGAGCACAACCTATGCTGTAGACACTGAGAGTGTCCACGTTTTGTGATGACACACATGACACCTCGGAAAATATGCCCCAGGGGACAGTAGTGGCAACACAGCTCCATGGTCCTGAATGGGAATGACTGCAACACACGCCACCATCCCTGCACTATGCGTATCGCACACTCATGCACATCATGTCACAGGCCACAACATAGGACATGCGCACTGTAAGGCATGACACTTGTGAGACTAACTCCCATGTCTGGACTCAGCATCGGTGCCAACTGACATGGAACCCACATGTACTGAACTGGACAGGGCACAGGCAAGGTCCCAAAACCGGTTACACACCACCCCCACACATGATGCTACAGGCACAGTTCACGCGGAGAAAGTGCCAGCCTAGATAACCTTGTGAAGGAGTGACTACACACAGACCAGGGAACACATTGCAAGGAGGGGAAGGGAGGCAGGAGAGCACAGCTATACAGTGGGTAACTGGATCTGCACAGCACCTTTAAACCCTGACAGTGTATCCATGCAACTGTGCACTTACAAATACTGGTGAAACACAACAAGCACACATGTACCTACCCCCTTCCTGCTGCTGCATCTCCTGTAAGCGCCTCTCCAAGTCTGGAAAGACCACCGGCAGCACACGCTTGTGGATGTGGCTCAGTCGGCGGCGCCCGCGGTTCTTATGGCTCTCAGGTGAGTCCCCCAGCAGGACCCGTGCAATCCTCCGCGTCCAGCACCGGATATCCTGCCAGCGTTTCCTCACCTGGGACAGGCGCCGCTTCCGACCATCCGCACTCCTCACGGCACTGACGGCGGTCAGCCATATCTGCTCCTTGGCAGAGGCGCCTACCTGTGAGGATGAACAAGTGACACTACATCAATACACCTGGCACATGTCACAGAGACACATATTAGAACACATTTGCTGTTTACAACAAGGCATAGTATGCATCCAACGCATTGCACCTTTGTCATAGGGACATGATCCTCTGGGGAAGGGTGAAAGCAGTACGTGCCATTCAAAGGACACAGGTGGAATGAGGGCAACTACACAATCAATGATCCAGGCTCACACTGTGCATCACAAGCTACACCAGGATAATGTGCAGCACCTCTAAGCAGTCAGATGCCACAGGCCACTGACGCTACCGCAGCAGAGTACACAGACACACACAGGCACAGGACATTCACCTGCCATTGCCAAATGCAGCGACCACCCTCACTCTGCACATGTGCCACTAGACTGGGGGGGGCTCACAGGTGTGGGGCTGGCTCTGCACGTCAGACACACAGCACTGCTCCATGCTCACATCACATGGCCAGGGTATATCCATCCCTCATGCAGCTGGGCTGCTACACTCCACATATGCACCCACCCACATGACAGGGGACTTACACACACACCCATGTCCAGGGTACGAACACATCATGTGGACACTCTCAGCACAGGTACACAGAACTAACACACATCTGTGGGTACAGTCACCTGTCACACTGGGCTGACCACATAATCACATGAGGACTGTAGAGGCAACATTCCCAGGAGGATAAGACAGGCAGAATGTGGCATGCACCATGCAGTGATTGTCACAGTAAACACGATGCAAGTGAGGATGGCAGACATGCACCACTGCATGCTCTGGCTGGGAGACATCAGGCATTCCCCCCCTGGAATCCCCCCTACAGTACATAGCATGTGTGAGACACCTGGACACAATGCCAGAAGTCACAGTCACAAAAAAGGGACACAGTCTGTGCCAGTGGACTCTGCACTCACCTGATACCCTGAACGCCCATACAGCATGGGGTACTGTGGGAGGATCACATCCAGCAGAGCCATGTTCTCCTCCAGGGTGAAGGGCTGTGACCTCTCCACAGACCTTGACATGGTTCCAGGGAATCAGTAGCAGCAGCTGGGTCGTGGAGTCCAGAGATGTGCAGACAAGTGCTCCCTCATGGGACCTGGCTGCTTTATATCTGCCTTGCTGGCCTGTTTCATGCACAGGAGTACAGAGTGATTGGTCACTCACATTTGCATCCTATGTTTCCTCCAATCCCTTCAAACCTAGCACAGTCAGTGGGTTCTTATTGTGTTTTTTTCTTCAGCCTGATGTCAACCCCACAAACACATTGCAACAAAGTAGATTCATTCCAACTGACTTCTGCTGTGCACCTTCCAGAACAAATTCAAACTTTAAACTTGGTCCCCATGACAACCAGCATGCATGTAGGCCTTACTACTTGTCCCTCATGTGTCCCCTATGTAATTTTGAGCTTCACACACAGGTACGGTGCGTTCCGGGGCCCTAGGGCACCCCAAATGCATAGCAACGGCCCGTACAGGCGTGTGTACGGGCCGTACCACTATGAGTACGCATACGCAAGAACACCCATAGTGGTACGGCCCGTACACACGCCTGTATGCTCACTATCACTATGGGTGTCCTCGCGTATGCGTACTCGTAGTGGTACGGGCCGTACACACGCCTGTACGTTCACTATCACCATGGGTGTCCTCGCGTATGCGTACTCGTAGTGGTACGGCCCGTTCACACGCCTGTACGCTCACTATCACTACGAGTACGCATACGCGAGGACACCCATGGTGATAGTGAATGTACAGGCGTGTGTACGGCCCGTACCACTACGAGTACGCATACGCGAGGACACCCATGGTGATAGTGAACGTACAGGCGTGTGTACGGGCCGTACCACTACGAGTACGCATACGTGAGGACACCCATAGTGATAGTGAGCGTACAGGCGTGTGTACGGTCCGTCTCACTATGGGTGTTCTCGCGTATGCGTACTCATAGTGATAGTGAGCGTACAGCAGTGTGTACGGGCCGTACCACTACGAGTACGCATACGCGAGGACACCCATGGTGATAGTGAACGTACAGGCGTGTGTACGGGCCGTACCACTATGAGTACGCATACGCGAGGACACCCATGGTGATAGTGAACGTACAGGCGTGTGTACGGGCCGTACCACTGCGAGTACGCATACGCGAGGACACCCATAGTGATAGTGAACGTACGCACGCGTGTACGGGCCGTACCACTATGGGTGTTCTTGCGTATGCGTACTTACTGACCGTACACATGCCTGTACGCTCACCATCACTATGGGTACACATACGGCAGCACTCCCATAGTGATATGGGAACGTACACAGGCCCTCTTCGCAGCAGTACGGTGGTTTTCACACATCACAGTGGTGACAGGCAGCACACAGGAAGGAATAGGGCTGACATACTTGTCCATGGATGGACATCAAGGCATTGTCTGGGCAGTACTACATGTGTGGGGCACAGGTGTGAAAGGCTGTGATGTGGCACATTACTCCTGAGTCGAGAAGGCACCAGATGTATGATGAGATGTGTACACATGTACTGTGTGACGGTGCAATGTGTGCCAGGCATGCCCTTGACTCCTTTGACATGTGTGCATGTCGTACTGCACACTTGTGATGAGCGTCACTGGCATGGCACGGACACCAACACACGGAAGTGTCCCCTGAGGCCCGGTACAGGGGTTACCACACCTGACATGTCACTACCCACGGTGCACGATGTGACTATGTCATGTATGTGGGGGGGGTTCCCATTAGGTTGATGTTGGAGCTCCCTCAAAAGCTGCAGCTGTTGCAGCAACCAACATGTGTCTGTGTGTAGATTGACATTGCACACTGTTCTGCACACCATGCCACATGTGGTATCGGATGTGAGGTGCGTATGTATGCATGGGACACGGAGTAGCGTAACAAGGACATGTCTGCATCCTCTCTATGAATGTGTGGTGAGTCATGACATGTACACATTCATGGCAAGGTGTGTGGACTGTCCTAGTGTAATGTCATGTGACCTGTGGCTCTAGTGTTCCGCTACCAGTCTCTGAAATCGACATCCTACTTCTGCTGATGTGTGGATGTATGTCACTCCTGTCTTGCGTCTGGCTGTTCACTTGCACTGGGACACAGCTAATCCCATGCCATGGCATGTGGAGGTTCACAATCTCCGTGTGTAGCTGGGTCTTGGTAGGAGTGTCACCTGGCAGCCATACGTGTCCAGGGCATGTGGCACATACCTGACTCCGTATGTAACATATGTGTATAGACAGATTAACATGTGCTCAGTACAAATAAATTGTTGTTGTGGTGCACTCACTCTTCCTTGTCACTTCCAAATTACTGCAGAGCGCCGCCTCTTCCCCGACCAATTCCGGACTTGGCTGCCATGCGGTAGAATGACTGTATCCGGTGCTACCGCTTCCCCCAACGGTTGATTCTGGAGTTGACGGCGAGACTGGCACCACACCTGCAACCGCTGCACAGGTATCCTACGGCACTGACACCCAAGCTGAAGGTAATGGCAGCCCTACATTTTCTAGCCACGGGTACCTTTCAAAATACCATAGCTCATGTTGGTGGCATGTCCCAGAGCATGTTCTGCCGTGTGCTGCATGATTTCTTGGAGGCCATGTTGATTCACCTGGATGACTTCATCCATTTTCCTACCCCTGAAATGTTGACTGGGGTCAAGTGTGGATTCTATGCCCTGGGAGGGATGCCCCATGTCATTGGGTCCATAGATGGGACACATGTGGCTTTGGTACCACCACAGGCACAGGAGGTAGCGTACCGGAATTGCAAGCACTACCACTCCATCACTGCCCTTGTGGTGTGTCTGTCCAACATGGTGATTTCACATGTCTGTGCTCGTTTTCCAGGATCAGCACACGATGCCTACATCATGAGGCGTAGCAGGGTGCCTGAAATGATGACGCAGCTGCGCAACGAACGAGCATGTGTTGTTGGTGGGTACAGTCTGTCTGTCCTGTATTTTGCGTAGACTTCCAGCACGACCGCTTCTCCTGTCCTGCTTATGTCCATGTGCTTTCCATGTAGGGGACGCTGGCTATCCCAACATGCCATGGCTGATCACACCTCTCCGCAACCCCATCACGCCGGCCCAGTTCCGCTACAACACCGCCCATGGCCAGACAAGGTGAGTGATAGAGAGGACGTTTGGCCTCCTGAAGAGCCGATTCAGATGCCTCCACAAGACCGGCGGCACCCTCCCATATGCCCCGGCGAAGGTCTGCAAAATCTTCATGGTCTGCTGCATGCTGCACAACATGGCAGTTGAGAAAGCTGTGCCACTTATCCTGGATCAAGATGACCAGGACCATCCACCCGTGGAGGACGAAGGGCTTGGCAATGGGGCTAGTGATGTGGAGGATGTGGAGCTGCAAGAGGACATCCGGACTCGGCTCATACGCGACTTCTTTGCTTAGTGGTGAGTAACAGTGTCTGAGTGTGCACGCATTGGTCCCCGTGTGGCATGTGTTGCGATGTGTGTCTCCACCTGCATGTATGGCACGTGAGTCAGAGGTGTGTGTGGGTGTGTCACTGGAGTGATGGTGCCAGTGATGGTTGTATTTCCCCAGTCATAATTGTGACCTAGCATGTTGTCATCCATACATGTGTCGAGTACATGCACATGCAAGTGGCTGTGCTTTTTGTGGCTGACTTCTTGTGTGTCTCTCTTCCCCAGGTACTTGCGCATGCCGTCTGCTGGTTGCATTGTTGTGGCACTGCTATTCCTCATGGACACGTCATTGTGTGCTGACTCAGCGTTACAGGCACGGACACGTTTGGAAGTCTCCTTAGGGTAAGGGATGCATCAGGGGTGTATTGGATGTGGCAGTTGTTCACGATGTATGCACCTGCCCCTGTCGATGTTTGGTTCCTCTGCAGACATGTTGCATCACCATGGTACACATTACATGCAGCTGGGTACACCTGAATAGATGGTCAGACTTGTTGACAGTCATCAGTGATGGGATTGTGGAATGTGATGATGGCATCAATGTGTGTAACACTGCCCTCGGACACATACGGTTTGCATTGGCTTGACATGCTGTGGGACTTCCACATCAGCGGATCAATGGTGTATGGCAGGCTCTCCGTGAGCAGCAGGGGGTGTTTAGCTGTTAGCCGACACTTGTGTGCCAGTTCCATGGATATCACGCATTTGTGGTGCAGAAGGGGGGTGCCAGTGTTGGACCCACATGTTACTCCACATGAACTGTTCATGTGTACTTCGAGTTGCCTCTGCAATCCCGAATACATGACTAATAAAGGTGTCCCTATGCCTCCAAGGTGCCTCTTCTCAGTCAATGCTGGTGTGTTGCCACGGTGCATCCGGCATGTCTGGCATGGTTTTCCATGATAGTGGCTATGTGTCTATGTGTAGAGTAGCAAGATGCAAGCTGTTTGTGTGGGATTAGACTGTGTATTGTGCATGATGTCCATGACTGTGTGGGTATTGTGACATGTGCCATCCCCATGCATCCAACGTTGGCCAGGCCACCATTCTCTGCATCCACCTGACTCAAGCTTGCAGGACATGGTTCTGCCACCTGTCTACACATACCTGGGTGCCCCCCAGGACACTCGACATGATCCCTGACCTCTGCGCATGACTGTTGCTGTACTCAATATGTCTGTCGGCACGGTTGTGCGGCCACCCCCTCAGCTGGTTGGGCCCATCACGGGTGTGTATGGTGCTCCATGTCTGTCTTGCCTAATACACTGTGACCCGTGTGTCCTGTGCCAGACTCAGGCCCCAGGGTGTGGATGGTTGAAGTCAAAAGAGAACTCAGGCATGTTTAGACTTTACAAGACACATGTAAGGTAATAATGCAACCAGCAGGCATCTTCTCTTCATGGTGTGACTTTTTATTTTAGTGGGGGGGGGGGTTTGACATGAGGGGCTTTCCGGGTGTGTGGAATCCAAAGTTCACTAGGGGAGTTGGTGTCCTTGCCATTAGAAATCCTCAGAGTCCATGCCACAGTCTTTGTCAACATTGGTCAGACAGTGACCAGCAAGGCCATGTGGCAGAGAATGTCTTTTGATGCTGTGCTGCTGTTTCTCCAGTGGGCCAGGTGCCAGGCCAGGTGTCCTGGGAGATGGTGCTGTAGCGCCGACCCTCACGGTCTTTTCCGTGGACGACCCGCCCTCCTGCGGGGACCCTCAGAAGCAGGCCGTGACGATGTTTGGGATGCTCCATCGGATGTTTCCTCCTCCTCCTCCTGATCCCTCCCTGTGGGTGGTGATGTTCTACGCCTTCAGGCACAGGGAGGGTTGCCCATGTTGTCGGCCATCCGACGGAGTGTACTGTGAATTCCCGTGAAATCCGTCACGAGCTCAGCCTGTCTGTCCTCCATCCTCCGCTGGTGTTGCAGTAGACAGGCATGTTGCTCCGCATGTTGCTGGGCCTGCTGGGTCTTGATCTCATCGAGGGTCCCCTTCATATCATTGAGGGTGGACACAACCTGGGCCATGCCCGTGGTGTCCTGCCGGTATGTGTCCAGGATGTTTCGGACATGGGAATATACCGGTTCCCCAGCCAACTGGTCAGGCTGGCGCCTCCACCGTCCTCCACTCCCACCACCCCTGCCCACTTGCGCCTGGCCTGCCGTTGTGGGCACATCGGGTCTCCGGGACCCCTGAGGGATGGCATTTGCGGTGTCGCCTGCCTCCTCCTGGGTGCCCGGAGTACCTTGTCCCTCCTGGACAGACTGGCTGCTTTGTGGTGGTGGGGCAGGGATCCTGGGTGTCTCCTGGGATGTGGCAGGAGTGGGGGTGGTGGTTGGCCCCGTTGTACCTGACGCAGGTGCTGCAGGTCGTTGGACACCAGAGGGGCCAGGTTGGTCGTGGTCGTCCACAGAGTGGTGAGAGTCGTCGCTGCCGGTGGGATCGGCCTCCCGCAGAGCCGGGTCCTGTGAGTCTTCCCCCCCAGTGTTGGGGGGTGAACCATGACGTTGACCTGTGTGTGAGAGAGACAATGTTAATTTTGTTCCATGCAACATCCATGTTTCATTAGTTTCAAAGTTGGAACATTTCCTCTGGGAATTTGGATCTGTCTTGCATTCCACTCACAGTGCACTTGTGCATGGGTATGTCCCTTGGGCACCGCTTTGGCGACTTTACCTATGTGTGGCACAGTCTTACTTGCTGCGTCAAGTGTGACTGCAGTCAGCAGTGGAGTGGGCAGGTGTGGCGAGCCGTGCATTGGCGCCTTCCATGTAGCACTGTACGTGGGCACATGAAGTTGTTCCACACACTTATATGATGCATGTAGCTGTCGTTGTGCTTGTGCACAGGTTGTGACATGGCCCTGTGTTTTGCCATGGAGGAGAGGGGGGGTGCTGGCACTGGCCACCCTTGTCTACATGCACGCAGTCCACCTGCTGACGAGCAGACATTCCCACACACCACAAGGCTGATTTGCTCTCCCTGTGTCTCCCTCCCTCTCTGTCCCCCTCTCCCTCCCTCTGTGTGTCAGCCTCCTCCCTCTATCCGTCTCCCTGTGTCTCCCTCCCTCTCTGTCCCCCTCTCCCTCCCTCTGTGTGTCAGCCTCCTCCCTCTGTCCGTCTCCCCGTGTCTCCCTCCCTCTCTGTCCCCCTCTCCCTCCCTCTGTGTGTCACCCTCTGTCACCTCAGCCCAGCTTCCTGGGCACACACTGATAGCAGTTCTTTGAATGGCCCTTGGATTGTTGCTGTGAGTTTGTTTCTGATCTCCAGGCACCCATTGGGTGTAGTGTGTGTGTCTGCGCTGCTGCTGTGGTGGTGAGTGCTGCCACTCTTTCACAGTGTTGGCTGTTCATTAGCTGCTGTCATGTGCAAAACAGTGCCTTCACCCCCATGTGTTAATGCAAGGCGTCCGCCATTTGCTGGCAAGTCTTTCCTGTGTGGGGACACACTGTTTGTCTGGCTGTGACCTAGGCCATATGGGCAAAGGGCATTGTTGTCTGCTTCTGAGTTGCACTATGTGATTTTTGGGGCCCACCCTCCCGCCATCCGGGTTACCGTGTCATGTGTTGGTGTCTTCTGTGGCCTGTGACTTGACATTGTCCAGCTGGGTGCATGGGGCATGGTGGCGTCAGTGGCATGTGCTTGTTCATGGAGTGTGGTTGAGTCATGCGATAGCTTGGGGTGGTTGCGTGCCTGTTTGTGCGTTTGGTTGTGGATGACGTTACCCCCATGTGAGGTGCGTTGTTTGTGTACTCACCCGGGTCTCGGAGTCCTCCTAATCCTTCGACTGCCTCCACCGGCAGTATGGCCATCACCCTCTCCTCCCAGGGATGGTAGTGTACGGGTCTGCGGGACGGCCCTCCTCCAGTGACGTTGGCCTGGTTGTGTTCATCCTTCATCTTGGCTCGGACCCTCCTCCGCAGATCGTACCACCTGGCTTGGCATTCCTGCTTGTTCCTTCTGGTGTCCGCAACAGCATTCACAGCATCGACGATGGTCTGCCACATGGCTGTTTTTGCTGAAATGCTGGTCTGTCTGACCAATGTTCCAAAGAGGTGTGGCTCGACTCTGAGGATTTCATCGACAAGGACCTCCAACTCTCGGTTACTGAACTTTGGATTCTTGTTGGTGGGCATGGTGAGGGGTGTGGGTGTGGATGGTGGGGGGGTGTGTGTGTGGATGGTTGTGGGTGTGTCGGTGTGGTTGTGCAGGTGTGTGTGTGAATGTGATGAGGGGGTGTTTGTGAAGGTGTGTGTGTGAAGGTGTGCAAGTGTAAGGTGTGGTAAAGCTTCTAGTATGGTGCTGTAGGTTGTCTGTGGGGTCTGGCAGCAGTGAGTCTGTTGCAAAGGCTCATGGTTTGTGTGTGTGGGCCCTTTTTATTGGTCCATTGGTGGGTGTGGCTGTGTTTGAACTTTGGGTGGGTGTGTTATAAGGAGTGGTGGTGTTTTGGGCCTCTGTTTGTTTTTGGCAGTTGCAGGTCAGTGAATGTGTTGTTTTAGTGGTTGTTGGACATGTTTGCGGCTTTGTGCCATTCGAATGGTGTATTCTTGTGTCGTTTTGGTTTGTCCTGGTTGTGTACGTGCATTTTTAGCATGTGTACGGTGTGTACATGGGCCATTTTGTTGTACAGTGCTGTCCTTGTGTGTGGCTTGGTACGACTCGTACATGCGGTTGTGATGTTGGGGCCTGGGGTGCGCTCCGTACTTAGAATGTTGTGGTGGGGGTACGCTCCATGCATACGCGGGTGGGGGTACGACTCTAACGTACACGGGTGTAGATACACGGGGGTACGACACGAACGTAGAGGGGGGTAGGACACGTACACTGGTGTACATACACGGGGGTACGACACGTACACGGGTGTACATACACGGGGGTATGACACATACTCGGGTGTACATACACGGGGGGTACGACACGTACACCGGTGTACATACACGGGGGTACTACACATACACGGGTGTACATACACGGGGGGTACTACACGTACACGGGTGTACATACACGGGGGTACGACACGTACACGGGTGTACATGCACGCGGGGTACGACACGTACACGGGTGTACATACACGGGGGTACTACACGTACACGGGTGTACATACACGGGGGTACTACACATACACGGATGTACATACACGGGGGGTACGACACGTACATGGGTGTACATACATGGGGGGGTACGACACGTACACGGGGGTACTACACGTACACGGGTGTACATACACGGGGGTACGACACGTACACGGGTGTACATACACGGGGGGTACGACACGTACACGGGTGTACATACATGGGGGTACTACACGTACACGGGTGTACATACACGGGGGGTACGACACGTACACAGGTGTACATACACAGGGGTACGACACGTACACGGGTGTACATACAGGGGGGGTACGACACGTACAGGGGTGTACATACAGGGGGGGTACGACACGTACACGGGTGTACATACACAGGGGGTACGACACGTACACGGGTGTACATACAGGGGGGGTACGACACGTACATGGGTGTACATACACGGGGGTACGACACGTACACGGGTGTACATACACGGGGGGTACGACACGTACACGGGTGTACATACACGGGGGTACGACACGTACACGGGTGTACATACACGGGGGTACGACACGTACACAGGTGTACATACACGGGGGTACTACACATACATGGGTGTACATACACGGGGGGGTACGACACGTACACGGGTGTACATACATGGGGGTACGACACGTACACGGGTGTACATACACGGGGGGTACGACACGTACACGGGTGTACATACACGGGGGGATACACAGGGGGGGTACGACACGTACACGGGTGTACATACACGGGGGGTACGACACGTACACGGGTGTACATACACGGGGGTACTACATGTACACGGGTGTACATACACGGGGGTACGACACGTACACGGGTGTACATGCACGGGGGTACGACACGTACACGGGTGTACATACACGGGGGGTACGACACGTACACGGGTGTACATACACGGGGGGTACGACACGTACACGGGTGTACATGCACGGGGGGTACGACACGTACACGGGTGTACATACACGGGGGGTACGACACGTACACGGGTGTACATACACGGGGGTACGACACGTACACGGGTGTACATACAGGGGGGTACGACACGTACAGGGGTGTACATACAGAGGGGGGTACGACACATACACGGGTGTACATGCACGGGGGGGTATGACACGTACACGGGTGTACATACATGGGGGTATGACACGTACAGGGGTGTACATACAGGGGGGGTACGACATGTACACGGGTGTACATACACGGGGGTATGACACGTACATGGGTGTACATACACGGGGGTACTACACGTACACGGGTGTACATGCACGGGGGGGTACGACACGTACACGGGTGTACATACACGGGGGTACTACACATACACGGGTGTACATACACGGGGGGTACTACACGTACACGGGTGTACATACACGGGGGTACGACACGTACACGGGTGTACATGCACGCAGGGTACGACACGTACACGGGTGTACATACACGGGGGTACTACACGTACACGGGTGTACATACACGGGGGTACGACACGTACACGGGTGTACATACACGGGGGTACTACACATACACGGATGTACATACACGGGGGGTACGACACGTACATGGGTGTACATACATGGGGGGGTACGACACGTACACGGGGGTACTACATGTACACGGGTGTACATACACGGGGGTACGACACGTACACGGGTGTACATACACGGGGGGTACGACACGTACACGGGTGTACATACATGGGGTACTACACGTACACGGGTGTACATACACGGGGGGTACGACACGTACACAGGTGTACATACACAGGGGTACGACACGTACACGGGTGTACATGCACAGGGGGGTACGACACGTACACGGGTGTACATACACGGGGGGTATGACACGTACACGGGTGTACATACACGGGGGTACTACACGTACACGGGTGTACATACACGGGGGTACGACACGTACACGGGTGTAGATACACGGAGGGGTACGACACGTACACGGGTGTACATACACAGGGGGTGCGACACGTACAGGGGTGTACATACAGGGGGGGTGTACATACACGGGGGGTGTGACACGTACACGGGTGTACATACACGGAGGGGTACGACACGTACACGGGTGAACATACACGGGGGTGCGACACGTACAGGGGTGTACATACAGGGGGGGTGTACATACACGGGGGGTGTACATACACGGGGGGTACGACTCGAATGTACGGGGGCTGGGGGGGTGTTGGGCGCGTATGCGGGCACATGTCTCCATGGTTGCTATGGGAGTTCGGTGCGGACGGTGTTTTTTCCATGCGGTTGTAACATCGGACGCACGGGATGGATCGTGATTCCGCGGTCGGACTTCACATTTCACATTTGTACGGTAAATCGTCCGTGGACGTGTCGGACACTTTTTCCGACCCGAGGACGTGTGGGGAATACTTCCCAATGCGATTCGTATGGACTTTTTCCCATGCGAATCGTAATTGGCAGTTTGTACGGCACTTGTACGATTCGTACGGTAAAAAGACCGGCTACGAGTCGTACGGGCTTTTTTTTTACCGGATCGTAATCGGCACCCATGTCATTCAAAAAGACATATTCGTTAGAACTATTTTTTTAACTGAGACCTGGTACAATAGGTCGTGTCCTAGTATCTACAAGTCCAGTCACTTCCACGAATTATGTAACAGATGCGTCAATGCCTAAGGAGAAGACATTATGAGGAACTTGACAAGTGCTGAGACAAAGCGGCATTGAGCAAGTACCGCAGCAATCTCAAAGCTGCAAGTCGATTTTACTACTCCAAAACAATTGGATAGGCAAACAATAGTGCAAAGGAAATGTTCAATATTGATTCAAATTTCACTGATCCCAAAAGCTTTGTGCCACCACTTGAGACAAGCGCCTATCTATGTCTCCCTTGAGCTCCTTTTTTGAGGACGAGATACAAAATAATCAAGATAACCTCACTCTAATGCAAGATAAAGCTCCCAGATACAACTTGAGCTTTCCCATGCCTATAGCACAGAACAAATTATTGCTATTGCCCCCCCAAAAGCTAAGGAACTGGAAGATGCCTTTATCCAAAAGTAAGTCTGGTTCCCTCGGATCCCCTCCCACTTCAAGTTATGAAGTTGTTAGGGGCTAGCTTGGGTTTCATCTACCAGGAACTTTTCACCACTTCCCTGCACTCACGGATAGTACCCCCTTCATGGAAAAAGGCAAATGAAATTCCTCTATTAAAAAAAATTAACGCAGACCCGGGAATACAAACTTCAGATTTTGGCCCAATATCTTTGCTTCCGGGGGTCCCTAAGATCATAGAAAAAGCAGTAAACACCCAGCTAATGTCATTTTTGGAAACCTCCAATCTCCTCACCCCTCACAGCCCAGTTTTAGAACCCATCACAGCACAGAAACTGCAATGATGGAGATCACAGACAAATTGATGATAGACACTTGACATAATGCCGCACTGATCCTACTGGACCTCTCAGCGGCATTCAACACAATCCCACATGAGATTCTGCTCCACAGTCTTGTCTCCATTGGGGTGGAGAGCAAGGTCCTGGCGTGGCTAGGATCTTTTTTAAAACACAGAGAAGAGGCGGTCTGGCTCAAACCTTTCTTCTCAGAAACAAAAGCAATCAACTATGGAGTCCCTCAGGGCTCAGCCTTGAGCCCTATCCTTTTTAAAATATATATGATCCCATTGGCCTACCTCATTGAATCCTTTAGCATCCGGTTGGTCTCCTATCCGGATGATAGTCAACTGCTGCTGCCATCTAACAGTAATGACTTCGAGGCCAAAATAAACTTTGCTGCCTACATGACAGCAGTGATGGGTTGGCTAAAATCTAATGCATTACAAAGCAACCCAGATAAGTCAGAGGACTTGCTATTTGGATCCGAACCCATCCAAGGCTGGCCATCCCAATGTCCTGCCCCCATCCGCACTGAAATGGCCAAAAACTTAAGGATCTTAGTTGACACTCACCTATCCCTCTAATCCCATATCACGGCCGTGGTCAAAAGTATATGCTGGGTTCTAAGAATGTTGAGGAAATTCATAAACATTCTTCCCCAGGAAGCGCAAAAGAAAATGGTGCAAGCACTGATCTCATCCAGACTGGACTATGCAAATGTTATGTACATAGGACTCCCAGATTACCGGACCCAAATATTATAAAAAGTCCAGAACATGGCCATTTGACTACTATTTAATCTCCTAAAACACACTTTGATTACTCATTATCATAAACAGCTACACTGGCTACTGGTAAAGAAGAGGGTCCTTTTTAAAGCTTTAACAGTAGCACATTCGGCCTTTTACAAAACGGGCCCCACCTACCAGCTAGAAGAGTGATCTGCTACTGCCTGCAAAGACCATTGCACTCTCAGACAGCTCGTCTTCTGTGAATCCCATGCACAAAAACGAAGTGGGGTGGCTCAACCTGCTCACTGCTGGCAGCTAACCATTGGAAGGAACTTCCTTTTCCCCTCAGATGTATACCACACATAAATCTGTTCAGTAAGCACTTGAAAATCCACCTAAAAAGGTTGTCGCTGACATCTACATCGGCCACACATCTAGCACCGGGACACTTGAGTATAAGCCATGCACTTTAAGAACCTCATTCATTCATTCATTCATTCATAGGCAGTGTCCTGTCCCCACACAAAGGACTGATTACCCCCCAGTGCTTGGTTGAATTGGATACTTGTGCACTTCAGACATCTGCTTTGAAGACACCCCCACATCAAAGACACTTTTGGGTATAAGTGCTGAGTCTTTAACCCCCTAAAATGCAACATTACTGGACTTGTAACTGAAGCTCTGCCAGAAGAACCGCTGTGCTGCTTAAATGACTCAGTTGGGCTGCTGATCTGGAAGGCCTATTTTTCTGTTTGTTGCACTGCTGCCTGCTGCTGTCTAACTCTGCTGAAGGAAAGTTGTACTCTGCCTTCACTCCAAGTGATCTCCAAGGGCTTGCTGGCTTGCCTCCTATTGCTTGAGACTCAGGGATATCAATGTCTCTACCCCTGCTCTTGTGTCTGGCTTGCTGGAAGAGACCCAGACACTTGCAACATGGATTTCAATGCATTTCCTGTCTGCTTCTAGCAGAACTGGTGCATCGACCCGGTTGCTGGAGTAAAATCGACAATTTGCCTCCAGAGATTGAAACATTGGGCAGCATATCGTCCCTGCTGCAGCTTGGTGAGATAGACACACCTTAGGCACTGACGTAAGCAGGAAGGGGTTCCAAACTTACAGGGGGGCTGAGAGGAAATATAGGGAGGAGTACACCCTCCCAGGTTATACACTGTTCTACCAGAAGTACTCCCCACCAGCAACTCAAAAGTGAGATTGTGAGTTATATTCGACCAGACCTGGAATTTTCAGATGTTAAGGTCCCTAAATGAAGATGGAACTAAACACCACTACTCAGTGGGAAAGGAGGCAACTCCTTTTGTTTTATATTCCCTCACACACCCTAGTGGTGTCATGCTTCCTCATCGGGACACCTCGACGCCTACAAGTCGAGGTGGGCTCGACCATATCTCAGGGAGCTCTTATGAAGATGTTTTTGGCCAGGGGGATAAAGATTAAAAGCCACAGCAGTTCCCAGTATCCCTTTTATTCTTGGAACTGTCAGTGGTGATAATAAAATAAAGTTTAAGGGTCAAAATGGGATATTATGGTCCTAAGACCCTATAGCCAACATGTTTCAGTCCTGCTGGGCCCCATAAAGGGTGCTGGACTTTCTTCAGGGCGGAAGAAATGCCCCCTGGATTGGGTTAGGCAGAAGAATTCCCTGCACTATTTGGGATAAGGGCGACTAACGCTCCTTATCAATTGCCGTGGACTAATTAGTCTTGTATGTCACTCCATCCCGTTTTGAGAGGGGTATCAACTCCAAGTGGAAGACTACCGTTAGTGGGGTAGCCCTGTAGTCAAACAGCCATCAAGGGTCCTGCCCCTCGTGTCAACCTATTCGGTGGTGGTTCCACTGCTTGGGGTCAGATAGACACACCCCCTCAACTGCATACCAGAATGTGGTGCATCACTCGACTCCGGCACCCATCTTCGAAACTGACTCATCACTTTCTCTGCATGGAGAAGATAGACGCATCTCGCTGTTTGCGACCAGGAAAGGTCCTTTGTTCACTGGGACCTGCGTCGGTCCTGTAGCCGGCTGGCACTCCATCGCAGTTGGACTGAACTTTGACTTTACTCTGGTCCAGCGCTACCTAAAGTAAACTTTTTAGTGCTACTTGCCTCTAAGCACTTTACTGCATTTATTCCTTTCAAATTAAATATCTAAATTTCTATACATTGGATTTTTGTTGTTGTGGTTTTGTGTTTTTCAGAATACAATAATCTAGTTTTCACAACCTGTGTGGAGTCTTTTTGTTGTTTATTAATTGTGTTACTATGTGTGTGTGTTGCACAAATACTTCACACTTTGCCTCTTTAAATAGGCCTGATTGCTCTGTACCAAGCTACCAGAGGGTGAGCACAGGCTATCTTATAGTGTGTATCGAGTTTACCCTGACTAGAGTGGTGGTTCCTGCCTGACCTGGGTGCATATCTCAGTCAACCAGGATTCCCATTTCTAACAGAAATGTTTTATTTTATTTTGGTAACTAAAGAAACAAAACATTCTTCATATCAAATTAAGACAGAAACAGAATAAAAATAGTTACAATGGAAAATGATGATTAAGTCATGAATTAAAAACAAAAATATTACAATATATATTCAAGGACATTACCATAAAAAAACAATTAGATTTAGCAATGTATTCAAAGTATAAATAATGATTATTAATATGAATGTAATAAATATAGAAGCACATAGGTCAAGAGATAAGCTTACTAATTCACTCTATAATGTGATATGAGAAGTAGAAAAATAAAGTTGGCAAAAAAGGGTAATAAAAATTAAAAATGGGGAAAATAGATTTAAATAAGTAGAGGATTGACACAATTGTATAATTACAAATTGTTATAAAGTGGTATATAAATATTAGGATAAAGTGTATTAACAATATGGAAGCCTAACCTATAATCGTTCATGGAGGCTTGCTATCCTCAACACTGAGTGCATTCTCTTATAGTGCAATACAGACTCTTTAATTCTCATTTTTGTAGTTTTAGCTTTGCAATAGACAAAAATGCCATATTTGAAAGAATTTTATAGCAAGGCACGGAGGCAATTATTATGCATAATCCTCTTTATTGCCATCAACACACAAGAGCACCAACTAGAACTTTACCTGTAGAATTAGAATCTTAAAAACATACTAAACAAGTAGAAATGACCCCAACATGCTTCCTTCTTTATTGCTTCTCATGCACAGATACGTTCTTTGCTTGGGATAACAAGATGACATTGGGATTAATTGACATAATATGTAATTTTTAATATTTCTAATAAATAATGATGAAAATGTTGAAAATGCAGTGGGAGGTTGCTTTGAAGGGTGTGACTGTTGCAAGATGCACATTCAGTAAATTACTGTTGTCTTTTGTTATTCTAGCTGTTTTTATAAAAACATTGTATAACAAATAGAATGGATTTACAGGTTTCAAGTATGTATAAGAAGATTGAGTGTTGTAAAGTGATTCGGTTACGGCAAACAGTAGGCTCGTCTAAGGACCCATTGCGGATTGTGCTTTTGTTAGGGAACAAGCTGCAGTGCTTGCACGAGCTGTCGCTCATGAAGCTCATGAAGCTCAGATTCAAATAAGACAGCAAACATATGCTAGCGCATGCTGGATATAGCATGTTTCTTGTGTATGTGATGAGAGTGCCGTTTTACCTTGTATTATGGTTTGTTGAAGTTCAGAGAGGCGTGTGCAGCCTGTTTACATTGTCGCTCAAGAATTCTGAATCTCTCATTTTGCCACATGGACGTAACTGATGCAGATGGCCTTTTTGAATTGGTTAGGACTTTAAGAATAGTTAGAACGTTATGGCAGCCATATTTAGGGAATATTTGAGACATTTGTTTTGAGAGATCATTGTTATACTAAAGAGATCATGAGGAAAAGCTTGTGGAAAAGAGTATACTTGGAAGTGTTGTTTTAAAGTAATAGTTGGTTTATTGGTAGTAAATTCTTTGAAAAGTGGAGAAGGATGGATCCTGGTGCTGCAGAAGGAGGACTTGAATGAAAAAGTGAAGGCTTGTTTAGACAAAACCCTTACAGCTTTGGCTTCCTAGTTAGGAAAAAGGCTAGATGATTGTGTGGAGAGACTTTTGCCCATGTTAGGGACTAAAGATGTTTGGACAGAGGATGAGGACTTTTGGTCTGTAGAGGAGATTGAGGTGAAAGGAGGTATATTGAATAGTTGACACAAAGTAACTAAAAAAAGAAAGCATTTTGTTGAAAGTAGGGATGGAATCCTAACAATGAAATGACATGACGATCCTCAGGAAAAAAGGAAATGGGCAACTCTTTTGGAGTTGGAAGACAAGGCTATAAAGGCCACTAAGCAGGTCACAAAGTAGTGGCGACGTAGAAATAAGTTGTTCCGCAGACTTGAAAGAGTCAGATAAGGACAAGATGATGCAAAAAAGGAACAGAAAGGAGAGAGGACAAAAAGACGAAGGATTGTTGGATCCATTTGGTGAGATTTTGTTTGATCCTGACCTTATTCAACATCAGTTGTCCCCTCAATGGACTTCGGCTGATCATGTGCCCAGTATGTGAAACATTGGGTTAGGCGACAAATGCCTGAGGAAGTTAGAAATAGGCGAGATCATAGGGCCCGATTCACAGAACTAACTTACAAAAAAATCCTAAACTTACTACTTTTGGTATTCACAGAAGGCATTTAGTAGTCTTAAATTAGTATTTTGTCTTAAATTAGTATTTTGTCTTAAGTTAGGATTTTGACCTAAATTAGTATTTTGTCCTAAATTAGGATTTTATCTTAAATTAGGATTTTGTCTTAAATTAAACTTAAGTTTAACTTAAGTTTGTCTTAAGTTTAACTTAAGACAAAATCCTAATTTAAGACAAAATTCTAATTTAAGACAAAATCCTAATTTAGGACAAAATCCTAACTTAAGACAAAATCCTAATTTAGTACAAAATCCTAATTTGAGACAAAATCCTAAATTAGGACAAAATCCTAATTTAGGACACAATCCTAATTTGAGACAAATCCTAATTTAAGACAAAATCCTAATTTAGGGCAAAATCCTAATTTAAGACAAAATCCTAATTTAGGACAAAATCCTAATTTAAGACAAAATCCTAATTTAAGACAAAATCCTAACTTTGGGCAAAATCCTAATTTAAGACAAAATCCTAACTTAAGACTACTAAATGCCTTCGGTGAATACCAAAAGTAGTAAGTTTAGGATTTTGTCGTCAATTAGTTCTGTGAATCGGCCCCTGAGTGTCCAAGGCCATCGTTGGATATTAAGATTGCTTATGCATCTGAACTAGATCTGAAAAGGATGGCATTTTTAAATAAATCAGGATGGGACCAAAGGAAAGAGTTGGACAAGGGCCTCAAAGGGTTTCAAGATAGGCTGTTGGATTTCTTTGGTCCTTTGACAAAGATTTTTGATATTTGTGAGGATGCATATGTGAATAAATCAAAAGTGAATATTGAGGAGTTGCTCCAATGGGTGCCGGGGGCAGTTTGTTTTCCTGGGCAATTCAAATGCTACCCTTTGTACTGAATGGATGAAAGGCATTCTCATGAAAATGTATTTCAAACTAGAAGAACTGGCAAATAATGAACCAGGGTGATAAGCCAATGGGTTGCTTTTGCAAGAGGAGTTTGTGAAGACATGGCCAGATATGTTGCCACTTTTAATTCTATTCAGAAGGTTCAGAAGGATATGAGAAAGGTTTTTGGAGGGTCCCAGAGAGTGCAGGGTCAGCTTCCTGGCCGTGGTTATAGAGTCAATTGAGTTTCATTCTGGCAAGATTTTAGACCCACAGGAGGGTTTCAACCTCCAGGATTTTACCCACAACGCCAGAGAGGAAGAGAAAGCTCTACAAGGGGTGACAGAAGGACAAGAGGTACGCAAGGTATGTTTGCTAAAAGACCCTCCATGTACCCCATTAAAGCTAGGTTTGAGACTCGCCCAATTTGTAACACGATGGATGGAAATTACATCAGATCAGTGGGTATTGGAAACATTACAGTGTTATTGAACAGATTTTGTAGGCATGCCAATTCAGGTGAGAATACCAAGCACTCTGAGGTACTCAAGGAAATTAGAGGCTTTGGTGACTCAGCAGGTGAATGCACTTTTGGAGAAGGGTGCAAAAGAAAGGTTTCTGAGAGATTCAAGATGGTTTGTAAGTGATATATTTTTAGTGGAAAAAAAGGAAAAAGGGATAAGGCCTGTGATAAAGCTGAGAGAGTTGAACACTAGGGTGCAGTACAATCATTTCAAAATGGAAGGAATTCATTTGTTAAAACTTCCTTTTGAGAAAAGGAGATTGGTTTCCGCGTATAGATTTTAAGGGCACATAGCTGATAATAACAATATGTCAGAAACACAGAGATTATCTGAGGTTTCGATGGCAGAGAATGATATGGAGGTTCACTTGCCTCTCATTCAGCTTGACATCAGCTCTGTGGTGTTTCACAAAAGTAATAAGATCAGTAATGGCATGGCTGTTTACAAGGGGTTTACGTGTGATAGTATAGTTAGATGATGTTCTGATCATGACAGAAAACATGATTAAGAGGCACAGGAGCAAATGGAGTTAGACGTTCATAGAGGATATGTGTTTCATTGTGAATAGGAAGAAACCATGTTTAGTGCCGAGTTAAGAGACAGTATTTTTAGGCTTTCAGATACGGCCGTTGGAATGTGTATTGAGGTTGCCTGTGGACAAGGTGAAAACGATTTGCAGGAAAATCATGAGAGTGAAGGAGAGAAGTTTGGTTTTACTTTGGCAGTTGGCAACACTGTGGGTTTGCTTTCAGCTTCAATTCTGGCAATATTCCCAGCTCTGTCACATTATAGAGCATTGCAGAGATTGAAGGCTTAGCATCTTGGTATGGGGATGAGATATTCTCAGAAGATTCAGTTGAATGTGGACACAAAACAGGAGTTGGATTGGAAGATAGAGAAGTTAGAGACGTGGAATGGAACGGCCATTTTTGGGAAAGCCCCAGCCTGCAAGGTTGGGAGTGAGATGTGGTCCTTTATCAATAGGGGGGAAGTGGTTCTTTCAGGAAAAGAAGATGCATATCAATTACCTGGAGTTGTTGGCAGGGTCATTTGCTGTGAGGAGTTTTGTCAAAACCATGTAAAATGCTGTGTTTTGTTCAAGATGGACAACTCGTCAGCCATGAGGTATGTGAATCGGTTAGGAGGTCCTCAGTCGAAAGCGCTGGCAGACTTGGCAAAGAATTTCTGGCACTTTTGTCTAAATCAGAATAGCATGTTGCAAGTCCAGCATATTGCAGGCTTGAGAAATTCAGTGGCAGATTGGAATTCAAGGAATCTGTGGGATTCCAGCGATTGCATGTTGAACAGGGAGCTGTTCAGGGCATTGGAGAACAGATGGGGTGTATTCAAGATGGATCTGTTTGCGAGCAGACTGAATACTCACCTTCTAGAATTTTCCAGTTGGAAAACAGACCCAGAGGCAAATGCAGTAGATGCGTTCCTTCAGCATTGGGAATCAGCATGCAATTATGAGTTTCCCTTGCTTCCCATGATACAGAGGCTGGTAATGCAAGTGAGGAGAGATCAGGTGTGTAACTAGTGTTGGTATCTCCCTTTTGGCCTTCTCCAGTGTGGTTTTCAGATGTGATGAGTTTGCTGATCAACAATCCGGTGCTTCTATCTGGGTGTCGAGTGTGCAAAGTTGTTGATGAATCCAGTGGGGGAATGTCACAAGTTCGTGCAACACGGTCAACTGCAGTTGATGGGTTGGATGATTTCAGGAGAGTATGGCAAGCATCAGGCTTATCATCAGAGGTTACGAAGCTCATCAAGGGTTCACAGACACTGGGTAGAACATAGGCTTATAGATTGACATGGAAGAGATGGGTATGTTGGTGTGCTAGGAGGGATTTGGATCTCATTTCAGCTTCTGTGGTGAATATTGTGAATTATTTGACGAAGGTCTTTTTAGGAGTAAGTTCTTACAATATATTAAATTTAAGCAGGTCTGGTATTTCAACAGGCCATGAGTTAGTGGATGGATTACCAGTATGTGGGGGAGATATTGATAAGGAGTGTGTGGTTGAAGGTGCCTCCAGGCCCAAAGTATTCATTTCTTTGTGAGGTCAATTTAGCTTTGGAGGAATTGTCTAATTGGAGGGATAATGATTTTTAGTCCATGAAGGATTTGTCCTTAACATTATCTATGCTACATTGTTTGGTTTCTTTCAGAAGAGTATCAGACATAATGGCTTTGGAGGTGTTTCTAGGAGTTATTTTCCAGAAGGTGTTTGTTTTTACATTAGGAGAAGAACTAAGAGTATTTCTAGAATTTTTTTTTACCCACATTTGGGAGAAAATGAGAAATTGTGTGAAGTAAAGTGCTTGAAGGAGTATGAAAAGAGAACTGGAACTTTGAGACGGCAGGGATATTTTCAGCTGCTGATCTCTTTTAGGTATCCTCATAAACGTTTTCATGTCCCACACGGTTCAGTGACTGAATATCGAGGGACATTATATAGAATGCCCAAAATATCGACGCCAAAATATAGAAGGACAGAATATCGACTCCCTATCTACAAATAGGTAAGTACTAAAATATCGATTCCAAAATATAGAATGTTAAAATATAGTTAGCTAAAATATCGAATTTTTTAATTGTATTAAAATAATATAAAAGTAATTAAATATTAAAAACAATTAAATAAAACATACATAATATAATATAAAAAAGCTTAAAATGTAAACATAATAAAAGTAATGTAAAAAAAGTAGAGCTTTTGTTGGATAGTGAGAGCGTAAAAATTACTATTCCCACTCCAGTGACTGCAACAGTAGGGAAAACGTTGGATAGCGTAGGGGTAAAAATTACTATTCCCACTCCAGTGAGTGCAACAGTAGGGAAAGCGTTGGATAGCGTAGGGGTAAAGATTACTATTCTCACTCCAGAGAGTGCAACAGTAGGGAAAGCATTGGATAGCGTAGGGGTAAAAATTACTATTCCCACTCCAGTGAGTGCAACAGTAGGGAAAACGTTGGATAGCGTAGGGGTAAAAATTGCTATACCCACTCCAAAGAGTGCAACAGTAGGGAAAGCATTGGATAGCGGGAGAGTTAAAATTACTATTCCCACTCCAGAGAGTGCAACAGTAGGGAAATCGTTGGATAGCGGGAAGGGAAAAATTACTATTCCCACTCCAGTGACTCCAACAGTAGGGAAAGCATTGGATAGCGTTGGGGTAAAAATTATTATTCCCACTCCAGAGAGTGCAACAGTACAGAAAGCATTGGATAGCAGGAAGAGAAAAATTAGTATTCCCACTCCAATGAGTGCAACAGTAGGGAAAGCGTTGGATAGCGTAGGGGTAATAATTACTATTCCCACTGCAGTGAGTGCAACAGTAGGGAAAACGTTGGATAGCGTAGGGGTAAAAATTACTATTCCCACTCCAAAGAATGCAACAGTAGGGAAAGCGTTGGATAGCGGGAGGATAAAATTTACTATTCCCACTCCAGAGAGTGCAACAGTAGGGAAAGCGTTGGATAGCGGGAAGGGAAAAATTACTATTCCCACTCCAGTGAGTGCAAAAGGAGGGAAAGCGTTGGATAGCGTAGGGGTACAAATTACTATTCCCACTCCAGTGAATGCAACAGTAGGGAAAATGCTGGATAGTGTAGGGGTAAAAATTACTATTCCCACTCCAGAGTGTAACAGTAGGGAAAATGTTGGATAGCTGGAGGGTAAAAAATACTATTCCCACACCTGAGAGTGCAAAAGTAGGGAAAGTAATGATTTAATTTTAAAATAAGATTACATTAATTATCAATACCAATAAAAAATTAATTAAAAACTAATTACCAATTAATAACAATTAATTACATTGAAAAAAATAATTAGCAGTTAATAAAAATTAATTACCAATTTATACAAATTAATTACCAATTAATAATTAATTATCAATTATCAATACACATAAATAAAAAAAATCATATTTACTTTATTACAATTAATTTACTTCCCACCCAATTCCCCTATAAACCCACAACCCACTCCCAATAATAAAAAATACAATTAACATTATTATCAATTAATTAATTAATAAAAATAATTTCGCAATTAATAAAAATTAATTAGCAATTCATACAAATTATTTACCCATTAATACAAATTAATTACCAATGAATAATTAATTATCAATTAATTATCCATACACATAAATACAAAAATAATTATTTACTTTATTACAATTAAATTACTTCCCACCCAATTCCCCTACAAACCCACAATTCGTTCCTAATAATAAAAAATACAATTAACATAATTATCAATTAATCAATTAATATAAATTAATTACCAATTAATAAAAAATTAATTACCAATTAATAATTAATTATCAATCAATTAATTATCAAAACATATAAATATAATTAATATTTAATTAACCATAATTAAATTACTTCCCACCCTATTCCCCTATAAACCCACAACCCGCTACCGAATTAAATTACGCAAAAATTAAATTACATAACATTCATTAGTTTAAATAAATTAAACATACATTACAAAAATAATACATAATTTTAACACATATACTACCATACATAACACTAAAAAAAAATCAATATTATAGTTATCTATATTTTGAAATTCGATATTATGGTAATCTATATTTTAAAATTAGATATTATGGAATTCTATATTTTTAAATTCTATATTATGGAAATCGATATTTCGTACCCCAATTTCGATATTCTGACCTATCTATATTTTGATAATTCGATATTCTGTCTACTCTATATTTTGAATTCGATATTCTGGGCAGTCGATATTTCTGAATCGATATTTAGGGTGTTCACCGTCCCACACTGGCAAGGTGGGTAAAGTCGGTTATGAGGAAATTAGGAATTAATGTTTCTAGAGTTAGGGCTCACTAAGCAAGAAGTGCTATGGCTTCAAATGCATTAATGGTGGGTGGAAATGTAGGAAGCATTCTTGCTTTGGAGGATTGGGCAACAGATTCTTTGTATAAAAGGTTTTATTTTAAACCAGTAGAATGTGTTTAATTGAATGTTATTGTAAGGCTTTGTACATGCATAATATTGGCCTCCATGCCTTGCCATAAAATTCAGATTTTCCACAGATTGGGTGGGTAGAAAATCATGATTTTATTAAAGACACAGAGGCTAATATTATCCCTCCCAAGTAATTTTCCTGCCCATAAACCCAATTTTTACAGAAAATGTTTGAGGCCAATCTGAGACGTTAGCACACTGTTAGAATTTAGCTGGAGGAAGATCGCAGAAGAAGCTTTATTTTTTGGTTTTTGTTCAGAAACGTGACTTTGTTTGTTTGCAGCAAAAAGAAGGAAGATGACCACATGTTGGGGTCATTTATATTTGTTTAGAATGTTGTTAAGATTCTAATTTTACATTTAAAGTTCCAGTTAGTTTCTGCTGTGTGTTGGTGGCATTAAAAAAGGTTATGCATTGTATTATCCTCCGTGACTGTTAGACCTGGCAGCCTTGGTGTGGGTTTCCCCTGCATTATTTTTGCCTTTGCCTCCTGTGTTTTTGCTGTGTGTTGGACTTTGTTTTGCTGGTCTAGATGCTTTGGGCACTTTGCCACTGCTGTTCAGTGCCAAAGTGCAAGTGCCCCCTCTGTAAATTGGTATGATGGATTAATGTTTCCATGATTGGTTTATTTGGTTTACTGTTAAGTCCCTAATACAGTGCACTGTGTGTGCCCAGGGCCTGTAAACCAAATGTGGCTAGCGGGCTCGCAGCCCTGATTGTGCCTCCCACACAATCCGCTTTTCAACAGAGTCTCAGTCCTGCCATCGCCATGCCAGTGTGCAGTCTAGGACTTCCATGTCGATGAGACAGGCACACCCACTTGCCAGGCGCTAACCTTCCCTTTTCACACATATGAATCACCCCTAAGGTAGGCCCAAGGTACCCCTGTGGGCACGGTGCAGTGGTTGTGAAAGGTAGGACATGCCCTGATGTGTGCAGCATGTCCTGATAGTGAAATAGTGCCAATTTTTTTTTTTCGCTATTGTAAGGCTATCTGTCCCGAATGGGGAGTTTACTCATAACCTCTTATGAGTATTACTGCCCATGGGAACAAGATAGCAAAATAAAGTTTGATAGGCCTAAACACAGTATGTTAAGATGCATCTTTTAGTGAGGGAAGGTTTTTACATTCTAGGTTTGAAAATACCACTTTTAGAAAATAGGTAATTGTTTGCCTAACCACACAGTGTGCCTCTACTAGGTTGTGTATTGACTGTCTGGCTTTGGAGTGACAAGGGCTGGGGATGTGCATTCTGTTCAGACAGCCACTTGGGGGGTGAGGTGTGTCCTGCCTTTCCAGGGTGAGACAGGGCTGGGCTGAATGGACCTGGGCTGCATTCAGAGTACAGGGAGGAGATTTATTTCACACCTGAATGGGCCTGGTCTACTGTAGACAATGCTGTCTCCACCTCCTGCCAAGAAGCTGCACCAGAAGACAGAACTGGTTTTTGCTGGGCAAAGAGCTTCTCTGCCAAAGAGAACAAAGGATTTTGCATCATAAAAAGAGGGGCCCAGACCCCAGACTTTTAGATCACTTCTGGGAATCAAGAGGAACCTTCGCCAAGGAGAAGAGCTGGAGAAACTGAGGAGTAGTACTGCCCCTTTGCTGTTTGCTGTCTGGGGTTGGCCTGCAGTGGCTCTTTCTGCCAAGGAAAGGACAAGGACTTTGCTGTGTGCTGTGACCCCTGCTTGAGGAAGATCTCTAAGGGCTTGAAATAGAGCTTGCCTCTTGTTCTGAAGTCTCAGGGAAACAAAGACTTCACCACCAGCTCCCCTGAACTTCCTTGCTGGGAGTTCTTCTGACCTGCTAAGAGATGCCTGCTGCTGTTTTGGACCTCTGGTGGCTGTTTGATGCTGGGAGCTGGAAAAGCAACTTCGAGAAGCGCGACGCATCTGTAACTATTTCTGATGCATTGCCGAAGAAATTGACGCAGCGCCTGCGGAGTCTTGAGAAATCACTGCACGACAAATCCTGTGCACTTATCTATGGAGTCTGAGATCACTGCACCGATTCCGCCACAGGCCCTGCTCTGTGGCTGCAAGAACCAACACATTGTGGGACCACGGATGTAGAAAGCAACACAGTGTCGTCGCCGCCGCTGCATCGAGAACCGCCGGATCCCCGATCCCCATGCATCGCACCTGGGCGCCACACCGGCAAAACACCAGGGTTGCAGTAAGAAAGCGACGCTTCACCTCCGTGCACAGTAAGAAACTGACGCACCACCTCCCCTTCAGTAAGAAACCGACTCATTACCGCCCCTGTGTGGCAGTAAGCTACTGACGCATCACCTCGCCTGAAGTAAGGAACTGATGCATCACTCTCCCTGGGTGTAAGGAACCGACCCATCACCTTCCCTGCGACAGTTTTTGTTTGTGTGCGCAATGCATCCAAAGTACTTTGTGTGAAAAGTGTTGCATCTGCTATTTGCTTTGAACAGAACTATTTTTACCTTTTGAAAGTCATATTTTGATTACTGTAGTGTGGCTTTTTGTCGTTTTGGTCTTGTTTGGGTTAGATAAAGATTACCTATTCTTCTAAACTGGTGTGGTGTCCATTTGTAGTGTTTTCACTGTATTATTGTATGTGTTCACAAATGCTTTACACACTGTCTCTGAGATAAGCCTGTTTGCTCGTGCCAAGCTACCAAGGGGGTGAGCAGATGTTATAGTGTATCCCCCTTCCTCTGACTAGGAAGAAGGGTCCCTACTTGGACAAAGGTTAAACACTCTTGACAACTAGAGACCCCCAATGTTAACAGTGACTTTAATTAAAATATGATTTTCTACCCTCGTCTGTGTGGAAAATCTGAATTCTCCATGGATTGGGTGGAACAGGAACGACTTCAGTTCTAGAATGAAATGGTTGCCATAGTCTTCTCGTGGGAAATAGAATGCAGAAGGCCAGCCAGAAAGTCTGAAGACTGAGGAAGATGGCTAGAGTGAGAAAGAGCTTAGTAATTGGAAGCTCAGCTCTGTTATATATGGGTGTCAACGTCGCAGAACTGAACGATTCTGACAGGTTCCATAGACTCAAGCAAATGGATGCCACAAACAAGAAAGCAAAGCAGAAGCAAAGAAAATAAAAATGTACTGCAAAGAATTAGCTACTACTAGCTGGGCTGATGGACTCAATATTATTAATGGATGCTGCTGGAACCAGAGAACCGCTTTGATCCTGTCTCATACATGCCTGCAGTCCTCTTTAGACAAATGATAAACAGTGATTAAAAATAGTGACTAATACGCAGGAAAAGCTAACCAATTGAAGGATTAAGGAAGGAAGATAATAGACCATATGCACTTATACCTTAAAATAGAGAATAGCCTGAACTCAATAAAGTTACAGTAACAGGGTTTTTTTTTAGCTTCCACTCAAATGTATATGTCATCATCCATTCATGTTATTTTAAATAACAATCTTTGCACACAAAACCCCGAGGCTTGCTATAAATATATAGTGCAATTTAGATTATATCCCCAGGCATTTTAGAGCAATTTATTTTGGGACTGAATGCATTAATATTTGGACTAAAGTGTAGCTGCTGCCAATATGCTCTGCAGTAAAAGTAAACAAAACCTCTTATCCAGCGTGAGTCTCTGAGGGTCAATTCATAAATGCTGCATGTTAACACTACCATTACAGCTACTAATTTTAATCAGGTTTTCTAACTACTTCACTATTGAATATTATATAATAATTGAATATCGGTTTTTGTTGCATCAGGCTGTGTCCTGTCAGCGCCAATTTCTGAACCTGCACTGTACTCTGGTCTCCACCTGGCTCAGCTGGTGCCGCTCTGCGCATCTCCTGGGGCGGGAAACGGTTTTGAGGGGTGAACACATTTCGGATTCCTCATTCGGTGCAGCAAGGAGCTTTATGCTCACAACCGGGCTTGGTAATTCTTGGTCTCTGGGGCTGCGGGGGGAGTTTGCGAACCCCACATATTTCAAATCCTGGTTCTCAGAACCAGGCCGAGAAGAAAGAATTTCTATCAATACAGAAGGAGCTTCACTCAATTATGCTCATGTTTCTTCTTCCAGCAGGTTGCGCCGTGACTGGAAACCTTGGGGCAGATTTACAAGCCCCTTGCACCTCATTTACGCCGCTGTTGCGTCACTTTTGTGACGCAGCGGCACCATGGTGCGCGGTACTTACAGCGTGACGCATTTGGGAGATGCGTCACGTTGTAAAGCCCTGCGCCACATGTAGGCGTTCCTGTGCAGGGGGGGCGTTCCGGCGCAGGAACGCCTCCTAAAAGTGGCTGAGTGAAATCTACAAGATTTCACTCAGTCACTTTTAGGCCCATGCTGCGTCAAAACCCTGCGCCTGCCTGAAGCAGGCGTAAGGATTGACGCAGCATTGTAAAGATAGGGCCCCCCGACGCAACTCCAGCAATGCGCCACTTTTAAGGCACAGATCCGTCATGCATCTGTGCCGTTTTTGCCCCATGGTGCGCCGCAACATCCATGGTGGCGGAGCTGTGGCGCACAAAAACTGGCGCATCCCTGCTGATATGCAGGGATGCGCCAGTTATTGTAAATCTGCCTCCTTGGGGCAGATTTACAAGCCCCTTGCGCCACTTCTGCGTCACTTTTAACATGGGAAACGTGACGCAAAAACGGCGCAAGGGGCTTGTAAATCTGCCCCCTTTTACTTACCAATTCAAGAAGACTGCTATTCAGTTAAGGATGTACCTTTGGGTTTAATCCAAGATGGCTGCTGTACATCTCCTTTGCCATCACTTCCTTCCTTTTCCATTATTATAGAAGCCCGTGTTTGGGTATGGTACATCACAACGCATTCAAATCCTAATTGTTGTCATTTTCATTGCTCCCTTGCTACTATTTTTGTCCCCGACTTTTTGCTTCATTTTTTCTTCAAAAGTCTCCTATTGGACTCTTAGGGGCATATTTATGGGAATTGTGGTGCAGGGCAGCACAGCAGCCCTGCGTCACAGTTTTTATTCAATACAGGGCATTCCTCTCCTTTGCCCCTGTGCTGATGGTGTTTCGGCAGCCTAGTGCCAAAGCAGGCACCCTTGTTCCACGGTTCAAGGGTGGCTGTGCTGTGGGCAGGATTATTCTTTGTGCAGGAAGGAGTACCTTCCTGCACAATAACAATCGATGGAGATGTTTTCCTCTTTCTATGTGTGCTGCAAAATGTAGCACACATAGAAAGAGGAAATAAAGAGGAGAAATAAATGTATTTCTCCTCATTATGCCTCACCTGAGGAGGCGTATCGTTTTGGCACATTCCCAGGTTCACCAGGTTTTGTAAATCTGGGAATGTGTCAAAAACCATGGGATTTACATGGGACCACCCACCGCAATGCCCATGGAATGCCTCCGTTGCATAGAGTAATGCAACACAGAGATTTGCGCTGCGTTGCACTACTCCATATTTATGAAGCCATTCCAAGCCACGCAAAGTGGCTTTGTATGGCTTTATAAATATGACTTGGAGCTTTGCGTCATGCATGTACCACATCGCGTGGTGTAAGCATGACACAAGGCCCTCGTAAATATGCCCCCTGGAGTCCAGATTCTCTGCTGGCACTTTTCTCTGCCCAGTAATTGGTTGTCTTGCACTCTCTTCAGCAACAATTTTCACCTTCTTTCATGAGTGGCAAGATTGCCTGGGATGTTTCTGTTTGCCTTACACTTTTACATTTCTTTTGGGACCAACACTAGAAGGTTTAGGTTACCTCCAGGTACCTGTCTGTGCAGGGTGGCACCTTGGTTATGTAGAAAAGGTCGCCCTTCATCCCACAGGAACAGAAAAGAGGAAGCAGTTTGTCCAGCAATTGACATTTTTGCGTGCTTTAACTTTAATGTTACCATATCATTTTGTTGTTATTACTAAACTTATTCCCTTCTGAAATGCATTGAGGATTGCTTTTTCAGTCCTACATTGCTATTCCAGCTAAGATATCTTGGGCTAATGCACATGCTGCAGAAACGATTGTGCAGTCAGAAGTTCTTTTTGGACCCCAGTAGGGTTTTCTCACAAGTTCATCTTTCTGAGCTTGACAAATTGAATAAATTAGTTAAAAGTAGCATTGAATATTGGCATCAGGGTCAGTTCCATTGTGTGTGCTATATGCTTGTTGGATATTAGTATACAACCCCCAAAACCTATAAGTCTAGGATACTATTTTTTCCATTGTAGGGGTTTGTTGAAATAGAGTGTGTTACTTGCTAGGGGCATTTGATAACATCCTCTATCAGGGGTACGACTGTCTCTGTCCCTCCTGCCTATTCTACATGGGTAGCTTCTGGGTGCTGTCTGGTAGTAGTTTGTGCTCCAGAATTCACCATTAGCCAAGCTGCTGTTGTTCCTTAGTCCCACCACTGTCCATTGGCTCATTATGGGACAATTCTTTATGTCCAGAAATTTAAAAAAAATCTATCAATGGCTTAATGAAACAAGCATTGGCATAGCCAATAGGTCTCGCCTTTGGGACCTTATCAGTGTTTAGCCATGCAACAGTTGCATAACTAAATACTTATAAGGTCCCAAAAGCGAGACCTATTGGCTATGCAAAGCGGCCGTGCGGCTGCGAAAATGAAAGTAATCGCAGTAAAGCGTGAAGCGCGCCCACGCACATGCACTGTAGCTCTAGGCTGGCCTGGTAGCACTTTTTGGAGCCCTCTCAATAAGTCTCGCCAGACCAGCGCATGCACTGGGTCAGGCGAGACCTAAAAAACATCAATGCTAATGGACAAATAATTATTTTTATCTAGGTCACATGCCTGGATGACAATAAATGAATACAAATTCCTTAAACCACAGTCTTATTTAGAGTCTGGTTGGTCCCCGCGACAAAAAAGAAGGTTCATAAAAGCACGATTTGGAATTCTCCCAGGCATCAAACACGCAATGCCGTGGTTGAGACAAACAACATCAACTACCTGTAGATTGTGCAAACATGGTGAAGAGAACATCACCCCTTTAGTTTGTATATCCCCGTCTCTATTAGACCTAAGACGCAGACTGTTAAAGATAGCATTCAACCAGCGGGACATTCGCTCATGCAGACAAGCGGTGATAGCATGTCTCAAACCATCTGATATGGAATTGAATTGTATATTTGTAAAATTTATGAGAGCAGTGGAAACAATAACGGCATATATTATGTGACCATACTTTCAAGCCTTATGTAACGAAAACTTTTGTATCTGTTATATGAGGAAATTGTTCCTTGCTGGTGCTCTATAAATGTAAATATGTAAAAACTATTTTAACAATGCTAGTGATTTTAACAGTAATGGTAAAATTGATTATTTTCATGATATTTTTATTGTTCCTAATATTGTAAGATTTTAATTAATCAACCATAAACTAAACCTCACAAAAAAAAAGAAACACACCTAGTCCCACCACTGTTGCATAGTACCTTTCAACTCAAGACATACTGTGTATAATACATGTCTGTGTATTTCTGCTCAGTGGACCTTTGATCACCCAGAGCATCAAGACACAATTGCTTTACCCCATGGAGATTTGTTTTGTCCAGTGACCATACTCACACTGCCAATAGTTATCTGTGTACCAGAATTCACCAACAGACCAGACTCACTCACTCCATGGTCTAGCATCTATTTCAAGTCCCAACATCAAAGTGGCCTGAGTTCGACCTTGAGTTGCTGCCCAGAGGCCTTCTGGTTACCTGGCATAATGAGCGCACACCAGCCTTTACTTTACTTCATCCACCCTGCAGCACTAGAGAGGACACGAATGCTTTCCTGCTGGAGGCGAAGTCCCTCCCAGATGTAATGTCTCAACCCAGCTCTGGGAACAACTTTTAATAATTCTTATCCACGAATTGGAACTATAAAACAGATAAATGAAAATGGGGAACAGAGCCCAGAACCTGAACACAATGAGGTCATGGGGGGAGATGTTATGGTACTAAGCACAGTACATGCTGCATAATAGGGGCAGTGCTATACTAAAGACCCGCACAAATCTGTTAAATCTATTAGGTGAACCAACTATATGCAACTGGGGGGGGGGGGGGACATTTACCCAATACACAGTCAATCAGTCAATCAATCCGCCGATTAGTTTAGCGGAGCTAATTACCCGAGAGAGATTCCAGGTCTTGAGCGCTTAGAGGTCTACAAACCAGGTTATGAGCGTACCACTTGTTAACCATATTCTTTCCCATTTAGCATCAAACCATTGCACTCCTAACGGTGCTTGGCCAGATTTAGGAAGAAAAGAGTAAACCACATCCCAATGTTTGTGATCTTGCGTTGGGTGTAAATGTAATACTTTTCGGAATTCACAGAGGTTTGCTATATTATTCCGAGAACCCTGTGTCAGCGCCAGGGTTACACAAATATAATGTATGCCTCTTTTTTCAGGGCATCTTTTGTGAATTCCATTTGAACCTAGAAAAGTATGAAAACATATTTGTTTTTGTGAAATTCGACAGAGCAAGTTCACATGTATTTACTAAGATTACCGTTTTCCTTTTGTTCAGCAGGGAGAATATATAACCCCCATGGAGAAACTCCTCCCATTACACCACCCCCTATGCTGTGGGCCCCCCTTCTCACTCCTTCTCAGGGACCCAAATGCACTTAGACAGTTCCCAGATCCGTACACATACAAGCATCCCCACCGACAAAACACATACGGGCACATTCAGACACAGTAGATGCTGGTGGGCTAAATGAGTGGATTCATGGCTATGCGCAGCGGTTCTATAAAAGAATGGGTGGGCGGTTTGTGGTGGGTGCATATGAGGTCAGGTGGGTAAACAGATATATAGCTGAAGGTATTCGAGTGCGGGTGGAAGGATGAATTCTTAATTGTGGGTTGACGCATTTGGTGTTTCAGCGAGCGCAATGAAATTAGTTTTATTTACTTATTTATTTACATTACTCTAGTCGGCCGTGAGCCGGAGTTTACTACCCCTCCTCCGCCCTGCCTCACCGCCCCGCGACACTCCCTCCACGAGCCGCTACTGGAGGATAGGGGTGCTGCAAGGCGGTCAGGCGCCTTGAAGCACCCCTATCCTCCAGTCTATTGCTATCCTTCCCTCTATTGCTTATCTTATACTTAGCTCCCCTAGCATTTGTGTTACTCAAATACATCAAGTCTTATTTCTATGCAGAGGATACACAATTAGTCACTTTGTTGTAAACCAACTAAGGTGCTTATTTACAAATCCCTTGAGGCGCGGTGGGTCACTTTTTATATGGGAAAAAGTGACGCACCGGCAGAGCAAGGGGCTTGTAAATAAGCCCCTAAGTCTTCTTGAGGTCTACCTGCTCAGGGCCGAAAAGAAGAATCAAAAGCAGCCCTGGCAAAGATGCTCACCCAGCCCTCCTCCGTTCATCTTCTTGTACCATCTTTCTCTTTCAGTCCATCCATCCATCCATTCTCAATCTCTTTCTCCTTCTCTACTTCCTCTCTGATCGGTTCTATCTTTCCCGGCCCTCCCTCTCTTTTGAAGCCTCACTATGCCTGCTGCAATTAACCTCGGGAGCTGAGGACTGTGGGCCTTGGGGGTTCAAAACCGACCTCCAAGGGCAGCAGTGCACTGGGGAAATGCCCGGTGGAATAAAACGCCTGTCCGTTCCTGTATTTGCTGTTTTTCAACATCCCAAATGTGAATGCAAGCTAATTTTAGATAGTTAAATTCAGGTAAAACAGAAATCCGCCACACTATTTACAGTAGAATCAAAAAGTGGAACCAATCTCTATGGCCCGTTACTCTGACTTAACCGCTTACTCAGGCAATAAAGCCTGTAATCTGAGATTCATTTTAGGTTCCAAATTAGCCTTGGATGCCCAAATCTAATGTATTGCCCTTTCAGTTAAGAACCGGATTCCTCCCCACTTCATATAAAGCTACTATAGGTAGCGCTTTGATTTCATCACAGCCCGACTTTGGCTACTCTTCCTACCTGAGCCCACCTCAAAGCACTCTTAAGAGGCCCCAGTATCTTCACAGTGTCACCAATGGGCTCATTTTCTTTCGGAAAAATGTGAGCACATTTCTGCCTACTGTATATTCCTCCACTAGTTTCTGATCAGAAATCAAATATCTGTTCAAAACAGCCTGCCCTATGCATAAAGCCTATTTCGCCCCTCTCCCCATCTTTAGCAAATACATTTAAGACATACAACCCAGCATGACTACTAAGTTCAGCTGTTTCCCCACTCCGACATTTCCAAAATGCAGGGATTCACCATATTTACAAAAATACAGCGCACTCCTGTGTTTTCTCAAGTGCTGGCACTAAAATTGGCTGCCTAGCGCCAACACAGGCACCCTGCACCATAGTGCAATGGTGTCTGCGTTGCATCAAATAAATGTTTATGTGCAGGAAGGAGTCCCTTCCTGCACATAAACAATCCATAATGGAAAATTGTCATTATTTAATTAATGTTTATGTGGAGGTAGGGACACCTTCCTCTGCATAAACAATCACTCATGACGTTTTGCTCTTTCTACGTGAAGTGCAGAAATAAAAGTATTTATTTTCGTTTTGCCATTCTGATGCCTGCTCCTGCTAGGCGTTAGTTTTTGGCGCTGCCTCAGATGTACACATCCTTGTAAATCTGGGACAGCATCAAAAACCAATGGGTGTTGCTGTGGAACCCCCACCGCAACACCCATTGCATGTCCCTTTCACGTTAAGTGATGCATGCAAAGGGGGCGTATTCACAAGGCGGCGTTAAGCTGCAAAAAGTGTCTTAACACTGTTTTGTAATTTTGGAGAAGGGCATAGCGCCACCAGAATGTTGCTGAAAGCGACATTCTGGTGGCTCTATACCCTTGTAAATAAATCCCTCAGAAACACCTCTTGGAAGTCAGACTTAATAAGGAGTTTGCACAGCTAAAAGCAACAACTTAAGATGTGCATGAAACCTGGATATTAGCTATGGGGAAATGAGAGGCAATGTTATTTATGTTGGTTCAATGTTGTTGTTAGACCTGGCATCCTTGGCATGATTTCCCCTGACTTTTTGCCTCTACCTCCTACGTTTTTGACACTGTGATGGATTTCGTTTTGCTGGTTTAGATGCTTTGGGCACTTTGCCACTGCTGATCAGTGCCAAAGTGCAAGTGCTCCCTGGTTAAATTATTACTGTGATTGGTTATCCATGATTGGCACATTTGTTTTACCAGTAGGTCCCTAGTAAAGTGCACTAAGTGTGCCGGGTGGGTAATTCAAATGCTACTAGTGGGCCTGCAGCACTGATTGTGCCACCCACATGAGTAGCCCTAAAATGGTGTCTCAGGCCTGCCACCTCAGTGCCTGTGCGCAGTCTGTGAACTGCCATGTTGTCCTGGCCAGTGTACACACTGGCCAGGCCTGACCCTTCCCTTTTCTTACACATTGGACACCCCTATGGTAGGCCCAAGGTACCCCCCTGGGCAGGGTGCAGTGTATGTGAAAGGTAGGACATGTACTAGTGTGGGTAACATGTCCTGATAGTGAAATACTGCCAATTTCGTTTTTCACTATTGAAAGGCTATCTTGCCCATAGGATAACTTGGGGAATGCTGTGTAACATGTTTACCTGCATATCTTCCCATAACGGCAAGATAGACATATGGCATCTGGTATCCCTGAACTCAGAATTTAATAACACATCCTTTAGTGAAGATGGTTCTTAAATTCTAAGTTTGGAAATAGCACTTTTAGAAAGTGGCTATTTTCCTGTTCAACCTTTCTGTGTGTCTCTGCCTGTTTGTGTAATGACTGTCTGGTTTGTGAGTGACAGGGGCTGAGGGTGGCTCCAGGAGGCTGGGTGAGTCAGCACTAGGCTGAATAGCCCCATCTGCATGTAGAGTGGTGGGGAGGAGTAGCACCTGGGTCTCAATAGGGCTATGCCTACCTGCCACAATGCTGACTCCACCTCCTGCGGTGCATCTGATGGCCCTGGCCCACACTCACAAAGGAAGAAGAGGTGCACCTGCTGAGTGCACCCAGAACTGGTTTAGACTGGGTCCAGGACCCCTCACACAAGAAGAACAAAGACTTTGGGGGTATAAATGTAGGACTGGAATCCCAGTAAAATTAGATTAGGAAACTTCGTGATGAAGAAGGAATCCCTGCCCAAGAAGAACAGCCAGGAAGACTGAGGAAAAGTGCTGCCATTGCTGAGTGTCTGGAAGCTGACCTGCAGTGCTTTTAATATTGGGAAGAAGGACTAAGGGACTCTCTGCTGTGTGCTGTGTCCCCCCCCTTGCTTGAAGAGGAGCTGTGCTGAGTGCTTTGCCCCCCTCTGAAGACCACCTCTCTCCAAGGGCCTGGGAAGAGCTGGCCTCCTTTTAGCAAAATCAGGGACACAACAGTTTGCAAGAAGGAACCATGTTAGTGCTGAGTGCCTGTTGCCTGCACACTCCCTGGGGCCTTGTGAACTCTGCCTCTGTGTATTTTACTCGGTGTGCGATCGGCACACAGCAGGACTCCGTGTGAGGTCTGTCGCGCCTCCTGCGCAATTGATGTGGCGCTCGAGAGAGCGTGCCCGTGCACTACCCGAGGCTGTCACGAAAGAAAAGGGGCCGAGATCACCGGCGCTGACCCGGTACGGAGAAGAAGAGAAGCGCTGTTGAGGTAAAATCACCGCCGCCGGACCAGGAGCTTCACTGGCGTTGATCTCCCTGTCCCCGCCGCCGAGGAGAGAGCTGCCCTGCCGGAGAGTAGTGAGAACTCCGCATTTAACAGGTAATTGGAGCCTGCCCCTGGGGGATACAATGTGTTACCGCGCTGCCGGCGGCCTGCCTTAGGGACAGTTAAACCCATTTTGGGCAGCTGGCGCGCGCCCACACTTTTGCGAAGGAGGGATTCCTCAAGGCCAAGTTGAGCACACAAAGGTAGCACCTCCGGTGCTACGGTGAGGGTGAGTTTTGGCGCGATTCCGCGTATTTACAAAGGGGGAGCTTCTGAGAGGAATTTAGGCGAACCCCAGTAGCACATTCGGTGCTAAGTGTGCAGCGGGGGCATTCATTGAATACTGAGCCCCCAGGAGTTTTTTTGTTGTTGTTATCCTTACAAGGACATTTCTGTTTGCCATAAGAGAACATTACCAAAGTGAACATTTTTCAAGAGAACATTACCAAAGTGAACATTTTTCATGAGAACATTTTCTAAGACAAGAGTGATTGTGTATGTGTTTTTTTAATGACGTTTTGATCTGCCTAATCGATATAAACTAATTTATATTTGTATAAATGCCTGGTGTAGTGTCTATTTGTGGTGTTGCGCTATATTACCGTGAGTGTTGGTACAAATACTTTACACATTGCCTTGGGGATAAGCCTGTCTGCTCGTGCAAATACTTTACACATTGCCTTGGGGATAAGCATGCCTGCTCGTGCCAAGCTACCAAGGGGGTGAGAAGGTGTTACCAACAGTGTGTATCCCCCTTACTCTGACTAGACGCAAGGGTCCCTATTTGTCAAAGGTACCTACCTCTGCCAACTAGAAACCCCAAATCTAACAGTTGCATAATAACATCAGGGATTTTCCATGATGCTTGTGATGTGAAAATGCCAATGTTACACCATTTTGCCATGTCACGTTATCTGAGAGTTCATTCAGAGAGGACAATGTACCATGGGAATAGTGCTTACTGCGTCAGCAGCTCAACAGGATGTACAGGTTTTTTTGTGCCTTCACTGGCATCGATTATCAAAATGTTATTATGAATGGATGTTTTTGCTTGAAAAACCTATTTCTGCAATTTCTAGCACTAAATCCATTTTTTACAGGGAAAGTTCCATAGAGAGTGAGACTACTGTTAATATAATAGTAACTTTCTCTTCTGTAGTATCCTTCCTGTTCTTTGTTGACTCCTTTCTCAATTTTAATTTTACACAGGAGGAAAAGCATCACTAATTCCTTGTCTTCTATGTCTGCTGCATCATCCATCCTTGTATTTTTTGGAAAATAAAGTAAGTTTGGTTCAGATGAGTTATTTGTAAAATATTTCTTTTTGATTGGCTGATGCTTGACGCAGGGCAAACACCAGCTAACGGTTGCTCATTTTGAATTAATTTCATTTTCTTAGTTTTTGCTGGAGAGCATGGAGTCTGTACTAGGGGATGCAGGGCAGGTCCATGAGGTGAGTAAGGGACAAGAGTGCAATAGGTCTAATAGGCATTTTAGAGTCATGGAGACCCAAGAACATATTTCGTCCTGTCCTTGATTCCATCGGCAGTTATATTATTATCAGGCCATGGCGTTTTACTGTTTGTGATCGGGTGTGCTACTCTGTTGTACGACATAGGTGTTTTTCACAAATATTTTAAATTATTTTTCAGATTGCCACTGCAACTGTTCTGGCGATACTCTTGGAGCCTCTGACCGGCTTTGATATACATACCAAATGTGGGGTATGTGATGTCTGCATGTGCTTTTTGGTGGTTGGGGACTCAAGGCACAGACAGTTTGTGTCCTTTATTCTCAGTCTTGTTCTTCCTTGCCAGGTCCTCATCCGCCATTCTACCTAAGGTTTCTGTGCGTTTCAGGTTTATTAAAGAGCATTTTCATCAACCTTTAAAGGCCTTTACTTATGCCGATTACTTCGAGCTGTTAGTATTTTCAATTGTAATACATTTTTGAAAGTGTCCATTTACCTCTACTGCCCTGACGAACATATGGAACGCTTGTACAGTCTATAGTTTTTTAATCATTTTACATTTTAATTGATTTTTCACATTGTTAATGCTACTTTGCTGGTTGTGCAGGTGCCTGTGGATGGGCCTAGCCAGTTTGTGGGGATATGCACATTTATATTTATGAAATCCTTATCCTGAAAAGCTCCGTTAGGGTGTTGGTGGTGTGGGGAGGGGAGGGGAGGGGAGGAAGGGACTCCTGGAAAGGCAGCCATTCTCTCCTTTTCTCTTCTTCCTGGAAAGCCTCTGTCTTCCATCCCATGTGTCCATCTGGCATTATGTGAAACCAGTGTGTGTGCTAAGAAGACATTTTGTAATTGTTATTCTTCCCTTCTGCTTGCTTGACAAGCCATATGCCCATCCAAAATATTGGGAAACTAGTGTATGTTTGTGATAGCTAATTATTAACCATTTCTGTTAGTTTAAAATGGACTGATAGCATTGTACCTTACGGCCTTTTTTAAATTCACAAATATTTGTGTTAATTTACCCTGTTCTCTGAGTGCTGCTCCTGAGGTGCTGCGAAATTAGAAGTGACCAAGAGGAGCAGGTTCAGCAAGCTGGGAAAAAATCCAGACCTACGAAGAATCGTGATCAACCACCCAAGACCTGACCTCGGAAGGCAAGAAAATTAGGTTGGACCCTCTCTGAACTTTTTGCTGATAAAGAAGGACTTCAGCAATTTCTCATGGCCAAGGTTTCTCCCCTCGGTGCGACCTGCCTGGCTACAGTTTCCAAGATTTTCCTGCTAGAGGTTTTTGAGCTAAAAAAAAGACTAAATCCCAACTTAGGAATTGAGACCTGGCAAAGGCGCCAAAAGTTTCAGGTCAACATGAAGACTTCACTGTGAGCAAAAGTAGAATCTTCAACTCTCAAGTTTTGCAGCCAAAACCAATGGCTTCAACTGAACCTCAGTCAATGAGTATCCAACTTCAAGTGGACCTTGTCAGATAAAGTCTGCAACCTTACACCGCTGGAGGATTTCAACTTCCATGATAAAAGAAGGTATAGACTTTGACTGGGTCAACCTGCTTGGTGTATCAAACCTCCATCAATCAGCCTGAAACTTGTCTAGGTCAAATTCAACAATGAATTGTGACTTTTTATTGGCACTTTATTTTCTCTTGATGCTTTTTGATCTAAACAGTATACAATTATATCTCCAGGATCTCAATTAAACTTAAATACATTTTGTGTAATTTTCCTTATTAAGTTTTTCTTCATTTTTTAAAATTGGTTGTGGGATTATATTGTATTGTTTTTTGAATTTTTAATTGTTTTGGAACTGTTAAAAATGTTGCACACTTTTTCAAAGTTAAGCCTGTTTTTTCTGTCTGCAAGGGGTTGAGACAAGGTTTCATTATTGAAACTGTGGGACATATTCACAGGCCCCTATCATCACCACAAAGGCACTTTCATAGACGTTGTGGTGGCGATACGGGCCTTGCCTTATTCACAAGGCAGTGTTAACGCTGCCTTGTGAATAGGCCCCCTTTCACGCTGTGTTTAGTGTGAAAGGTGCGTGCAGTGGGTGTTGTGGTGGGCGTTCCACCGCAACACCCATTGATATTTACGCTGCTCCCTATTCACAAGGGAAGCGTAAATAGGAGCTAACGCTAAAATTAAGACCAGGAAAACCCTGGTCTTAAGTTGGCAATACGAGGAGAAATGCTTTATTTCTCCTCGTTTTTTCATTTTCCATGTGTGCTGCCTTGTGCAGCACACATGGAAAATGCAAAATGCCCTGGTTTGTTTATGCACAGGAAGTTGTCCGTTCCTGTACATAAACAAACCTTTTTTTAAAAATGCCGTTTAAAAAAAAAGCCGTTTTCTAACTTACATGTGTGCTGCATGAAGCAGCACATATGTAAGTTATAAACTGGCATTTTAGGTTTTAGTTTAGGGATACCTTCCTGTACATAAACAACCCTCCCTGCTTGCAGACACCCTTGCACTCTGGTGCAAGGGTGCCTGAGTTTGCGCTAAGTTGTGAAACTTAGCACCATCGCAGGGGGAAAAGCAAGGCTGCACCATGTCCTTGTGAATATGGTGCAGCCTTGCTTTTCCGAAGTGGCGGAGAGAGGCGTTAAGCCAAGAAGGCTAACGCCTCTCTCCGCCACTTCCTTGTGAATATCCCCTCTGTGTTTAACCTGACAAGTCTGCAGACCTATTCCTCGTTGTGGACTCCCATTCCTCCGAATTCATAACACCGATTCTTACACCTGCAGATCTGGCCAGCTCAAGTTGTGTGTTGTACAAATGTGAGGACCTGATTTAAGATTGGATGGGAATGGGGATTCCTCTCATTTCTGGTGGAAATACTGAGTTCTGAGGTCATTCTCAGCCATAGGGATAATCTGTGGGACAATAGTGTAGGGAACTCCTCCAGATCTATCACTTCCTCAAGAAATTAGAGAAATTACTTATCTTTTTTTTTAACCAATTCTAAATCAGACTTCAGATCTTTCGCAAAATTGTCAGTAATAGTTTAGCATGTTAGTGCACTGTATTGGTACTATGCATTAGAGATAGAACTACGTATAGGCTTATTAAACAGTTATGAATTGAAATAGTAGTCAAAAATGTGCCTTCCAAAATTCCTTTTTAAATGTATTTTCTAGATTTAGAGTATGGTGATCTTATAACTGGTAAAAGTCGCAATTAATGTTTCTTGTAAGCCATACATGAAATTAAATGTCAGAAATGTTATTGAGACTAAACAAATAGCCTTTGTGTTAAACCTGTGCTGTGAGAATAAGTGAGTCTATTACTGGGGTGAATCCAAATTGCTTTTTTGCAAATTTCATATGTAAAAAACGTAGTTAAATTTACACACCTCTATACTGGTTTACACTGTTTTTTGCATTGCAAGCAATTTTATTCTTTGATGGGTGATAAAGGAAAATACACCTTAGAAAAATCTCAAAATCGAACAATTTTATGTTTGTTAGTTTTTCAGTCCGGTGGAAAATTTCGAAGTATAGAACTAACGCTGTTATTCAATTAAGAGATGAGAAGGGATTTGCTGCATGAATGAGGTGGGAAGGGAAGGGCAGTTGCACACTGTATGATCACAGGAGGCACAGGAAAAGTAGACAAGATGTTCAAAGAAAGAGGGAAAGGTAGATATTTTTAGCAAGATCAGGTACTTCCTCACAATTTTTTTATAGGCTGTCAGATCTCACCCTGCGTGTCTGTTGAGTGTATTATTGCACATAACGATTACAAATGTTGTGCATGTTGGGATTACCTGACCAATATGTTTTTTATTAATGCAGGTCTGGTTGCCTTTCCCTGACATTAATAAACCTAGCATCTTTCCTGTGCGAACACTGCTTGTTTCAATGCATTTCTGGGTAAGGGCAGACTTGCTTACAATGCTAATGTGAAACAAAAGCAGTCACATCTGTCAGAAGGAAACAAGGGGAAGGAAGATGGATTGCATCCCGAGTGTATTTCTGTGTAATTCGATGAAACTTGACAGGCAAAATGCTAACATGACATATTTGGTTTGAGAATGGTAAAGAATAAACACATCTACACACACATCATGTACTCGTTTCGCCTCTCTTTCTACTTTATGAAATTTGCTTACATAAATTTTCATGATATCCTGAATCTATCACATCATTCAATGCAAATCGTCTGGGCATTTTATTAAGAAAAATAGATCCGCATCCAACAGGCTAACACGCTTTATGATTACATGTCACATCAGTGTTATTACTCATAATTTTATTTCCATTATGTTCTGTTTCATTACATTATGTTGCAAAAATGTAATACATCATGTGCAAAGTCGTTTCAGCGTTTCATTTATTTGGGGAAAAAAAAAACTCCATTATGATCCACGTAGGTGCAGAAATGCGGGATGCTGAACTGTCGCCTGTTAATGGTGCCTGTTTAGGCATGCTTCAATAATTGAGAATTCATGTGGATTGAATATTTAGCATAAGATGCTAGGTAGCACTACTATGTAAAACATGGGAAACAGCTCACAAACACAGTAGAGGGAATTCAAAAATACTAAGTAAGCACAATACACATCCTGTGGGAATAATGACGAGTCTTACTCTCCTTTTGATCTTAAGTGATCAAATGGCTTTCTTTTTTATGATACATTCAGAAACCTTAGATTTGCATTCACAAATAAAATTATACCAGAGTGGAGTCATTTGACATGTCAGAAAAATGTCAATGGGTGCGGAGTGGGTGTTCAAGGGTGGGAATGCCCTGAGAAGTTAGTAAAAACTCTCAAACATGCAGGTTTGTTGTTATTCACAACCTGTTGAATGTCGCAGTCGCAATCTGGGTATCATCAGATATTTATTACCAGTGGGGAGGGGAGGATTAAGTCTACTAACAGAATAGGAATTTGAATTTGACACCCCAAAATCTGTCGGGGTACCAGGTAAGGTGGTTCATTCACAATGAAAAATATTTTCCTCTTGGATTTATTACAATAAATGTTTCAAAATACAAAAGCAATATTAGTAACAATTTGTTCAAAAGCAAATGCACAAACCCTACATTTGCAAATGGGTTCTTCTCAAATGCTCTTAATCATTCACAGCTTTCCAGAAGTACTTCTAATTTTTTTTATTAATTTCAACAAAATAGTACATTTATTTTAAGATGAGTAGAAAACTGATTATTATCACACACCTGAGTGAGTGATATTTATTTCTGATGAGAAGTAATGCTTATTCAGTGACAGATTACACATGAAACAGCCCACCCCCCAGCTGAATGAGTATAATAACCTGAAGCAGGAACTGAGAAACACAGAGCGCTTTATTCATTCTTCGCACCAAGAGATGGGCGTCACAGAATAAGCGTTGGTAAACGGAACATAAGTTCCCTACTTTCTATCATTGGACCAATGGACACAGGCAATGTGGGGAGGGAGAGTGGAAGGTCATGGGAAGGAGAAGAAGAAGTGAAGTATGAATAGAAAAGGAGTGACACATTGACAAAATTACAGTGAGAGGGCAATTATGCATTGATAAATGTAGTGTGATATTGAAACAATAGTCATTTATAATACAACCATCAGTCAACAAGCCTTGTGTGTGGTATGGAAAGACTGTGTGTGTACCAAATAATTTCGCATGGTACCAGCGGACCGTAGAGTGGCCAATCTTTATATTGGTTGTTGCTTTTTTCTTTCTTTCCAATGGCTTTTCTCTTAAACTTCTCAGATTCGCAATTGAGAAGGAATATTATCCTAGATTAATAATTTTCAATGTACATGTTTTTTTTCTTTGTGTTTTAGCTGTTTCCTTTTTCTCTGTTGATTATATTAGGGCTAAGGAAAAGTCAAAGGTATAAGTATTTCCCAATTAGACTTCCCTATTCTTTCCTTACTTTCGTTCAATGCATTTTTTGTAAGACTAAAATGTTTATGTGAGCTAAGGACAACAATTGTCTTTCCTCTGTGTTCTAAAAATCTTTAACGTATTGAAGGATGACAGTGATAAGTCTCACATGGAGATGTCAGTTTTCCAACTTTCCATGCAATTCTTCCTCATTGATCTGTTTTGCAGATTTTTTTGTAGTTATCATTACTGTTATTTTCTCTTGTCTTTTCTTACATTTTATTAAATTATTTTCATTTCTATTGGGTCGCATGATCGTCTGTATACTTGGATTTTAAGATGCCAGAAGCATGTAATCTTGTGTGGCTGAGACCAGTGTTGTTACTTGTGTATACATGCCTACGAACTTTCTGAAATATGTTATAATTGTCATCTAGGCATTACCTATGCTTTCTCATGGTTTCACTCTGTCATTCTTTACTTATTTACTGACTCTGGATATTCCACTTGAGACTTTCTCAGCTTTATACATTGCTTTCCCAAGGGTACCTACATTTTGATTACCTGCTATAGTCAACCAAGATCCAAAATTTTATAACTCTGTTTATTCATATAGGGTATTTTCATATTGTTTCACAAGTAGAATTGTTTTAGCGTCATGGCATTACATTAGACGTATTGGGACTTTCACTGATTTTTCTGAAAACAACGCATATTGAATCCAATAGTAACTGGAACATGGTGTTGATGCAGCAAGATTTTTGTTAATAAAATCTACTCGGGAAAATCTACCTATGTGTGTGTTTTAATACATTACTAATGTGTGTGAATAGCAAAATTACTAAAACGTGAAGATTTGGAAGGTACAACGGAAAATGTGCAAAACTGCGCATGTTTAGTTATTTTTTAAGAGTCAGTATAACATATAGAGTGGAAGATTTCTTTATAAGAGATATTGTAAAGATTGGCGTGGTATGTTAGAGGCCCCTCCCCACCGCTTTCGCTACATCAGTTTTTGGTAGTTGCATCGGATGGTTAGTTTAGACTAAAATACTAGGTGGAGAAAAAGGAGTTTTTGCTGACTAGATGGAATTAACAGTTCAATTATATATGTTGAGTTACTTTTGTTATGTTGAGTTTGTTGAACGGGTCAGTCGAGGCCTGAGATCCCGGGATATGCCTAAGGGCTGTTCTTAGTGTTTGCGTACACTAAGGTTTATGTACATTGTCTGCTGGTAATACAATACTAGGCAGTCGTCGAACTGAAAGTATTGTAAAGGGAACTTTGTTGAAAGGAATAGTGGGGGTTCATTTGGGTCACTTCAGTAAGCGCAACTGGGGAAGTCCTAAGAATCTTCTGCTTGTAAGAGAACAAGAATCAGGCTGGGTGCGGTTTATTGTTGGAGTGTAGGGTTTTCTCTTTGAATGCATGAATATACCTTTGATTTTCTTTTAGTGGAGTAGACAATTTGTGTTTATGTAGTTTGTTTTGTATGTTAAAAACGCTGATTTTGTAAAGGGGGGGTTAGTAGAAGGAGCGATACTGATGTGGCAGAAAGCCGCGCTGGTATTGGACAATTGGTGAGCAATGTCACAAAGGTGCAGGGCTGGCACTGGTTAGTTGGTGTGAGTCGCGCTGCTATTGGACAGCGAAAATAACTTTGATTGGAAGTTGAAACATAACACGGAAGAGAGTGTTGTTAGGATTTTTCATAGATTAGAAGCATTAATAATATTTTACTTACAATAAGCAGAGAAAATTAAGATAATAAAGTTGTTAAAGACATTTTTTTTAGCAAAGATCAATCAATTCCAATTAGAGAAGGGATTCCAATAGCTCCAGAAGGTACGCCAGCAGCATTTATGCCATTGGAAAGGGGTTATCATTCGAGTGCATGGTTAGAGAACTGGGTGAAATATACAGAGGATGAAGGTGGATTAGCTTTTCCTGAAAATGGTACTTTTAATACAAGGATTTTAGAAAACCTGAGGTTTCGGATGAATGGGTTGAATCCAAACCCAAGAGCAATGCAGTATGAGGCTTTAGAAGAATGGAAGTATGAAGCATACAAGAGAGAAAGAGACAGCATCAGAATAGGTATAAAAATACAGTGAGCAGATATTCAGAAGCAAAGAAAATATGGAGAAGAGGTACTGTAATAGAAACAATTGGATTATTCCCTGTTAGAGAGGTTAATGAGACTGAAAGGGGAAAGTCCAAAGAGAAAAAGAATAATACAGACATTCAAGATAAGAATGAGAATGTGAATCTAATGGATTCAGATGATATTGATGAGGATTTCCTAAATGAATTATTAATTAACAGACTGTCACCTCCACATCAAGAGGAACAGATTAGTTTAAGTACAGGTGATTCACATACTTCAAATGTTATACCTAGCACTCCTTTGATTCAATTTGAAGAACAACCTCAGAATAGACTGACAAATGGAGTGAGACCAGTTCAGATTGAGAACAAGCAAAGGTCGATTGTTAGTATAGAAACAGCAAGAAACCCAGAAGTGTTGTTAGTGCCAGTGACGATTGGTCCAGTAGTTCCATTATATAGTGATGAACAGAGTTTTATGGGAATACATGCTTTGGCAGTCCCAGAAGTGACTAGGATTAATGAAAAAAGTAGTGAAAGTAACAGTGCAAATGTGAGTATAGTTTCGAGAAATTAAGAACAATTGATTGATACTTCAAGGAGAAATGAGACACCAAAAAGGGCGGTGTATCAAGAATTTAGGAGATTTATACAGACTGAAGAGAGATTGAATACACAAACACCTGCTAAACCTAGCAGTGAGTCGAGTGAAGATGTACAAAGATCAATGTGTCCATTGCCAGAAGAATTAGATCAGTGGATTTGAGATATAGCTCCTTGTTGTAGTGGACAGAGTAAACATGATTGTGTTGCTGTGACTAAATTAAAAGGAGTGCAAGAAGAAATGATTATAGGTACAATTAGTCCAGAGAGATTGAGTAAATTTCAAGATGATGAGTTGTTGTTTCTATGTAAGACTATTACTGGAAGAGCGAAAAATTTACATAAGACATTTGTTGAAACTGCACAGATGTATGGAGTGGACATTGAGAAGTCAGAAGCATTACAAAAGATGTATAGATTAGATTTTACAAACAGAGATTTGGAAAACTTGAATGTTTCAGGGAAACGTTTGCAAATTAAAGAGTTGATTAGCACACTAAAGCACTGGGGTGAATTGAATAAGTGGAAAGGAAGATGGATTAAAAGGAAAAAAGATGAAAATACCAAAGTGAATGTAGCTTCTCCGTCGTACCCTTTAAGAGAGCCAGACAGAATTGGATGATGCTGTTGGGGCTTTTCCAATGAGAGAGGCACCTGGAGGTGGTTGTGTTCACGTACCATAGTCAAGACAGGACATTTTGTCATTTACAAATGATTTTTCAAGATTGAGAGAAAAGCCTGTTGAATGGTGTAGACAGGTTGAAAGATTTGTGAAAGTTTTGAAAGTTTTGTGGGTTGATTTAGGGGTCTTTTTGATATAGTGGTTCCAGCTGATGTGGATTGAGTGTAAAATTGCTGTAGATTGGCTGAAAAAAGAATACCCAAGTGATCCCAAAATAGGAGCACCTTCTGACGAGGCTATGAAAAAATATAATCAGGTAATTACATACCTAAAAGGGAAGATTTCTCCAAAAGAAACAGATTGGGTAAAGATTGACAGAACGACTCAGGAACTGAAAGAATCAGTGCATGCATATTATGAAAGGCTTCTTAAAGTTTTTAAGCAGTTTAGTGGTATAGAAAACATTACTGAAAAGGATATGGGACACTTTGTATATCGTTTTGTCTATGGTTGGAGACCAGAAATAAGTGCTATGATTCAACAACATTTATTATGTTGGCAGAATAAATCAGTTGATGAGATTCTTCGTTATGCAAAATATTGAGGAGATGGCATAGAGATGAGACATAAGAAATTAAAGGAGAAATTGGTGCTAGCACAAATGAGAGCAACCAAGAAAGGAGGATACCTGAGCATAGATGCGACTGATGATGGTCAGACTACAACTGGTATGAAAGGTTTAGTTTCAAATGGCAATACAGTGACACAGATGATTCCGATGGGTCAAGGAAGAGGTAATTTTGCGAACATAGAAGATTTGAAACAAAAATGTCCTTGTTTTAATTGATGTAAGTTTGGACATTGGCGTCACGAGTGTAAGATGGTGTTGAATAATAAGGGGAACTCAGGTTCATTTGATCAGGGACAAGAACAGATGCCGAGTCAAAATCAGAACTATTGGGTGCAGATGAATCCGGTGCAGAATCAGAATCAACAAGTGCAGATGACAAATAGGGGACAGAATTTGCAAATTCCACAAGCTCCAATGACTAATGATAATGTGAATGGTCAAATGCAAAGACAAAGTGTAAATACTGGTTTGCGTACAAATGCTCAAACAGGTTCAAATGTGTAAGTTGTTTCACAGTATGTTTTACAGACAGATGGGAGTGATTCGGATTCATCACAATGACGGTGCCTGAGGAGGGGGGGGAATGCGTTCTTGGCACATCTCTATTGGTAGATCAGTTGGGTCCATATGTGGATGGCGAGGTTGATGGTAATGCAATTACTTTCCTCGTAGATGCTGGTGCTACCCGTTCCACTGTGAGAACTGCTAGAGCAAAAAAAAAAATGTGACCATGAGGTTGAACACAGGCCCCTGCAGCGGACGCCTTAGTCCACTGAGCCACCAGACCCGGCATACACACATCTCTCTCTCTCTCTCTCTCTCTCTCTCTCTCTCTCTCTCTCTCTCTCTCTCTCTCTCTCTCTCTCTCTCTCTCTCTCTGTCTCCCTCCCTCTCTCTATCTCTCCCTCCCTCTCTCTGTTTCTGACCCTCTCTCTCTCTCTGTCTGTCTCCCTCCCTCTCTCTCTCTCCCTCTCTCTCCCTCCCTCCCTCTGTCTCACTCACTCTGTCTCCCTGTCTCTCTGTCTCCCCCCTCTCTCTCTCTGTCTCCCTCCCTCTCTCTGCCTCCCTCCCTCTCTCTCTTTCTGTCTCCCTCTGTCTGTCTGCGTCTGTCTTCCTCTGTCTGTCTCCCTCCCTCCCTCTGTCTCCCTCCCTCTGTCTCCCTCTATCTGTCTCCCTCCCTCTGTCCCCCTCCTCCCTCTGTCTCCCTCCCTTTGTCTGTCACCCTCTGTCTCCGTCCCTCTGTCTCCCTCTCTCTGTCTCCCTCCCTCTCTCTCTCTCTCCCTCTGTCTCCCTCTACCTCCCTCTGTCTCCCTCCCTATGTCTCCCTCTCTCTCTGTCTACCTCTCTCTCCCTCTCTCTGTCTCCCTCTCTCTCTGTCTCCCTCCCTCTCCATCCCTCTGTCACCCTTTGTCTCCCTCCCTCTGTCTCCCTCCCTCTCCCTCCCTTTGTCTCCCTCTCCATCTCTCTGTCTGTCTCTGCCTCTATCTGTCTGTCCCTGTCTCTGCCTCTATCTGTCTCTGTCTGTCCCTGTCTGTCCCTGTCTCTGTCTCACTCTCCGTCTCTCTGTCTCTGTCTGTCTCTGTCTGTCTCTGCCTCTATCTGTCTGCCCCTGTCCCTGTCTCTGCCTCTATCTGTCTCTGTCTGTCCCTGTCTCTGTCTGTCTCTGTCTCTATCTCTGTCTGTCTCTGTCTCTACCTCTGTCTGTCTCTGCCTCTATCTGTCTCTGCCATTATCTGTCCCTGCCTCTCTGTCTCTATCTCTGTCTCTCTATCTGTCCTGTCTCTCCCTCTCTATCACTGTCTGTCTCTGTCTCTCTCTCTCTCTATCGCTGTCTGCCTCTATCTGTCTCTGCCTCTCTCAGTCTGTCCCTGTCTCTGCCTCTATCTGTCTCTGCCTCTATCTGGCTCTGTCTCTGTATGTCGCTAGCTGTCTATGTCTCTATCTGTCTCTGCTGCCTCTATCTGTCTCTGCGTCTGTCTGTCTCTGTCTCTATCTGTCGGTCTGTCCCTGTCTCTGTCTGTCTCTGTCTATCTCTGTCTCCATCTCTATCTGTCTCTGCCTCTCTCTGTCTCTGTGCCTCGGGCAGTGCACACATACTGTGTCTACACGTCCCCGTCACCAGCCCAGAGACAGCCCCCCCACTCCCCCCGCTCCCTGTGTAATTTAAAAGTCAGCATGTTTTCTCTCTGAATTTGCTGCTTTGTGGGGTTTGTGTCCCACCACTGGGCCTGGGGTCACATCTGTCGCTGGCTTTAATTCTGACTCTCACCCCGAGCTGTCAGATCAAAGCCCCCCTTTGACGCCAGTCACCCGTCCGTGTAGGTATGCATGCATCAATTATATATAGAGCCAACCTGGCAGCGAGCATTTGTGGGCAGTGCTGCGAGAGCAGAGACCAGGCCTGAGCTCCCTGGCCTTGGCTCAACCCTCTGACTACAGGCTGGCGGGAAACATCATCAACAACCATTGATGGACAGAATGCAGACCAATGTCATACATTCACCCCAGTACAGAGATCTGGGCCTAAATCCATCGTTTTTTTGCTCACCATGCCATTCCAGTTTGAACCCAGCCATATGCAAATCAGTCTTGACCCTGTGCCCCATGGGAACAGTCCAGCCCGAACTGCCAAGCCAGGTCCTCCCTGGACTGGAAACAAGCATCCTAGGACCGGTTTCGGGCTTTCAGCCCTCGTCAGCCAGGATAGCTTGATTCCAGTGGCATGGAGAGCACGGGACTCACGTCTGAGCATACCCTTCCCACTCGGGGTGACAAATGCATAAACAACAATTGATGGACAGAATGCAGAACAATGTCATACATTCACCCCAGTACAGAGATCTGGGCCTAAATCCATCGTTTTTTTGCTCACCATGCCATTCCAGTTTGTACCCAGCCATATGCAAATCAGTCTTGACCCTGTGCCCCATGGGAACAGTCCAGCCCGAACTGCCAAGCCAGGTCCTCCCTGGACTGGAAACAAGCATCCTAGGACCGGTTTCGGGCTTTCAGCCCTCGTCAGCCAGGATAGCTTGATTCCAGTGGCATGGAGAGCACGGGACTCACGTCTGAGCATACCCTTCCCACTCGGGGTGACAAATGCATAAACAACAATTGATGGACAGAATGCAGAACAATGTCATACATTCACCCCAGTACAGAGATCTGGGCCTAAATCCATCGTTTTTTTGCTCACCATGCCATTCCAGTTTGAACCCAGCCATATCCAAATCAGTCTTGACCCTGTGCCCCATGGGAACAGTCCAGCCCGAACTGCCAAGCCAGGTCCTCCCTGGACTGGAAACAAGCATCCTAGGACCGGTTTCGGGCTTTCAGCCCTCGTCAGGAAACATCACATCACAGGCTCTTAACGCACACCTCACTCCCTACTGCCCTCTGTCACCTCACCCGGCTCTCACTCCCTGCTGCCCCCTGTCACCTCACTCGGCTCTCACTCTCTGCTGCCCTCTGTCACCTCACTCTCACACCCTGCTGCCCTCTGTCACCTCACTCTCACACCCTGCTGCCCTTTGTCACCTCACTCTCACACTCTCACACCCTGCTGCCCTCTGTCACCTCACTCTCACACCCTGCTGTCGTCTGTCACCTCACCGCCGTGACACTTGGAATAGGGCCAAGACACTCGCAGCATAAGGAATCCATAGCTCACGGAAGAAACTGATGTCGCGGGGGAACGTTGTCTCGCTACCTTTATAATTGAATTGTAGCCTAATCTTTCTATTAAGGCCTTTTATTACTGTACTGGATGGCGGGCTGTGGCACCCAATGAAAAATGCGTAGTCTGTTGGTGCAGGTGGTTCCTGTTCTGCTTATTTATTAATCACTTTATACATTGCTCCTTACTTCATGAACATGTACATCAATGAGGAACGTAAATCAGAGATTTGGGAATTGCTAATTGTTTTGAATCCATATGGCCTGAGTGAAATGGGATACACCTTGCTGGTGCCTCAGTCATAAGAATGCTGGGCAGTGGTGTTTGTTTTTTTGTAGGACATATGTGATGTTAGGCCATTAATAAATGTCTTCTACAAAGGTTCTAAATGTTAACATGTAATCTTTATCAACGGCACTAGAAATTGCATATGTTGCTTGAAAGAAGTAGAATCCTTTCTGACCCTGTTGAGAAAGCTTCCCGAGCACACACACAGCCACACCCGAGTATTTCACAGGTCTTTAAAAGACCATTCACTTGCTAACGAGCCTTTGTTGTATTTCACCTCTTCTTAGCACCCCTGCAGCTCCACTCTTACTATCGCTGGAATCGCCCGGCCCCCTCTCGTTGTCCGCGCTGCTGCAACCGGAGGTGTTGGCTGACACTTAACGGAAAAAAAAAAAGAACACAGGTACTATATTTGCAAGGTCCGCTGGCTGCCAAGAACGGCTTACCGGGCCGCTGACGGCCCGCGGGCTGTACTATGAGTACCCGTGCTCAAGGGTATAAAGAGAGCCCCTCGATTTTCAATCAGATATTGAAAAAGTGTTTGGAGTCATTGGTCATGCCCAGAAATTCAGTTCTAGTCCACTATATTGATGACTTGCTGGTAGCATGCAGGACTAGAGAAGATTGTGTGACAGATACAATTGCTTTACTGAATCATTTGGCAGTAGGTGGTCACAAAGTGTCAACAACAAAATTACAATTTTGTAAGATTGAAGTGCTTTCTCTTGGACACATCATTGAAAAGGGAATTTGCAAAGTCTCTCAAGATCCAATAAATGCTATTATGTGAATGAATCTGCCAAAAACACAGAAAGAGGTTCAAATGTTTTTGGGAATGGTTGGTTATTGTAGACAGTGGATTATGAATTTTTCATTGATCGCAAAACCACTTCAGAGACTGACACACAAAGAAGTGAGAGATCCAATACATCTTGATGAGGAATGTATGAGAATGTTCCTGGAGTTGTGAGACAGTTTATGTCGAGCACCAGCATTAGGGATGCCAGACTTTGAAAAATAATTTGCGTTGTTTTGCAATGAGCGTGAGGGTTGCGCACTCTCAGTTCTAACGCAAACACACGGAACAGCACGCAGACCAGAGGCATATTTTTCTGCTACCTTGGATCCCGTCACTGCAGCATTACCAAGATGTTTGAAAGCAGATGCTGCTACTTGTGTGAGTCTTGAACAATGTGAGTCGATTGTTATGGGTCATCGATTGAGAGTATTTGTTCCACATTCAGTAGAGATTTTGTTGACGCGCACTCAAACACAACATTTAACAAGTAGCCATTTAACAAAATATGAGCAAGTGATTCTGGGTGCTAAAAATGTGACAATAACACGGTGTACTAGCCTGAATCCGGCCATGTTATTGCCAACTCCAGACTGCGAGGAAATTCTTGATGAAGGGGATAATGATTGTCTGGATGTGACAGAGTTGTGCACAAAACCAAGGCCTGATATCAAGGATACACAGTTACCTGAATCTGATGTTGTTCTGTTTGTGGATGGTTCATGTTTGAGAGATTTAGAGGGTTGCTTGAGAGCTGCCTATGCAATTTGCACGGCAGCAAATGTGATTGAAGCATGCATCGTGGATGAAAGGCTTTAGCTCTGCACAAGTGGCTGAGTTGAAAGCGCTCACCCGAGCTTGTATCTTGTCAAAAAAATTGAAAGTTACACTTTTTACGGATAGTCAATATGGCTTCAGTGTCATACATGACTTTGGGCAGTTGTGGTCCCAACGTGGATTTTTGACCTCTTCAGGTTCACCGATCAGAAACGGAGCATGTGTAAAAGATCTACTAATGGCATTACAGTTGCCGGCACAAATTGGGATGGTGGAAATGCAATGCACATAGATCTGGTTGTGAGGACATCACACTGGGTAACAGATATGTGGATGAAATTGATACATTTTGTGCTATGTATGCATACTCGATTAATGTGGAACTATCAGTAAATGAGCAAATTGAACAAACAGAATGCAAATTATTGTAAACATCTGTTGAGACTTGGTATGAAGTGAGAGATTTACAAGAAGAGGTGAGTGACAAAAGGGTGGATTAGATTGGGGTGCACTCGCAGATCAGATGATTAATTCAGGGTATACACGGATGGGGGAATAGTAATGCCAGACAGTCTTCTCTCACAGATGGCTAGAGTCCATCATGGGACAACACATATTGGAAGAGATGTCATCATTAGATTATTTCAACAGACATGGTTTAATCTCAAATTCAGAGTGATTGCAGAAAGTCTCTGTCAGAAATGCACAATTTGTCAGCAGCAAAACCCAGGGAGAAATACAGTGGTTAGTATGGGACCAATTGGGAAAGCAGCTGGTCCAATTACCAGAATACAGTTGGATTTTTTTTAGATGTCTCCATGCAATGGATTAAAATATGTCCTTGTGGTTGTCTGTTTGTTTTCTTGTTGGGTTGAAGCATATCAAACAAGGCGAAATGACAGTTTACCAGTTGCTAAATTGCTTTTTAGAGAGATTATTCCTAGATTTGGTTTTCCAGTCTCGTTAGAATCAGATAGAGGGACACATTTTAATAATTAAATAATTTGGATGCTTTGTGCAGCATTACAGATTGAACAAAAACTGCACTGTGCTTATAGACCTGAGGCTTTAGGTGTACTTGAACAAGTCAACGGCACAATAAAATCAAGGTTAGCAAAAGTTTGTGCTTCCACAACACTGAAATGGCCTGATGCATTGCCATTAGTATTAATGAGCTTAAGAAGTATCCCAGGCAAGAAAATAGGATGGTCCCCTCATGAAATCATTATGGGCAGGGCTATGAGACAGCCAACAGCAAATCAACTAATGAACATTGCTGATGACTTGGTACTGGATTATTGTAAAGGATTGGCTGATGTGGTACGTTCTGTATCTCATCTGGTTGGAGAAGTTGCGATAACAACTCAACAAGAACAAGGCAACGATTTAAGTCCGGGAGACTGTGTTGTTGTGAAGAACATGTCAGAAAGTCCTGTTTAGAACCTCGCTGGCGTGGCCCTTACCAGATCATACTGGTAACTACAACAGCTGTCAAGTGTGGTGGTCTGCCGAATTGGATTCACACAAGTCATACGAGAAAAGTCCCAAGTCTACTTGAAAACGAAGAAACTGCTGAAAAAGAGAAACGTGAACAAGGAAATGTTCCAGAGCAGAGTGAAGTTGGAGTAGAGTGGGCACAAGTTACTGGAACCAGTGAAGATAACACTGTTGCAGTTAATGGTGAGCACAGGGCGATTCCTTCAGCTCCTGCAGTTGCCAAAGACAAAAGAAAGAGGAACTCATCTGAAGAAAGTTCAGAAACTACAGTTGAAAATGAAAATGGAAAAAGGGCAAAGAAGGGAGGCAAGTGGCCAAAAGGAGTGAAAAAGTTGAAATACACTGTCAATAGCAAAGTTCCTGAAACAATACTTGAAGTATCAAGTAAATTAGAGCAAAGTGAAGCAGAAGAAGAGAATCATGTACGAAGAACAAACAGAGTAATAATAGCAAACAAGAAATACTCAGCACCAGAATGGACTTATGTGGTTGTAGGTGCAAATGAAAGTGTTTCAAATAACAATTAGGAAAAATACATTTTGAAATTCTGTGAAAAGAAAGACAACTCTATAAAGCCGCCATAAGTGAACTGCTAATTTGAAGAGGGTGTTCAAAAAGAGAGAGGAGATTTATGTGATAAATTTCCAGAACTTTCCAAAGCTGTGGATTTTGAAGAAGAAACTCAAGAGCTCAAAGCTCAAGTCTTCGGTGTGGAGTGCATAAACTAAACTAGCCTAGTGAATTTACTAATTAGTTTAAGTACATTTTTCGTTAGAATTTTTGATTATTTTTAATTTCTGTCTATTTTGTCCTTTTTACATAATTGTTGAAGATGATTAGAACTGAGACTGGTAAACAGAATCAGGGAATGTGTAGGCAGACATACTTCAATGTTTGTGCTTTTTGTGTTTTTTTAACAATGTTTGTATGGTTGGTTTTAACATTTGTGATACCACACTTTATATTTATTAATATAGTAAATACTAATAATAATAATAAAGTGCATGTGACTTTGATTACTAAAAGTGATCTGAAAGAAGATTCAGAGACTAATATGAGAGAAATAACTGATAATGCCTTATATTTGGACAAATCTATTAGTGACTCTTCGTTAAATGTTTTTACGAAATTGCTTTATGAGTATGTAGACATGATTGATGCGAGAGATTGTTATTTGTGCATGCAGTTACCTACATCTGTGTCTGAGGGTGTAACGTACCATCACTTACAACTAACATATAGTATATCGTGTAGTGTACTAACTAGTTTGTTCTATGTTAAAGGGGTATTTCAGTATTTTTATTCAAATTATGACTTAGTATTTTCAGAAATTCCTATTAGAAAGAACATGAATATAGTATATAGTGCTATAGATGCAGAATATTTGGGAGACATTTTTCATATTATTAAAACGATAGATACAGTATACGCACATAGGCATAATTTAACCTGTAGATTACACAATAAAGAGATTGATTTAATAAATTCTGTAGAAGATAGACGTAGAGAGTTTAAACGCAGGGCTGCTGAACAGACGAGTAAAGAGCCTCCATGGGCACATAAAGAAGGAAATTATCAGAAGACTGAGACCTATGATGCAATAGCTCTGATTGGCCTCATAGGGGAAAGCTTTGCATACTAAGGCAAAAAACTGATTATAGTAATCATTTTGTTGGTTCCAGTGAATGTGAACACACTTTCTTCATTACTGATGGTTGGGGATTAAAGGGTGGTACAGATCCTGTTTACCCTAGGGTGTATTTCATTTGTGGTATAAATGCCTACTATAGGTTGCCAGCACATTGGTATGGATGTTGTTACATGGGAATTGTTTTTCCAAAAATCTATTATGTGAATAATAAACAAGGAACCAATGAAAAGCAACTAACCTGGAATAGAAGGAGTTTGAGTGCTGCTGAAATAATTGGGGATATATTTGGTGCATTGATACCTTCAGTTGGGGTTATTCTAAATTCACAGACAATTTGAAAATGTTCTACAGTGGTTGATCGTTTATCTACGGATACCGCTGGAGGGTTCTTGATGATTGATACTGAAATAGTTGCTATGAGGACTATGGTTTTACAAAATAGACTTGCCTTGGATGTACTATTGGCAAAAGGAGGCGGAGTCTGTAGTGTGTTAAAAGTTCAACAATGTTGCACTTATATCCCTGATAAAAGTAAGGATTTGGAGGGATTTATTAGTAACATTACCCATTTGCATGATGATTTGTCAAAACTGAAGGCTGATGGTGCATGGGAGAAAATTTGTAAGAGTATTTCTTACATAGGTAACTGGTTTTCTAATTTTTCTAATAGCTTATTAGAGAGAATATTAACACCGATACTTGCTATTGCCACAAGCATACTAATGATAATACTGCTTTACAAGTGTTGCATGAGTAAGCCTACTGAGGAAAAACGATGTGAAAGGAAAAGGGAAGAAATAGAGATGGAAGATCGAAGGGGCATTTATTACGATGCATGGAAGGATATAGAGGGTATTAGGCTGAAACAGATGAGAACTACCACATTCTGATTGTTCATCATCAGATAGTAATCTGATATGGGATGGTGTGATGGTTTGGGATACCATCAAATGGGGGATTGATGGAGCAAGATTTTTGTTAGTAAAATCTGCTCAGTGAAATCTACCCATGTGTGTTTTAATAAATTACTAATGTGTGTGAAAACTAAAATTCCTAAAACGTGAAGATTTAGAAGGTAGGACTAAAAATGTGCAAAGCTGAGTCAGAATAACACATATAGAGTGGAAGATTTCTTTATAAGAGATATGAATTATCAATTTGCTAGTCTAATATTAATGTTCTTATGTTTCCTGAACTGCAGGAATATTCAAGCACAAACACGAAAAGCTCTTTAATTCTTCATGAAAGTTGTGTAGGTTTAGAAATGTAGAAATTATTTTTCTTTTCCCTCTGTTCTTCCTTGCTAAAATGTGTAGGCCTCAGCAAATGGAATAGTTAGGGGATGTGCTTCCGTGCTCCTTTGTTTCTTTTCACATTGTTTCCTGATGTCCTTGTAAAGAATAACATTTACATCCTTAGAGAGCGGAGAATAGTATGACTCTTTCCTGTCTAGGCGAGGATTTAGAATGAAACTGTTGCTATGTAGTTACAAAATATTAAATTGTAGTTTTCTTCTTCCTCATACAATTTAAGACAAAGACTGCTTAGAGAAATTTGTAAAGTCATTGTTAGGAGATGTTTGCCTCCCCTAGATACTGACCAATGACAATGGTTTGTAGGGTTTAGGAGAGTTTTTAACTTAGAGCAACAATGTTGCAAAATCAGTATAAAGATGCTGGTGGGAAAATGATCTTGGGCTCATTCACATTCTGGTGACCTGTCCTGCATCCGTGATATGCTGTATGCTGTGCTGTGATGATTCCTGAACTGGCTGGCAATCCTGACTGTGGAGAAATACTTTCCCTAGAGACTTTGCACAGAATCGGCTGGTGATGCTGTCCACACTATTCTCCTACGGCCGTGGATATAGTTTTCTTGACTAATTGCATGCTGTGCATTAGTTCTTTCTAATTTACTGAGAGGTAACTATACTGTGATTACCCCGATGTTCCTTGTTTCCCTCTTTTTCTCCCTTACTTCTTACCTGAGTTTGGTGATTTCTGAGATACTCTACTTGTGATAACTGTGATATTTTGCCTGTGATACTATGACCAAAGTTTCTTATGATTTGTATTTGTGTATGACTATTCATATTTTCTAAAATAATACCAAAGGGAGTTCTTAGAAAGAATAGTGTCTGTCATTATTTCCTGTGTCAGGAGTTATTTTTTGGATATCATTTGCCATAATATTGATGAATTTGTTGTGTAATCTATGAACAGCTGTTTCTTCATTATAGGTACTCATGAAGGAATAGTTCTCTGATTTTTCTACTTAGTCCCTTTTTGCTCTATCAAAGATCTATTGAAGGACATTTGATATTGCTAATGAAAATGATAATGACTTATGGGCCCGTCATTATAGTATTTACGCTTCCTCAGGTATTGTAAAGGCTGGTGTGGGAAATTATATGCCCCTCCCCACCGCTTCCACTGCATCAGTATGTTCTGTACTCTGAGAATGAACACAAGTAGAATGAGTACCTCCAAAGTATTTATTTGTAAGAGTCATACACCATCACCCATAGGTTTGCCTGATCCTCACAATTTCCCTTCTGAAAGCTCTCTGATTCTCTCTCACATCCTATAACAGAACAGAATGCCTAGCGAGGCACATTCCATCAACATGCAAGATCAAACTACAACAGAATACAACTCCCATGTAATTTCTGAATATTTTGCTTTTAAATGACTTCTGTTTCTGGTATAGGTACGATATTAAATTTGCAGTTATGTAATGTTTTTGTGACAGAAACTATACAGAGTTTGTGCCAGCATGTAATCTGCTCAACTCCGTGTTGTTGCCTAAATTATCCATGGGTTGGCTGAACATTATTTTCATATTTAACTTCGGAATATGTGTGGACCTCTATTAATGAGGTCACTCCAGAGGGAGGTCTATCCCTGTTTGACACAAATTCAAGCACAGAAAATTCCATCATAAAATGTAAATATGTAACAAAGAAAGGCATCTGTTTCTGAAAATACAGCTTCAATTCTAGAAAAATCAGTATAAACAATTGACGACAGTTAGAGCTGGCGTGGTTTTTCCCTAACGTTTTGCCTTTAGATCTCCTATTTTTGCTGAATGATTTTCAACACTAACACATTAACTGCTAGCAACAATCCATGTTGTACATGGGCTCCTAACCTACTACAAGATGGTGCCCATGAATCCAAGCCCATCACTGCTGACCTTTGATCAGCAATTTACCATGCCGCGCTGCCTGCCTTTCTACAATGGGATTCCCACATAGGCGCATACATGCCCTCATGCAATGGGAGCACTACAATGATTTTCAAACCTGTCACATTAATTGCTAGTAACAATCCATGTGATATATGGGCTCCTAATCCCCAGCCCATCACTGCTGACCATTGATCAGCAATTAACTACTTCACACGGACCACCTGTCACCAATTAGGGCCAGATGGAGGGTTTATAAACCGAACAACCACCTCCAAGTCCTCACTCCTGGGGCACATGAGAAGGGGTAGGTCGTTGGTGAAGTTCTCCAATGGATGATATGAGTACTGGAACTTTTGTTTTCCATCATGGAGGTCATTATTATTCCTCCCCCTGGGCTTTCTTACAAAATTTCAATTTGAATTTTAGTTCCTAACAGCCCAGCAAAATGTTAGCGTTTATCTCAGTGTTGCTCTTGAGGAGGTGATGACATCACCGTCATTAGGTGAGTGTTTCCCCCCTTTTGACCACAGTGTACAAAGCCACCAATATGTTTTTATGTATGTGTCACGTGTTTAACTTGGTTCTGATCACTATTTGTCACAAATCACAAATTCACGCATGTTAATATTGCATGCCTCTACAAGTGTTATTTTATGATTTCTTTTCATATCTTCCTCCGCCAGGTCAATCATTTTAAATTCTGCAGGTGCACTTATAGGGTACTTAGTGTTTGGAGACTACCTGTTGCATCCATGATCCCAGACACTGTGTAGATTAGTTATAAATTTTACGGTCTTGAAGAATTGCCCTAGATCACATCTTGACTAATTGACGGCATGAGACATGTTGACCTTATAAGTCACCTGGGATCATTTTCCCCACTGTTGACATCACTTTTTTAATAAGGCAGGCATACTCATGAAATAAAATTTGACTAGAGACTTGCTTAGCTTTTTTTAAGTCACTAATCACTACATCGACAGCTACGTTTCCTCAATCTACGCAAAGGACCCTTAACTTGCACTTCACATCACATCACAGCTTTGGAGAAATATCTCTGATAAAGAGCCCCCTTGAGGGTGCCCGTCAAGCATGGCAGTGTCGGTCCGACGATGAAGCATGACATCCTCAAGGGTGTGCGAGGGCCCCATTTCCCAAAAGGAAATACTCCCCTTGTAGTGGCTACTTTTCTCTGACCTATTCTCCTTTGTCCCCTTTAGGAACAGCATGCCTTTTTCATTTGAGAATTATCTATAAATATAGTCATTCTCCATTGGGCTGGTAGAATGCAAGTTTTCACAACGGCAATCAGTCCTGCAACTTGTGCCTAGGCAACATCTAAAGGCCATGAAGCTTCCACAATCTCGTGAACTGTACAGACATTTTAAGCTGCTCTCAGGGTACCTTCATTATTTCTCAGAAATGAACCATCCACAAAGATTTCATAATCTGGCTCTTCAAAAGTTTCATCATTTATGTCTGGCCTTGGCTCGGTGCAAAAATCACTGACATCTAGACAATCATGTTCAACCTCATCTTCATTGAGAATCTCATTTACAGGCAACAGGGTTGATGGATTCATACATTTTATAACGTCTGACAATGATTGTTGGAAAGTGGATTATTAGTAGTGGTAAATATACACATACCACTGGCAATAAGGCCACTAACACAATCTAGGGCTCATAATAGGTCTCAGAAAATGATTCCCACGCTTAACCCGTGGTAGCTTGTCTGCGAGCAGGGAGGCTTAACTTCAGAGACAGGTATGTAAAGCATTTAAAAACATCAATTCAGTAAATAATTAAGGCAGAACATACAATAAAAATACAACTCTGATTTATAAAAACGAGAAATATTGATATTTTTTAAATTACACCAAAACAACAAAAATCCAATATAGGGAACCGGAGATCTGATTTTGTTTAAATATTTAGCACTATATAGCACATATAAACCTATAGCACCTATTGAGACATCTGGTCGCACTATACCAGGCCAAAGTCAAAGTTTCAGGCTGACCATGATGGAGCCCTGCATGGCTACCCCTCGTGATAGGCCTCGGTCAAAGTTTTTTATCTTCTGACTTAGAAACTTTTCTGGAGCTTTTACTGCTGGGCTCCCTTGATGCTCTTGACCAAGCCAGGTTCGGTGAGGGTTCGCCACCTTGACTTTCAATGAGCTCCCAGTCAAACTCTGGAAGTCAGACCTCCGGAGTTTTTCAACGGCACAAACCAGCATTCAAGGCCAGCTCTGGTTGAAGGTGGGTGGATTGTTGCTCGTGGTGGAGTTGGGCAAGTCTTTTACGTTCAGATTTAGAAACTTTCCTGGAGCTTTTTCTGCCAGGGTCCCTTGATGCTCTTCACCAAGCTTGGTTCGGTGAGGGTTTGCTGGCTTGCTTTCCAGTGAGCTCCCAGTCAAACTCTGGAAGTCGCACCTCCAAAGCATTTCAGTGGGATAAACCAGCAGGGCAGACCAGCTTGCGGTTGAGGGTCGCTGGCTTGGCTCTTTAGGTTGAGTCGGTCCACTTATAGAGCTTTTTTGCAAAGTTGCTCCAAACTTCTTTAAACATCTGGAACTTCTTTGAGAAGTTCCTCTGGGGGTCTGAAAGTGTCCAAACACAATCCAAGGTTCTGGAAGCTACAAGATGGTCCTTGAAAGTTTGGGACTTCAGTTCCCACTATACACTTGGACAAAACCCTTACAAATCCACAGGAAGCACTCTAGGCTGGGGATTATTGGTGGTGATGGTCCAGGCGAGCTCTGTTAACCTGTAGCTTGCAGAGAGTCCACTCTTTATTCCTCTTGAAATAGTTAGGTACACAGGGCTGTTGTTCCAGATTGTGCAGCAGGTTCAGTCAGCTAGAGTGCAAGGCCTGGTTGGTGCAAATCAAACTTACAGCATGGGCCCTTCTTCTTCTTTCAGTTTGAAGCAGCAAATATAAGAGGCTCTGCATCTCTCATATACGTATTCAGTGATCTATGAGTCAAGCAGGAAGGAACTCTTGTCCAATGAAGTGCAGATCAACACCCTAGAGCATGACCACTTCCTCCAAAGTGTGGCACAATTGTCTCCCAGAAAGCACTATTCTTCCAAAATTCAATATGGCAGTACTCTCAGCAGAGGAGCAAGAACTAGCTAAACCAACCCCCAGTATGGCTCATTTCCATTGCTCTCTCCCCCCCCGGCATCTGCAAATTCCTTCCTTAAGCTTGCCATCTGGCTATGTTTATAGAGGATGGGGTAGATGGACCTTGCTGTCTCGGCCTGTCCCCTTTTGCCTTTGAAGCTGATACTTTACAACCCCTCCTCCTACTCCGGAATTCCTGTGCAGCAGAGTCCTCTTACAAGAGATCGCCTTTCACCCTGGGTGCGACTTATCACTTCATCAAAACAGCCAGGCTAATCCTCTTAACTATGACCAATCAGGACGGTTGAACCTTGGCTTACAGACAAAAATGTCTTTTAACTTCTTTTCTGTATGTATTTGGATAAATTAGACAATATTATAATGTTGGATTTATCAATACCATTTGAATAATATTTTTCAGTGATCTCTAGTGGTAGTTATAAGTTCATAAACTATTACAATGTTAACCTATGTGGCTGGGGATCTACAATGAGAAAAATTAAATGTCCCATTTCTCCAACACCAGGGCCTATAAAACATCTTTTATAAGGACCCTGCTTATATCTACAGGACTGCCACCCCTGTGACACCTAGGAAAGACTTTAGTGGCTCTGAATATGTAAAATTAATGTAGATCCTTACTCTGCAGTGCTCCTGGTACAAAAGTCGATTCTGGGAAGCACTTTAGTACAATGAGGGAAGATAAATGTGTAATTTCTCTATCCACTGGGCATATAAAACCTCCTTTATAAGAGTCCTATTTAATAAGTACATGACCCCACACCCCTGGGACACCTAGGGGAGACCCAGGGGGTAGCTAATATGACAACATATTGTAGTTTATCAGTTTTTAAATGCCCCTACCACCAAAGTTGAGTTTAGGCTCAATTTACATTTAAAAGCAGTGCTGCCACACAGGACTGCTTTTAAAATGACCTCAGGCTCTCAGCAGTGCACACATGCGAGTGCACAAAGGACTGCTGGCCTCTAAACTACCATGCCCTATTATATACTAGGGACTTTAAGGTAGTTTTAATCCCCCTGCCCTATTATGTATTAGGGACTTATAGGGTTGGTCATCCCCATCATAGAGGTACCCTAACACATAGTGTGCCCTAATGTGTGTGTGTTTTCACCATAGCACTGGCCCTGGGCCTGATTAAGCAGTGCCCAGGGACAGTCAAAGGCAGTTACCACCAGTACCAGTCAGTGAAATAAATTGGACTGCCCAGGGCACAGTATGACTTGGCAACAATGATGATCTCAGCTGCAAGTATCTGCTGCTCATACTTTGTAAGTCTACTGCTTGTTATATACTGCGTTTTTGTTTGAGTGAGCAAGATCTCCACAGAGTGGTGGACCATAACAGTTAAAGGTTGTCCATAACTATATTTTCACATTTTTCGATATCGATACCCATTGCTGCGACCTCTTTACATGAAAAAAGAACAGCTGATGGACGGAACTGTGAACAAATCAAACATTCACCCCCAGTCACAGTTTTGGGTTAAATCCATCATTTTAATTTTTGTTCATCATGCCATTCCAGTTTGGACCTAGCCATGTGCAAATCAGTTTTGACCCTGCTTTCTATGGGAAAAGCCCAGTTCAAACAGCCAAGCCAGGCCCTCTCCTTGGGCCAGAAATAAGCGTCTTGGGACCAGTTTTGGGGCATCATCACTCATCAGCCAGGCTAGCTTGAATCTGGTGGCATAGTAAGCACAGGACTCCCGTCTGGAAATACATTTCCCACTTAGGGTGACAAATGCAAAAAGAATAGATGATGGATTGAATGCTGAACAAATCAATCAGTCACCCCCAGTCAGATCTTGGTTATCTTGGTTAAATTCATCATTTTTTTTGCTCACCATGCCATTCCAATTTGGACCCACTCATATGCAAATCAGTCATGACCCTGCTCCCAATGGGAACAGTACAGCTTGAACTGCCAAGCCAGGTCCTCCCTGGACCAGAAACAAGCATCCTGGGACCGGTTTTGGGGTATCACCCCTCATCAGCCAGGCTAGCTTGAATCCTGTAGCATAGCGAGCACAAGACCCATGTCTGGTCTTCAAGGCAGCCAGGTAGTCCTGTGGCTACAGGGTCAAGGGTAATTGAAAAATACACCACAGGTCTTCATAAATCTCCACGCATCTGAGTAAGCATTGAGAGAGCGCAGCCCTACCTCTCACTGAAAAACAATTGAAGGGGATTACTGTAATCAGGCAGTCCTATTGCCGGGTCATGATAGAGACTTTCTCTCAGCTCGAGGAAAGCATTCAAGTACTTGTTGTCCCAGCAAATCAGGCACATCGTTGTGTCTCAGCCTCAGTAAAGGCTTGGCTACTAGGGAAAGGTTTGATATTCACTGTCTACCGTAGCCATCTATTCCCAGGAACATTGTGACTTCTCTCTGTGTTCTTGGTGGATGCATTTTAAGGATAAGGATCATTTCCATTCTTCCCTGTGACACCTTTCTTGTTCCTTTCTCAATGACATGACACAAGTATTGGACTTCTTTTTGGCAGTATTGCAGTTTGCTCAGAGAACACTTAATGTCCATTCTCAGCTAGATGATTTAACAAAGCAAAAGTATCTTGTTTACAAGATTCTCAAGTGCTCGATGCCACATGTAGGTCATCGATAAATTGAACAAGAACTGAATCACAAGGCATTGGCAAAGACTCAAGATTTTTCCTCAGGATCCTATTCAGTATTGAGGGACTTTTTGCATTCCCATGTGAAGTTCAGCACCATGCCAAAACTTTCACACCGAATACAAAAGAGAACAGGAATTAGCAGTCCCCATGCAATGCAATAGAACAGAATGTCTGGCACAAGTCCACTACGGTAAACTATTCTGCAGTGCACTGAATTTGAAAAAGAATGGTAGCTGATTTCTGTACCATGGGACAACAGGGAACAACAATATTGTTAATCTTTTGGAGATCTTAAACAATCTGATATTTACCATTAGGCTTCTGCAAGCCCCTGATTAGAGAGTTGCAAGTGCTCCCAACAATTTCTTTTAGAGTCCCATTCCTCAGAATGTCTTCAATTATTGGTGTGATTCCTACCACTGTCTCAGAGGTCAAATTATATGGTGGTGTTCTCGGAAAGATTGCATTGGGCTTCACTGTGACTAGGACTGGTTCTACATCTTTGATTAGTCCAATCTCCGTAAAATCCCACACTTCCTGGTTCAAAGTTTCTTTTAAATCAGGAGGTAAATCCTCTACAGTCCTCACTAAATACAATCCTACAGCTGTTCATTGTCAGGCCATTTTAAATTCAACATCTTTAACATGTGTTTGGAAGTCGACACCATCTGGTGTACAGTAAATTGTGTAGTTTAACTTACACAACAGGTCTCTCCTTAACAGATTTACAGAACTCGAATCACAAACAACATGTTGATTGTTTTCCTCAAATGAATCTAATTCTACCAGGACCTTTTCTGATACTGGGTGAATTATCTTTTTATTTGTAACTCCCACTTAGATCTTCTTTCCTGAGAGGGGTAGGTCTGGGTCTTCCACTGTTCTAACAGTGGAAAGCATAGCTCCAGTGTCAATCAGAATCGACACTTGGTGGCCATTTAGCTCACCTTCTACAAAGGGCCCACAGTGTCCACCTCAAAGTCTGTGCCAAGTACACAATGTTCCTCCCCCTCAGACACCATCATTGTGAATTATCGCATCCATAACTCTCACTGTCTAGAATGGGGAATTGTTCAAATGGGTTATGATTCTGATTTTAAATTTGCTCCGGCATCTGGTTAATCCTAAATTTAGGGTTTCCCATATTCTGTGGGATCATTGGGACTTTGTGGAACCTGCATCATTTGAACCTGTGTATAAATTGATACTTGCATTTGCTGAATGGGTACATTCTGCATCAAGAATAAAAAATATGTTTCACTGGTATCACCCAGGAAGAAACTTGCAATCAGCACATCAAAATCAGCTCATGGTGCCTAGAACCAAAAGAAAGAAATGGGGGGATAGAGCATTGTCAATTGCGGCAAGCAGTCTCTGGAACTCCCTTCCACAAAGCTTGAGGGTTATCTCTCAGACGATGCCTTTCAGGAAACCACTCAAGACTTGGCTGTATATGTTATAGACATTTTTTCCTGAGCTCCTATAGGCTAAGTATGGTTCTCCTGACGGTCGTCTATAGCACTTTGATGCCTTTGAGTAACTGTTGCACTCTATAAATTTCAAATCAAATCAAATCTGCACTTGATTTTCTCGTTGCATTAGACCATTTCAGCTTACTCTATCTGGATGCAGCCTACACTCTCTCTTCCAGTGCCCACTTTTATTACAAAAATGACAAGGAGTCATTTTCTTCACCATTGCACCATCTACACCAGAATTCAGATCAACCGGAACTCCTCAACCTCTACTCTGTGAAACAATCATACCTCCTTGAACAGCTTGAATACTAAGTTGAAATCCAACACCTTTCATTCCACCAGAATTCCCTGACTGATTCTGAAATCCTCTCTGCTCGAATTTTGTCTGTGCAAGCATAAACTTCTCCTTTAGTTTCTTCTTCTTCATTTCCTGTTCATTGCTACAATATTTTGCATATCTCAGGATGTCATTTAACGGTTTTGTCTGCCACTAAATCACACTTTACTGTATGTGCATACTGATCCCTGGTCTCAACCCAAGAACAAACTGCAACATAGCGAATCCCATGCCACTCTGTTCGGGATGTTCCCTTCCACTTTGTTGTTGAAACACCTTAAACAATCACTCATGGTAATCATGCACTGACTCTTGGCTCTCGTGAGGTCCTTTTAATTTTCACCCTATCAATATCGTTCTGCAGGAACTTTGCCTTTTAGAATGATAATCACGTCATCGTATTTATTCATTACCACAGGAGATGGCGCATTAGTATCTCTTGTTGGTTCTGTACACAGCCATTGTACAGCAATTTGACACTCAGCCACAAAGCACTTGGCACCACAATATGAAAAAACTATTCAAATCAGTCCACAGCACTCGCTACTCTTTTTCAAATCTGTCAACTTGTGTGTACCTCTGTATCGATTGTTCTCTCAATTTGGGGAAATTATTCATAAATTCTGCCCCTCTACTCCAAGGTACATGGGCATACCCTCCACATGGTATTTTTCTCAATGGAAAAGCCCAGGCTTCTCCTTTATCTGGGGGACCTGACGGTGGCTTTTTATTTGCTTTAACTGCCTCTAATTGTTTCTTTTTCTTCTAATTTTTTTTGCCCATTTGCTCTTAATTTCAGAAAATCACTGCATTTACTAGGGCATTTTACTAATTCAGAAATGTGTAAATGCATACCTGACGAATGCATTGATTCAATAGCGCCATCATCCAATTGTGCCCTGAAACTTCTTTGCAATGGGACACTTTTAAAAGAATGACATATTTTGCGCCAATTCAGCCAATTTATCTTGTGTAATTGCTGCACGCCTAGTAATCCCTTTGTTCAAATAAATCAGCTATTTTTCTTAGTACTGATTCACATGTTCAAGATATAAACATCCTCTAATTATTTCTTCTGACTCTATTTTTAATGGTCTTTCCTTCTCTGTCTCTTGGCTAATGACAAACTGATTTTCTGCATTTCCTGTCTTTATTTTCTGCAGTTTCTTCGAACCATGTACTGCGTAGGTCTAGGTGGTGGCTTCATTTCCTATACCTTTTCTCTCAATCTTTCAACAATTCCTAAATTAAATGTACCTTTTTGTGGGAATTTAAGTGGACCCTCATTTTCAATGATCTTGCACCATTGACGAAGCTACAAACATGTATGGAGCCTGTTAGATTTGGGGGTCCCTAGTTGGCACAGGTAGGTACTTGTGACAAATAAGGACCCTCGCCTCTAGTCAGGGTAAAGGGGTACAATTCTAAAATAACCCCTGCTCACCCCCTTGGTAGCTTGGCACAAGCAGACAGGCTTATCTCAGAGGCAGTGTGTAAAGCATTTGTGAACACATACAGTAATCAAGTGACAACACTACAGATGGACACCACACCAGTTTTCTATCAAAAATAAGTTTTCTTTATGTAGATTTACCACAAGACCATAAACGACAAAAATCCACAATACTGTTACGTTAAAATGGTAGTATTTAGCTTAGTTCTCTTTAGTTCTTAAATGTGACACAGTCAATGTACCTTTAGATGCGACATGCAGGGCAATGAAAGTGTTGCAATGATGTTGATGCAATGGAAGTTTGGTGGAAAGAAATAAAGACGCGAAGATCTTCCTGATGCGGAACGCTTCTCCGATGTTGCGAGAGATCTCGGCTCAATGCGTCAGCTGCAGTGGCGGCATCCTTGTCCAGTGATGCGACGACAGCGACTTTGGCGGCGACACTCTTCTCCGATGTTGCGAGATGCTTCTGCTCGATGCGACAACTGCAGCGTTGACACCCTTGTTCGGTGATGCGATGACAGCAGCTCCGACGGCGGCACGCTTCACCGTGGCTGCGAGGCGCTTTTCTTGATGCGGTGCAATACGACAGCTACAGCGGCGACATCCAAGATGCGACAGCAGCAGCAGCGATGGCAACGCGCTTCTTCCTCGATGTGAGACACTTCTCGTGATGCGGTGCGATGCGACAGCCCCAACAGCTGCGAAGGCGACACGCTTCTTCGGCGTCGCGAGAAGCTTCTCTCGATGTGGTGCAATATGACAGCTACAGCGGCGACTTCCAAGATGCGACGGCAGCAGCAGTGACGGCGACACGCTTCTTCCTCTTGAGTCGCTCTTCCACGCAGTCCCTGAGACGGCCCAAAACAGCAGCAGGCACTTCCAAAGAACTCTTGGGGAGCTGGTGGTTGAAGTCTGTTGTCCCTGAGACTTCAGCAGGAGGCAAGCTCTTCTCTCAAGCCCTTGGAGATCCTTACAAGTTGAAATAAGCACACAAAGTCTCTTTTCCTTCCTTTGGCAGTGAGGCAAACCACTGCAGGCCAATCTCCCAAGCAGTACTTCAGCTTAAGGATAGTCTCTCCTTAGTTTCTTCAGGTTCCGCTCCTCCGTAAAGGTTTCTTCTTGTTCCAAAAGTGATCTAAATTCTTGGGATCTGGGTCCCACTACTTATACCCCAAAATCCTTTGTGCTCTGAGGGCAGAGGGGCCTTTGCCTAGTCCAAACCAGTTCTGGTCAGTCCTGGAGCACTTTGTTTACATGACTCCCTCTTTCCTTTCAGAGTGCAGGGCAGAGACATCAGACGCACCAAAGGAGGTGGAGCCAGCATTGTGGAGGGAAGGCACAGCCCTATACACGTCCCAGGTGCAACTCCTCCCTCCCATCTAGATGCAGATCTCTTTATTCACCACTGGGCTACCTCACCCTGTCTCCTGGAATTCCCCAACCCTGTCACTCAAACTCCAGACAAGCAATACACAACCTAGCAGAGGCAGGCTTGGACAGTTAAGCAAGAAAAAAACTACTTTCTAAAAGTGGTATTTTCAAATACAGAATGTTACAACCAATTTCACTAAAAGATGTATTTTATCATTTTGAGTTCAGGCATACTAAATTCGAATTTCTACCATGTTCCCTGAGTCAGTTAAGATTATAAGATGTAATAATCTAAACTGCCCATTCTTGCCTATGAAGAACAGATAGCCTTGCAATAGTGAAACACGAAAATGCCTGTAATTCACTATTAGAACATGCCACACACACCAGGGCATGTCCTACCTTATCCTTACAATGCACCCTGCCCTGGGGCCTACCATAAGGGTGTCTGATATGAGGAAAAGGGAAGGTTTAGGGACTGGCAAGTGGGTGCACTTGCCCAGTCAGAATGACAGTACCAGACTGCACGCAGGCTCTGCAATGGCATACCTTAGACACAATTTTACAGGCTGCTTCTGTGGTTGCACATCCAGTGCTGCAAGCCCACCAGCAGCATTTGGATTACCAGCCCTGGGCACTCCTGGTGTACTGTACTAGGGTCTGACAAGTAAACCAAACCAACCAATCATGGAATCACAAATTCATACATCAATTTACAATAGGGAGCACTTGCACTGTGGCACTGGACAGCAGTGGCACAGTGCCCTGAGCATCTAACACCAGCAAAAACTCATGAGGCAACAGCAAAAATGGAAGGGAGACCCACGCCAAGGTGCCAGGTCTAACAGAGCCGCATACTCATTATCATATATGTGCTGAGGTACCCTCGGGCAGTGCCTCTTCACCTTCCCATACTGAAATGGGCACATCATCTCTCATAAAATCTTTAAAAGCTTTTATACATTTCATGATTTTGGATTATTCAACAAAGAACAAACAATGTAATTCAAAGTGTTGTTTCTACTCCCTATGCGTCCTATTTCTTTCTCCAGCCCTGTTACAGATTTAACACTTAAAAATGTGTTAACCAATCTTAATGTGGCACTCGCACAACTGTTGACCTATACATAAATTGATCAATCCTTCATCTTAACCCCCCTTCCTCAATCCCTCACCCCCTTTGACATTTCCCCCAAAGATTTCCCTGTTTCTTCTATTCCTCCTGACACCTCTCTCCTCCCCCGCGTCATTCTCAGCCTGAACTCTACCCCACCTACCCCCTGCTACAAAATAATGCCTCCTGGCATAATTTCCACCCTGTTACCGAACGCGATGTCCTTAACATCATTTCTAGACTCAAACCTTCCTCTCACACCAAAGACCCGCTCCCTGCTAACCATGCCCAAGATTTAAAACACATCATTGCTCCCTATTGGACCACTATCATTAACTCTTCATTGGCTACGGGTTGTGTCCCTGTCTCCCTCCAACTTGGACAAATTACCCCCATCCTCAAAAATCCTCAAGCAGATCCAAACGACCTTAACAATCTCTGTCCTATCTCTAATCTCCCGCTTCTCTCTAAAGCCATTGAAAAATGTGTCCTGCTTCAATTGGACAAACACATTTTTACTTTTAATCTGTTGGACCCACTGCAATCAGGCTTTAGAAAGGGCTGCAGTACTGAAACAGCCATGATTAGCGTAATTGATGACATTCACCAATCCCTTGACAAGGGCGAGTCCTCCCTTCTCATCCTCCTTGACTTCTCTGCTGCATTTGATACTGTCAGTGTCAACCATTCTGCCCTTCTTAGCACTCTCAAAGACCGTTTTGGCCTTAATGGCACAGTCCTCAAGTGGTTCTCTTCCTTCTTCCAACACAGAACCCAACAAATTAAAATGATTGATTGCCTCTCTAAACCTAAACCTCTTCATGAGACCTCTAACCCTTATTCTTAAGCAATCGGGAATCAATTACCACCTTTACGCAGATGACACCCAAATCTACTGCAAGATTAAATCACGTTCTGATATCTTACACCTCAATGACACCCTGAATAAGATGCAATCCTTGTTCCATTGCAACCACCTCAAACTCAACCCGAAAAAAACCGAAATCATCCGCTTCTCGCCAAAAAACAACCTGCTTCCCATCCAGGCCTGGATCTCGGACCTTAATGCTGTCAACTGTTCTCTCACCTTTTTCAGCTCAGTTAAATCCCTCGGGATCAACATTGACTAGAACCTTCGTCTCATTTCTCACATAAAAAATGCAGCAAAGGGTGCTCACTTCACACTATATCACCTCAAGAAAATCAAACCCTTCATTCCTGCTGAGGACTTTAAATCTGCTGTCCAATCACTGGTCCTGTCTAAAATCAATTATGGTAATGCCATCCTCACTGGAAACCCTAAAATCCACTTAGCCCCAATCAAATCTGTTCTCAACCTTGCTGTTAGGCTTATCACAGATTGCAAACGGTTCGATCACATCTCTCCAGTCCTCAAATCCCTTAAATGGCTCCCCGTTGAAGGCAGATCCACCTACAAAACCGCTTGCATCACACATAAAGCCCTTCATCAAAACACCCCTCAGTTACTATCGGAGAAACTCCACAAAGCCGGCAGCTCCAGAGAGTTGAGGAGCACCGACACACTCGCTCTCATTCCCCCTCTGTTAAATAAGAAATCTACTCAATCATGCTCCTTCTCTGGAAATGTGCCAGCCATCTGGAATTCACTCCCCATAGAATTACGCTGCAACCCCTCCTACTACAGCTTTAAAAAAAAACTGAAATTGCACCTTCTCAACTACTACTGGGGTCCTTAATCCCTACACAAGACACATGTCCCAATCCAGCGTCTCACTGTTTTGTTTCACACTCATCGATCCTCTGACTTCCTCCCCTCCTTTCTCATAATCTACCCTATCTTACTTCCTCACCCTCCTATATCACTGAGTCTTCTTATTGTCTCAGCCCGCGTCTCTCTGTTCAGGGCTCTCCTTACTGATCACCTGACTTCCTCGTCCCCCCTCTTCCTACAGCCACCCCATTTAACTACCTTCACCTCTTATTCAACTTTAATCCCCTTTTAGCCCCAGCCCTCACTGACCCAGTGATTCATCACCGTTCCCCCTTTTAATGTCTCCCCCCGTCCATGCATCCCCCCTCCCACTTTCTGTTTTTACTCATGACTCTCTATATTCTAATGTAAATCTGGATGTCATTAGTCTGGGTAATCATTTCTGTCAGTTTTTTTATTGCTCTTATTGGTCTGTATTTATTACCTTTATACAAATGTTACCTCACCACTCTTGCATTACTAATCATGACTCGCTGTATCCTAATGCTAATCTTGATGTAACCATGTAAATCGCTCTGATACCCTAGGATCCAGCCAGCGCTATATAAAACCTTATAAATAAAATAAATAAATAAAATATACCAGCGCAGTACTCTGTTTTGTCATCAACCAATGTCAGCACGGCACACTATGACGTATGATTTCACACCTTGTAGCAGTTCACCCTCCTTTACTATTTTCTCAAACACACAATTCTACAACTCAGAGTGAACACAAAACAACAATCTTGGTCTGCTCCTCTGAAAAAAATCAAAGACAATTAAACAACAATCATTTTTAGGTTTTTACACCCTGCGACTTTTTCACAGAAAGATTTTACACACTCTAATGAAACCTCAGCTTGTGGGAAATCACCCTAATCAATGTAACTTCACCTTTGCACAATTTGGTTCCACTAACATCAATCAATATTAGTACAATCACAACAAATCTTTATAGTCCCTATCTCAATTGTGCAGTCAATGGCACTTCCCAACCTGCACTATAAATCTTTTAGCAGACAAGAAAACCATAAATCAACTCTTATTTATCTATTTCTATCTGGAGATCTTAGGCTACATTGAGCTCAATAACCTCTTCAACTTCTTTACAATAAGCACATAAACATCACCAATTCACTCAACATGCATACTACAAGTACTCAAACAAGAACCTTAACCAAACACTTTCAACGCATAACCCTGTTGACACTCACAGCTCCAATACTGCAACCATCTTTGAAACTGGACTCAGTCAATCTTCAAAGTTTAGGCTTTAGACTATGGGACATGGGCATCTCTCTAAATTGGCAATTAATTACAGCTCCTCTTTCTCATAACGTGAACCATCCTCTTGCTACTAACTTTGGTGGAATGGTGATCTCAGTTAAGTATATCAGTTACCATGAGAAGAATATACCATTCATAAAGCAGAAAATCAACATTAAATAGATATTACAATCTCTAATCTACTTTCAGTCAATAATGAGAGTTTAGTATATTTTAAAGGGTTTTATTAATCAAATAATTTAGTAATTCATCTTTATTTGAGTAACAAGTTAATTTGATTAATCTCAATTGTTAGAATAACATTAGAAATAAATAATCAATCAGCAATCATAAAACAATCAATAACTTGCAATAGAAATGCATTAAGCCCGTTCCATAAAAGAAAGAGTTCCTATTCTAAGGAATGGGAATGAGCAAGGGCATCAGTCAGATCTCATAAAGTGTTTTAAGTTTGAGAGAAATCATAAAGCATAAATCTTCTGCATTAAAGTCAGATCAAATAATCAATACTCAATCAAAACAGAACTTACTATAAGGAGAGGTTCAAGAAATTCAGTAGAGTCTCAGAGTGGAATGGGGTTGGATGTGGAAAATGGAAAAGGTGAGTCTGAGTCTGCTCTAGGACAACACACTATTATATACATCACAGTCTGTAGCTTTTGCGACATGTTTCTTCCATCCCCAATCAGCCAAAAAGCTGTTGATGCTCTCATGGGAACAGGATCAATTCTTTTATTCTCACCAAGAATACAATAGTCTTTAGAAATCAATTTCAAATTCGGCAGCTATGTTTTATTATTACTAAACATTTCTGTGACTCATTCTCTCATTCAAGACTACTTTCTCATGTGTGAAACTACATTTCTAACCTTTCAAATAGCAAGTTGAAACATTTGTATAGTAAAAATAAAAAGGTTTGGGCAGCAACCATTCATTAGAAAGAAAATGCAAGTCAGTTGAAAGGGTCAAGATCAAGTTTAAATGCTGAATCTACATATGTGAACTTCTTCATTACCTCACTAAATGACAAATCCCTATTCATTTGTTAACAGTGATCGTTCTGTAAGTAGAAACATTTGCAGTGCTAGCTGAAAACATTTATGCAATTATTATTCATTGTGAAAAACACATCTATGGGAAGGTAAAAAAAATATATATTTTAAGTTAGGTTAGCATTCTTTAGTTATGTCAACATTTTGTCAAGCAATGAAGCTTTAGCATATTTGCATTTAAACACATTCATTTTATTAAGCCTGCATGTTAATTCTGCACATTATTACATTATTTTTCTCGACATACTAAAAATGCTCGCTCAAGGGCATGGGCAGGAGCCCACCAGTCGCTAAGAGAGGACCAGGAGAGAGAGGAGGATGAGGAGGGATCAGAGCAGGAGGATCTTGGAATACAGTGTGTTGAATAGCAGGGTAAACTACTCCCAGGACTGGAAATCCCGCTCCGTGCAGGGAGCAGTGCATCTTCCAGGGACCTGACCCCATTGGAGTTGGAAGTGTGGAAGGATAAAAGGAAGCTCACATTGGAGCTGGATGAATTGAAACTGGAGCAGGAGAAGGCTGAGAAAGCCTTGGAGGAGAAGAAAATCTTGTTGTCTCATGAACTGAGTAAAAAAGCACTGGACATCAAGTCCAGGCTAGCAGGGTTTAGCCATGATGGTGGCAGCGTACCTGCAGTGCCCTCTGGAGACATGAGGGTCCATATTCCCAAAGGACTGGTGCCTGACGTTTTGTGGGAGACAATATTGACAAGTGATTTGAGGCATATGAGATTGCCTTACATATGCTCAAAATCCCTGAGGACGATTGGGTGGCTAGTCTGTGAAGGCATATCCCTGGTAAGGGAAGGGACACCCAACTATATAGAAAGGTGACAAGATGAGGTATCGCCCCATGTAGGAAGCCCTTGTCAGGAAGTATGGCCTGACCAGAGAAGTAAAGACAGAGGTTTAGGGACAGCCAGAAGCTGGCCCAACAGACCTGGGTGGATTGTTTGGATTACTTTCTCAGGGCACTGGATGATTGGGCGAAGGGCAGTCAAGTAAAAGATTATCAGGGGCTGTACAAGTTGATATCAAAGGAGAACTTGTTCAGTTTTTGTTTAGCAGAGCTGTGCTAACACCTTATTGACAGTAAGCTCTCCGACCCCAAGGAGGTTGCTAAGGAGGTGGACCGCTGTGTCAGCATCAGGGTCCACAAGAAGTTATCTGGGGTAGTTAACCATAAAGGTGACCAGAGTTCCACCTGTAGAAAGAGCGGTGAGACAAAAATAAAACTAAGGAATTCTCCAAAGACCACCCAAACCGGTTCCACGGGTCAGGACACCCATCCCACAACTGAAAAAAAGAAGATGTGGTTCCCTGATAGTAAGTTTTTAGGTAAGGCATCCCAAGTGCTATGAGTGCCATAAGGAAGGGCATTTGAAAGGGGATACCAAGTGCCCGATGCATGCACAGCCACCATTAGTGGACAGTCACTGGGGTTGACTAGTGTAGTGTTTGGGGAGGAGATTGGCCCAGGTAGTGTGGAGGAGAGTGCAGAGATTACTCTATTATCCCTGGGTGACAGAGAGATGGTGCAGAGAACTCCCATCTTCGTAACACTAAGAAATACAGGCATGTAGGTCACCATCAATGGGCAGAGAGTGGAGGCTCTGAGAGACACTGGAGCCAGCACAACAACCATCAGATGTCAACTAGTGACCTCAGAGCAGGTATTCCACCAAGTTGTTGCTGCTGATAACCATGAGAGTCAGTTCTCAGTGGCTCTAGTTGACTTTGAGGTGGGGAAGTCTGAGGTTCCTTGAGGGTAGCTGAGTCCGTCCATGCCTGTGGATTGCCTGCTTGGCAATGACTTGGAGCATACCATCTGAACAAACTTCTAAGGTCCCACTTAGAAATGTTAGGGTTGCCTGAGTGTGTGTGCCTGACCATACAGTCCATGGCTGCCCAAGAGGGTAGTCAGGAGGACCCGGAGCCTGGAAGAATGGCCCAGGTGCCTGTCAAAAAGAGGAAGGGCAATAGGTGTAGGAAACCTGCTTCTTGAACTCCCAAGATCTGGGAGGAGACTGAGGGAGGTCAGATCCTACAGGGGAGGATGTTGCCACTCTGTGGAACCTACCTGAGGTGGTTTCCTGTCAGCAGGAAGTTGGGCAGGTTCGGTAAGGTGCAGATGGAATGCCCTACTCTTGTGGACCTACGACAGCTGGCTGAGGTCCAGGCAACTGGTGACACCTCTGGTGATAACCTGATTTACTGGGAGAATGGTCTCCTCCACAGAGAGCCTAAGGTTCCTGCGCCTGTGAAAACACAGGTGTTGGTGGTCCCCCATTGCTAAAGAGCCATTGTACTGGATCTGGCTCATGATGTAAAACTGGCAGGTAATTTGGGCAGGACCTTTGACAGGCTTGTCGCCCACTTTTATTGGCCTCAAATGAAAAGGGCCTCAGATGCGCTATTCAGGACCTGTCTTACCTGTCAGGCCAGTGCAAAGTAAGGAGGGAAGCGCAAGACTCCTCTGCAACTGTTTTGTATAATTGCCACCCCCTTTGAAAGGGTGGGCCAACATTGTTGGGCCTCTCTACCCCAATACAGCCATGGGCACCAGGTTTATCCTTTTCTTGGTGGACCATGCCACCTGGTACCCAAAGGCTATCCCTCTGAGGACAGTGACTGCACCCTCAGGGACCAGGGTACTGATAGGGGTCTTTGTCACTGCAGGGTTACCCAAGGAGCTAGTGTCAGACCGTGGTACTAACGTCATGTCAGCGTACATGAAGGCCATGTAGAAGGAGTGTGGGGTAACCTACAAGTTCTCCACTCCTTACCACCTTCAAACCAATGAGCTTGTTGAGGGATTCAACAAGACCCTTAAGGGCATGATCATTGGCCTGTCATAACCCTTGAGGCAAATGTGGGACCTCCTTTTGCCATGCCTGTTGTTTGCATACAAGGAAGTGCCTCAGAAGGGGGTTAGCTTAAGCTCCTTTGAACTCCTGTATGGGCACCCAGTGCGAAAACCTCCCAGTCTAGTCAAGGAGGGGTGGGAGCAAGCTCCCAAGAAGGTTCCCCAGGATGTAGTCAACTACATGTTGGCACTACAGAACCAAACGAAGCGCTTCTGGAAGCAGGCCAAGGTAAATCAACAGACCAGGCAGGAGATTATGAACAGTTTCACCCTGGCCAAAAGGTGTGGGGGATGGAGCCTGTGGAGTCCAGGGCCCTGCAAGACCATTGGTCTGGGCCATATGAGGTAAAAGAGCACAAGATTGAGGCCACCTACCTGGTGGACCACAAAACTCCCAGAAACCCTTAAAGGGTTTTGCACATCAGTCTCCTCAAACTCCACGTTGAGAGGCCTGAGTTAACCATGCTCCTGGTCACGAATGATGAGGTGAAAGAGGAAAGTGAACCTTAACCTCATCACTTTCAAGGAGCAGGATGGGTCAGTGGAGGGTGTCAACCTCTCCACTACACTAACCCTAAAACAATAGAGAGACTGCCACCAGATGTTGGGGCAGTTTGCCTCATTGTTCTCCCTTACCCCAGGATTCACTACATGGTACATCCATGATATTGACCCTGAGGACAGCACACTGGTGAAGAGTTAAGTCAACTGGTTGTCTGACAAGATGAGAGTCAGCATTATGGAGGAGGTCTCGAAGATACTGGAGTTATTAAGCCCTCAAACATTCCTTGATCCAGCCCAGTGATCCTCAAGGTTCCCCCTCCAGGTGCCACCCCTGAATGTACTCTCTGTGTGGGTTAATGGGGGCTCAATGCAGTCACCAAGACCGATACATACTCTAGCACCAGAGCTGATGAGCTTATAGATCAGTTGGGAGCTGCCAAGTTTCTCAGCACATCTGATCTAACACCTGGGTAAGGGCAGATTGCCTTAATCGAAGTAGTAAAAGAGAGGTGTATGTTCTCTATCCAAGAAGGGCACTAACAATTCTGGGTAATGCCCTTTGGGTGGAAGAATGTCCCTTGCCATCTTCTAGAGGTTGGTCAACCAGGTTCTGGCTAGGTTGGAGAACTTCAGTGCCGCCTATCTCGACGACATTGTGATCTGCAGTTCTAGCTGGGAGTACCATTTGTGCCACCTAAAAGAAGTGCTTCAGGCTCTGCACAGGGCAGGCCGAACAATCAAGGTCAGTAAGTGCCAGATAGGCCAGAGATCAGTGGTCTTCTTGAATCACCAAGCGGGAGGTGGTCAAGTGCATCCCCCCACAGCCAAGATTGAAATAATTCTGGCTTAGGAACCCCCAAGACCTAGACAGTGGTGAGGGCCTTATTAGGCCTCACTGGCTACTGCAGGAGAATTGTCGAGGGGTAGGGCACCATTGTTGCCCCATTGACAGAGCTGACTCCAAAAAGCAGCCACGTCATGTTAGAGGACCTGCAGAACTCTTTTGACACCCTGAAGGAGGCCATTCGCACAGCACCTGTGCTCAAGGCGCCCGACTTCTCCCAATAATTCATTGTGCAGACAGACACCTCAGAGCATGGCATAGGGCCAAGCTCTCACAGCTGAACGAAGAGGGCCTGAATCAACATGCAAACTTAATTAGGAGGAAGCTACATCCCTGGGAGCAGAGGTGGGGTACAATATAGAGTGAAGACTTTGCAGTGGTCTGGGCACTGAAGAAGCTGAAACCATACCTGTTTGGTGCTCACCTGTGGGTTCAGACAGACCACAGGGCCCTCAGATGATTAATGCAGATGAGGGGTGAGAATCCCAAACTGTTGAGGTGGTCCATCTGCAAGGAATGGTTTTACGGTGGAACACTGTCCTGGAACAGACAATGCCAATGCTCTCTCCAGGTTCTTCGACGTTAATGATGAGAACTCCAAAAGGGTTGAGTAGTTCTCCCAACTATCAGCTGGGGGACACACATGTTAGACCTGGCATCCAAGGGTGTTTTTTTTCTAACTTTTTGCCTTCAGACCTCCTATTTTTGCTGACTTCATTTTTACTGTTCTTAGGACTCTGTACTTTACCACTGCCAACCAGTGTGAAAGGGCTTGTTTCTCTTTCCCTAAAACATGGTAAAATTGACTTATACCCAATTGGCATATTTCATTTACTTGTACGTCCCTAGAAAAGCAGCACTACCTGTGTCCAGGACCTGTAAATTACATATTACTAGTGGGCCTGCCACACTGAGTGTGATCAAGTACCCCTTTAAACATGCCTCAGGCCTCCCATTGCAGAGCCTGTGTGTGCAGTTTTAAACTGCTATGTCGATCTGGCAAATTACATTTTTTCCAAAAATCAATTTGGAGGGAGAAAGAAGGGCTTAGATCCACTCAGCTTCCTTATCTCAATATCAAAAAAATCAATTGTAGAGTGGATCACTGGTCCTGGGAAACCAGGGTATTGCATGGACAGTACATTGTACCGTATAAGAAACCCTCATTCACGTTTAGTTGGGATCGAGATTAGCGGTATATCTTGATTCTCCGCTGGATGTGGTCTTCAACGTGATCGCATAATCATTGGGTCAATCCAATGCTTCCTCCACCCGGAGGTTTTAACCACTGGTTATCACAGTAGTGATCGTGAATCAAAAAAGAGTGAGGTGATCGTGATAAAGAAAAAATGTGTATTAAAATTCTCGTAAAGCCAGTAGATATTTTTATTGGTACTGGGTTCGAGACCAAGATAAAAATGTATTCTCGTTGTGCACGTATCTGACTGATTATGGTCAAGTGCACTGGTTAAAAACTGTGTCCAAAAAAGGTCGACATGTTTCAGCCCTCGTCAGCCCAAACGGGTCTAGCGGGCTTTCTTCAGGACTTGGTGCAAAACAGAGGCCCGTACTATGGGCTCCCTTGTGGATGTGCGGGAAAGTTTTCCTTTTGAATGCACATTCAATCTTGTCTCCTTTGTTTCAGGCCACAACGGGTACTCTAGGGGAGTCGCTTCACGCTCTCTTTGGCGTCGGTCTGGGACCTGTGCTGACTCTGCCTCCTAGGACCCGGTCGGGACCTGTGTTGGCGTCGGTCGGGACCTGTGCTGACTCTGCCTCCTAGGACCCGGTCGGGTCCTAGGAGGCAGAGTCAGCACAGGTCCCAGACCGACGCCAAAGAGAGCGTGAAGCGACTCCCCTAGAGTACCCGTTGTGGCCTGAAACAAAGGAGACAAGATTGAATGTGCATTCAAAAGGAAAACTTTCCCGCACATCCACAAGGGAGCCCATAGTACGGGCCTCTGTTTTGCACCAGGTCCTGAAGAAAGCCCGCTAGACCCGTTTGGGCTGACGAGGGCTGAAACATGTCGACCTTTTTTGGACACAGTTTTTAACCAGTGCACTTGACCATAATCAGTCAGATACGTGCACAACGAGAATACATTTTTATCTTGGTCTCGAACCCAGTACCAATAAAAATATCTACTGGCTTTACGAGAATTTTAATACACATTTTTTCTTTATCACGATCACCTCACTCTTTTTTGATTCACGATCACTACTGTGATAACCAGTGGTTAAAACCTCCGGGTGGAGGAAGCATTGGATTGACCCAATGATTATGCGATCACGTTGAAGACCACATCCAGCGGAGAATCAAGATATACCGCTAATCTCGATCCCAACTAAACGTGAATGAGGGTTTCTTATACGGTACAATGTACTGTCCATGCAATACCCTGGTTTCCCAGGACCAGTGATCCACTCTACAATTGATTTTTTTTTAAATTACATTTTTTGCCAGGTCCAAACCTTCCTTTTTATTACATATAAGTTTGCATATGGCTGTGTCTAAACTGGGGTGGCATGGTGAGCAAAAGAACGATGGATTTAACCCAGATCTCTTGACTTGGGTGATTGTTTAATTTATTCAGCATTCTCTCCATTATTTGCTTGCATAGCATTTTTTGCTCTAAGTCGGATGGGTATGCCCAGGCGTTGGTCGATTGCTCACTGTGGGACTGGATTCAAGCTATCCTGGCTGATGAGAGGTGATACCCCAAAACCGGTCCCAGGATGCATGTTTCCAGTCCAGGGAGGACCTGGCCTGGCAGTTCGGGCTGGACTGTTCCCATGGGCAGCAGGATCAAGACTGACATGCATATGGCTAGGTCTAAACTGTAATGGTGTGGCGAGCAAAATAATCATGGATTTAGCCCAGATCTGTGACTGGGGGTGAATGTTTGATCTGTTCAGCATGCCATCCATCATCTGTTCTTTTTGCACTTTTAGAAAGTTGCCATTTTCTTGCGTTAACCAGTTGGTGCATGCAGCCCGTCTCTGGGTCACATGATTGGGTGTGGTTGGCAGATGGGCTTTGTATATTCCTCCTACACAGCCACACACAATCAGAAGGTAAGATGTGACTGGAAGAGCCATCACTGGCAGGGTGGGAGGGATGAGCTGCACCCAGCCCCACTTACACTTGAATAGGCTGTGTTCTGTCTCTATACAAAGGGCTGCATACCCACTGTAGTTAGTCCGGAGCCAGTAAGGCATGGCATCTGTGCACTTCACAGGCAAACCTCTAGAAGCTTCTCACCACTTCAAAGGCACAACTGTGTATAAATATTGGACCTCAGACACCAGCTATTTGGTACACTTCTGGATGTGTGGATACTCCGCCAGTAAGAAGGACTGCTGAGCTGCCACAAGGACTGTTACTCTGCTGGACTGCTGCTCTGAAGGAACTGCTGTCCTGCTGTGCTGACCTGCTGCCCTATTACCTTGGTTAGAAGGCCTGGAACTGCATCTCTTGAACCCAGAACCCAGAGTGACTCCAAGGTCTAGTTGGCTGGCGGGTTCCTGATCTGAAACCTTAGGGACATAACAGGCTTCCAACAACCTTGCATCTGTACCTGGACTACCATGAAGAGTGGTGCCACATCAGTCCAGGGCCCATTAAAGTGGGCTTAAGTTGCTCAACCAGCCTCAGCGGATCCAGTGGAACTTAAAAATCTCCTCTGCTGTGTGGCCCAAACCCAACAAGAACCTATGCATCGCCGCTGCTGCATGGATTAGCCCCATCACAAAGGCCCACATCGCAGATGGTAAGAAGCGCTACATCGCCCCACCTGCAGAATGCACCTTCGACGAAGCCCCTTGCATCCTTCATTGACAGCAGCCTCAACAACAATGACGGACTCCGCATCGCAGCCTCACAGATCTTTGAAACGAACACATCGTCTGACTGCGCACTACATCTTCAATTCCAGACTTTGCATTGCAAGCCCCATCAACGAGATCCTCGATGATGATGTAAGCCCTCACATCGCAGCCTCTCCACATCTTACAACCGATGCACCGATTCTGCTGTGCAGCGCCTCTTTGACTCAGATCCTCTAAACACTCCATAAACCAGGATTTAAAGTACTTTGTTCAGCGGGCCTAACCAGATCCCTGTACCCAGCCCATGTTCCATCACAGTCGACCTGAAATTATGACTTTGTCCTGGTCCGGAGCGACAAGATGTTCACAGTTGGCAACATTTAGATTTTTTGGTGCTATTTTTACCCAAATCTTTCAAATTGAATATCTCTAGTTTCAACAACTGGATTTTTGTCGTATTGGTATTGTTTTGTTTATTAAAGAAAGTTCTATGTTTCTGATTTGGTGTGGGATTCTTTTTCTGTGGTGTTTCTACTCCATTACTGTTTGAAGTGTTGCACACATTCTTTATACATTGCCTCTAAGTTAAGCTTGACTGCCCTGTGCCAAGCTACCAGAGGATTGAGCATGGGTTAATTTTAGGTTGGCTTGTGCCTTACCCTGACAAAGATTGTGGTTGGTGCTTAACCAGGGCTCACACCCCCTCAACCAGTAACCCAATTTCTCACAAGGCCTGCTTCACAAACGTGTTTGCCTACTTAAGTTCAACTTAGGTGCACAAAACACAAACTGCAAAAGTAAATTTTGCACCCGCATTAACTAAATTATCCCCTTACCAATGTGATTAATCAACCAATATAGTGGATTTTTTACAGTCCTCAATGTAAGGATTCTAGGTCACTCAAAATGCAGCAATCATCCTCCTATCCATTCAAAGGTATGTTGTGTGTTGTGTGAAAGGGGAGGGAACTCTTCCTTATTTACACGTCCTTGTTTCCTTATTTATTTACTCCTCCTGAGCACAGACTGGCTGCCCTGCCATTTTTCTTTCCTTGTAAGCACTCACTGCCAGATTTGGGAGGTGCCTGGCTCCCTGAATGCAGGAGCCATCTTGAAGGAAGCAAGACATCCATTTTATTCATTCTATTGTTTTAACTTTTCTCACTATTATTTTAATTTACATTTCTGTTGCCAGTATACAGTGCTCACTTGGGAGCTTGTGAGTCCTGTAGGGTTTGCTGGACCTTAGTTAAGCCTCCCTTTTCTTTTGCCCGCTCACCTTCTCATTGCGCTTTGGCGCCGGATTCTGGACACACACCCACTCATGGAGGTCTATTTAAATCAGGGATCAGCACATACGCGCATCTCCTTCTGAGCATGGACTGGCTGACCTACTGTTTTTCTTTCCTAGTAGGCACTTGCTGCCAGATTTGGGAGGTGCCTGGCTCCCTGAATGCAGACACCATCTTCAAGGAAGAAAGACTTCCATTTTATTAATTTTATCATTTTAACTTTTCCCCTCTTATGTCAGAACTCACACTCAAATGCGATTCCGTATATCTCCATATTCCACATCAGATGCTTGATGCACTTTTTAACTAGTTCCTTGTATTCAAAGTTTAACCAAATATTTACGTCACCAATACTTCCCAGAAGATTTCTTGGCTTTCATTATGCACAAGTGTTTGAAAACAGGTTGTCCTTTTACAAGGGTAAGTTGCAGTAGGTCACCAAACACAAATGCTTTCCTCCAAATAGTACATCGTAGTTTGCTCTTAAAATCTTCTGCATTCTTAATTATATGAATGCAAGCATCACCAGATAATTTCTCGTATTCCAGTTTATTGCCATGTTCAACAGGTAGCATTAGTAGTCAATGTAGAGTAATTCCTTTAATGGTATGTGTAGCTAATCCTGTTGATGCTGTTACTACACATGACAAATTTGAATCTGTAGTCTTCAGTAGATAACCAGTGAGAACTTTAATTAGGAAGCTTTTTCCAGTGCCAGTTTGATCACTGATGTGTAGTAGAAATGGTTTAAATGAAGAACATTCAGACTTTTTCCTCATCTGGAGAAATCCATGCTCTGTTTTTATCTTTAGCTTCATTGCAAATGTCTTTCTGTTCATTGTTCTACTAACTGTTTAAAATCTACAGTTTCCTCTCTTGCTTGTTGCATTGCATTCTCCACCTCAATCATAGCTATAGCTGCTTCTATTTTAATTATAGGTTTATCCAAGTGGAACTTGACTCACTGGTGCATAACTTTGGCTGCTTTGTTCACTTTCCCTGGCTATTTCAGCAGCAATGGTTTCTTCATGGGCAATCTCATCTTTCAACATTTGCAAGCCTGTTGGAAAGACTGAACACTCAATACTGTCTTTCACAGCGTTGAAAGAGTCTTAACAGTCACAGTGGCCAGGTAAATCTGATTCATCACGCCATGGCTTGAACAACTGCAATAGTGTCAAGAAGAAAAACTCTCTTCTCTCTGGAGTTTGGTAGTTAAGTGTCTGTGGTTAATTAGATTTCCTTTCTTGTGTCTCATCAAACAACCGTCACATCCAAGTACTACACATCTATGTTTTCAGTTAGATTACTTCTATATATATAGTGCTGAAGTACTTCATCCTGTTTTGAAGATGGGGACTCCTTCTTGGGTAGTATCTATCCAACATATTAGATTTCAGAATGTCTCTACTTTCTGGGTCACATTCTGTTTGGTACTGCATTTCTGGGAAATACTTTAACACTCTATTTCAACTGCTAGCAAGGCCTAGGTTTACTCATGCAATTCCTCTTGACTTTGAGAACAAACTAGCCAAACCCCCCTGGTCCGAGCACTCATAGGATCCTATTCCTCTGTGGGAAAGCATTGTCGAACTGAAACTGTACAATTGCTTTGTAAGGCACTTTTCTGCAGAAATCTCTTCCTAAATCTCTTTTATCTCTGTCTTCTCTGTTTTATGTGAAGTCACATAGCGAGCAACAGTGATGGAGTTGTCTGCAACAAATGTAAATCCATATTTGCCTTCCATATCTTCAGAATCACAGGGTTGTAGTCATTGATATACTTGGAAGCCTTTGTTCTTCTGAGGTTGCATGCATTGTTTGGTAATTTCAGTGTCAATGTATGTCTAACTGCAGACAAAACACTATTCACTCTCCTTCTGAGTTTACTGTTTGTGGGAATCCAAAATGATATTGTGTGTAACATTTTCCTTTGCATCTGTATTTTAAATGACAGTACTTGACATAGCTATGAGTTTGAAACCATAGAACTTGTTGTCTCAAGCCCTTGTCAGCACCATCTTTCGGGATGCACAGGCCACATACTGTTATATGAAAGATAAGACAGACTCATCATTGTCTGTACCAAATTTCGGGGCATCTTTTACCCACAACAGCATATGACTATGTGGAGCTCCGCTAGCTTGGTACTCTTTACGTGAAAATAAAATCAGTTATTTTGCCAAGGAGAGGATTAGTTTTGTTGCAGAGGAAAGAGATCATTGCTTGAAACCTGTGGTTAAACTCTCTGCAAATGTTTGCACTGTCCAACGAGCAGAGTTCTCCTTGTGTCTTTAGTCTTTTATGTTTGAGTTTGCTTCTCGTAAGAATTCAAGCAGGTCATCCTTGCATTTCTCAACATGCATTTCAGTTCACCATGATGATGATACCAATACTCGTTGGGACCATGTTGACACTTCATCAAATTAATTAAGTTGTATTCCAGGGTTTTGTCTTTTGCTTGAATTTTCTCATCAAATTCCCTTGCTGAGAGATTTAGTATTAGCCTTTTGAATGTGGTTTACTTCATAAGATAGCCCTGACAAGGAAGAGGTGTGGCGCCGCGGCCAGGGTGACTGACTCCGGAACTTGGAGATCATGGTTCGATCCCCGGCGCTGGCGGCAGATTAGCCCAGCACCGTGTGACTCTGGCCAATAGCTTGATTAATCTTCCCAACGGCCCCCAGCGCCTAGAGACCCTTACGGGTAATTGTTCGCGCTTTACAAATGTGGGTTAATAATATTAACAAGTCACTCTCAAATAATAGATTAAATACATAGGAAATATATTGGCGAAATCTAGTGTCCTCTGAATATAGTCTAGTTGATCTGTACTCGGCTGCTGGTATTTGAACAGGCTGGTTCTCATATCTACCATCTACTCCAGTGGGAAACAGATGTGGAAAACAGAGAGCTTCTAAACGTTTCTACCACACACTCAAGAGCGCTCCATTTGCTTCTTTCATTTGAAAGAGATAAATAGCACAATAGTATCACCAATAATCTCTTTAGAATACAGAGGATGAATAGTATTCATAAATTTCTTCTGGTTTTGATTGATCTACCTTTTCAATCTGACCTCTTGATGGCAATGTGTCATCCTCCATATGTGCATTATCTTGAAGAACATCTACATTTTGATTGTAAATGTTATTTTGTACCAGATACGACGTTGCTTTTTTTATTTTTCTAAGATCCACTAACTCTTGCCATATATTTTTTATTCTTGTAAGGGACACCATAGACTAGAATAATAAGTGGTTGTTCAAAATCTCTTTTGAGCCCTGCAGTTTCAATATTCTGCTTGATATCTAATGGCATATACACAACTCTCCCTTTAAGACCCTTCTGGAGCTGAGTTGGAGATAACTTCCCTGTCTTTTGCTCCATACAGACTATAGCTTAGAATGGATGTATACATTGTATAAGAATTGATTCATAAACATATAAATCTTATAGTTCTTGTGGAACTGAAACTAGTTCTAACTTGTTATGTACTGCTTTGCCTGGCATTTTATTATCATCTAACTTATTATAAAAGTACTTTCATATAATTTGTCGTGTGGAACAATCAAACCGTTCATCTAAAAATAAATAAGCTGCAAGTTCTAGCCACTTATCTATGTTGTCTTCTTCAGTTTTCGAAGGCACAATAACAGAACGAGTTCGACTTTTGTAGTGAGTGCGTCAACGACATATACAAACACAGTTCAGTTTCTCTGAGTTCACTGTGTTAAACTTTCTAATCTTTCTACTCTAATCTCTTCTTGAAAGTTGTCAGCATTAATACCTGCATCCTGTTCCGCCACACCTGGAGATACCAAGTGTTCATTTTCCTTCCACTTCTCTTCTGAAACAAAGAAATAAAATTGGGCATCATCACAAACCTTTTCTACCTCTGTCACTGTACCATGTTCATTTCTCCTAAACCTAGGGCTGGAGTTTTGACATTGTAAATCCTCCTAACTAAAGTTTGCATTATTCAGTGGTGTACAGCTAACATTTTGAAAAGATGAAAGGTGCTTTGTCCACTTTTCTTGACAGGCATGCTAGTGAGTGATCCTGTAAATGAGTAAACTTTCTTACTTTGCATGGAACTAATTCTTGACACATACATATTTTCTGTTTCAAACATCTGCAGGAAAGCATACATAGAACATTTCTCAATAGATCAATAGATTGCTGCCTAACAGTTCAAATACTGCTACAGTTCCACTTATATACAGGAGCCTTTCTCTGCTTTCCCTTTACTTCTTTAGCTATCATTTCCTCTAGATTTCTAGCAACCATCACTTTTTTTGGAATAGGACTACCATCCTTCATCTCATAACACTGTCCAGATTCTTCAACTGCATGCACTAATGTGTTCTCTTGGAAGTAGTTTCTTCATGAAAGAAAGGCTCAACACTAAAAGTATGTCTCCATTCATCGCTGAAAACTTTGCAAAAGTTAGTTCTCTTGACATTTTCTTTTGGCTTCTTCTCCTCATCCACAACACTTTTTTATCCTGTGTCTTTATTCTGTTTACAATCAAAATAAATAGCTTCCTCCTGAGAGCAAAGGCCTTATCAACAACATCCTCAACACGTTCCTTTTCTCTGACTGCTTCTCTTGTTTTTTTTTACTTCTTCAAAGTTCTTCTTAGATTCTGAATTACTCTACTTTGGGAACAATATAACTCTTATTTCCTTGAACTGCCTTTGACTTCTGGTTAAACTCTGCCCTTTTTTGTATGCTTATTTTCTCTTCATGTCATGTACTTTATCTCCTTTCTTAGTTGATCTTAAGCTTTGTTTTATTTACTTGATCTTGCTGTCTTTTCAGTTGTCCCCGTATAATTTTAAGGAATGTCTTTGTTCTCTTACCAGCAGCTTTTTCACCACTATTTCCACATTTTGCCCCTTTTCTTTCTCAGTTGTGAAGGGATAGTGTCCTTGTCTCTGTTTCTTTCATCTCTCACTTTTTGTTGGCATTATAACTGTCTGTAGTTAAGTAGAAATCGATGTCTGAAAAGAAAAAAAATAACAACATTTAGCTTTTCATTATGTACTATCACGTAGGTAAGTACCAATATAAACAGTTCTCTTATTGTAATATGGCTAATATTACTCTATTCATTTTCATGATTATGTCTCTGTGTCTTTCTCTGTATCACTGTATGTATTAGTCTCTCACTGGGCATACTACCATATCCATTACTGTGTTCCTGTGGATCTACCCATGTTTATAGGAATACTTGTCTGCATAGGTGGCTAGGGTATGTCAGTACTTTGCTACATATCTGAGTGTGTCTATGAGTTCAGCTGTACGAGTGCCATAAGATGTTGAAGTAACTATGCCGCTATATCATTGTGTATTTTAGTAAGTGTATGGCTCTCTAAATCTGTTTGTAAGTAGATGAATGAATACTTCAGCTCCTGTGTTAGAGATTAGAGGGGTGTGTAGGTGTGTCTGCAACTGCCTTTCAAACTGCTGCATAAATAAGTATTTTCTGAGTATATGAGTGAATGTATAAGTTCTTGTGTCGCTCGGTGTCTGGGTGAGAGAGAGGCTCTATGCTTTGGAAACATGTATGTCAATTGCATTATGGGTGGTATATTCTATGTAGTACTTGGCATAGGGGTTTGCAAGTGCATGAGTAACTTACTAAAACTCAAAAGGACATCTCTTAATCTTTTAAAGACCAAGCATTATGCTTTATGATATACCTACAGCATATCTCAGAGATGAATGAGCAACAAGAACACAGTGGTAGGGACAATTTGCACAGGGAAGTGACAATGTAAGGAAAAAGTATCAAAATTAAACCACTGCTACAAGGTTGACAATACGACGACCACTTCACGTCGTAATTGGTGAACAGAGTCCACCTCGTACAATTACAAAAAAATGAAAATCGAGCAAGGTGGTTCAATAGTAAAGCACAAATCAAAGTCCCAATTTCAATTTAATAGTGTAGTCTTCTTTTAATTCAAGCTGTTCATATCTTGTCTCTTATTCCAATGTACAGTCTTCACTGTGTGCCTTCAAGCCAAGCCAACACGTGTTTCGTCCTGACAATTATGAGTCATGGACTTCATCAGGGCTAGAGACAAAAGAAATAACTAAGTAGGGGACATATTTCTAAGTATTGTACAAAGATTGCATGTGATGGATTAATACAGTGTTAATCCCATACATCTACAAAGGAGCTTGAGAGTTATTAGGTGGTAGAACAACCTCATCATTAGTACACCACAAACTGAGAAAGAGTGAAAAGAAGACAAATAAGAGGAAGATAATTAAAATAATATAAAGGTCAACGAAAAAATAGAAGAGGAAAGAAATAAAACTAAGAGTGCGAAAAATGGTCCCACACCACGAAGGAAACAAGAAAAAAGACTAAAGGAAATATCCTAATGTATATATATTGTGTATCCCATAATTAGATGAGAAAAGAGATGGAAAGGCAAAAGAGTAAACCTAAAAAGTGAAAAGCAGTACTATATTATATGCTCATTATTAGAACATGTGAGCTCTAAACTGAGGGAAAAAGTCAAACGTGTATAAGACTAAAGTAAAAATAGATAGAACCGTCCAAAGGGAAAGTAAATCGTGCAACTACAGAGATAAAATCATCCTATATTGGTAAGACGCACTTACCAAGATCATAAACGGTCAAATCTTGTAAAAATAAGGGTATAGTTCAAAGAAAGTTCAAGCGCAACTTCTATGGTCCTAAAGAAAAGGATACAATATAAAAAGAGTAATTATTGTCAATAACTACAGTTTTACGATTTCAATAGTATGTGGCCAATATAACTAGGTCCTATCTCCAGGTTCTTCGTCGCTAAATATTATATATATATATATAGAGAAGGATATGGTAACCCTTACATACTCATTGTTCATTAATCAGTAAACGTTAACGAAAACCTAAGCAAAGAAAATCAAAGTTGCTATAGTTGGGAGAAAGTGACCAACACTTCCTCGAATACTGGAGATTATTAATAAAAGTTATACATACGATGAATAAAAAGTGTTATAAACTGAGGACATACCTAATATAGTAAAGCACTATCCTTCCAACGGTTCAGTCAGAAATTATCTCTGTTTGTATCTTTGATTATTTAGGTTAAAATAATAACCACGCATCCTAAAACAAAGGAAATAGTCATAAGCTAAAATTGTGAAGGACAAAAGGTAATAGCAGCAGACTCGAGAGAGGAGCGGCGAGAAGACCAGGTGAATTATTAGCAATGAAGCTAAATACACATTTCACCTATATCCAAAAAATAGCAAAAGTAAACAAAAGAAAATTAATAAAACCTGAGTGGAGGAGGGTAAGTAAGTGCTACATCTAAACGGAAATTTCAACCAGTGCTAGTAATCTGTATACTATTAGAAATGGTCTAACTGAATCTATATCTCAAAGGACACAGTTTTAGGATGCATGGTTATTATTTTAACCTGAATAATCAAAGATACAAACAGAGATAATTTCTGACTGAACCGTTGGAAGGATAGAGCTTTACTATATTAGGTATGTCCTCAGTTTATAACACTTTTTATTCATCGTTTGTATAACTTTTATTAATAATCTCCAGTATTCGAGGAAGTGTTGGTCACTTTCTCCCAACTATAGCAACTTTGATTTTCTTTGCTTAGGTTTTCGTTAACGTATACTGATTAATGAACAATGAGTATGTAAGGGTTACCATATCCTTCTCTATATATATATAATATTTAGTGACGAAGAACCTGGAGATAGGACCTAGTTATATTGGCCACATACTATTGAAATCATAAGACTGTAGTCATTGACAATAATTACTCTTTTTATATTGTATCCTTTTCTTTAGGACCATAGAAGTTGCGCTTGAACTTTCTTTGAACTATACCCTTATTTTTACAAGATTTGACCGTTTATGATCTTGGTAAGTGCGTCTTACCAATATAGGGTGATTTTATCTCTGTAGTTGCACGATTTACTTTCCCTTTGGACGGTTCTATCTAGTTTTACTTTAGTCTTATACACGTTTGACTTTTTCCCTCAGTTTAGAGCTCACATGTTCTAATAATGAGCATATGATATAGTACTGCTTTCACTTTTTAGGTTTACTCTTTTGCCTTTCCATCTCTTTTCTCATCTAATTATGGGATACACAATATATATACATTAGGATATTTCCTTTAGTCTTTTTTCTTGTTTCCTTCGTGGTGTGGGACCATTTTTCGCACTCTTAGTTTTATTTCTTTCCTCTTCTATTTTTTCGTTGACCTTTATATTATTTTAATTATCTTCCTCTTATTTGTCTTCTTTTCACTCTTTCTCAGTTTGTGGTGTACTAATGATGAGGTTGTTCTACCACCTAATAACTCTCAAGCTCCTTTGTAGATGTATGGGATTAACACTGTATTAATCCATCACATGCAATCTTTGTACAATACTTAGAAATATGTCCCCTACTTAGTTATTTCTTTTGTCTCTAGCCCTGATGAAGTCCATGACTCATAATTGTCAGGACGAAACACGTGTTGGCTTGGCTTGAAGGCACACAGTGAAGACTGTACATTGGAATAAGAGACAAGATATGAACAGCTTGAATTAAAAGAAGACTACACTATTGAATTGAAATTTGGACTTTGATTTGTGCTTTACTATTGAACCACCTTGCTCAGTTTTCATTTTTTTGTAATATCTCAGAGATGAGTTACGTGGATTTACGAATTGACAAAGGCCTTTTATGTGCCAAGTGAAGTTGACCCTGAGAGTACACAGACAGGGTCTGTACTTGTAGACCTGACCCATGTTTAATCATTTATGAGGCCCTTTTGCTGCTGTTGCATCACTTTTTGTGACACTTTGGCGGCATATAAAATGCAACGTTCTGCGCCATATTTACAAAGATATACATTTAGGCAGCTGCATCACTTTGTAACCCCCTACGCTACATTATACCTGCAACAGGTATAATGTATGCAGGGTGGGTGTTCCGACACAGAAAAGGCTCATAGAAGTTGGACTGTGAAATCTATGAGATTTCACTGCATCACTTCTACAGCATCACTTCGTCAAATCCTTATGCCTGCTTGAAGAAGGGGTGACGAAGGCCTTTTCACATGGGGCTTGAACCATGTGAAATGACACATTGATGGAGTTGAGTCTGTTTCCAGACACAGTCCAGCAATGCGCCATTTTTGTGCCAACATATATGTCAGGATTCCTGATGTCAAACATAGAAATCCTAGGGTCTACACACGTGACGACAATAACCGTGAACAGATAACACTACCTCCAAATTGTTACATGAACCAATGGGGTAGACATCAACCTATTAGTTGATAGTTAATACTTATAATTACATATAATGGCAGATCCCTTTTCAGGACGTAATCCCTCACTCACCAAAGGTGACATGCTTCATCATAGGGATTCTCCTCTCAAAGGAAACCCTAGTTCCTTTGAGGGCTACGACCCCCTCACTGAGAGGGAGGAGCTCAGGGATGTTTTGTTTTAGGGTATGGAGGATCTACTAATTCCATATATGATGAGCAAGGATGTATGAGTGAGGTCGCAGCGCAAAAAAAGGAAATGTGAAAATGTGAAGAAATGTGAAAGTTAAAACTGGCTAGGAGGCATCAAAACCATACTTTAATAAAGATATGCCTACTGTCAGAGTTAAAAAAGCAGTGCACCAGTGGTATGGATTTAAACTGCTATCGTGTGGTGATTAATGGTCAACATGTTTCAGCCCTTAAGACCCAAATTGGATCAGGCTTTCGTCAGGACCTGGCGGAAAAAAGCTGCTGCTTATAATAAAGTGGAGTAAACAAAAAGGATATATGAACAATGCAATGTCATCGGTCCGTCACTATCAAAATGTGCTGATACCTGTAACAAAGAGAAACATAGCCAATATCAGGTAGATGCAAAATTATATCACCAATGTGATCATACAAAGAAGGGGATCCACACAAAATGTAATTAGAAAAACCAACACCTTACCCGCCAGAGCTGGGTAGAGGACCTCACCTCTACCTGGCAACCGCTCAGGAAGGGAGCACCGCTCTACAAAAAAGTTACAATGGTAGAGTATGAGTCTAAATAGATAAAAACTCAATATCACCTATTAGGATTCCTGATGTATTTGTAAATCCTTACGACATGGAGCGCCATACAGTAAATACAGCGCATCCATGGTGTCGCAAGGATGATGCACTGAAAAGTGTTGCATCACTGTTACACCCCAGCGATGCAACACTTTTCATTTATAAGGCCCTGCATATTTAACTATGCCTAACACTCGCCTACTACACATTTGTCTCAGTATTAGTTTAAAGGGCATGTCTTATCATCTAAGCACATACAAACCTGCCCCATAATATACCAACACTTACCCTAAAGGTTATCTAATACACAGATGTCAAGTTTCACAGGTTCATGCTTTATGTACACCTACAGTCCATGTTTTTTTCCCTTAAATTCTGAGATTTATAGTTCTTTTTAAAATGGAAAACATAGTACTACAAGTCCTAGACTTCAAAGAAAAACCTTCTTTGTGAGCAGCAGATCATGTATAGACTTGTACAACTTTGCAGATCTTCTAATACATTGTTAAGTATACGTGTAACCCTTGGCAAGCAGTTTGTTTCTAGCAATTAGAACCTGCAGTAAAATAGCACATGTGCAATATGCAGTTCCAGGGCAACACATTGTGAGCCAACTTCTCACATATCTAGTCTGCACCTCAGACAAACTGTTACATACTGTCACACTCGGTAACTAGACACAATATCGAAAAAAATATATAGAATGGACAGAATATCAAATTCAAAATATAGAATGGGCATAATATCGAATGGACATAATATAGTGGTTAATAATATCGAGATGCAGGTAAGTAATATCGACTGTCAAAATATCGAAGTACATAATATAGGCATTAAAATATATCGAATTTTTTACAGTATCGAGTTTTTTAAAGTGTTTTGTATGTTAGTATATGTGTTAAAAGTGTATATTATTTTTGTAATGTAGGTTTAATTATTTTTTAAAGTTAAGAAATGTATGTAAAATATTTTTTGCGTATTTTACTTCCGTAGTGGGTTGTGGGTTTATAGGGGATTGGGGTGGGAAGTAATTTATTATAGTAAATTAAATATTAATTTTTAGGAATTATTAATTATTTGTAATTTAATTTTGCATTTTAGTTCTGTATCGGGTTGTGGGTTTATAGGGGAATAGGGTGGGAAGTAATTTAATTGTAATTAAGTAAATATTTATTTTTATTTATTGGTATTGATAATGAATTTATTGTTAATTAATTATTAATTGGTAATTAATTTTTATTAATTGGTAATTAATTTTTATTAACCGATTAAGTGATAATTATGTTAATTGCATTAATTTATTATTCGGAGCGGGTTGTGGGTTTATAGGGGAATAGGGTGGGAAGTAATTTAATTGTAATTAAGTAAATATTTAGGGGCCGATTCCGATCCTGTAAAAAAGCTGTACGAATCTTTGTACGGAGCGTTTTCTCCATACAACTCGTACCCGCTAAACTGTCCCTACAACCTAGGAAGTACAGAAAGCCTATTTCTGTTTGAATCGTACAAAAGACCGTACGTGGAAAAAATACCTACTATTCTGATCCGGAACAGCTTGTACGTGACGTCCGGACGTATTCAGGCAGCGGTTTCCAGCCCAGGAAGTACGATTCATCCCTACGTCACTCCGTACGGCTCTTTTTTTACAGGAGTCAAACACAGCCGGAAGAGCAGAGTTCGACCCAAACAGCTATGCAACGGAGCCCCGGTACGCGGCGTACACGCCATGAACCCCATCGTACGTGTCAACCCGGTCCTCCTAGCCTACGACATGGTGCACCGGACCCGACGCACATGCCGCAGAATGTTAGAACAACACCCAGGGGCCAGGGTGGGGGTGAGGGGCAGGAAACAAACCCCATACGCAAAGCCAAACCTATAATATGGAGGCTATACATTACCACCAGGGTCTGGTCACTTGGGGGGGCGTGGCCAGCAACCCCTGCATACCGCAACAACAGAAGTGGATGTGTACGGTGCATTGCACACGTACCCCTACGGCACCATTAGAACAGTGATACGGACCGTACACACGCAATGAATGCGTGGATACGGTGCGTACCACACATACCCCTACCGCACAGTAGAACTGTGACACGGACCGTACACATGCAATGAATGCGTGGGTACGGTGCGTGTCACACGTACCCCTACGGCACTTCCTCACCCGCTTGTGTGGTGGTGGCTCAGTGGGGGCGAGGCCCAGCTCAAACATACAGGTCTCCTTAGGTGACAGTTTGGCAGGGGAGCTAAGGGGAGTGGTTTTGGAGGAACAGGGTTGTGAAGACTGCGGACTGCGACTGCGACTGTGGCTGCGTGTATGTCGTCTGCCCCCAGCCCCTGTGGGTGTGCCTACATCCCCCTGAGTGTGCGTGTCAGGAGGTGTGCATTGTGCCTTACTTGGGGGTGTGCTGGAAGTGTCTGGTGGGGTGCGTGCCCGTGACTGTCTGGGTGTGCATTGGGCAGGCATGGGAGAGGGCAGTGTGGAAGGGTCCGGGGTAGGGGGGGACGGAGCGCTGCAGGAGAGAAACTGCTGCCGTCAGGGAAGAGTCCATGGTCCTCAGAAACCTGCGTTGGTCAGACATCGTTGCTGACATGCCCTCCATGAACAAGACCATCTGTGTGAGCAGTTCAGTGTGTCCATGGAGGACAGTCAGCACCGATGCCTGCCCAACCTGCAACTGCCGCAGTATGTCCGCAGACTCTTCACTGAGGGTAGCAGGGGTGACAGGGGCAGGGGGTGCGGTGCCTGGGATGAAGGAGACGTGGTGGGACTCTGCACGGACAGAAGGGACGGGAGCAACTGGGAGGGCGGAGGTGGTAATGGAGGAGGCGGGGACAGATGTGGGGATGCTGCCAGTTGGAGTTGCAGCCTCCGCCTCCTCAGAGCGGTCAGCCTCAGACCCGTCGGCGTCGTAGCTGGTATCGTGTCCAGACAGGTCCTCCGACTGACTCCCCTCGCCCTCCGTGCCACTGGCTCCTTCTGATTCCACAGCACTGGTGGCACTGCCGCTGGGTCCCTCCTCCAGGTCCATGCAGGTGTCTCCCTTGGTTGCGGATGATGATGCTGTGGGCAAGGAAAAGAAACCGAAATGCATCAGTCACCTGTATACATCTGACACATGAGCACAAGAACAATTGGTCACAGTGCATATCAGGCAATGCATCATGAGTAACAGCTAGATAACTCCACACATATGTAAGCCCTGTACTGCCCAGTTGGTAGACCCACTATGCCACTTAGACACCAGGAAAAAAAGAACACAAAAGGCCACAACTTGACTGAGAAATACCCTGAGAAGCTAGTGTCTGTGAACCGGTGAGCAGAACAATACAATGAAGTCATGCCACCTCTTGTTTAACCTGAAAGAAACAGTAGTGGTGCACCCATTGTAAACTGACCCACCTCAATACTCAAGGTGTCACCACACTCAGAGACCTGTAAGTACCTTGGAACACAAAACCAAAAACTGTAGCTACCTTGGGACTCACAATACTTTACACAATCTACATGTTTTGAATCTGCCAATTCGCCATTTCGTGAAAAGAACACTCATGTGCCTGCATGAAATATGTCGCACAAGGCAGTGCACACAAAAGTACATTTACACTGTCATTGAAGAAGCTGGCACCTTTTCTAAGAAGCCACTGTTAGAAATTAATGGTGTTGCAGAAAGTACATATTCATGGGCCCACAGAGGTCTGGAAGTCTTGAGACTCGTCAGTTTGTATCACCAACAACAAAGGAGTCTCACAAAATCAAGAGCACTGTGGGAACATGTATATGGAGAATCTGCAACACCATTTAATTCTAACAGTGGCTTCTTAGAAAATGTGCCAGTGTGTTCCATGAAAGTGGAAATGTATTTTGGTGTGCACTTCCTTGGGCGATTTTTTCATGCAGGCATATCAGTGTTCTCAACACAAATCATCAAATTTCCACATTTAAAACATGAAGAACTGTTGACAAGTGCTGTGAGTGCCAAGGTACAATTTTGTAAGAGTAACAACTTGAATTATGTCAGTTGTCACATGGCCATCCGTCACCTGATTACACAGTTGGCTACACATATGACCTACTGCCTGTCATCTGGAGTGGCACACATGTCCACACCCAGGACAATGCATTAGCTAATGGGCCTGCAATTGGGTAGAAAAAAAGCCTAGCTGTACTGTGGGGACACCCTCTTGGCAAGCCAGAATGTACACACAGATGTCATCACACAAAGTCCAAACAGCGTTGCATCTGAACCACACACAGGTGCTAAAGATGTATGAGCAGGAATCATGTTTTAAAAAAAACTGACACAGGCTGCAAAGCAGGTAAATTAAGCACTGGCCAGCATCACAGGGGGCACTGCACGGTGATTCTTTGTACAGCCAAGTATCACACACAAGTCAGACATGGCAATGAGAAATCAGGGTTGCACATGTATGCCTCTCCTGCACAGCCCACCCCATGCCTGAGTCATTGTGATTGATACAGATCAAGAAGTGAAACCTCTTATTCAGGGTTACAATAACTGTGCTGGAAAAATAGCTTCATTTACACAACATCACCTCGTGGGTCTGGCAACACACATTTGTGACAAACAACCATCAACAGATTGTTGTGAATAGCCACATAGGCACTGCCCAGTGTGAGTATGCACTAGCAAAATGGTGTATCGCTGTCCAGTGGACACATGTAGCACACATTTGCTAAATACTAACTAGGCCAGGGAACAATGCCACAGAGGCAGACCTATGCTGAACACACAGAGAATGTGCACAGTGTTGGATGACACACATGATTATGAGGCCAGTGTGTCTCAGGGGACTGTAGTGGGCACACTGCTCCGTGGTCCTGGAATGAGCTGACTGTACCATGTTAAACCGTCATGGCAATATGCATATCTCCCACTCATGCACATCATGTCTGAGGCCACAACATTGGTCATGCATGCTGCAAGGGTGTTCATTTTAAAGCTCACACTCCTATGTTGAGAATCATCATCAGTGACAACAAATATGGACCCCCAACATAGTGAACAGGTCGTGGCACAGGCAAGGTACCAACACAAGTCACAGACCACCATCCCACATGATGCCGAAAGCAATGTGCACTTAGATTTACTGCCACCCTAGATGACCATGTGCAAATGTGATTACACACACACCAGGGGACACATGTCAAGGAGGGGAAGGGATGAAAAAGAGCACCAGGTGACATTGGGGAACAGAAAATGCACTGCACATATTAACTCTGGGAGTGTATCCAGGCTACAGAGCACTTCCAAAAGCTGGCGACACATATCACGAGAAACAGCCATGTACCTACCCCCTCCTTGCTGCAGTCTCTCCTGTAACTGCCTATCGAGCTCAGGGAATACCACCGCCAGGGCACGTTTCATGTGGGGGGTCAGGCGTCGGCCGCCGCCGTGGGGGCGAAGACTGTCGAGCCCCAGCTGGACCCGGAAGATCCGCCGGGTCCAGCACCGGATGCCACCTCTTGCGCACTTGGGGCAGCTGGCGACGACGATCCTGCTCAGATCTCACAGCCCTGACGATGTCTTTCCAGATCACGCCCTTCTCGTAGGCAGTTACCTGTCAGGATGACAAAGTGACACAACATCAATACACCTGCTCCATGTCCCAGAGACACACATTTGAATATCATTGAAATGTTGCACAGGGCATAGGATGCAGACAGAAATTACATCATACACAATAAGAAATTGGCCTGTGTGCAAGCCCCAATGAACTACATGGCATTGAAAGTCAACATGTTGGCATGAGGGGTGCAACACACTCACTGATCATGCCACACACTGTGCAGCACATGCAACAGCAGGCTGAAGGGCAGCAAGTGCCAAGCAGTCACATGTCCCACTCCACTGATGCACCATCAGCATACTAGACAGACACACCCAAGCACAGATCACTCGCCTGTTATTGACAACAGCGGATACAACCCTCACTCTGCACATGTGTCACTTGCCAGTGGGGTGTCACAGGTGTCATGCTAGCTCTGCAAGTCAGACACACAGCACGGCTTACTTGTCACACCCGATGGGTTGATCTGTTGCCTCCTCCATGCAGCTGTGGTGCAACACTTCACATAGACACTCACCCACATGACAAGGAACATTCACACACATCACTGTCCATGAGGTCGTACACATCATTTGGACACTCTCACTACAGGGCCACTCAACTCATACACATCTGTGGGTACAGTCACCTGTCACACCAGGGGGACCACTGAATCACCTCAGGACAATAGGGAAAAAAGCCACCAAGGATTTGCCAGGCTGAAAGTGTCATGCACTGTGCAGCGAAAGTCACAGTAAGCACAATGCAAGTGAGGAGTGCACACAGGAACTACATCATGCTCTGCATGAGAGACATCAGCATGTCCCCCCCCTGGGACTCACTCTAAACAACATTGCATGTCTGTCCCACCTGGACACAATATTGACACTCACACAACAGGTGCATAGGCAAAGTTAGTGGACTCAGCACTCACCTGCTCCCCTGGTCTCCCATACAGCTTGGTGTACTGTGGGAGGAGGACGTCCAGCAAGTCCTGATTCTCCTCCTGGGTGAATGGCTGGGCCCTCTCCACAGTACGTGACATGGTCCAGAGGAGGCAGACACAGCAGCAGTGTGGTCGACAGGAAAGTTGTGCAGGCAAGTGCCCTCTCATGGGTTCTGGCTGCCTTATATCTGTCTTGCTGAGGGGCATTCATTTAGAGGAGTACATAGTGATTGGTCAGACTCATTCGCATCCTACGTTTACTCCAATCCCTTTAAACATACATCAATGACTTTAAACATACACCAATGACAGCATTTGCATTGTTCAAATTTTGAGCATCATGTCAAGTCAACAACCACTTCACACGTACGGGTACGCACTATTAGTACAGTGCGTTAGACACGTACGGGTACGCACTAGTTCACACATACGGGCACGCACTAGTAGTACAGTGCGTTAGACACCTACGGGTACACACTAGTAGTACAGTGCGTTAGCCACCTACGGGTACGCACTAGTTCACACATACGGGTACGCACTAGTAGTAAAGTGCGTTAGACACCTATGGGTACGCATTAGTTCACACGTACGGGTACACACTAGTAGTGCGGTGCGTTAGACACGTACGGGTACGCACTAGTTCACACGTACGGGTACGTACTAGTAGTACAGTGCCTGACACCTACGGGTACGCACTAGTAGTACCGTGCGTTAGACACCCACGGGTACACACTAGTTCACATGTACGGGTACGCACTAGTAGTACAGTGCATTAGACACCTACGAGTACGCACTAGTAGTACAGTGCGTTAGACACCTACGGGTATGCACTAGTTCACACATACGGGTACGCACTAGTAGTACAGTGCGTTAGACACCTACGGGTACGCATTTCACATGCTTACAATGGTAATACAGGCGCACACATGCCAGGAATGGAGGGCTACAAGTCGCACAAGGATGTCCATCAAGTACTTGTCATTGCATACTGTTATGTGCAGGCCCTAGGTGTGGCAGCCAGTGATATTGCACAGGTCATCTCATCTAGTTGCACAATTGATGTGTGATGACCTGTGGACACATGTCATGTGTGATGGGGCACTATGTGGCACACATCACCTTGACACTTGCCACGTGTGTCTGTAGTCCAACTGTGTCATGCACAGCAGCAGTGGGATAGCACAGTCATCACCACCCGCACCTGTATCCTGATGCCAGGGACAGGGACACTCTATTAACTGACATGTCACGATCTGCGTGCCCCTCTGTGACTATGTCAGGTGTGTGTCATGTGTTCCCATGAGCTTGATGTCAGTGTTCCGTCAACTGCATCTGCTGTTGGTGCATCCAACATGGGTCTGTGTGGAGATGGGCATGGGACACATCTACGCACACCATGCCACATGTGGATTCCCAGCGCTGTAGGGTCTGTGTGCATTGGACATCATATTTTCCCAGTCATACAAGTCTGCGTTGTCTCAATGGCTGTGTCTTTCTCTTGTCACGTGTACCCCTTCATCGCAATGTGTTTGATATGTACATTTCACATTCCTTGTGACCTGTGCATGTGCCTTGCAGTCAGCTGTGTGGATGAGATGACATCCTTCCAATGCAGCTATGTGGTTGTGTGTCACTCCGGTGATATCTGTGGCTCTTCACTCAGACTGGCCACCAACTCATTGCAGGGCATGTCATGTAGACTTGACAATCAACAGGTGTATCTGGCTTTTTGCAGGAGTGCCAGCAAGCTGGCATATGTGTCCTGTATGTATTGCACACACCTGACTCCATAGTTACCTGATGTGTATTAGCAGTCAGCATGTGCTATGTTCATTGACATTGATATTGGCATTCTCTCAATCTTCATTCTCATAAACAATGTCTTGCAGGGCACCGCCTGTCCCAAGACCAGTGCCAGACTTGGGTGCCATGAGGGAACGTGCCTGCATCTGACGTTACAGATTCACTCAACAGTTGATTGAGGACTTGACCGACAGGCTGGCAGCACACCTCCAACCGCGACACAGGTATCCTACTGCGCTGACCCCAAAGATGAAGGTGATGGCAGCCCTACATTTTTTTGCCACAGGTACGTTTCAATTCACCATAGCTGATGTTGGTGGCATGTCACAGAGAATGTTTAGCAGTGTCCTGCGTGATGTTTTAGCAGCCATGTTGGAGCACCTTGATGAATTCATCACATTTCCTACTCCTGAGGAGTTGACAGATGTCAAGGGTGATTTCTATGCCCTGGGAGGGATGCCCCATGTCATTGGGTCCATTGATGGTACACATGTGGCTTTGGTACCACCACAGGCACAGGAACAAGCCTATCGCAATAGAAAACATTACCACCCGATAAATGCCCTTGTGGTGTGTCTTGCTAACATGCTGATTTCCCATGTCTGTGCATGTTTTCCAGTATCAGTACACGATGCCTACATCATGAGGCGTAGCAGGGTGCCACAAATGATGCTGCGGCTGCACAACGAACAAGCATGTCTTGTTGGTGGGTATACTCTGTTTGTCCTGTGTGTTGCGGTATCTTTGGCTCTTACGGCATCTCCTGACCCACTTTTTTACATGATGTTTCCATGTAGGGGACTTTGGATATCCCAACATGCCATAGCTAATGACACCTCTCCGCAACCCAAGAACAGCTGCAGATCACAGGTACAACAATGCACACGGGCAGACCAGGCGAGTGATTGAGAGGACGTTTGGCTTCCTGAAGAGCCGATTCCGGTGCCTGGACAAGACAGGCGGGTCCCTCCCTTATGCCCCGGAGAAGGTCTGCCGAATCTTCCTCATGTGCTGCATGCTGCACAACATGGCAGTTGAGAAGGCAGTGCCACTCATCCTGGATCCGGATGAGCAGGAACATCCACCCGTGGAGGATCAAGGGCTTGCTCACGAGGCTAGTGATGAGGAGGAGGAGGAGGATGATATCCGGAGTCAGCTCATACGCAACTTCTTCTCATAATGGTGAGTCACTGGGTATGAGTGTGCAAGCTTGTAGCATTGAGAGGCATGTGTTGCAATGTGTGTGTCCAGCTGACTGAATGCAAAGTGACTTTGATGTGTGTTCTGATGTGTCACTCGAGTGATGATGTCATGCTACACAGTTTTGCGGAGAGACTTTCTTTGAAATTTACATGTGTCCAACATTGTTCATGTGTTTTAAATGTCCCTGTGTGTGGCGAGAATTGTTTTAGGTGACTTCTTGTGTGTCTGTCATTTCCAGGTTTTTGCGCCTGTTGTCTGCTCGTGTCATCTTTGTCCTCCTGCTATTCCTCATGAGGATTGCAACGTGTGCTGAATCAGCGTTGCATGCACGGACATGTGGTAATGTCAGTTTGGGTAAGGATAGCAGCAAGGCTTTTTGGTGGTGGTAGGGGTTGGGAATGTGTGGGCCTGCTTCTGTGCATGTTGTGGTGCCATGCATACATATCTTCTCACCATGGAGCATATAACATGTAGCATCACTCCCATGACATGATAGTCACCCTTCTTGACTGTACTATGTAGTGGAGTGTGGCGTCTGATGAAGGCATCAATGTGTGTAAACCTTGCCTCTGAAACATTGCGGATGCTACGGGTGGCAGGGGCGTAACACAGGCCCCCGCAGCCCCCGCGTTGCGGGGGGGCCCCCGCGCTCCAGGGGCCCCCTCACTTGATTCACTTCCTTTAGTGGTGAGCTGTGCGCACAGCACGCCCGGCCTCTTCAGCCTCTTCCATAAATTAAATGGTGCGCAAGGCGTGCATGCCTGGCCCCCGCTGAGCTTCAGAACTCAATCTCCGATCCTCTTCCTCTTAAACAAGAACTGAGGCTCTTAATAAATGTTGCACGGGCCCCGGCCGGGCCTCTGAGCCTCTTAAGAAATGGTGCACGGGCCCCGGCCGGGGCCCCTGAGGCTCTTATAAATGGTGCACGGCCCCGGCCGGGGCCCCTGAGGCTCTTATAAATGGTGCATGGGCTCCGGCCAGGGCCCCTGAGGCTCTTATAAATGGTGTATGGGCCCCGGCCGCGGCTCCTGAGGCTCTTATAAAAGGTGCATGGGCTCCGGCCGGGGCCCCTGAGGCTCCTAATAATGGTCCGTGGGCCCGGTCGGGGCCTCTGAGGCTCTCTTTATATTAAATGGCGGGACAGGGTGGGTGCCCGCAGCGCGCACTTGCTGCCTTCCGGGACGCGTATCCGCATTGTTCAGGGTGGGGGCTGGGCTGGTGACCAATGCCCTGATTGCATTTGTCAGGACATGCGCATTTAGCGCGCGCGCACTTAAAAGTGCGGCATCCATTTCCAAGAAGACCCTCACCCAGCCACGCTCCTACGCAACGCAGGTCAGGACTGTCCGAAGTCCGTCACCGGCCTTTATCCACAATTTAAATTGCCCCCCGCCCCTGCCTGGCTAGCCTTGCCCTGCCCTCAGCCCCTGCCTTCTCCCCGGCCCGCTCGGCCTCGCGCCTAACTCTGAGCTGCAGGCCAGGCCCAGCCCTCAGGTCAGGTGAGTCTGCGTCCGACGGTCCGAGCCTAGTAGGCAGGAGGAGTGGTTCGTGGGTGGTGGCGAGGACCGTCGGAGTCTCAGTGGGTGACGGGGTGGTAATCTGTAAATTTGGTCTGTTATCAGGGAGGGCATCATGGTGGGGCCCGACCGGCAATAAACCTTTTAAAAGATAACATGGTGTGTCTTATGCTCAGCTCACCTCCCTGTCTGTTCCTTGGCTTCTTAGCCTCCCTACTGCTCGATCACCTCATCATAAATGATTCTACTGCTAGTGCTACCAGAAGGCTACGGTACCGAACAGAGAACATCAATAATCAGGCCTTGAACGTGACATTTGTGTTCACAAACCAAACATGCACAGTCACACAGCATAGCCCTTTTCAAACGCGGGCCGGAGAGCATGAATCCCGCCGTGTATATCTATTTAGCAGCAGTGGGGGGGGGAGGAGAGGGGGCGGTTGCTAAAGGCCAGGAAGGCAGTTACATGAGCTAAGTGGGGGGATAAAACCAGAATGGAAAATAAAACGTGCTCCCGTGTGTGCTGCTTTGCTCCCAGGGGTTTAAATGCAGAATAAATATCTAATGAACTTTCCCCGATTATGACGAAGTTTGCGGTGCTACTTTGGCACAGCCACTAAATATCACCACAATCACAATCTTGTTACATTATTTGGTATTTCTCAGCCACTAATTGTGCGCACGGCTCCATACTTCACCCACTCTCCATCCAGTGAGCCAGCAGCATTCTCCTTTCATCTTGCATGAGTATCCTCCTCTTGCCTTCCCCAAGCATTTCCCGCCTCTCTATCTGTGTAGGCCGGGCGCATGTTTTTAGAAACTGCATCTGCATTCTCCAGATCTCATGGTGCTGACATGAAGAAAACGAATTGCAATAAACGCATCCCTCAGACGTCTGGATTTTTTCCATGATTAGCTTGTAACAAACAAACTGGCAGAGGGGAGGCGAGTAGACGGAGCAGAGCAGCAAGGTGGAGGCTGGAATGTATTAACTGCAGCGCAGTCACTGTCTGAGCAGTCTGTGGAAATGGCCCTCAATTAATTAGCTCATTTGATAGCCAAATTATGTTTACATTGGCACGCTTTCTTAACATGATAATGGCTGGTACGCGACCCTACAAGTGTCCATGGCAGTTGTTTAAATACCATACCAACCCCATGTTCGGTGACGGCGGGAGATCTGTGTTTGTGGTGCGGTGGGGTGTAATACTTGCCAAGAAATACAGCGAGAGAAGAACGCAAGCCTGACTTGGTCTGGGTGGGTGGACGCAGGGGAGGTTCTCAGACTGGAAGTTTTGTTGATATCAGCACATTATTTCCTACACCCTGGATCCCTATTAATGCCAAAATAACAATAGTTTAACTTATACCTGAAGCCCTACGCTGCCATAAATAACCTGCTGAGTTACTTCAAGTGTCCGGGAATGCACCTTTTACGCTCACCCTGTACTCACAGCAATCACAATGCACTCACACTATTCACCTGCTCACCCTGCACTCACCGTCCTCACTCTGCACTCGCAATGCACTTGTGCTGTTCACCCTGCAGTCACACGAGCTTCAGTCTAAAGATCTGGACCTTTTACAAGCATCAAATATGTTAAGTAGCGCAGCGAATACATTTGCCAGTTTCAGAGAACAGTTTGAAGATGTTAAAAGCTCAGCATCTTCACTTGCAGCTGCATGGGGAATTCAATTTAATTTACACAAAAATGACCACGACGCAAAAAAAAGCACTTCGATGAACTCAGTGAAGACCAAAGGCTGTGCAATCCTGAAGACAATTTTAAGGTGTCTGTGTTTTATGCTAACATAGATATTGTTGTAAATCAGATAAAAACTCGATTTGCCTGTATGAACAATTTCATTTCATGATGCCTTCAGAAATCGTCAGAGCTAGTGAGGATGAGTTGTTTGAAGCAGCCATGACCCTGGCAGCTCATTACGAAAAAGACTTGTCCCTAGAGTTTCCACAACAACTCATCGCTTTCAAAGCTGTGTTGAAAGAACAAATACAACTTATCTCAGGTGGCACAATAAAGGATCTGGCTGACAGTGCAGAAAGGTCATTTTCAAAGTTAAAATTAATCAAGAACTATCTCCGAAGCACAATGACGCAGGAAAGGCTGTCGGGGCTTGCAAATTTAAGCATTGAGAGTGATCTGGCAAAAAAATTAAATGTGAAAGCTCTAACGGAAGAGTTTGCACGAAGAAAGGCAAAGAGGCAAACATTCTTTCAGTCAAGTGTATCTATCCAACTCAGTGAACCAAGCAGTAGTAGCCTTCAGCCACCAGTCTAATTTGCCACTCCCTCTTCCTCGTGTAAGCAGTCTTCAGCCTTGTGTCCGCTCTTTAAGTACTGTTTTTCTGCTTTACCAGCCTTCAAACTCTGCAATTAACTTCATCAGGCTCCTGCAAGTACTGTTCCTACTGATAGTGAGTCTCAAAATGTATCTGTCTTTTCAATCCCATGAGGAAGCAGTAAGTAATATGGCATTCTGCCAGTATATCATACTTTAAATATTGTTCGCTTATATATAGGCTACCTCAATATTCTGAACATACGTTTATAGAGGCAAGAAGAAATGTATTCAGTTTAACCTGACTATATGCACCCCCTTGACACTTTATTTTGCACAGACAAAAGGAGCATCATTTGAGTAAACAGCTTTGTTTATTTTGCTGCTGAGCATGTTATTGTTTTGCTGGTCACTTAAATATTTGGGCCTTTATGCACAAACTAAAGGGGCGTACTATGTCGACTTCTTTAATGTTCATGCTGCTAAACTTGTTTTCGTTTTTACCACTTGCCTTGAAATATTTGCACCTTTATGCACAAATAAAAGTGGTATTGTTTGACTGGACAGGTTTGATGTTTATGCTGCTAAATTGTTATTGCTTTACCAGGCACTTTGAAATATTTATGCCTTTATTGCACAAACAAAAGGAGAATTAGTCTGACTAAATAGGTTTGATTTATGTATGCTGGTGCTTGCTGTACTTGTTGTTTTACCAGTCAGTTTGAAATATTTGCACCTTCATGCACATTGGTTGACTAAAGTGGTTTGATATTTGTATGCTGCTGCCTGCTGTACTTGTTACTGTTTTTCTAGTCACTTTGAAATATTTGAGCCTTCAAAAAGGGAATTGTTAGTTTAAACTGGTTTGATTATTGTATGGAGCTGTAGTTGTTGTTGGTTACCAGTTGCTTTGAAATATATGTGCCTTAATGCGCTCACCAAACAGGGAATTGTTTGACTAACCTGGCTTCATTTTTGCATACTGCTGGACTTGTTTTTACCATGCACTTTGAAAGTATTTTCACCTTGCTGCAAGAAGAAAGTCGATTGTTTTACAAAACGTGCTTGATTTTTGTATATTGCTGGACTGGTGATTGCTTTATTATGCACCTTGAAAGTATTTACACTTTTGCTTTACCAACTACAGTTTGTATAGATTGTCATTGGGTTCTTGCTGATATGGATTGTTTTTATTCTACATGCAGTGTTATTTATGGTGTGCAATATGTGTGCCTTAAATCTTGTATTTAGCATTGTTTACATTACAGAAATTATAAATTAAAACAGACAAACATCTGCATCAATGTTCTGATGCATCCAAACAGTTTTCTTCCTCGACCTTGTTTGCCTGCCTGTTTTGCAATGCTTACTAATAAAGACATGATGGTAGAGATTGAAATTGCTTCCTCAGTTCACGTTATTATCATGCACAACCCTTGACAGTCACTAATGTGTGGCATGCAGATAATTCACCAGTCTATTTCTCTTGACTTTAATAGGCTACTGAGTTATATCTTGTGTACTTCTCATGTATATTGTCAGTCGAGTTTTTATGGAATTGCAGGTTTGGTTTTGTCTTTCAAAATTTCAAGTTATTGTCCATTAATGTCAATTCTATTTCAGACCCTTCATAGTTGTTCTTTGTTCTTCAGCCATAGGCAGTTCCTGAGACAATAGGATCGCTCCTTGGCATTGTTCTGATTGCTGCCTCAGTCAAATAATCTGCTTTTGACAGTATTGATACAAATGGCATAGCTTGTATGTTAAGAGTATTTCCCATTTTCTCATTAGAACTTAGAGAAAGACAATATAGAGGCATTTCATTTAAATGTTGGAGGTTTTAAATCAAAATATACTAGATTTCTCGGTGATAGGGCAAAGTGGTAGGTGGTGTGCTGGGCCGCCGGGGGGGCCCCCTCCATGTGCTTTGCAGGGGGGCCCCCTCAAGTTTCGTTACGCCACTGACGGGTGGACATAGTGTGGGACATCACAACAACAGGCTCTATGGAGAATTGCAGCCTCTCCGTGTGCAGCAGGATTTGTTTGGCTCATCCCCTTGACTTGTGTGCCAGTTCATTGGGATTGACATCATCCGTGTTGTGAAGGGGGTGTCCAGCGTATGTCCCACATGTTCTGTCAACTGACCTGTGAGTCTGTTCACATGGATGCATTTCCCTTTGTGTGTGGAATAAAGGTGTTCAGCACAATCCAAAGTGCCTCATCTCTGTCACTGCAGCTCTCTTGCCAGTTTGCATGCGTCATCTATGGCATACTTGTCAAATATTGAGCATATGTGGATGTCTACTTTGGCAACATGCTTGCAGTTCTTCATGGCTAATAATATCTATTGTGCATGAAGTCCCTGGTTGTGTATGTATTTGTGCAGGTTGCTCCACACAACGGGACGTGAACACATGCTGATGGTGTGTCTCCTGTGCGCAGCTCCGCATTTTGTTGCCTGACCCTGTGCCCGTCATTTTTGGTGATTGGTCATACATTTTCTCGTAGTGACCCATGAGTTACCTGACACTCCTTCCTTTACATACACCTGTTGCACTGTGCCTTTCTGACCGCCTTGTCTTTGTGTGCTACTTTTTGCCTAGTTTCTCACCCCTTCCGCCTGCTGCTGCCTCACCTGCGGCACCGCCCCGTGCCATGATTCTGCAACCCACACGCCTCAAAAATGCTCCTCCCTCCCCCCCTCCACCCATTCTTAATGCAGCCAGCAGCTTGCCTGTGCCACTGTTGCGCTAACGCCGTGCCAAAGGCAGGATCGTGTGCGCCTGCAACGTGCACAGTGCCCGAGCCTCTGGTCTTTGCATGACCCACGTCACACAACAGGCTCATGCTGCAGCCAACCTCCAAGCAATGTCCTCCAGACAATCATCCGCCTGCTATCAGGCAACACCTAAGCGCACACACGACACCTTCGCATGCTGAGTGTGCAACTCCAACTGCCTACACAGCGCTGCCCAGCCTACCAGACCCTGTCAGAACAACCAGGTCATGTGCCTCCTACTCCACACCCGCTCTGTCCACCAGCACGCCATTGGACTCTGTTACCTCCTCAACACAACAAGGCCACACATCCCCTTCATGACAGTAACCTGGACATATGCATCCTCAGCACACGACTTCTTCATTGCCATCTCAGAAGAATACAAGATCACCATCAGGGACGGCACCAACAATCCCGGAGGATGAATTGCAATTGATTCACAAGTACACCCTCAGAGTCACAAATCCGGGTTTGCAGCAACTCCCTTGCAACACAAAGAGCCATCATTTACCTTACAGGCCTGGAAAAGACCACACGCAGCCATCACCATATCATCAGCAAGGACAAGTGGAGATCCTTCAGATAGTGCTGAGACACCAAAACACACAACATCAAGGAGCTCATCAGCATTGTGAGTGAACTGACAGCAGATCTCCATCCAAGACACCCCACCCTTACAAGGCAGATCACATCCCTTGCAACTTTGTACCACTGCTAGCTCATGGCCATACACAACAGCCTTGGCACACAGAGGCAGACAGCACTATTATCCGCAGGACAAACCCCCCTCAGGTTCTGGACTCCCGTCAGCAGCAAGTACACCACCTGGCTCATGTGCACCATCCACTCTGGCTCTCCATCAGGCTCCTTCCCACACAACATCTCAACCACATCATTCCCCATCCTTGAAGCCCATGTCCAGCGCGTCCTAAATGTCTCCTTTGAGTTGGCCACATTCCATGGGTGCTGGAGGCATGCAGAGACCCAGGCCCTTCTTAAACAACGGACGGCAGTACCGCAGGCTCTCCTGGTACATCACCCTGCTTCCCTACCTAGCAAACGTCATCCGGAAGACATTCAACAAGCAACTGACATATTTCCTCCACGCAACCAGCTCCAGGCAACCGGCACCAGACCATATTCCACAGTAATCACACCACTGCAACCGTCATCATTGCCACCATCAACGACAACTTTGCCCTGCTCAACAATGCTGAGCCCACCCCCCTTGACCTCTCAACGGCATTGTACACCATGTGCTACCACACTGTCAGCTCACACATCTCCAACATTGGTATCCAGAGAAGGGCCCAGGATTCAATCAGAAAGTAGCTCACCAGCAAGGCCCAGGGAGTCTGCCTCCACCCTGCAGCATGTAGTACACTGGGGTCATGTGGCACATGCCCCAGGGCTCTTCTCTCAGCGTGATGATCTTCAATGTCTCCATGACCCCCCTCTCCACCATCACATGCGCCCACAACCTCATCATCATCTCGTATGCCATTGCCACCCAGCTGCTCCTCAAACTCACCAAAGAGCCAGCCATTGCCAGATCCAAACTTCAAGAAGGCATGAGATCCGTTGACGAATGGCTGAACATCAGCCACCTGAGGCTGGACTTGGACAGGACTGATGTCATCATCTGAGGATTGTCCCCTTACGGCTGGGTCAACTCCTTGTGTCCCACTGGTCTGGGCACCGCACCAGCACCCAGTGGCCACTCACGCAAGCTGGTGTTCATCATGGACCCATCGCTGACAATTACCATGCAACTCACCACCATCTGTACCTCATGCTGCAACACCCTCCGCATGCTGCAAATGATCCACAGATAGATCCACTACAAGGCAAGACAGACCGCCCCCCAGGTCAACGACACCAGCCGGCTCAACTACAGCACCGCCCTCTACGTAGAACAACAGCAGAACTGCAGGAGAAGTTGTCCACATCCAGGGTGCATCCGCACACCTCATCTTCAACATGCCCAGCCCCAGCCACATCACCGTCCACCTGAGATAGCTAGAATGGCTCACTGTCTGCTGCAGGAACACCTTCAGACTCCTCAACCACACTCAGGAGGCCGTCCACAACCCCAGACCCAAAACAAACCTTGGACGTCTGTCATCCAACATCCCGTTGGCCCAACTCCGTGCAGGCCACCTTGCCCTGGCCACCATTCATTACATCCACATAACCACTGCATGCAGGAGATAGTTCTCCCACCTCGCCAAACAGACCTGGGACTCTCTCCCCGGGCACATCAACATGACCCATAACCTCTACACCTTCATGATACTCTTCCAAATTGGTCTGTCTGAGCAGTATTGCAAGCCCCCCCCTCAGCAGCTTGAGGCCATCACGGGTGAGTATTAGGCTCCATGTCTGTATTTGGTGATACATTGAGACACATGTGTGTCCTCGACCGGACTCAGATCCAAGTGTATGGATGGCTGGAGTTAGTTCCACACTCAGGCATACTTTGACATATCCCCACACGTATGTTGTGGACTCATGCTAAATGACTGCAACATAACATTTCACGTATTAATTATTTAATTATAGGTCTGGGGTATGATTTGTGCTCTGAAAAAGGGACCATAGAATCCAAAGTTCACAGGGGGATATGGGATCCTTGCCATTTGAAGTCATCAGAGTCCAGACCACAGTGTTTGGCATCATTAGTCAGACTGTGACCAGCAGGTCCATGTGGCAGATGATGTCAGTCAATGAGGTGATGCTGTCGCACATGAAGGCCAGGTGCCAGGCCAGGTGACCTGGGAGATGTGGATGGTCCTCTGCCTCTCACAGTCTTTTCTGTGGACGACTCACCTTCCTCCGGGGACCCTCAGATGCAGGCCTTGACGATGCTTGGGACGCTCCGTAGGACGAATCCTCCTCCTCCTCCCTCCCTGTGGCTGGTGGTGGTCTTCGCCTGGTGGCACAGGGAGGGTTGCCCATGTTGTCGGCGATCCGACGGAGTGAATGGCTTATGTCCCTTTGCACTGCCAGGAGCTCAGCCAGTCCTTCCTCCATCCGTCCTTGGTGTTCTTGTTGACTGGCGTGTTGCTGGGCCTGCTGGTTCTTTATCTCTGTGAGGGTCAGCACTACCTGGCTGAACTCCCTGGTGTCACGCTGGTATGCCTCCATCAGCTGGCTGGTCAGGTTCTCGCCTCCGCCTGCCTCCACTCCCACCACCCCTGCCCACACGAGCCTGGCCTGCCGTTGTGGGCACATCGGGTCTACGGGACCCCTGCGGGATGGCAGTGGCAGTGTTGTCTGCCTCCTCCTGGGTGCCCGGCGCTCCTAGTCCCTCGTGGTCAGACTGGCTCAGTTGTTCACTGCGGGCAGGGCTCCTCGGTGTCTCCTGGGATGTGGCAGGAATGGGGGTGGTGGTTGGCACAGATGGTCCTGAACCAGGTTCTGCAGGGGCTTGGACACCAGAGGGTCCAGGTCGGTCGGGGTCATCCGCGGAATGTTGAGAGGCGTCGCTGCCGGTGGGATCAGGTTCCTCCCGGGCCAGGGACTGTGATTCTTCACCCCCATTGTTGGGGGTAGATTCATCATGTTGCCCTGTCTGTGAGAGACAGACAATGTTAATGCTGTTTCATGCAACATGCATATATCATACACATTCTAGTTGGCACTGTTCCTCCAGGTAGTTGTATGTGCCTAGCATTCTCCTCAATGTTCACTTGTGGATGGGTATGTTGCGGGGGACAGTTTGATATGTTCTCCTGAGTCTTTGACATGTAGATTTTTGGCTTGGATGCTTCTTTGGCTATGTATTGGTGTTGTTGTGTTACAAGTCCATTGTGACAGTGTGTAAATCCATTGCCTGTCCCGGGGGTGTCTGCTTGTGTAAGGGGTGTGTGTGACAGGGCCTGCTGGTGGGTTGTGGTAAATAATTTTCATTACCTGGACTTAATTTGATACGGAAACATAATAAAACAGCTCAGTAAAATGAGAGGCAGAATCCGTGGTATTAGAGGTTCGGAATGGGCTTTATTCCAATGAACGATTATAATCGGTTGCTCCAAGTTCCGTCACCACGAAGGTTCAGGAAGTGAAGTACATACTTTATTGACAAGAAATGACTTTTATAGTACATACATTACAATGAAGCGAATGCAGTAGGCGTAACAATTGATAAGGAAAATGACGATTTCATATGCGTAACCGAAAATGGGTGTAATAAGGAGTAAAAAGGAACATAATTGGTTATGATGTCATATATAGGTGGATCTATAAGATAATACTTGGCATAGATGCGCACGCAGCAGTATGACGTGTGATTGACGTGTAACTAGGGGGTGAAGGGGACTTGACATTTAGCTCTACATGTGGCGACAGAAGTCTGGAGGGTCAAGTCAACCTAATCCCAAATCATATCTAACATCCTATGTTTAAAGAACTAAGTTATCCAGAAGAGAGGTTTCTTCGAGTGGAATCTTATTCTATACTGACTATACTGACTGTTAGTGCGTGTACAAGCGTCTAAGTGTCTACACTAGATGCGAGGGCGGAATCTTCCATAGCAACAGGGCTATGAATTACTTGTATGAAGACAGAGAAGTCGGGCCTTTGCTTGGTAGCTGGCAGAATGTTTACTTAAGCTACTAGACAGGAATGCATCGGGCAGGGAACGGAGCAGATAATTTCGAAGGTGAAATACAGTTCTTGGCAGGCAGCAAGCTGATGTCAGGCTTCGTGAGCCGCGCAGAGAATGAGACAAAGTTCATGGTCACAGATGCAGGCTCAGACTGGAGTTTTCAGAGGCAGAAGGCAAGAAGAGTTCGATGACAGAATCAGGGCCTACTTGCCTGGACTGTAAAATGGCATAAGTGAACCATATAAAGGCGGTGGCCTTTCGTACTTAGGAAGGGAATATCCGGCCTATTCATGGCGGATCTGACAGAGGACATGTTGACGGTGGACGCACATGTGTTTGCGTCTTCATAACTGGAACTGGAGGGAACATACATGTACTTGTAACATGCACATAGAACCGTTGGGGTCCAAGATAGGGGACATAACTGACCAGAAAAATCCATATTTCCACATTCCCTCCTTGTCCCCTACTTGCCCGTCAAGAGATATCAATCTTCATTAATCCATTGATCTGTTCATATAGCATCATTTGTTCTTCTTTCTTCTTCCGGGATCTTGAATGAAAATCTTGGTGTGGAATGCACGATGTGGTACACAGACCACAAACCGCTGGTCCACATTGCAGACATAGACAGCAACTGAATAATATGAGAAGGCCAATACCTAGGAAGGATAGGACTCTCCATCCCCAGGCTGATATCACGCTCCAAAACCAACCGGACCAAGTCCAGGTGCCTGGATTCTGGTGTATCTGGCTTACAATCTTATGAAGGCGGGTTATGGCCTTATATACAGATGGCGAATTTTCTGGTATGAATACGCAGCAGCTTGATCCGATGACCCTACAAGCTCCGCCCCTATCAGCCAGGATGACGTCAAGGACAAGACGATTTTGAAGCACAACAATCCGCATAGCAGACTGCTCTTCTGTTAAATTGCCTAAGGCGGAAATAGTTTCATTCACTACTGCTTCAAGAGTTCTAGTTAATCTACGTATCAGCTTACTATTAGTAACAGTACCTATATAGGGAAAGATGCCTTTATTGAAATCGGTGTATTTTTCCCATGCTGTTTCAGTGTAATCGACAATCGGGAGATCTCTCCGCTCTCTATTGTGTACTAAATGAATATTTCTATAATAATCAGGAGGAGCTAGGAAAACAGGTGGCAAAAGGAATGCAATGTAGCAGGTACCATCCCAATCTAGAGGTAGACGCATATATGCAGTCTGACCACATATAAAGTAGGAGTGGCGATAAGCTCTAAATGAAGATTTACCTTGATCACGGAATTCTACTGTAGTAGTGCATTTACTATGGCCCATATGTATGGAACCAACTTTTCTTACACACAATTCACCTTTCGCTGGGAATACTGACATGGTTGGTAAAACTAGTTCAACTTCGGATTCGACATTTAGAACCATGAGATTAGGAGTAAAATTACCTAATCCATACACTTCATTTTCTAGATCAGTTCCTGTTCCTTTGGGGCGACCCTCCTTGTCAGGGTAACAGACTTTGAATAAAACTAGGTTCAGATTTCCCCATACCCAATGGTCTTGATAAACTGCTGTGTCTGAGTCTATGGAATTGATTAGGCTGAACCATGCTCCACAGGAGCCATTATGTGTAAACGGATGTGGAAAGAAAGGCAAGACTCCTTCATAATTCTGATAGGGAGGGAGCCGGCCACACACCCAACAATTAGTTGCATTACTAGTCTGATGGGAATGATGTAACATACTAATGAAAGTGTTATTGCGCAGCGCAAGTCTATAAGACAATTCATGCGGGGGTAAGTCACTAAAAGAATGTTCAGCAGTAACATTGTAAACGTTCCTGGCAATAGGGTAATATATGTGCAACAATATACTTGCAGTAATTATTAAAAGACTTAAGAAAAACAAGATTAATAATGTCACTATGCAATGGCTACGCAGTGATTTACAATACGCCTGTCGTTTCATTATTTTTCGCGACTGTCCATGATTCAGGTCTAGGCGATACATGTCGGAGACAGATTCAACCGCTTCACCTAGGAGAGGACTTAAACAATCAAATCGTCCGACGGCCTAGGCCTTAATTTTAGTTTGTAGAGTTCTTTACTGTCGGTCTCAGCCAAAGGTAGTTTTGAGTCAATTGGTGAGGACACACGAGGTGGGCTGTTTACATCTGAAAGAAGTCCATGAAATTTCTTGATATGACTTGAGTGAATCCATCCTTTCCTGCCTTCAATCTTCACAGCTGTCCTTGTGGTTAGCAAGACCAACTTGGGTGTCTTCCACCTGGGCTCCAGCTGGGTCTTTCGGTCGAAATTTCTCACAAACACAAGGTCACCCGGAACTACGTCATGGGGTTTCACCTCAGTGTTGTCGGGAAAGGCTGCAGCTATCTGTGAACGACAAGATTGTAGTGCAGACATCAAGGAAGCCAAGTAATCTGTCAGTATATTACAATCAATATCAGTTATTTTGCGTGGTATAGGCGTCCCCCACATATTTGGTGGTCTGCCGAAGATCACCTCATACGGGGATAGCCCTGTTCGAGAGTGTGCTACCATTCTTGTGTAAAAGAGTGCAACTGGTAGTGCTACTACCCAGTCGACACCTTTCTCTCTGCATATTTTGGACAATCTAATTTTCAGAGTCTGATTATGTCTTTCTACGAGACCTGCTGCTTCGGGGTGTCGGACACAGTGGAATTTCCACTGATAACCTAACAAAAGTGAAACGTGTTTCATTAATTCGGATGAGAACGGCTGGCCGTTATCTGAGTGAACAACACGTGGTAAACCGTATCGTGGGAAGAATTCTCGAACTAGCTGTTTGGCAGTAGTCGGGGCAGTGTAATCTGAAACCGGGTATGCCTCCGTCCAGCGGGACAGAGCGCAGACAACTACGAGAACATATTTGAATCCTCTGCATCGTTCCATCTGGATATAATCCATCTGGAGGACTTCAAAAGGATGATCAGGAGGATGAAATCCACCTTGTTCTACGGGAACACTTTTTCCTGGGTTGAACTGGCAACAGATCATGCAGGTACGGACCTTTTGTTTGGCTGCTGCTCGTAAATGTTTATTGAACCAAATGTGTTGAATGCTATCTAGCATAGCTTTTTCTCCTAGGTGTGCTGGACTATGTATAGTGTTAACTATAACTTGGACCATTGAATCCGGAAGGAACCATACAGACTTTTCCTTCATCAACCATCCTTGATCCGTTTGGGTCCCTCCTAATTCGGTCCATTTCTTTATTTCATCTGGTGTAGCATGTGTCTGGATGTCAATTACGTCAAAAGTAGGATCTTTAACTGTCATACAATGTGTCGGGACTATTGTCTTTGTCATGTCGGACGTTTGTGTTTGAACAGTCTGTTTAGCTGTTCTGTCAGCTAAATCATTGCCTTGAGAAATGATATCAGTAACTTTCGTATGTGCTTTGCATTTCATAATCGATATTGCAATCGGTAGATGTATCGCATCTAATAAGGCATGAATGAGGGGTCCGTGCTGAATGTGGGCACCGTGGGAAGTTAAATAACCTCTCTCTCGCCACAGCACGCCGAAGTCATGTACAACTCCGAATGCATAACGTGAATCAGTGTATATGTTGACTTTTTTATTTGTGGCTTGAATACAGGCTTGTGTCAGAGCAATAAGCTCTGCGGCTTGAGCTGACAAAGTATTTATACGATTAGTTTCAATGACTTCAGTATCTGTTGTGACTGCGTAAGCAGCCACCAACTCTCCTGTACTTGTTCTCATACATGAACCATCTACATACAACGTCAGGTCTGGATCTGACAATGGAACATCTGTCAAGTCTTGTCTGGGTTTCGTCGTGATAGTGATAACTTCAATACAGTCATGGGCTAGTGGGTCTGTTCCATTTACAGGTAAAAGTGTGGCAGGATTCAATGTGTTACAGCGTCTGATTTCTATGTGTGGCTGAAACAATGTAAGTTCGTACCCTGTAAGTCGCGCTATAGTCAAGTGTTGTGTTTGCGTTCTATTTACAAGAACCTCTACTGCATGTGGTACTTGAACTGTCAATGGATGTCCTAACACTATGGCATCGCTTTGTCTGATTGCTAATGCTGTCGCTGCCACTGATTTTAGGCATGCAGGCAAAGCCTGAGCTACGGGATCTAATGTACTAGAAAAATAAGCACATGGTTTGTGTGCTCCTGCTTGTTCCTGTGTGAGTACTGACAAGGCAGTACCTTCTCGTTCTGTAACAAAGAGTGTGAAATGTTTTCTGTAACATGGCGTTGCTAAAACAGGTGCTTGACATAAAGCTTTCTTTAGGCTTTCAAAAGCTTGTGTATGTTCCTGGGTCCAAGGGAGAACAGTCGATGTGGCTGCCTCCTGGGTTGTCAACTGAATGAGTGATTTTGCTAGAAATGCATACTGAGGGATCCACTGTCTACAATATGAAGTGAGGCCTATGAAAGCCCGCACCTCCTTTTGTGTCTTGGGTATTGGCATGTTAGCTATTAACTGAATGCGGTCTGGTGTAAGCTGCCTTCCCTCCTTGGACAGCGAGTGACCAAGGTAAATAACTCGCTGGACACAGAATTGCAGCTTAGAAGGGGACACCTTGTGCCCCTTTTCGGCTAGAAATTGTAAAACTGTCAGTGATGCTTTTTCACATTCGGGTTCGCTTCGGGCGGTGATCAGCAGATCATCGACATATTGAAGCAAGGCAGTGTTAACTGGCATGTGGATACTGTCAAGTTCTCGTTTCAGTGCTTGGCTATAGATGCTGGGGCTTTCTGTAAATCCTTGAGGTGCGCGTGAGAATTTAAAGCTACGTCCATTTAAACTAAATCCGAACAAATATTGGCTTTCCGGATCTATTGGGACGCTGAAAAAGGCATTTTTGAGATCAATTACAGTAAAGAATGTTGCTTCGGAATCAATAGCTGTCAGTAATAATGAAATATCGGGGACCACAGGGAATTGTGGCACAATACATTTGTTTAATTCGCGCAGATCAATAACCAATCGATATACTGGCGGGGCCTTTGGATCTGTTCGTTTAAGAATCGGAATTATTGGTGAATTACATACATTGGAGTCTGTTTCTACAACCACTCCTTGGGCAATGAGCTCGTCAATGATTTGTAGTAAAGCCACTACAGCATCTGGTGGTAACTTGTATTGTCGCATTCGTGGTAGTACCACTCCTGCTTTTAGTGTAACTCGATATGGTGTAATATTCATGCAACCAACATCAGTAGGGCCTTGTGCCCATAGATGTGTAGGTAAAGTCTGCAATCGGGGATCCATGTCTCTAGATACATAGTGACCTTTAAAATCACGTAAAAACAATCTTACTCCTTCCGGAGAACAACATATTATAGCTCCTAGAGCTTTCAATGTTTTTATTCCTAACAGGTTTTCTGGACATGATTTAGTAAGCAATAAATCGGTAGTTCGGGTCAAAGGTCCTATCGTAAGTGGAAGAGGTTGTGACACTTCATTAACAATAGGTTTTCCTGAAAAACCAAGGGAAATATTCTGAGAGCCTGAGAGGGGTGCCCCTGGAACTTCACTACGTTTTATGGTCGTTCGACTTGCCCCTGTATCGAGTAAAAATTTTCTGTCTTGGCCTAATAATTCACTGTGTACATAAGGTCCTTCTTGATCTACAGGGATCTCGATAAGGGGTAAGTCAACTTCCCTCTCTAGGCTGGTTCATGCGTATCGTTGGTAATCAGGATAGTCGTACTGTGCGGTCTGGTACAGTTGTCGTGTCGTGGTTTGTGTGGCAGCAACGGGCAGCGCTGGTGCAGCTGGCACAAACTGTACAGACTGGGGTGGAGCTGGCATGGACTGTGCATGTTGCAAGGCTCCTTGTTCATTCTGATCCTGTCTAGGTGGCCGTGGTCTTTCTTTTGTATTACCTATGGCGATATTATGTTTCAAAACTGGACAATCGTGTACGTAATGACCTGGCTTTTTACAATAATTGCATGTCCCTTTTACAGGTCCTGCTGAATCACCGGAATGTGTCATACCCTTTTTATGTCCCTCAGCTGGAACTGTCTGAGAAACTAGCATTTTCATTTTTGTGTCTTTCATGCGTCTGTGTTCATGTTCTTGTTCCTCTCTAATTCTATTGTGATGGTATTGTAACATTTGTAACATTTGTGATGGAGTGTTACCTTGCCAGGTACTCTCGAATTTTAATACTCTATTCTTTACTTGGGGCAGGGCATTTTCCACTAATTTTGTTACAAACAGATGTGGGTATGATTCGCTACTTGCTTTTATGCCACTGTTTATACCAAAACATTTTTCAAATCGGGCATAGTAATCACTAGTGTCTTCATCTTGCTTCTGTTTACAGGCTGAAATTGTACCCCAATCTTCCTTTTTTGTAGTTAATAAACGTGGCAGTACCTGTACTAATAAACCTGGCAGTGCTTTAGTTTTATCCCCGAGTCCTGCTCCTGCAGTTCGGGCCTTTTCTTCTGCTTCTAATACTGACCATTCTATCTTTTGGTCTCCTACCTCCCACTCTTTTTCCTTGAGTTTCTCATAAATGCCAGCAGGCATCAATACCTTTAATATTGTCATAATGTCGGGATAGGTATACTCTCCCATGAGTAGCATGTCTTTAATTTCTCGGTGAAAACCCGCTGGGTCTTTGTCATGACTGGGTACCACTTTCTTCATTTCTAACAATTCTATTTTTGATATGGGCGTATATACAAATACGCGCTTAAACTCGTTGTCCTCGCCCTTTATTGGGTGCACTTCTCGTAAGGGATTCTGTCTATCCATGTAATACGTGGTTCTTTCCTTGATGGGCAATGGGACATGGTCTGAACATACAAAAAGAATATACTGCTTTCTTGATTCTAGAATTTCTTTAATTAACTTAGTACCTGAACCTCTCCATCTATTCATGAGTAATTCAGTCAATATATCAGGTAGGGGACCAGGGTCCGAATGCTGACTCTGATATAGTATAATGAGTTGTTGAATCATATAAATCCCAGCTAACCGCTGTTCATCCGGGGTGAGATTCAAAAATGCGCGTGCTACTGTATCATCACTATATTTTCCGGGACTGTCAACCCAATGAACGGCTGACCTGGCTAATTCTTGTTCATCCATAGAATCGAGAAAATGATAACCCCTTCGTTCTCGGAGTAATTTGTCAGCTGTTTGGAACGAATGCTCGTTAGACCTTATATGGACTATGGGTGTTGGGAAACTCCTGTTATTGTCTGGACATATCGGACGTATCGGGTCAATAAGACATCATTACTATTACAAGATCTTCCTCTACCTACATAGGCTATAGTGTCTGACTGTCCTGTAGGCAGTCCTGATCCTTCTTCCTCGCTTTGATCGAACTGGTCTACCGCTAATCTTTCTTCGTGTCGGCGTTCTATTTCTTTTCGGATCTTTCGGCACATGGCTATTATACAATTCTGCTTATCATGTCTTCCTTCTGATATATTCTGACTCCATCTGGTAAGAATTTGCATTGCTTCCGGGTCTACCCCTGGTCGGTCTTGATTTCTGATCACACAATTTATGAGGAAACGTAACAGTTCCCCCTGTATTTCCACTTTCTGGTATTCCATAGCTCTGTTAATACATTCAGAATCTCGTCCGGTTTGGACAAAATGATATATATTATCTAGATGTGCAGTCATTCCTGGTAATTTCCCTAAATACACTGCGGCTCGTCTGATACGTAATGATGCTAGGGTCATTTCGTCCTCTTTGCCGGGCACAGGGTCATATCTACAATCTATAAGGAGTTCCTTAAGCGTACGGGCATTTATGAGTTTGGGGGTACGTGAATGTGCTGACTCTTGAAAGGTAAGTTTATTTATTCTGGGTGGCGTAGAGAAAATGTTACTAGCACCTCCCGTAGCCCCATCTGGGGTGTCGGGTGTGAAAGGATTCGTTGAACGTGATACAGCAACTATAGGTGTGGACACAGCTATAGAAGTAGCTGTAGGAACAGATGCAGAAACAGATGTGCTTGCCGGAACTTGTGTCAGAACTTGTTGCTGTAACGATACGGGTACTGGATCTTGGCGTTGAACCTCCCTGCTAGGCGGTCTATGTGGGGCGGAATTAGCATACTCGGGAGCTGCGTCATCTAAATATGAGGAAAGAAAAACATCTTCTGCGGTTCTAGGATGCCCCTTAGGATGTACCTTGATTGGAAATAATGGGGTTGGCAAGTCTTTTGGTATTTCTGGAGTAGCCTTAGGTAATCCTTCAGCCAGAAGGGGATACATACCATTCATAAGGGCATTTCTTTGTCTGTCTACTTGTTCTGATTTCACTCGTGCACCTTCTTCAATTAATAGATTTTCTCGGACTTCATTTGATTTTTCTTTACTCTTCTCTTCCTGTCTACGTGCTTTTTCTGTTCGTCTATGTGATTCTTTACGCCATAATTCAACGGCGTCTTTCTGTGATTGTCTAGCTTTCTTTTTCCATAACTCTTCCTCTACTTTCACGATGCACTCTGCATCCCAGGTCCCCGTTGCGGGCCACCTCTGACTTTCTGGTAATTCCTTGGTGTAGTCTACCCATAAATCGAGAAATAATATGGCGTCTAGGCCATGTTTATGATACATGAAGTACCCTGGAGTGTCCCTAGGAGGAATGGGAACAGCTTCTTCGAGTACCCCTTTTCTGGTTGTGATCTGTCTTAGTTTCGAAAAGAGCGGCATATTGAGAACTGATCTGATACTTGATCTCAAACAAACTTAATACCATAAACACAATAATGAACAGTCATTCATACCACAATATGCAGAACGTACTTAAAACATTTAACATTTAACATTTACCTGAACAATGAACAATGATGACGATCTAAGGAGAACTTAAATCGCTAAACATAATACTCGACATTAACTGAATTATATATACTTGATATACTGCTAAACAGTACAGATACACTGCTGAAACAGTGCAGACCGGATTTGTGTACCCAAACCCGTCTTGACCGGCACAAACTATGTGCACGTCAGAAAGCCTCCCCAGTAATGGTACTCACCGGGTAGCTCGGAAACGGAAGGCCTCGGAAACTCGACTGAACTTGAACCGGACTGGACTCGACTCGAACGCTTCGGACACTGGACTCGACTTGGGACTTCGGAAACTGGTGGGCCTCTGTATACCTCGGATCTTGCTCTCTCAGCTAGGCTCTGGTCGGGATACTTCGCACTTCTCACCGCCTCGTCTGGGTGTTGATCGCAGCCTCAGTCGCCCCCGCTTGACCGGAGGGAGATACAGGAAATCCTGCTGGTACGCGTTGTTGTCCGTCCAGCTGTGGCAGGAGACCGGGCCTGCAACGCACCGCCGGCGCGTGAGATGAGAAAGTGTCCCTGTTCGGGCGCCATTCATGTGGTAAATAATTTTCATTACCTGGACTTAATTTGATACGGAAACATAATAAAACAGCTCAGTAAAATGAGAGGCAGAATCCGTGGTATTAGAGGTTCGGAATGGGCTTTATTCCAATGAACGATTATAATCGGTTGCTCCAAGTTCCGTCACCACGAAGGTTCAGGAAGTGAAGTACATACTTTATTGACAAGAAATGACTTTTATAGTACATACATTACAATGAAGCGAATGCAGTAGGCGTAACAATTGATAAGGAAAATGACGATTTCATATGCGTAACCGAAAATGGGTGTAATAAGGAGTAAAAAGGAACATAATTGGTTATGATGTCATATATAGGTGGATCTATAAGATAATACTTGGCATAGATGCGCACGCAGCAGTATGACGTGTGATTGACGTGTAACTAGGGGGTGAAGGGGACTTGACATTTAGCTCTACATGTGGCGACAGAAGTCTGGAGGGTCAAGTCAACCTAATCCCAAATCATAACTAACATCCTATGTTTAAAGAACTAAGTTATCCAGAAGAGAGGTTTCTTCGAGTGGAATCTTATTCTATACTGACTATACTGACTGTTAGTGCGTGTACAAGCGTCTAAGTGTCTACACTAGATGCGAGGGCGGAATCTTCCATAGCAACAGGGCTATGAATTACTTGTATGAAGACAGAGAAGTCGGGCCTTTGCTTGGTAGCTGGCAGAATGTTTACTTAAGCTACTAGACAGGAATGCATCGGGCAGGGAACGGAGCAGATAATTTCGAAGGTGAAATACAGTTCTTGGCAGGCAGCAAGCTGATGTCAGGCTTCGTGAGCCGCGCAGAGAATGAGACAAAGTTCATGGTCACAGATGCAGGCTCAGACTGGAGTTTTCAGAGGCAGAAGGCAAGAAGAGTTCGATGACAGAATCAGGGCCTACTTGCCTGGACTGTAAAATGGCATAAGTGAACCATATAAAGGCGGTGGCCTTTCGTACTTAGGAAGGGAATATCCGGCCTATTCATGGCGGATCTGACAGAGGACATGTTGACGGTGGACGCACATGTGTTTGCGTCTTCATAACTGGAACTGGAGGGAACATACATGTACTTGTAACATGCACATAGAACCGTTGGGGTCCAAGATAGGGGACATAACTGACCAGAAAAATCCATATTTCCACAGGGTGTAGTGTGATTTGGCAGTGGGGCTCCCAGGTGATGTAGCTGTCCCCCCATGGAGAATGCTGCCATGACAGTGAGTGGGAGTTTCTGTCCTAGATATCTGACCTTGTTGTCTTGGTGTTTGTGTTTGCACTGGTCACAGGAGGGCCTTGTGCTGCCTACACCCAGGCTGAGTGTGAGCTATCTTGTCAGTACTTTCCCAATCCCTGTGCATTGCGCATGGTGCATGGGTATGTACCTGGGCCATATGGGATGAGGGCAATTGTGTCTGATTTGGAGTTCAACAGTGTGTTTTGTGCCACCCACCCTCCCAGCATACCGGACATCCATTCTTGGGTTGGTGCTTCGTGTAGCATGGGACATAGCATGGCCTTGCTTTCTCAATGGAGCATACACATGTTAGTGGCATTAGCGTTATTTTTGAGTGTATTTCTGGCCGGTGAGGGCTTGCGGGTAGTTACGTGCATTTTGTGTAATTGGGGTGTGGATGCCATTACCCCCATGTTAAGTAAGTTGTTTGTGTACTCACCAGGCTCTGGAAGTCCTTGCAGTCCATGTACTCCCACCGGCGGAAGCAGGGCCACCGCCTTCTCCTCCCAGGGATGGTAATGTACTGGTCTGCGGGGCGCACCACCTCCAGTGATGTTGCTCTGGGAGTAGTCATCATTCATTTGGCGCTTGACCGCCCTCTGCAGATCGTACCACCTGGCTTGGCATTCATTCCTGGTCCTTCTGATGGGTGCAACAGCATTCACCCTATCGACGATCCTCTGCCACAGGCGTGATTTTTCAACTATGCTTGTCTGTCTGACCAATGTTCCAAACAGCTGTGGCTCAACTCTGATGACTTCATTGACAAGGATCTCCAGCTCCTCCCTTGTGAACTTTGGATTCTTGTCTGTGGGCATGGTGTGGGGTGAGGGTGTGGATGGTTGTGGGTGTGTGGGTCTGAATGTGACGGTGTGGGTGTGAATGTGTAGAGGGGGTATGTGTGAAGGAGGTTGTGTGACGGTGTATATGTTAAGGTGGATGGTTGCAGTTGTTGGTGTGTGCTCTCTAGCTGCAGTGAGTCTGTTGCAAAGGCTCATGGTTTGTGTGTGTGGGCCCTTTTTATTGGTCCATTTGTGGGTGGGCCTCAGTTTGAATTTTTGGTGGGTGTGTTATAAGAGGTGGTTGAGAGTTTGCCCCTCTGTTTGCCTGTTTGGATGTGTCCAGGTCAGTCATTTCCATTTTTAGTGCACTGTAGACGTGTTTTGTAGTGTTGTGCGAGTCGAACAGACCCTCCTTGTGCTGTTTTACAGTGTTCGTGGTTCAGTACGGTACAGGGGTACGAGTCGTACAGGCACACACCCCCCAAGTGTTGTGTATGTACAGTGCGTATACGCCCATTGCTATGTACGGTGCGTACACCTCCATTGCATATGTACGGTGCGTACGCTGCCATTGCTATATACGGTGCGTACACGGCCATTGCTTATGTACGGTGCGTACACCGCAATTGCTATGTACGGTGTGTACACCGCCATTGCTAGGTACGGTGCATACACCGCCATTGCTATGTACGGTGCGTACACTGACATTGCGTATGTATGGTGCGTACACCGCCATTGCTAGGTACGGTGCGTACACCGCCATTGCTATGTACGGTGCGTACACCGACATTGCGTATGTACGGTGCATACACCGACATTGCTATGTACGGTGCGTACACCGCCATTGCTATGTACGGTGCGTACACCAACATTGCATTTGTACAAGTCATTCCCCGTGTACGGGACGTTTTCTGTATGAATCGTAAATCGGAAAGCCGGTCCGGATCGCACTTGTACGCTTGGACGGTCTTTTTACGGTTCGTACGGAAAAGTGTCCGGGTCCGTCTCGTACAAGTTCTCCCGCTACGATTCGTATGGATCGGGCCGATCCGTATGTACTTTCTCCCGTACGAATCGTACTTCACGGGTCGGACGTGACTTGTATGATTCGTACGGAAAAAAATACGGATACGAGTCGTACGGGGAAAAAAAATACAGGATCGGAATCGACCCCTTATTGTTATTTATTGGCATTGATAATTAATTTGTTGGTAATTAAGTATTTATTGGTAATACATTTTTATTAATTGGTAATTAATTTTTATTAATTAAGTAATTGATAATTATGTTAACTGTATTAATTTATTATTCGGAGCGGGTTGTGAGTTTATAGGGTAATAGGGTGGGAAGTAATTTAATTGTAATTAAGTAATTATTGAAATTATTGTTGTATAGTGATAATTAATTTATTCTTAATTAATGATTAATTGGTAATTTTTATATTACTTATTGCATTTTTGGTATTGGAAACTAATTGGTTGTTCATTAATTATTAATAGGTAATTAATGTTTAATAAATAATATTTTGGGGTATTTATAATTAATTGCTTATTAAATATTTTGTAATTAGTAATTAATTCGAAATATTTTTTTATTGGTATTGATGATTAATTTATTTTTTATTAAAATATTAAATCATTACTTTCCCTACTATTGCACTCACTGGAGAGGGAATAGTAATTTTTACCCCTACGCTATCCAACGCTTTCCCTACTGTTGCACTCACTAGAGTGAGAGTAGTAATTTTTACCCCTACGCTATCCAACGTTTTCCCTACTGTTGCACTCTCTGGAGTGGGAATAGTAATTTTTACCCTCCCGGTATGGTCATATTTGTTGACCTTCACCCTGGTAGAGGAACGCAGACAACCAGTGGTTGTCTTAGGAAACCCCTCACCCACCTACCTAGTAGGTGGCATGCTTCATCACTCAGCAATCCTGCTGTTCTTCAACGCCTGATTTACAGCGGAGCAGGTTATTTTGTGAAAAGTGAGGTGCCTCATGTATTTCCCGACCTTGTTTTTTCTCATGTCTTAGGACCCTTCTATTAAAACTTTGATAAGGGCATTTCCTAGAGACATTTTTATGATTTACTTACACTTCACATAGCACCTCACTTTTCACAAAATAACCTGTCCGCTGTAAATCAGGCGTTTAAGCACAGCTGGATTGCACTCGGCAATTCAGCTGGACCCTGATGATGAAGCATGCCACCTACTAGGTAGGTGGGTGAGGGGTTTTCTAAGACAACCACTGGTTGTCTGCGTTCCTCTACCAGTGTGAAGGTCAACAACTATGACCATAGTCTGTTAAGGACTTGTTCAAGTTGTTTTTGCATAATACTCTGGGAAAGGAACAAGTACCTGTTCCATTTCCTTACCCTCTATTTGTTTTTATAGACAGGGTTATAATCCTGAAGGGAAAATTTAAAAAGTAAGGCAACAAATCCATAATCACTTATAAATTGAAAATGAAACCATAAAGGGGTGAATTATGTACTCACTGTCATTTGCACTTACTTGGCTTTAAACCGCCCTGGGGAGTGGTCCTGCATGCATCTCTCCAACCGAATGTTGAAGGTGGCCAGGAGTTTTTATAGCATGCTCTGTGACCTTAATTGAATAATTGAGAACAAGTGGTTCAGATTAGGTCACTGCAGGCTCCTGTGGATAGAAAAAAACAATGTTTTGTGATCAGCTACTGAAAAGGACTGTAAAGCATTATCTGAAGCTGCAATTTCTGTTTATAAAAATGAACTCTCAAGTTTCAAAAAAAGGAAGTTACAAAAAAGGAAAGAAAGAAAGTCTCCTGATCACACAACTAGTCACCAATATATAATCAGGCTCCCCAGAGCGAGGATTTATAAGTTCAATTAAATTAAATGAAAAGCACACACAAACATCATAATACACAATAAAACACATAGGGGTCCATTAGGATGTAGGGCGGTGGCACCGCCGCTGCTCTGGCGGTGCGGAAAAATGCCTTTTTGCTCCCGCCAGGAGCGGACATCACTCCCACCATATTAGTATGGACAAACATATGCCAACTTCTGACCGCCGCAGTGTGACGCGCACCGCCATCAAAGTGCGCCCGCTACCGCAGTGGGAGCCAATGGAGACTCACCGCCTTGCGGAATGACGTCCTCCCCGCTCCACAAATTAGGATGACTCAAGCAAGCAGACACACCACAGCGGAGACACCGCCCAACCAGAGACAGCGGAAGCTCGACAGCAGAGCACGAATCCAGAGTCCCGGTCACGACCACCATGGACCCAGCTCTACACGTCTTTCCGGTGCTGTACCTGCTACATCACCAGGAACTCATGGACCAGCGCGGACGCCGCCGCAGGTACGCAACAACACAACACACAACACACGGCCTGACACAGGGTCCAAATCCACATCAGACACCCTAGGGGGGACAGGGACACATCCACAAGGGCACCCACACATCACTCACCTGCCACAAAGTCACCTCGCTGCATCCTGGACACACAGCTACCGCCACCATGCAGCAATGTCCCGGTCATGTCACCGCAGCAGCGAAAACAAGCAAATACCTGCACACAATGCAGAAGGCAGGGCCAGTGCCAGGCATGGGCAAGGTACAAAGACCACAGGGCCACAACCACTCCCACCACACACTAGCACACCCCATGAAGGCACATGCCATGTGCCCCTTCCTGTGCACCCCATGCACTACAACAAGCCAGGGCAATACACACCCTGCACCACACAAAAAACAATCATGGAGCGACACAATGCAGGAGTGGCTGCACAGGAACACACAACACACAGCACAGTAGCACAGGGCCAGGGAAACACACACAACACCACACTCCGGGAAATATCAATGAGGACAAGCAACAAATGAACACATACAAGGAATTAACATCCAAATGTACAGACAGCCTGCACAGTCACACATACATACCACAGACTGAGAGACACACACATACACACCCCTCATGCCAACAGCAATGGAGCACAACAAATATGGAAACCAAAGTGGGCTGCACACAAATGGAAGGACATGGAGACACACAACAAGCATGTGTACATCACATCAACACAAGGAACACAGCACAACACCCTCACACCATCAAAGCCCACATGGCTGGCACAGTCAGTGAACTCAAACCACAGACAGCTCAGTGCAACAATAAAGGGAGACTGCAAGGCAAACCACGTATTGGCACAAGGATGAAAGGAAGGCCCTGAAGTCAAACTATGAACAGCCACACATCCATACAACTATCCCACAGGAGCACACCAGCAGCACTACACACAGGGTCCATCTACACACCTCAGGACTGACAAACACCAGTAAGAATCTACACACATACCCCCCTCACACCAGCAGCACACAACACCAGTCGCCAAACACACTGAAGACTGGCAATACTTGACAGTCAATACAGACACAAACAACCACACGCCCTGGGCTCAGCCACAGACATCTCACACACACACACACACACACACACACACACACACACACACACACACACACACACACACACACACACACACACACACACCCACACACACACACACACAGGGATGCCACCACAAATGTGGAAACAAATACAACAGACAAACACATAGCCCAACAGAAACACACACAGAGCTACAACAACAACAACAGACATGCCCTGGGCAGCTAAACTTGGGAAAGGAAATGGGAGCACAGACACAACAGGAGTGCACAGCCTCATCAATCAGGAACAATGCACAGACAACATACCCCAACACACACAAGAAGTGCACAATCACAGAACAACACAGCCACAGCAAACAAACAACAGATGCACAGGCAGAACAATCACATAGCAAACACAGCACGACATCAGGGGATGCACACTAGGCAATCACAAGGCAACATACACATAGCACTGCATGCACAACAAGCGGTGTGTGCACACCAAGCATACCATACACACATAGACATCAGTGACAGAACAGCAACCCACACAACACCATACAGCACAGCACAAAGACAACAGCACACCCAGGAAGTGAAGCAAAAATGCAAACAACACACATACATACAACAAAACACCCAATAGATGCACCAGTCTGGGACACAAAGGTGGAAACAACTTGACCACAGGACTGGGCAGCACACACAGTTGAACTGCATAGAAGCAACCATGACTGACAAACAGCACCAGAACATCACACATGACCCATTGGGGAAATGCCCTGAGTGACACATTGACCCTGGACAAAAAACTGCACCACAAAGCACAGTGGCACAAATGAAGTCATGGGGAGGCACACACACATACAAACCAAGGGGACAGCTCACACCAGAATGAAGTGTACTGCATGTCAGTAGGGGATATCGCAGGAGAGTACCATACACAAAGAGAGGGAGTGCAGACCCACAATGGGTAGGCAGCAGAATGCGCATATAGGGGAGGGTATGCCAACACACACAACATGCCACACTGGAGGCAAGAAGGCACCATGTGACAGCAAGGCATGAGAAAACACAACCACAATGGCAGTGTGGAGCAGAAGGTCTGCACAGTCCCCACAAACAGCAACAAGACACATGGATGTGAAACTAAATACAACACTGACTTGCCAGTAACACTCTCTGCATACTCACAAGTGACAAAAACAACAAGTAGGAGTCAGACAGAACTGCAAGGACACACCAACACACTGCAAAGTGCACGACATATAATTCACACATGGGCATACAACCACATCCACAGGGATGAACAATCAAAACAACAGGCACACAACTCCCAGGTGACACATGTGTGTAGTTGAAATTGCAGAGGCATGCACACGTCAACATTCCCAACAAACTCACCCCCTTCACACTGCACACTACCTGGCCATCCAAGAGCACAAATGGAAAGTAAACCATGGGACTAGGATGACTGGCCATCACAAGATGACCACACACATACACCACTGGGCACACATAAAGTAAGAACACACATACATGATGACCCTGGACAACCTGCCTCCAATACTGTGTGCAGAAACCCACTCTGTGCTGGCAGTGACCCCCCTCACCTGACATGTGTACAATAGAGCCAACATGAACCAATCAAGTAAATGACTACTGCTAACCATTCGAAATTAACACCATTGCCACCACAAATATCTGGGTCAAAAAGAAATGAAGACCCTGTCACCCCTAAGAAAAAAAGAGTAAGTGAGCCCAAACATTGACCATGTTGAAGTGCCACACAGACCATGTGGCACAGTAAACCATTTACACACAGCAAAATAACTTTATTCAGTAAGGACACTGACAAAATAGACAACAGGAGCACCTGTCTTTATTCACATATTGCACAGATAGGTACCATGAGAAGAGAAGAGCAAGGCACAAGTTGCAGAGCATGTCCATGAGAAGGTGCACAGACAGGGGGCACACAGCAGTGAATGACAAGGCCAGTGGGCAGGACAAAGTGCAGACTGAGTCCATGAGAAGCTGCACAGGGAAGAGTCCAACACAGCAAAGAGCAACAAGGCCAATGGCCAGTCCAGGGTGCAGACTGAGTCCATGAGAAGCTGCACAGGGAAGGGTCCAACACAGCAGTGAATGACAAGGCCAGTGGGCAGGAAAAAGTGCAGACTGAGTCCATGAGAAGCTGCACAGGGAAGTGTCCAACACAGCAGTGAACGACAAGGCCAGTGGGCAGGACAAAGTGCAGCCTGAGTCCATGAGAAGCTTCACAGGGAATGTGTGCGACTGTACCTTTCCATGGTCAGCAACACAGTCAGGGGGCAACAATGTGCAGTACAGGCCCACCTGTGTGAGACACAGGTGTGTGAGGGTGACTAACACTCAGACTTGGATGTCAGGCGGACTGGGAGCTGCCTGTGTCTCGGGGACTGTCGGGGCACTTGACGGGGGAGAGAGCGGAACAACTGAGGTAAAGCTATCAGTGGCTTGGGAAGCCGGAGGGCTGCTTGGACCAGGTGGTGTAGTGGCATGTGGAGGTGGAGTCATGCAGACAGGAGACACGGTGTGGCTGGAAGATTGTGGAGGGGTGCCCTTCCACTTCTTGGGGATCCATAATGGCTTGCCTGACTTTGGATCAAACGGAAGTGGTGTGGGCACAATAGGCACACTCACCACCACTGCTGCAGCAGGTGCATGTGCTGGCAGCCCCTCTGGTGATGTGCTGGACCCAGCAGAATGCTTTGGCTTGCTTCGCCTCTGCCCCCCTTCCCCTGTTTACTAGGTGTTACCCCTACAGTGCCCTCCGGCCCCTGCTTCACTGGGCTTGGAATCGGAGTCAAGGTGGTTGGCGATACTGCCTTGGAGCCCTTCCTAGGTGTACCCTTGGCATGCACCACCTCCTTGGACATCGGCAACACCAGAGGAAGTGGCTGGGAGGGTGGGCAATGGCCGCTGTTTGGTGGAAGTCGATGCAGAGTCTCCATTCCCTGTGCCCTCCAACATGGATGCATCCCGCTGGCATTGGATGATGTGGTGCTTTGCGTCTCAGGCTGGGACTCCTCCAGCAGACTCCTGTCCCCCTCTGAGGTGCTGGTGACATCTGTGTCACAGGGCTCCTGGGCAGCTGTGGTGCTAGTTTCACCCCCACTGGTGTCCATCTCCTGTCCCTCCGTAACCACAGGTGATGCTGCATGGGAGTGAGAGATGTAGGGTCAGGACAGTGGCAGCAACAGAACAAACATATGCAAGCAATGCATGACAAAAGTTGACCAAATCTACATGTTGCACACCACCCTGTGAAATCACATCATGCCAACTCACTACATAGACTCAAGCAGTGCGTGGAAACAGGATACTCAGGCATGAGTGAGTCATGTGATGACCACACAGCACAACACCCTGCTTGTAGCTCTGTTCAAACAGACACACAACTAGTTCTGAGAAAACCTAGGGACATGATGGGGGCGCACTACTTGTTGCCAATCACAGAGCTGAATGGAACAGGAGGGGACAGAACAGACCCAGGCTACAACTTGACAGTCCACAATGGACATTAGCCCATGCCTCCCACCATGTCGTACCTTGGGGACAATATTATGCTGCACATTGCTGTAAGATGTGTAGGCCTCCCCAATATGGGTGCATGCAATGGACGCACAGTCAGATTGGGCACACTGACGTTCCCTCCCATGGGATTCCCAAGACTACACCAATGCAGAAGAAACCTGAAGAGCACAACTCAGAATTTAATGTGAATGCACAGCATCCAAATCACCTTTGTAAGTACAGGTAGGGCAAATGCATGCCACAGGCACCCAGGCCAGCAGCCACTTACATGCCACAGCATCACACTACCAACATCACGGAGGCCAGAGCTGGCACAGGCTCTGTACACATGCAGCCACTCCCAGCCAAAGTCAGACTCCCCAAATGCTCACCCCTGGCTTGCTGCTGGTGCTCCTTCAAACGTGCATCCAGCTCAGGCTGGGTCACCTCCAAGATGCGCCCCATTAGTGGCGTCATACTGTGCCGTGCCAGACGCCCAGTGCGAGGAAGCAGCCCCAAGGTCATCTCCGCCACATTCTTTGCCAGCCGGCTGATGTCGTCTCATCTCTTGTGGCAGTGGGTGCGCCGTAGGTTTGAGATCCCCAGGGCTCGCAATGGCCCTTCACACGGCCTTACGCTGGTGTACCTTGAGCTACAGGCATGGGAGACACGAGGGGGAAATGATCGGTGACACAGTGCCATGTACCGACATCTATCAGTATAGCAGCAAGATACAAACTCATCACATATCCAACTATATTGGCAATGAGAGACTATAGTACAGTTCACATGGGACACCTGCATGGGAAAAGCTGATGTTAAAGCATGCAGGTGTGAGGGGGAACACAGCCCCTGCACATCTCACGCACATGCAGGATGCCAGCACTGAAACACCCATGTAGCCTGCCCACACTCCAGTCCATTGTTGGCTTGAGCAACACATACATCACATGTCAACCTGTGTTTGGAGGTGGACTCACTGTGTCTAAGACTGCGCAGCCATCAATGTCCCTGTCCAGTAAATAGATGAATGTGTCATGGTGGTCACATTGAGGGACATGATCATACAAATACAAAATGCCATTCACAAGGGCAGGTGTGTGCAAAATACAGTGCTGAGATGGCCCATAGCTGGAGTGCAATGTGAAAAGACTGATGTCATACTCTGTAAGTTGAGTGAGGTGTCCTTGTCTTTGTAGGCGGGGACTGGGCAGGCAAGCTGGGCTCACACTGAGAAGGACTACAGGGGCACACACAGCCATCCAGCCAAGCAATCACTGTCCTGACTACAGCATGAACAACCTTCTGTGTCACTGTGTGGCTGACAACACAACACAGGTCACTCATACATACATGTGCAGGGAGGGAAAGATGTGGCATTGGGTACACACACCCTCCCACTGGAGACAGCATGTCAGGCAGTGCATGACACTACCCCACACTCCCAGGCACATACTGCATCAGTCCAACTACATGTGTGGCCCCCCGCCCTACCCCACCACTGTTGAAGACTTACCACGACATTTGGGGCACCATATAGCCTTGGGTACTGTGTGAGCACCTCGTCCACCAGGACCGCCAGCTCCTCGTTCGTGAATGGACTGGCACGGATCTTCTCTGTCCTTGCCATCACTGTGGACGTGAGACAACAGCGGCGGAATTGGGTGGTGAGGGTTCTCAGGCAGCAGTCCCTGAAAGCAGCAGCAGGTGAGGGGTCTCAGGCAGCAGTCCCTGGAGGCAGCAGCAGGTGAGGGGTCTCAGGCAGCAATCCCTGGAGGTAGCAGCAGGTGATGGTTCTCAGGCAGTAGTCCCTGGAGGCAGCAGCAGGTGAGGGGTTTCAGGCAGCAGTCCCTGGAGGCAGCAGCAGGTGAGGGGTGTCAGGCAGCAGAGTCTTGGAGCAGTGGAAATGTGAGGCTCACTCTCACACATATATAGCCCCCTGGGATCATTTCAAAGGTGCCAAGCTGCAGCAACTGGTGGTCCAGGTCGGCCTCTTTCAAATGCATCCAGTGACCGCCTCCATGGTGGCGGAGCACACCTACCGCAATCTTCAAAATTGCATCATGCCACCGCAATCATGGTTCCCATTGGCTATAAGGGCATGCTCCATGGCGGTGACACAATTCTGGGGCCCGGGGCGCGCTAGTGCAATGGTGCATCTTTCAAATGCATCCAAGGACCACCTCTGCGGTGGTGGAGCACCCCTACTGTGATCTTCAAAATTGCATCATGCCACCGCAATCACGGTTCCCATTGGCTGTAAGGGCATGCTCCATGACGGTAACACAATGCTGGGGCCCAGGGCGCTCTACCGTGATTTTATTGGCGGAGCATGCCAACCACCATTTCCACATGTCTCCATGCCTTTCACTACTGCACTTGTGTGAATTCGGTGTGCTGGTGACACACTGACACACTGCCAGGGCCAGGTGGTAGCTACCGCGATTTGGGTGCCATACATTGATGCGAGGCTCCACCATTCAGGCGGCGGAGCATGCCAACCTCCATTTCCACATCTCTCCATGCCTCTCACTACCGCACTTGTGTGAATGGGTGTGCTGGTGGCACACCGCTGGGGCCAGGCGGTAGCTACCGTGATTTGGGTGCCATACATTGACACGAGGCTCCGCCATTCAGGCAAAAGAGCATGCCAACCGCCATTTCCACGTCTCCATGCCTCTCACTACTGCACTTATGTGAATGGGTGTGCTGGTGACACACCGCCGGGGCCAGGCGGTAGCTACCGCAATTTGGGTGCCATATAATGGCAATGGCCATCTGTCAAACATCAACAGTGCACAGTGCCAACATGTTCAATGGCACATCATTGTGCACACGATGCCAATGTTCAATTTACTCCACTGATGGCTACACATGCCATGTTTGTGTGTGTGCAACGTAAATTGACCTGTACCCAATCACATACCACTTATGGATTTGATGTTTGTGTAGGCAGGACAGTGTTGTTCTGGACTGTACAATGTGTACACATGTCAATGTGTTGAGGTCCACTGACAATCACAGCGATGCTTGTCTCAATGAATGATGATCTATTTAGCATTGCCTCTCATGTCTGCTCATGAACACATTCGTCTTTCCAGCGCCGACTTTGGTCATTGTGTGGTGGATGTGTGCCAGGTTGTAATGACGCATTAAGGTGTGACAGGTACAGCAGCTAGGTATGAGGCAGTGGTTTTGATTAGTTACACATATGCTGGATGCTATACTCCCAGGCATGCCCATGTGAACTGTGGCCATATCCCTATGTGCATTCAAATTGACCAAGGTGGTGTTTGAGGTACTTGTCTTGTGTAAGTTGACACTTGTGCCCTTTGTGTAGGTGAAGGTGTCCCTCCATGTAAGCTGGTCTGTTAGTCACTATAGATGTCAGTCATTGTTGTCGTTGTGTCATCCAGAACGTGATATGCTGTGCACATCTCATGATGTATTGCATTGACATGTGTCGACTATCATCTCAAATAGGAGGAGGCCAAATTTGACTCATCACTTGACGGTGCTGGAGGACATGGAGGATGTTGCGATCATTCGGAAATACCGCCTGGACAGAGCGACCCTGAAAACCCTTTGTGATCTGTTGGACCCCCACCTGCAGCCCCGCAGGACATATTCAACAACTTTCACCCCTACTTATAAGGTGATGGCAGCCCAGCATTTTTTTGCCACGGGATCGTTCCAAGAGACAGTGGCCAGCGCTGGTGGGATGTCACAACCGATGTTCAGCATGGTGCTGCGTGATGTACTGTCCGCCATGATGCTATACAAGGACAGATACATCCATTTCCCCAGGGGTGCTGAATTGCCAGCTGTGAAGGGAGACTTCTATCCCCTTGGACACATCCCCAATGTTGTTTGGGCCATTGATTGCACCCATGTCAGTCTTGTGCCACCACAGGCAAGTGAGCACATTTACCGCAATCGCAAGCATTACCACTCCATCAATGTGCAGGTGGTGTGCCTGGCAGATATGACTATCTCACATGTGTGTGCCAAATTCCCAGGCTCGGCCCATGACTCCTACATCCTGCAGAACAGCATAGTGCCCCAGCTGATGGCTAATCTTCTTCCTGAGCGTGCATGGATTGTGGGTGAGTATACCTAGTCATATGGCGTGCTGTGTGTGTGGCCTGCTGCCCTCAGCCTCTGTGACGTTGCAATGTCTATTTGTGTTTGTCATACCTAGGTGACTCTGCATATCCCAACCGTCCCTGGTTGCTGAGCCCACTGCGGAATACCAGGTCCCCGGCTGAAGTCCGCTACAATGAGGCCCATGGGAGGACACCTTGTGTGGTGGAGCGTACTTTTGGTCTTCTTAAGTCACTGTCCGCTGCCTGGACAAGACCGGAGCTGCACTGGCATACTCGCCCAGGAAGGTGTGTCAGATTGTAGTGGCATGCTGCATGCTCCACAACCTAGCCATTCGCAAGGAGATTCCACTGCTCCTGGATGATGGTGAGGACCGAAGGCCCCAGCCTGCAAACCAAGCCGTGTCCAGTGATGAGGACAGTGGAGAGGAGGAAGGTGTTGACCTGCGTGTACAGCTCATCACCCGCTACTTCACTTGACGGTGGGTGTCAATGTGCAACATACACATTGTCTGATGATATTGCTGTTGTCGTGAAGGGGCAAGTGAGAATTGTAGCATCAGCCAATTGTAGTCTCAGTGGTGTTTGGATATGTGTCTGGGACATGTCATTTGGGAACATCAACAGGACGTGTATGTTGACACTTGGTGGCCATTGTGACATGTGCATGTTGGGTTATCCTGATGGTAGGGGTTGTGTGATGTCTGTGATGCCACACCCAGACCAGTGACAGTTGTTCTGTTGTGTTTCCCTAGGTGCCTTCGACTTCTCCTTGCCTACATACAGCCCATGCTCCTGGTACATTGTGATCATGTTGAAGACTGTACATCCTGCAATAAAGATGGAGCAGACATGACAACATGTGTGTGAGGATATTTTATTTACAATGGTGAGATGTGAGGGGGGTGTACATTTCCATTGGAGGGTGGGGTGGAGCAGTGAGTTGACAGTTGTGGTAGATGAGATAGTGGAGTAGTCAACACATTGCTGTGGTGACCCAGTCCAACAGACAGATGCCATTCACAAGGCAGTGTGGGGAAGGACAGTCCAAAAAGTCAATGCAGTGGTGGAGAGGGTTGCCATCATGGCTGGCTCCGTGACTGGCGTCTGGCAGGTGCTTGGCCTCCAGATACTCCCAGGGTCTTCTTGGGACGGCCCCTTCGTCGTTTGGTGGGAGGCCTGCTGCAGGGCCAGTGGGGTCTGAGGACTCACCCCTCTCTGTGGGCGAGGGGAGGATGGTGAACTGTCATTGTGCGGCCCACCAGAGGGAGGTGGAGGTGTTGTCTGTGGCACATGCCTGTCCCTCAGTACCACCACTTGCTGGCCCAAGAGGTCCACGATTTGTCCATTGTGGGTGTCGATGGACCTCATCAGCAGGAGGAGCTCGTGCAACAGTTTGTCCGACCGATCCGTTCGTCCCTGGGCCTGTTCATATGCACCCAGGACGCTGGTGATGTGTTCCAGGGAGTAGGTCACAGCCTCCTGGTGTCCCTGGGTGACCCTGCCCCTCCCACCTGCCCTGCTGCCACGGACCTGTTGCCTCACCACTGTGGGCACCTGCATTCTCTCCCTGCCCTCCTCCATTGGTGGTGTGTGCTGGTCATCCTTTGGGACAGGGAGGGTGTTGCAGGTAGTACTGGTGGTGGTGGTGGCGGTATCGGTGGCCACACAGGCTGTGACAGCAGGGGTCTGCTGTGGAGTTGTCGCTGACGCAGATGTGGTGAGGGGGACGATGGGGTCCTGGGACCTGTTGCTCCCGGGCACACCAGATGGGACGGCCTCGAGCTTATCGTCCATGGAATCCTGGGAGTCAACATCCGAGAGTCCTTGTACCGGGGGTGGAGACTGGCTCTGCAGGTTGCAGGTGCTGTCCTCTGCAGTGAGTTCTTTGTCACCTGTTGTTCAGATGTGAAATGGTCATTGCAGTGCACCCGGCAAGCTTTGTCTTAGCTGTGTGTCATTCACTTTTTGTACACTGCACAATACAATCACATTGTTGACTGTGCAGTACAGTACTTCCTGACATGATGCAGTGGTACAGGCATTACTTATCCATGCACCATGTGCACAATTAAGGTTTACAGGGACTTGTTGTCATCTAGGGCCTGGCACAACATGTGTTTAATTGAGAAGTCATTGTTTATTTGTCTGACCTAGCAGACGTCACATCTGGCCATGGACTGGCCATTGTCATTTCCTTCATCCCTTTGTCCTGTCATGTGCATATCTTGATTTGTGCCACCACATGTGCTTTCATATTTTTCGAATGGTCCTTGTTGCACTTGCCCCATGGCAATGCACATGTAACTAGGTGGTGTGCATGATTGTGCCCTGACTTTCCTCTACTTGTGCATTGGTGTGTCACACTTTGGTGGCTGTGACAGTTTCCTTAGCTTACCTGTGTGCACACTGTGCTTGGCAATGGGGTAGGTATGCCTCTTTGTACAATGAAAGGGCTGGTGTTGTCATATGGCACCATTTAATTTGTGAAAAATGGGTGGGTGCACGTAGTGGCTACTTACCTGTCAGTTTGTTTGGTGTACTGCAATGGCTTCCAACTGCGCCTGGGTGGGGGAGTGCTCCATCCTGCTGAGGTGTGGGACAGAGGGAATGTTGGGAGTAGTGGTGCAGGCCTCCCAGCCACAAACACCCTCCCAGGGAAGATGGCTACCTACCTGTGAGTTTGATGTGGGTTGTGTAATGGCAGACACATGCTTCTGGGTGGGGTGGGGGGAGGGATCTATCTTGGTAAGCTGTTGGACAGGGGGTATGGTAGGGGTAGTGGTGCAGGCCCCCCACCCCCAGACGCCCTCCCAGGGAAGATGGCTACCTACCTGTAAGTTTGTTTGGTGTACTGCAATGGCTTCCAACTGCTACTGGGTGGGTGAGGGCTCCATCCTGCTGAGGTGTGGGACAGGGGGCATGGTGGGAGTAGTGGTGCAGGCCTCCCACCCCCTGACACCCTCCCAGGGAAGATGGCTACCTACCTGTAAGTTTGTTTGGTGTACTGCAATGGCTTCCAACTGCATCTGTGTGGGGGAGGGCTCCAAACTGCTGAGGTGTGGGACAGGAGGCATGGTGGGAGTAGTGGTGCAGGCCCCCCACACCCAGATACCCTCCCAGGGAAGATGGCTACCTACCTGTGAGTTTGATGTGGGTTGTGTAATGGCTGACACATGTTTCTGGGTGGGGTGTGGGAGGGATCCATCTTGGTAGTCTGTGGGACGGGGGTATGGTGGGTGTAGTGGTGCAGGCCCCCCACCACCAGACACCCTCCCAGGGAAGATGGCTACCTACCTGTAAGTTTGTTTGGTGTACTGCAATGGGCTTCCAACTGCTTCTGGGTGGGGGAGGGCTCCATCCTGCTGAGGTGTGGGACTGGGGCCATGGTGGGAGTAGTGGTGCAGGCCCCCCAGACACCTTCCCAGGGAAGATGGCTACCTACCGGTGAGTTTGATGTGGGTTGTGTAATGGCTGACACATGCTTCTGGGTGAGGGGGGAGGGATCCATCTTGGTAGGCTGTGGCACAGGGGGTATGCTGGGAGTTGTAATGCTGTCTGTCTGTACACATGCCCCCATGGTAATGTTGGTAGCTACGTTTTGGTTAGATGTTGGATCTGTGAGCCATGTTTTTGTGAGTGTGTGGTGCAGATGGATGGTATGTGTCCTAGGTAGTGTAGCTTTGTAGTTGTGCAAGACAGTACATAGCAGAGTGGTGGTAGTCATTTGTAAATAAATGTAAATGTGTATGTACTTGTATAGCGCACTGCCACCGCCAACGGGGGTATTCTGGCGCTTTTACTCATACCGCTGTGGAACCCTTCCTGGCCTTTCCCTGTGAAATGTCCACTCCTGGGCACCCCCATGGTGAAGCCAGGCATCCCAGCGCTGCTGGGGCCATTGTGGAGATTAAGCAAGCCATTGTCCAGAGTTGCAGCATGGGACCCATGATTAGAATAGGCACAGAGGCGAGAATTATCAGGTCCGAGGAAATTGAATCCAAGACCCGCCGAGGCGGGGGATTGAACTCTGGTCCCGGGCCAGAACTCTGCATCAGGGTCTGCCGCTCTAACCATTGAGCCACACTTCTCCACAAGTACTTACCAGCCTCCACTCCCCCCGCTACTCCTGTGAGACTCTCTGGATGCAGTATGGCAAGCACCTTCTCCTCCCATTGTGTGAATTGTTTTTGTGGAATGGGAGGGCCATCGCCAGTCCTCTGAGCCAGCTCACGGTTCTTGCTTCTCCTCTCCTTGACTACCCTCTTCAGATCATGATGGTTCATGATCTCCTTTTTTGATCTTGGGGTGGTCCCTACTGCATTGACCCTTTGGACTATCCTTGCCCACATTTGTGTCCTTGTGGCTAATGGTGTCTGTTGGACCAGGGTACCAAAAAGCTGTGGTTCCACTCTGACTATCTCATCTACCATGACCTTCAACTCACTTTCAGTGAATTTGGGCATTTTCTGTGTGGGTAGGGTATGTGGTGTGCAAAGTGGTTGTGGGTGCAGGAGTGTGAGTGGCAGTTGTGCTGTATATGGTGTGTGTTGTGCAGGGGGGTTAGTTGTGCTGGTGTGGAGGTGGTGGTGGTGCTGTGTGTGGTGTGGCCAGTGATGTTGTGCCCTTTGCCTCTCCTGTCAGCTGTGGTATGTGTCCCTTCTCTCCTGGAGTTTTGCAAGGGATTGTGGTCAGGGAAGGGGCTCGTTTTATACTCAGCTATGTGGGTGTGTCCAATTGGGATGTTGCTGACAGGTGTGTTGTCCTGGGATTTGTATTTTTCATTTTGCCATGTGGTTGTGTCATTGGGGTGTGTTTTGTATATTTGGGGGACATGGCTAGTTTTCTGTGTGCACTTTTTGGCCTTCTTGTGGGGTTTTGGCTTCGCCCGCCATATTCTTTACGGTTCGTCTGCCGCGGTGGCTGTGCTTCAACTCTTCCGCTGGCTCTTCCATTCATCGCATTGTGCGACCGCGGCGGTTGGAGACAGCAGTACATACCGCGGGACCATCGGGGATATCCTAATTTCCGGTGTGGTGTCTCTGCTATATTTGCGGCGGGTTGGTGTTTTTCCGCGGCGATTCCGACCGCCGCGGACAGATTTTGGCCATCTCCACCCGCTACGGGCAGTTTTTCTTGCCCTCGCTCCGCCGCGGTCTGATTGTTTTGGCAGTTAATCCTAATTTGGCCGCCAGTGTTCCCACGGTGCCGGCGGGTGGTTGTTTTCCGCTTCCATGGCGGTTGGGGTGTTTTTCCGCCCGCCATCCTAATGGACCTCATAGTATTCAGTATTATACATAATAATACCTTTCATCAGTGTCTCCACTCTATGAATTGCAATCTCAAGTAGGATCACTGGATACAAGCAGAGCAGTTGTAAACATACAGTGGTGCAAAAACCAGGGCTACTGACTAAACACCATACAATGTTCATGAACACCTTTAAAAAGAGCAAAACACTAATAATTACAAAGCATGAATGTACCATTTAAAAGTAAAGACACAGAACAAATCCAAACAGGTGATGGACCGGCCACATCAAGAAAGTGGGGCAAATAAGAAAAGGATTAAAAAATGTAGTGCAAAAAAGGCTTCCCTGGCTTTAATACACTTGCAGGGGTCAGTCTGTTTGGCCGCCTATTTACATTGATTATGTGTTTTTTCAACAAAAGGAAGGTGCACATCCAATTTAATTATTCAAACATTTTCTTTTATTGATAATATATAAAGGTTAAAATCCAGCCAACATGTTTTGTTCCATGTTACATATGAACTTCATCAGGGCTGAAAATAATCACATAAAAACTAGATAAATAAACACATGAATCCACATGACATGAATCCAACATGAATCCATATGACATGAATCCAACATGAATCTACATGACATGAAAACAACATGAATCCACATGACATGATTTAACAAACTAATCAGAAAGTTCACAAACATAATTATACTGACAAGCATGAACAGAAATGTGAAAAAATACATTCCAATTTCCATGAATTCCATGGAAAGTGGACCTATCACATAGATTTGGCACAAAACAAAGACAAAGAAGACCATTTACCTATAATATATAACCACTCTACATATATACATTATAGGTCCTAGGAAAAAAGAAAAAATCAAGTGTACATAAAGTGAGAAAAAAATACTAAGAAAAACATCATAGATACACATGTAGATAGACTAACTTCCACGTTGTGAGGTTGCCTGTTGACATCTTCACACATTATGAATTATACCCATGCATATGTAGACAAAAGGCATGAATATGTAGCCAAATAAACCCCTATATTTGATTTCAAACAGCAATTCACATCTGTCCCCTTATCTCCCAATCCATGTACCCATGTATGGTTGCTCTCACCTCAAGAGTAATGTTGTGAAGGAGTCATATAAGCCATTTCATTTGTGGTAGAGTATCACCACATATTGGGAAACTTTCTCCTCCTTTTAATCAATGTCATTTCCAGGTCACAAATGGTACCCAAGGACCCTATTATGACCCAAATGTAATACCTATACAAGGGAAACATTGAGAGCATATTTCAACCAAGTTAACAAATCAAAAGGTCCACATCCCCATGTTCATCATATCCCCAGGCAGGTAATCTAAAAAATGGGTATTGACCAATTAGAACAGCATTGTATGGCACTAAAATATTAGGAAATTACAGCATCCAAATTCCCAGGATCCATTTCCTGTGGGTAATAACTTTTTCCTGTGTGTAATCTAGCCGACAATCACAATTATAACATATCCACACCAGTATGACCACATTGCATTTGTCTCACATATATCATATCCCAATATGTGTGGCTATTACTATGCAATAAATCGGGGCAGAGTAGACGTAACTATAACCATTTCACCTGTATAAAAGTAACTAGCAATAACAGTTTCAACATTCTTGTGCCAGTATACCCATATCACATATATCCCAAGTCTACAATATTCAAGTCCACCTGACCGTTACCATGCAAGCAACACAAAAAGAACAAGCGCCACTGGTCCGCGCAGTCCAACATGTCCCCTAAATACACACCCATCCATTAAACGCTCAACATTATGCATCAATAGCCCTGCGGCATCATTACATCCCACATACGCCGCATGCAATTCTGCTATGTTATGTTCTGTTAGGTTATATTTGTAAAGCGCCAAATCACCAACGGTCTCTAAGCGCTGTTACCGTGAACCCGGGATGTCTTAACACTTGCAGATGGCAGAATTGGGTGAGCTTATCCAAACGCTTCGGTAAACAGGATGGTCTTAAGTTTCTTCCTAAATGGAAGGAGACTCGTCTCCCCATGCAAACTTTCTGGTAATTTATTCCAGATCTGGGGAACTACAACCGAGAAGGCAAGACCCCCCAAGTGGGTTCTGCTGAAGCGCGGACAGGCCAGAAGGTGAGTCCCTGATGAGCGAAGACAAAGGCCAGGTACATAAGGCTTCAGGCGGTTTTTAATGTAGCTAGGCGCCGCTCCATACTTAGCCTTATGAGCGATGCACAGGCCCTTAAACCTGACCCTCTGCTTAATAGGGAGCCAGTGTAACTGCCGTAGCAATGTTGTGGCATGTGTTCTTCTCAGCAATTTAAGGATCAGTCTCGCTGCATCATTTAAGACCACCTGAAGTTTCCTCAGAAGTTTATCAGGGAGTCCTAGGTATACTGCTTTGCCATAATCCAGGCGTGACAGGATTAGAGCCGACACCACAGTGCGCAAGGTAGCGAAGGACAGATAGGGTACAAGTTTCCTTAATTGCCTCATCAGTCCCACGCAACTCCCCACCACAGCAGCTACCTGGTTACCCATTGTTAGCTTGGAGTCTAACCTGATCCCCAGGCTCTTCACTGCTGGCACCTGTGTCGGAGTAGTGCCAAGCTCTTGTGGCCAGAAGAGGCTAGACCAAGTGCTAGCCCCTGTAGCAATAGCAAGGACCTCCGTCTTATCTGGATTGACTTTGAGTGAGTTCAGAGTCATCAAGTTCATCGTAAACCGAAGGATGTTCTGTACCTTGAGCTGTGCCTGAGAAGAATTATCAATGCGGACAATAAGTTGAGTGTCGTCGGCATAGTTGTATATCTGACAGTCCAGTTTAGCCAATGCTGCTATCAGAGGCTGGAGGTAAATATTGAAGAGCAGAGGGGACAGTGTAAAGCCCTGTGGAACTCCCCATGGCAAGGCACCAAGACCAGATTTACATTCCCTATTTGGACCTTTTGGGACCGACCCTCCAGAAAGGAAGCAATCCATTGGAGGACTGTCCCAGTGACTCCCAGCCAACGGACACGATCCACCAATTGTACATAGTTCACCGTGTCAAACGCCGCTGAGAGGTCCAATAGGATCAGCACCGAAGGGGACTTCCTATCAGCTGTTGTCTGCAGCTCATCTAGCACTGAGAGCATCACCAGCTCAGTGCTATTGTGAGCTCTGTATCCCGCTTGCCTAGCATGTAACAGCTAATGCTCTTCCAAGAAGGATGAGAGCACTCTGACCACATGTTGCTCAAGCACTTTAGCCAGGTATGGCAATCTGTAAATTCGTCGAAAATTCTTCAGATTTTTTCGGGTCTGCCCCTTCTTTCTTTAGCAGGGGGTAACCATAGCTTCCTTGAATTTGTGTGGGACCTTCCCTGTTGCCAAGGACAAGTTCGGTAGGGCCAGTATCTCTTGCCCTACCACTGGGAGGACCGTTCTGAGCACCATAGGAGGGCAAGGGTCTTCCGGTGACCCAGACTTTACTTTAGTCATAATGTGGACTAAACTGTTTAATTCGAGAGCAGGGAAGACAGACAGTGTACCTCTCTCAAAGTCTGGTGGGTCAAGCACCGGGAAAGGACACTGACTAATGCAAGTAGTGCCTATTTCCCTAATGATCTCTCTAACCTAAAATAAGTCCTGTATCTTGTTGCAGTCCTCCTGGTTAGCGACTGACCTCAATTCCTTCTTTTTACTCAGTTCCCTGAGTATGTTAAACGTCTCCTTTTGGGTGTCAGTGGCTTCCCTGATCGTCAAATCAACGCTGCAGTCAGAGATGCTTTGTAGAGGGCCAATTGTATTTTGTAGTTTTCCCGGGCCTGTGGCGCAGATGATTTCCGCCAGTGACTTTCGCATTGACGAAGAGTCTGTTTCCCACTTCTCAGTTCTTCGCTGTACCAAGGGGTACCCTTTGTTCTATCCACTATCCTTTCCCTTCATGCATGGGCCACTACATCAAAAGCTGTCCTCAGCCGATGAGTAAATTTCTCATACCCCACATCTGGATCGTTGGACTGTGCCTCTTGGTCGCCCATCTTGGTTAGTGCTACTCTCAGACTGCCCTCCTCTATCTTATGCCAGTTTCGTACCGATCTCCACACTGGGGGAGGGTGATCCAGTCGGCTGCATAACAAAAATTCAAAGCTGATCAGATAATCATCTGACCAGCTACAGGGTCTGCACTCTGTTACTAGCGTAGATGAGGAGGTAGTCCAGATCAGGTTTAGGGTATGGCCCATCTTGTTGGTGGGGACCTCCACAATTTGTCTCAACCCTATCATAGTCATGTTGTCCCCGAACCCACTAGCCACACGATCTCTAGGTATGGAGTCCTAATGGTAATTAAAATCTCCTAGGACAAGAATCTGTTGGTACTTCGTACACAGGTCGCTGATTACTTTATGGAACAGATCGTTAAACAGTGGGGTAGGCCGCGGAGGACGGTGTACAACCGCCTCTATCAGGCACAATGAATTCAGCCCAATCCTAATCCTCAGGACCTCCGTCCCATCAAGGCTTTCCTCCACTATCTTCTTCATAGACAGTACCCTTCTGCAGAACACTGTGACCTATCCCCCTCTCTTATTCTCCTGCCGGTTGTACGTCAGCACATCATATTCTTGGGGAAGGGAGGCCACTATTTCAGGGCCTGAAGCCTCATCTAGCCATGTTTCTGTCAATGCGAGGATATCAGGTTTCTCCTCTTGAAGAAACGTAAAAATGTCTAGGTTATGTTTTTGGAGGGACCGGGTATTTAGCGAAGTGACCCTTAAGCAAGGGGGTTCATTTATCCCCACATCTTTGCCCCTTCGCATCTGTATGTCGTCCATCTGAAGTTCCCTATTAGTCACCAACAAATTGTCCGACAGAAGTTTCTCAGTTAAGATATCTGAGAGAACTAACTTGTGGGGGGAGTTTTTAAGATTACATAGCGCTTCAATGGAGTAGATCAGTGGGGGATCATGGTTCGGGTGCGGATAGGCGCAGACGGGCTCGCCTTAAGCACGCCTTCGGTGCGCCAGCTGTGCGCCCGCTGCGCACGTCCACGCAGCTTCCCGGTTATTATGCATGTGTCTCCCTAGAGCGCGTCAGAGTAGGTGTGACGTTGCTCAGAGCGCCTACAGCAGAAGTTGCCACCAGCCCTCCCAGAACTCCCGAGCACCACTCCCAGTAAGTGTTCCCACTTCAATTCTGTAACTGTGCAACAATGCAAAATTCCTTCATTAAAAGTTTGGCTGCCCGAGATAGATAGATTTTTAAGTAAACAGTATTTAATCTGATTTTTTTTAAAGTATTTAAAAGCAGAGAGAACAATTCCCCGTTTTGCCGTTTAGCCAGATCCCCCAAATGTGCAAAAGATAGCAATATAGCAACTAAATCAGATTTAAAACAAGTTATTTCACCGGATTCAGGTCAGCCGCGTCCGCGCAGCATCCCGGTTTTTATGCATGTGTCTCCCCAAAGCGCGTCTGTGCGACTGTTATCATGCGAGTAATCAAGCCAGAGCGAGCATGAATGGTCCATGCAGCCCAACACGCTCCACAGGCACACATCCATCCATCAAAAAAACTAAAACCATCCAGCAATAGACCTGCCAATATCATATCACAATCAATGCGATCCAAAGTGAGCAATTTAACAAGGATAACTACACCAATTCCTAAAGTTTTCTATCCCCGCGGCTGAAGCTATAGAAACGCACTCACTCACCCGAGTCCGGATGTCGAAAGGTATGGCATACTGTCTGCTTTTGAAAGACCCGTGCCATGTTTCACAGTATTTCAAATAAAAACCTGACTACGTCAGTTGTGCTACGTCATTCGCCCAATGACACATCGGTGCTTATTGTAACATGGTATACAGCCTAACAAGGCCGCCGTATTGGAATGTTAAAAACAAATAATGCATTTTATAAATTGCAACTCCACTGATGTTGTTCATATATTGGGCTGCAAATGCGGTCTGATATATGTGGAGAGGACAGTGTGTTGTCTTAAATAACAGATACAGGAACATCGAAGGGCCATACTAAATGATGATGCCAGATATCCTATGACAGAACACTACAAGAGCACGCATCCTGGGAATTCTGATTTTTGGTTTCATGGGATTGACATATCAATGTTGGAAAAAGAGGCGGGGTAGGGAGTTGGCCCTGAAAGAGTTAGAGGCTAAATGGATCTGTCGCCTAAGAGCAACTACCCAGGACAATAATACAGATAATGAGCACTATTTTTTTCTAGAATGATGGCAGTCATCATGACCAGATATAGGCCTGAATCTCCCTTGGCCCATTGCACCTCTGTTTTTGGATGTAACCTTATGACTGTTACACACAAAGGTAATGAGCTGATTTGGAGGCGATATTTAGGATCTTCTAAGACATATGATGGTCTAAAGTAATAATAAGTACGAAGATTCGTTGGATTGAGTTTGATCAATTTGTGAGGGTTGTACCTTACGCCCATTCCTGGTGGGGTGGGGTTCCAACCTGCCCCATATGGATTAGAAGGTCATGGTATTTCATGATATATTGGATGGCACTTGCACTATATATCCCCCTTAAGTCCCTTCTTTTGGACTACATTAACCCTTATCTCAAGTCTACCGCACCTATTGTACATGATGAAGAACGTGATAATGGTCCCGCCTATACGATCTCTCTTGCTGATTTACAAGTCTTCGTTAGACTCTGTTAAAATTTGCATGCCACATTAATATTTGGACAGGGCCATTAGTTTTCGTTTGTGGCTCACGCTCCATGATGGCGGGGATAATGCCTACTTTGCTACCCTGCTTCATAGGATTTTATATTGGTCTAAAGGTTCTGTTATTTAATTGAAGATTCTGGGTGGATTTATCCTCTAGGGTATGGAACATTATTGTTATCATTATTTGTTTTTGACATTCCAATATGGCTGCCTCGTTAGGCTCCGTACCACGTGACAATAAGCACCTATGTTTCATCGGGGGAATGACGCAGCATGACGGACTTAGCCAGATTTTCTCTAGAAATACTGTGAAACATGACGCGGGTCTTTCAAAAGCAGACCGCACGCCATACCTTTTGACATCCCATCTCGGGTGAGTGAGCACGGTTTATAGCTTCAGCCACGAGGATAGAGAACTTTAGGAATTGGTGAATTGAAACTGTAATTGCTAGTTTATTTTATACCGGTGAAATGGTTACAGTTATGTCTAGTCTTCTCCGATTTATTGCATATTATTAGTCACACATATTGGGGTATGATAAATATGAGACAAATGCGATGTGGTCATACTGGTGTAGATATGTTGAAACTGTGATTGTCGGCTGGATTACACACAGGAAATAGTTATTACACACAGAAAATGGATCCTATGATTTTGGATGGTGTTACTTCCTAACATTTTAGTGCCTTACACATCTGTTCCAATTGGTGATTATCGGCCTGGGGGATCTAATGCCTATGGGGAAGTTGACCTTTTGATTTGTTAACTTGGTTGAAATATGCTCTCAATGCTTCCCTTGATGGGTATCAAATTTGGGATGTAATAGGGTCCCTGGGTACCATTTGTGACCTGGAAATGACATTGATTAGAAGGAGGAGAATGTTTCCCAATATGTGGTGATACTCTTCCACAAATGGCATGTATGAATTCTTCACAACATTACTCTTGAGGTGTGAGCAACCACACATGAGTACATGGTTTGGGAGATAAGGGGACTAGATTTGATCTGAGGTATGAAATAAAATTTAGGGGGTTAGTCCGCTACACAGTTACCCCTTTTGCCTATATATGCATTCATATTATTCACAATGTGTGAAGATGTCAACAGGCAACCTCACGACATGGAAGTTAGTCTATCTACATGTTTATGTATGGTGTTTTTAGTAGTGTTGTTTTCTTACTTTATGTAAACTTGATTTTTTCTTTTTTCTTAGGATGTATAATGTATATGTGTGGATTGGTTATATATTATAAGTAAATGGTCTTCTTTGTCTTTGTTTGTGCCAACCCTATGTGATAGGTCCATTTTCCATAGGATTCATGGAAATTGGACTGTGTTATTTTAAATTTCTCTTCATGCTTATCAGTATAATTATGTTTGTGAACTGTCTGATTAGTTTGTTAAATCATGTCATGTGGATTCATGTTGTATATATGTGTTTATTTATGTAGTCTTTTATGTGATTATTTGCAGCCCTGATGAAGTTTGTCTGTAACATGGAACGAAACGCGTTGGCTGGATTTTAACCTGTATATATTATCAATAAAAGTAGATGTTGGAATAATTAAATTGGATGTGGACTTCTTTTCTGGTGCACCTTCCTTTTGTTGAAAAAGTTCTGCATCTTGTTGTTAGTGGCACTCAACCGCGGCAGGTGCCGGAAGAACTGTGCACAGGACACTCACTTTGATGTATGTGGATTGAGGTGCAACATTTACAGTTCGCAGCTGAAGTCTTTGTTTATGTACATTGATGATGTGGTATTTGAGAAGCTTAGCATGCGTGCATGAAAATTGGTGTCTGATGAGATTAAAACCTCTGCATCCTTCTTCTATTTTGTAGTGAAGGTTCAAGAAAGTATAGCACTCCTCGGAATAGCTGGGGACTTACACACTGGCCAAGATCACCAGCAAACTAGACAGGAAGAGATTCAGCAGAACCTTGGCCTTGTTCCAGCTAAGAAAACATGGTTAGTACACCAGCTTTCCATTTTATCCTCCCTTGACCTCTACAACCCATAGTTTCCTTCACCACATCACTACCCAAAAGCATAAATGCTTCTTTCCAATGGATGAATGAGGATGGCACAATGGAGCATTCAGCAATTTCTACTTATCCATCACTGATACTGGATGCACTAGGTACACCATGCTGCATACCTCTGCTGAGAAAAATGGAGGCCCTCAATCACCTTCGGGCATACTGCAGATCTTCCTGGAGGCGGCCTTGCAAACTTGTTGTCTGTTCTAGCTTTTTTAAACTACCATAGTTAGTTGAGAAAATGTTCTACTTGCACGAAAGAAACTATTTTCAATTCTTACTGTGAATAACAGAAAGCAAGAAAGAAAACTGCCTGTCAATCTAGGTCATTGACAATGCAACACATTAAAATAGAATATTAATAAGCTGCTAAAATGAAAACAAATATGCTCCTGCAAAAGTTTAATTTAAGGTGTGTGTGGGGTGCAGCATATTATGCCACTTGAAATGAAATAAATACCTTGCAAGTAACGGCTGGGTCTGCCTGTTCTTTGAGTGCACTTTCAAAGGTGGGCGTTTTTGGATGATATATACCGGCCTGTCCAGGACGGGAAATGTGCACCTCCATAAAAATGTAATATATGGACTGTGGATTGCAGATACACTGCAATCGTCTCATGGAGGAACAGGTGAAAACAAAGTTAACCGGCGGAAGCATTTGGGACCCATTGAGGGTTTTACTTTTATGATCACGTGTGGATGGGGGAAATCCTTTGCTGGAAAAACTTGCACGAGCACCACATGTCCCAGGAAGCACTGGGGTCAAATCCATCGGGAGGAGGTATTTAAACCAATGACGCAAGGTGCTCTTATCCGCTTTTTCCACATTGCCCGTGAACAAGGAGAATTTAGCTTTGAAATGCGTAGGGCTGGACATTATTACCAAGGATTCTGCCGGTTGGAAATGAAATAAAGACCTTGCAAGTAACGGCTGGGTCTGCCTGTTCTTTGAGTGCACTTTCAACTGTGGGCGTTTTTGGATGATATATATATAGATAACTTCACTCAGCAAGTTCTATCCCCTACACACCTGAAGTGTCGGATCACGGATCAGATATGGGCGAGGGGCCTGACCACCTCTACCCTGCATTTGGTCCGATCACCATTTGTTAAAATTCACGCTGATACGACTATCCATTAAGAAAATCAATGCGGCCGAAGGAGGCCTTGCCAGGAGATGGAACGTCATCAATAAGGATGACTTTCTTAACACATTATCCAACACCGTCCCACCCCCTGGTTATGATGTTAACACCATGGAAATGAAGGTATCCAAATGGCTACTTGATGCTAGTAATAAGCACGCTCCATTAAACAAAGTTAAATTAGCACGCCGTGCGGATGCACAAAGATGGTTCTCTAATGACCTCTAGGCCCAGACATTGGCCTTACGCCAACTAGAAAGACAGTGGCGTCTGAAGTATTCCCCTGAAAAAAAACTATTATATACTTCTACTCTGAAAGACTACAAGAAAAGCATCCTCATCGCCAAAGCTGCCCACTTCTCAAATCGTATTCTCAAATCTAATAAAGATTCTAAAGAAATCTTTTCCATAATTGACGAACTATCCAATCCTGCACGAATTCTTTTGAAGGCTATGCCCACTCAAGCTCTATGTAATTCGCTAAATGATTACTTCATTGATAAGATTATCACTATAAAGGCCAGCATCCCTAACCACCCTTCCTCACCAGACCCCCCTGTGGTACATTGTAACAACGGGACTCTTAGTTGCTTTCCCACTATTAGAAACAAAATTTTTCAAGACCTGTTAGTGAAAATCAAATCAGGTGCCCCATCGGACTGCTGTCCTCCTCACATACTGACCCTGCACTTGCATTACTAAATGAATCCATTTCATCTGGCATAGTCCCACTTGCTTTTAAGAAAGCAGTTGTGGTCCCCCTCTTAAAAAAACTTGGAGCTGACCCCGCGCTCCTATCCAATTATCGCCCGATTTCTCTGCTACCCTTCTTGGCTAAGGTCCTAGAGGGCCATGTAGCTAAATGCCTCTCCAATTTTTTAGAGGCATCGAAATACTTGGACCCTCATCAGGCTGGTTTTCGGCCAGCCCATTCTACCGAATCCGTGATCCTAACGGTCGTGGACACCCTGCGGGATAACGTGGGTGGATGAGTATGTGTAAAGGTGTGTTAGTGAGTGAATGACTTTCTTAATAGTGTCTTTATGAGTAACTACTTATGTTTTAAACTAGCATATGTGACTATTGGTGTATATAAGTGAGTATATGTGAGAGTGAGAGATTGAGATTGTTCCTGTATGAATAAGTATATGTTTCTATAAGTGATTGTTTAAAAGACTAAGTATGTGTAAGTTTCCGTAGAAGTAAGTGTGGTGGTGTGTGTATAAGTGTATATGCAAGTAAATGTATGTTTGATTCTTTATTAGCATGAGTGACTATGTGTGTGAGTAACTCTATGGATGAGTGGCATTGTGTAACAGGATGTATAGGTGTATAAGTACATATGAGTGAGTACATGTATGAGTGACTGTATAGGACTGTTGGTGAATGAGTGGATGTGTATGTGGATCTTAGAATTACTGAAGAGGTTGTTGTAACTGGTATTGGTATTTCCAATATTTTGTTAATTTTTAGTCTCTATTTTTGAATGTGTTTATCAATTGTTATATTAGGGTGAGAGGAGGACTGCCACTCTATCACAAGGATGATGTCATCAGTGATGTCATCAGTGATGTCATTTGAGATGTCATCAGTGATGTCATGAGTGATGTCAGTGACCATGTCATGAGTAATGTTATATGTGACGTCATCAGCAGTGGATTGCGGGTGCGCGAGTTATAGTTAGCTTAACTAACTATAACGGGGGAATTTCATTGGTTTTTTACGAGTGAAATGTCCAGCTAACTATAAAGTCTGTGAAACCTATGGTTTTTTCACTGAATTTGCAAGGTTTTTTAAATGCTAATTCCTAACTATAACGTGTGTAAAACCCATGGTTTTTTCAGTGAATTTGTATGGTTTTTTAAATGCTAATTCTTATATTTAAAGTGTGTGAAACATTTCTTTATTTTTTATCTTTGCAAGGTTTTTTACATCTTTTTTTTTTACTTTTTTTTCCCTTTAAACACTATGGTATAATTTAATGCATTCTTCAATATATAAATTTTCACCTTTTTTTTAAAAAAACAGGTAAGATATAGTAGTATAACATAGTGAATCTTTTTTACAATTTTTATTTTTTTTTATTTTTACCGTGCGCGTACGGTAAGCTTACCGTAAGCGCACGTTTTGCTTTATGTACGTAATATTTCTACTCTGTTTGCGTATGGTTACGCAATTTGCGCAGACGTCCGTACTGCGTACGCGACGCGTAAGCGCATACTTTACACGTGTACGCACGCGCGCACGTTATGCGGAAGTGTTCGAGCGTGCCTGTTATGCGCATGCACGCGTGCGCGTGTCTTTTGTACGTGCATGCATACTTTTACCGAAAGCGCTCCGTAAGCGTAACGTACGCGCACGGTTGGTCATGTGATCAAGAAACAACACTTTTGATTGGTTTAAACTACTTTCAGTTCTAGAACCTTCCTACACCACACCCATTCCCCTCATTACTGCTTGTGACCCCTTAGGAGAAGGAGCTGAGTTGTCTTTGTGATATGATGGCAGAACAGCAGTCCTCTTCTGAGAGTGAGCCTGGTAGCAGCATCATCAGAGAGAGAAGGAGGAAACAAAAGACTTCTTTTGTATGGGAATATTTTACCTATCCAAAGGGGCAGAAAAAGGTAAATGCTCCTTTAGTCACCTGCTCACTTTGTGAGCGTGTCTTATCTAGAGGGAATCCAAGGAAGAAGTATTCCTTTGAAACTCACTCTATGGTTAGACACATTAAGGATAAACATCCCAGGACTTATGCTCGACATACTGTAGAAACATCTCCAGTTAGTCACCCGAGCACACCTGCAGAAGCTCAGCCGAGTACATCTTCGGCAGCTCAGCTGAGCCCTTCCTCTGCGGTGGGAGCATCACCCTTTTCTGCTCCTCTGGATATAAACCCTCGTTTTGGGAGGGTTGCAATGAGGTGCATAAGATGTCATGGCCTAATTGTTCATGCGGAGACCAGTGTTTCCCTCATAAACAATAGGATAGACCAGCACATCTGTGGTCCTTGTTAGTATTCCCATTCTTTCTTTCCTCTTTCCCTTTATGAACACAACGGTTCTTTTAAGAGCCAACCTTACCTCTTAACTTTTTTTAAAAATTTTTAAATTACTTTTTTTTAAAAAAAATTTACGGTACGCGCATTTTTTTTTTTTAAAACAAAAAAAATTTAAACACTCTACAAGGTCATTTAGGGACTACTACAGAAATGAGAAAAGCATAGAGAAGAGTAGTGAAAAAAAGTGAGCATTAAAGTAAATGTGTGATAATTCCAGAAATTTCACACTTACCTGACAATGAAAATAACTTAATAAAAAATAAGTGATTTATTTAACTTTATATAAAGAAGTTTATTTTTCATATTTTTCCTTTCTCAATCTGTAAAAAAAGAAAAAGGTATTAATATTTAACAATACATTTTAGAATACAGTGCACATATTTTCATATTTCAACAAACATTTTTTTGCCCTTTTTTTGCTGTTTTCAGAATATATTGCATTTCACTGTAAATCGTAAAAGCAATTGCATTCATCACTTAACAGCGGGCAAAAAAAAAAAAACAATCTGAAAGATTGTTTAAAAAAAGCCCAGAATCTCTTCTCACTAAAACATACCGTAATAGAAATGTAACATTTGCAATAAAAATCTCACCTAAGAACAATAACTAATTCCAGTAAATATCGTCTGAAAATTGTGTTGCATAAGCATAATCACCAAAATAATTTGTGTCAAAGAAGTCCACAATGCAAATTATTATCTTTCCTTTAGGCCAAATGGTAATTTTTAAAATATTTTTTGATGACATTTCCAATGGTAATCCAATTAAATTGTAATAATGTTTCGTACAGATGATGCAATTTCTGTCTAAAATTTTGGTTTCAGAAAAATTAAATAGGAATTTGCTAAATCAAAAGGCAAACGTTGCTTGAAAACCAATTGAGAATCATTACACAGTGTCCAGCCTTTTTCACATTTAAGAAAAACTATGTAATGACCAGAAGTTACAATAGGTCCATCATGGAAAATTATTGCAACTGTGACAAAAGTTTTTCCAGAAATTTATAATTGCTGTCCTGTAAATTTCTTTATTAAAGTGTCCAATTTTGTTCCATCTGCTCTACAACGTTGCATCATTAAAATTACATACTGTCCATATTTCTTTAAAAATAACGTTGAAAACATGTCTGATTTACATTTAGAACATTCCATGTTGTGATTGGCATCTTTAACTAATTTACTAAAAGTCACTGATTTAGTCTCTGGCAATGTTAAATAGATAAACCTTTCTGAATCAACATTAGAGCTGCATGTGTAGAAACAGTTTTCACAACTATGTTCCCATTTATAACAGAGACCAAACAAATTTTCAATTTCTATCCCTTCATCTTCAAGTACCAAAAGGATATACATCAAGAATTCCTGTGCATCTTGCTGGACATTTTGAGAAAACTGTGTTCGTCCTGAACAAACATCTAATAGATTTCTAATTTCAGTCGCACTTTCTATTTTAGCTTTATCAACACTCAGCTTCTCATTAAGAAGACTTAGCACAGAACAGAATCTTTTTTCATGATTTTCTATTATCTGCTCTTGCAAACTTTCAAGATAAAATACAACATTCAGCACTACATTTGCGTAGCAGTTGACACCAGAGCTATTTTCAAAATGGCAACCAACAACCTCTTCAACATTGTCCTTTTTCTTTTTGCTTTCAATCACATGACTCTCTTTTTGTTTTCTCTTCTGTACATCCTCATTACAGATATTCTCAATTCTCCTTTTCCGACAAACAACACGTTTCTCCAACACAGGATACTGACCTAAATGAGGAGCATAGGTTCTTCTTAATCTATTATACTCCTTAACACAATTTGCATCAGCACTAACTTTTGAGTCATCAAAGTCTATCATGAATAAACCAGATAATGTTTTCACTCGTGACAAAGCAACATATGCCATACCTTTTTTGAACACAGTAGATCCAATGTTTATAAATGCACTATCAACAGTTAATCCTTGACACTTGTGAATAGTTACAGCATATGCTAGAGAAAATGGAAACTGCTTCCTATGTACATATAAGTCTTTCACAAGCAAAAAACGGACTGAACAACGACTAATGTCTTTTACCTCTTCAATCTGATCACATTTTATTTTTAAAAACTCAATTCCTTCTTTTTTCTGGTAGTTAACAAAACCCACAACTTTACCCATAGCTCCATTTACTAAACCTTTTTCAACATCCAAATTTCTCCTTAAAAATACTCGACAGTTCATGCAAAGATATAGATTTTTTTCTAATCCAGCTGTTTTCTAAATGTTCTTCTCTAGAGAATCCAATTTATTTTTCAGTTCGCCTGTTAATGTAATAGTAATTCTTTCATGTTGGATTTTGTCCACTGCTTCCATTTTCTTAATCTCTTCCTTTTCCAATTTCAAAAGTTCCTCATTGAATATGGAGCCTTCACGTAGTGTTGGCATTAAGCAGATTACAGTATTTTTTTCTGCAATGTTCTTGTATATTTTCTCTGCAACTATTTCTTCACTTGGAAACAAATTATGTAGCAACCGACTCTGTAATGCTTTTCTGCCAATTTCTGTGAGTAGTCCAATTCTGATATCTTTCAGAATACTTCCATATTCTTCATCATTTGCTTGCCACATATTGGTAGTGAGTTCTTTGTACTCAAAGAATGACCAAATATTCGCATTACCAATGCTTCCTAATGACTTCTTCGTATCCTCATTTGTCACAGTATTAAACACTGGTTGTCCTTTAACTGGAGTGAGCTGCAGTAGATCCCCAAAAACTATAACATGTTTTCCACCAAATAACACGTCATAGTCTCTTTTTAGAATTTGCTGCATTCTTAAATGCACAAAGGCAAGCATTAAGTTTGATACCATGCTTACCTCATCAATAATGAGAACTTGCATCTTCTTCAACACTCTTGAAACTTCGAAACATGCTTGGCCAGTTAGCTTGTGATATTCTATTTTGTTCTCATGCTCCACTGGTAACATTAGCAAGCGATGGAGAGTAATTCCTTTAATAATTTATGCTGCTAACCTGCTTGTTTCCAGTCCAGGGAGGACCTGGCTTGGCAGTTCGGGCTGGACTGTTCCCATGAGGCACAGGGTCAAGACTGATTTGCATATGGCTGGGTTCAAACTGGAACGGCATGGTGAGCAAAAAAACGATGGATTTAGGCCCAGATCTCTGTACTGGGGTGAATGTATGACATTGTTCTGCATTCTGTCCATCAATTGTTGTTTTTGCATTTGTCACCCCGAGTGGGAAGGGTATGCCCAGACGTGGGTCCCTTGCTCTCCATGCCACTGGAAATCAAGCAAGCCTGGCTGAAGACGGCTGAAATGCCAGAAACCGGTCCTAGGATGCTTGTTTCCAGTCCAGGGAGGACCTGGCTTGGCAGTTCGGGCTGGACTGTTCCCATGAGGCACAGGGTCAAGACTGATTTGCATATGGCTGGGTTCAAACTGGAACGGCATGGTGAGCAAAAAAACGATGGATTTAGGCCCAGATCTCTGTACTGGGGTGAATGTATGACATTGTTCTGCATTCTGTCCATCAATTGTTGTTTTTGCTAACCCAGTTGGAGCAGTAACAACACAAGATAAAGTTGAATCAGTTTTTTGCTGTAGGTAGCTTCTGATGACTTTAATTAAGAAACTTTTCCCAGTTCCAGCTTGTCCACTCACATACAACCTAATTGGTTCAAATGATGTGCATGTGCACTCTTTATTTTCATGTAGTAATCCGTGATCAATTTTTTTTCTGACTTCTTCATAAATTTGTCGTTGTTCTTCATTTAGTTGTTGTTCCAAATCTGGTAAGTCTATTAAATCTTCCTGAGCTTGATTCATAGCCGTTTCCACTTCAGTCATGGCTATTGCAGCTTCATTTTCTAAGATTGGCTGTCCTAGTGGATCTTGACTGAGCGTTCCAGAACTTTGGCTGTCTTGAGAACTGTCTCTAGCTACTTCAGCTGCAATTGTAGCTTCCTGTTCAATTTCTTCGTTTAACATTTGGACATAATTCCTGAAAATACTGCATTCAATGGTATCTTTACATGCATTAAATGAATCCTCATAGCTTTGAAATTCTCCAAGTAGTTCGTCCTCTGAACGCCATGGTTTAAACAGCTGTAAAAGTGCCAAGTAGTAAAATTCCTTTTTGTCAGGAGAGTCACAACTCAGCTTCCTGTGATTAATCAAACTTCCTTTTGTTTGCTTCACTAAACATCCTTCCTCACCAATGACTTTATATTTTCTATTGTTGATGTCTTCTGTGGCTTTCCGTGAAAAAATGTAGTTCTGCAGCACTTCATAGAGACACATGTTCTCAAGATGATGACTTCTTTTTGGGTAATATGTGTCCAACATGTTTGTTTTCAAAATATCTGTACTTTCTGGGTCGTTCTCGGCCAAATATTCAATTTCTCCAACAGATTTCAGTACCCGATTTCGCATTCCTGCAAGGCCTAAACTGACCCAAATTATTCTTCTGGATTTCGAGTACAGACTTGCAGATGATAACCTATCTGAACATTCGTAGGATCCAATTTCTCGATGTTATAACATCTTTAAACTGAAACTGTACAGCTTCTTACTGACAGTCTTCTCGTGAGAAATCTCTTCCCACATTTCCTTCAATTCTGTTTTCTCAGATTTAGTGATGTAAGATGTGACATACCGAGCAACAGCAATAGAATTGTCTGCCACATACTGAATATCCATGTTAGCATTCCACATGGATAAAATGACTGGGTTGTAGTCATTTATATATTTTGACTCTTCTTTTCTTCTTAGGTTGTACGTATTTTTGGGAGATTTTCTTGTAATAGTATGTCGCACAGCTGACATAAAACTGTTGACTCTTCCTTTTGAAAGAACAGGTCTAGGAAATCCAAATCGACATTTTGTGTAGAATTTATCTTTGGTCTTGTACTTCCGTCGACAGTATTTTCCGCACAGATGACTTTGGAAACGTAAAACTTGCTCTTTTAACTTTTTCTCTTCTGTGCTTTTAGGTATAGCACATGTTGCATATTCTTCAATGAAAGATAACACTGCTTCATCAGCATCTGTTCCAAATTTTTTGGAGCATCCTTGATCCACAACAGCATATGAATGTGAGGAGCACCTCTTGCTTGGTACTCTTTTCTCCAAAAGAAATCCACAACTTCTCCAAGTGGTGGATTTTTTTTATTGCTGATGAAGGACATCATAGCCTCAAATCTATGATTGAAATATCTGCAAACATTAACCGGATCCAATGAGCACAGTTCTCCTGCTGTCTTGTATTCGATGTTTTTAATGTTTGAATTTGCCTCTCGTAGAAAATCCAGTAAATCATCCCAAGCGTACTCGGCACAGCTTAGGGTTAGGAACCATGTTGGAGTTCCTAAATTCCGTAACATACATTTCAATTCTCCATGGCGTCGGTACTAATATTCATTCGTCCCACGCTGACAAGCCATTAGATTGATCAATTGTGATTCCAAATGATCATCTCGCTGCTGCACTTTGTTCATAAAATCCTTAGCAGACACATTATGTAGATGTGTTCCACTTTTTAAAATGTGGTTTACTGTATAAGATAGTGCAGACAAGTCACTTTCAAATAACAGATGGAACAAATAAGGAATACTTTGACGAAATCTGGGATCTTCTGCATATAATCTTGTAGTCCGATACTCAGAAGCAGGAATCTGGACTGGACATTCATCGTATCGTCCACCTTCTCCTGTAGGAAACAGCTGGGGAAAACAACGAGCTTCCAAACTCTCCTCCCATACACTCACAGGAGTTCCTTGTGCTTTTTTCATTTGAAACAGATCAATGGTGTTTGCCATTACTTATTTTGAATGAAGAGGATGTATGCTGAAATGTTCATGAATTTCTTCTTCTTTTGACTCGTCAACTTTTTCAATTTGCCCAGTTGGTGTTTCTGTGTCTCCTAGTACATCTTCTTCATCTTCATCTATATAAATTGATTCATACCATTTATTATTTTTTTTCAAATACAAATTTGCTCTTTGTACTTTTCGTACATCTACCAGCTCCTGCCAAATTTTCTTACTCTTTGTAGGTACACCATTAACCAGAATAACTAATGGTTCAGTTTCCAAAGTATCTGTATCAATAGTTTCCATATTTTTTTTCAAATCCAACGGCAAATAGACAACTCTTCCTTTTAAACCTCTCTGTAAATCTGAAGGAGGTAATTTCCCTGTTTTTGGCTCCATATGTACTATGGTCTGGAACGGATGAACACATTGAATGAGTATAGACTCATACGTATTTAAATCAGAAAGTTCTGCAGGAACTTCAACCAATTCTAAATTATTATGTACAGCTCTAGCTGGCATTTTATTTTCTTCTAACTTGTTGTAACAGTATTTACAAATACGATGATCTTCACCCAAATCAAAACAATTTTCAAGAAATATATATGTTGCAAAATCCTTCCACTTATAATTATCTTCTTCTTCACTTTTTTTGTAGAGATCAACATTCCTTGTTTGGATTTTATAATGGCTTCTCCGGCAACAAATACAAGTAATATTTGGTCTTTTATTAGAGATGATAGCAAATTTTGTTATTTGATCTTCAAATTTCTTATTTACGGAGGGTTCTACATTCTCTTCCACATTTTCCTCAATAACTGTGTCATTCCCTGCACTTTCTTGTTCCAGACCAAAGTAACTTAACTGAATTTCATCAGTAACCTTCTCAACATCTGATACAGATCCACGGAACAGAGCCTTATTCAACTCATTTAACTTTAGTGCTGGACTTTTAGCAAAATACAATCTTCTCACAAATTTTCTAATTTCAGTATGATGAACTGCCAGCATCCTAAAATGGTGAAAAACACTTTGACACACTTTCCTAGATAAACAAGCCAGAGAATGTCCTTGCAAACCAGTATTCTCTCTCACTCTGCATTGATCTAGTCCTTGAAGCACCTTAGTCTTCTGTTTAACACTCTTTTTACTATGTTCTCTTAAAAACTCACGTAATTTATCAATAGATTCCTGTCGCAAAGTACAAATACTACTACAATTCCAAGTATACACTGGGGCTTTAGGACGTCTCCCCATAACCTCATCCGCAATCACTTCTTCCTCATTTCTTGGAACCATTTTCTCCTTTTCCATTATACAACCATCTTTTACTTCATATGCTCGTCCACTGGTGTCAACTGCATGCAGCAAACTATTACTTTGAAGATAACTCTCTTCATTAAAAAATGGTTCAGTACTTGAACTATGCATCTATTCTCCTAAAAACACTTTACAAAAGTTATTTCTTTTTACTACTCTTTTCGTTTTGCTTTGTGACTTCATTACATTAACTATTTTTTCTAATGTACGCATCCTGTTCAAAATTAAAATGAATAGTTTTCTTTTTAAATCTAAAGCCTTAGCTACAATGGCTTCAATATCTTTTTTTCTCTTGTAAAATTTAGCTCTTTTCTTATATTTTTTCACATCCTTTAGCAAATTGGACATCACTCTTCTCTGAAACATTTTCCTACGGATCTCTTTAAATGCTGATTTTCTTTTCAAGTTATTTTTTATAGCTTCTGCTTGTACATTAGCATTTAGTAAATTCTCACTATTCTCCTGTTGTTTTCTACTTGAAACAGTTTTTCCAATGGGGGCATTTTTTAAATTTTTCCTTTTTTTGAATATATTTTTAAAGAATTCCTTTGTCTGCTTACCAGAAGACTTTTTCTTTTTCCCAACATGAGCATCTTCAACTAACTTGGGTCCTCCAGTTGTCTTCAAATCTACATTTTTTTTCAGTTTTTTTCGCTGTCTTGATTTTATAGGCATCTTATATTTCCTTCACTGCTCTGCAGCAATACCTGAAAGAAACTAAAAAAAAATACATTTTTGTAATTTTAATATATTACTATATTTGTTATGATCTTTTCTTTTCTTATAACACTATCTACCCCTTTCCTACAAGTGAAAAACACAAGAAAACCAACACGAATTTAATCTCTAAGAACAATTCCTGTGTGCACACAGACTCTTGGTGTGATTCTGGGCAGAACACAATATTTCATTTGCAAATCAAAAGCACACTTATTTTTTTTTTTGCAACTGTTAATTACTCTAACAGTCTGACACATTTTCTTTATAGTTTAGAGAGGCAGAAAAGAGCACATGTCCAATCAGCTTTTTTAGAGCATGTACATGTGTAACCTGGCTGACTGACTACACTCCAGCAAAGATAATGATCCTTGGTGATGTTCAATGCATTAGCGTTCCTCACTCCTACCTATTACATCACACAGTGCTGATTAGTAAGCATGAGTGTACAGGAAAAACAGCTACCTCTCTGCTAAGAGTGTGGTTCTGAAGACTGTCTACTGTCAGGTGCAAGAGAGACTTGAATGGACCCTTACATAACTGCATAAACACTGTAAACATATATGTAAGACTACATGTGTGGTAAGGGTTAATATGAGTTTTTAGCATGTAGCAACTACATGACCCATTGCAAGAGTGGAAGAAAAATCTACCATGTTGATTTCAAATATGTTAGCATTTGCCTCTTATTTGAGAAACTGTTTTGGGCTGAATGCTAACCACCACATTTCCAGAAAACAAGCTTCCCCTTTCACACGAAATACATCTCTGACAGCAATTCCTCTGTGCTCACAGACTCATGCTGTGATTTTACGCAGAAAATGAAATTTGCTTGCCAATTTCAAAGCACACTTACTACTGTTTTCTGTGATTTTAGGCAGAAAATGAAATTTGCTTGACAATTTCAAAGCACACTTACTGCTGTTTTTTCCTGCAAGTGTTAAGTACTCTAACAGTCGCATACATTTTCATTACAGTTTTCAGAAACAGAAAAGAGCACATGTGCAAACAGCTTTTTGAGACCATGAACATGTGTGACCTTGGTGACTGACTACACTCCAGCAAAAGAAATCAGCCTTAGTGATGTTGAATGTATTAGCGTTACTCACTGCTACCTGAAACACCACTCACTTGTGAATACTAAGCATGATTCTACAGGATAAACTGCTGGGTGTGTCCTAACAGTCTGCTTATGCAGACTGTGTATTTTCAGTTGCAAGAGACATATGCATGGTTACTTCCAAAAAGAACCAGAGAGACACGAAATACATCTCTGACAGCAATTCCTCTGTGCTCACAGACTCATGCTGTGATTTTACGCAGAAAATGAAATTTGCTTGCCAATTTCAAAGCACACTTACTACTGTTTTTTCTGCAAGTGTTAAGTACTCTAACAGTCTCATACATTTTCATTACAGTTTTCAGATACAAATAACAGCACATGTGCAAACAGCTTTTTGACACCATGAACATGTGTGACCTTGGTGACTGACTACACTCCAGCAAAATAAATCAGCCTTAGTGATGTTGAATGTATTAGCGTTACTCACTGCTACCTGAAACACCACTCACTTGTGAATACTAAGCATGATTCTACAGGATAAACTGCTGGGTGTGTGCTAACAGTCTGCTTATGCAGACTGTGTATTTTCAGTTGCAAGAGACATATACATGGTTACTTCCAAAAAGAACCAGAGAGACACGAAATACATCTCTGACAGCAATTCCTCTGTGCTCCCAGACTCATGCTGTGATTTTACGCAGAAAATGAAATTTGCTTGCCAATTTCAAAGCACACTTACTACTGTTTTCTGTGATTTTAGGCAGAAAATGAAATTTGCTTGCCAATTTCAAAGCACACTTACTACTGTTTTTTTCCTCCAAGTGTTAATTACTGTAACAGTAGCATACATTTTCATTACAGTTTTCAGATACAGAAAAGAGCACATGTGCAAACAGCTTTTTGAGACCATGAACATGTGTGACCTTGGTGACTGACTACACTCCAGCAAAAGAAATCAGCCTTAGTGATGTTAAATGTAATAGCGTTACTCACTGCTACCTGAAACACCACTCACTTGTGAATACTAAGCATGATTCTACAGGATAAACTGCTGGGTATGTGCTAACAGTCTGCTTATGCAGACTGTGTATTTTCAGTTGCAAGAGACATATGCATGGTTACTTCCAAAAAGAACCAGAGAGACACGAAATACATCTCTGACAGCAATTCCTCTGTGCTCACAGACTCATGCTGTGATTTTACGCAGAAAATGAAATTTGCTTGCCAATTTCAAAGCACACTTACTACTGTTTTTTCCTGCAAGTGTTAAGTACTCTAACAGTCGCATACATTTTCATTCCTTTTTTCAGAAACAGAAAAGAGCACATGTGCAAACAGCTTTTTGAGACCATGAACATGTGTGTCCTTGGTGACTGACTACACTCCAGCAAAAGAAATCAGCCTTAGTGATGTTGAATGTATTAGCGTTACTCGCTGCTACCTGAAACACCACTCACTTGTGAATACTCAGCATGATTGTACAGGATAAACTGCTGGGTGTGTGCTAACAGTCTGCTTATGCAGACTGTGTATTTTCAGTTGCAAGAGACACATGCATGGTTACTTCCAAAAAGAGCCAGAGAGACACGAAATACATCTCTGACAAGCAATTCCTCTGTGCTCACAGACTCATGCTGTGATTTTATGCAGAAAATGAAATTTGCTTGCCAATTTCAAAGCACACTTACTACTGTTTTCTGTGATTTTAGGCAGAAAATGAAATTTGCTTGCCAATTTCAAAGCACACATACTACTGTTTTTTCCTCCAAGTGTTAAGTACTCTAACCGTCGCATACATTTTATTACAGTTTTCAGATACAGAAAAGAGCACATGTGCAAACAGCTTTTTGAGACTATGAACATGTGTGACCTTGGTGACTGACTACACTCCAGCAAAAGAAATCAGCCTTAGTGATGTTGAATGTATTAGCGTTACTCACTGCTACCTGAAACACCACTCACTTGTGAATACTCAGCATGATTGTACAGGATAAACTGCTGGGTGTGTGCTAACAGTCTGCTTATGCACACTGTGTATTTTCAGTTGCAAGAGACATATGCATGGTTACTTCCAAAAAGAACCAGAGAGACACGAAATACATCTCTGACAGCAATTCCTCTGTGCTCCCAGACTCATGCTATGATTTAACGCACAAAATGAAATTTGCTTGCCAATTTCAAAGCACACTTACTACTGTTTTCTGTGATTTTAGGCAGAAAATGAAATTTGTTTGCCAATTTCAAAGCACACTTACTACTGTATTTTCCTGCAAGTGTTAAGTACTCTAACAGTCGCATACATTTTCATTACAGTTTTCTGAAATAGAAAAGAGCACATGTGCAAACAGCTTTTTGAGACCATGAACATGTGTGACCTTGGTGACTGACTACACTCCTGCAAAATAAATCAGCCTTAGTGATGTTGAATGTATTAGCGTTACTCGCTGCTACCTGAAACACCACTCACTTGTGAATACACAGCATGATTGTACAGGATAAACTGCTGGGTGTGTGCTAACAGTCTGCTTATGCAGACTGTGTATTTTCAGTTGCAAGAGACATATGCATGGTTACTTCCAAAAAGAACCAGAGAGACACGAAATACATCTCTGACAGCAATTCCTCTGTGCTCACAGACTCATGCTGTGATTTTATGCAGAAAATGAAATTTGCTTGCCAATTTCAAAGCACACTTACTACTGTTTTCTGTGATTTTTTTTTTTTGATAAATCTGTTTATTATTTTGCAAGTTTTACAGGTTATAGACAAGCACTAGAATATGCTGAACAGTGACCAAATCATGAAGCAATGGATTAACCAAAGGAGTCGAATCATGGGACAGGAGGAGCACTCGCCCCGCAGTCAAAGGATTTAACAGCCAGGCAGTGATGATGCGAATCCCAGTATGATACACCGTGTCATGCTTTGGTATGATAGGACCAGCGGCATAATGCACATAGTCTACACAAATCCAACAGGATACTTGCAGGCACAGATAATGAAATATAACATTAACAGGAGGCGGAACGTACAAAGATCCCCCCAGCAACCAAGAAACAGCAGCAGAGTCCGACCTACAAAAGTACATTCTACGATACTTGACAGTGGCCCCCCCAGCCACCCCCCTCCCCAGCACCCCCCAAACGAGTAGCCCCACATTGGGGAAATGACACCGACTACCCTGATCATCAGACATTACACTGCTGACTAAGTGGCAGATTAACTGACCTCATGTACACGCTCGACCGTGTCTGGGGACACCCCTCCCTCTTGGGCCGTGATACTCTCTGTAGAATCCCCTTCGATCCGCGCCAGGGCCTGTAGGAGATCATCCCATTGTGCTGTGATAGGTGTCCTCCTAAGTTCCAGTGTTTCCTCCCTCAGGAGAGCTATGCCCTCCGCCTTAGCCCATGCCTGAAGTGAGAGCCACCACGCCCGCACGTGCGGCGGATTTGATGCCTTCCAGTGTTTTGTAAACAGACGTTTAGCCACTACCAGTCCCAAGTCTAGGAAACGGGAGGTGACAATTCACGCCCGGTGTTCGGCGGAATAGGTGCAGTAGGTAGACGGGCCACTCAAAAGGTATGGTGCGGCCTGTACACATGTGCAGCTTTTCATGAACTGACTCCCAGTATGGACGCAGCGCGCGACAACCTCCACAGCGCGTGCACCAGCCCCGCTCCCGGCTCCGCACAGCGGGGGCAAGCTGCATCTATGCGGTGGAAATATCTATTAATCATTTTGGGTGTGAGGTACGCCCTGTGAAGTATGAACAGCTGTATCTGGTGGAATCGCATGTTGCGCGGTACTCGTGTTGGGCTCTGCAGTATCTTGCCCCACTCCCTATCGACTAGTGGCCTCCCCAGGTCCGCTTTCTATTTACGGCGAAGCGGTTCCAGGCTGATTGCCGCGTGCCGCGTGCGCGCGTAAGGAGGATGCAAACCACCGAATCAAGTGGCTGCCCCGCCCCATCACATGCAGATACTGTATTGTGAGGTGTTGGCATGGTTCCACCGACATGTCCCCCCATTTAGCCGCTAATGTGGCGATCAGGGAACGATGCGTGAGAAATTGCCCTGGTGGCAGGCCCGACTCGTCAACCAGGGATTCATAGCCCAAGAGAGCACCCTCCCGGTAGAGATCACCCAAGGTCTGTATGTCCGCTGTATGCCACTCCGTTAGTTCTGTGGCAGTGAGTACCCCCCGCCCGCTCGGGGAGCCCTCCAATGGAATGGCCGGGGCATAAGGAACCAGGGCTCTAGTGAGATACAAGCTGCGGCGGTAGCATCTGTAGGCCACTGCCATAAGGAGCGGTGACGGCACGTGAGCTTTTGCGGCCGGATGGAAGAGCCTAGAAATGTCCGCTAGAGACAGGGGAGACGCTGTTGTTGCAGTGTCATCCAAGCCCCTACCCGCCAACCAACGAGCTACCCACTGGAGCTGCGCTGCCAAGTAGTGATGTTCAAAGCACGGCGCAGCCAGGCCTCCCTGGTCGGTAGGCAGGTAGAGCTTGGGCAAAGCCAACCTATGGCGCGAGCTGCCCCAAACAAAATCCCGGAGTGACCTCGTGAGTGTGGTAAAGAAGGCCGCTGGGACGTATATTGGCAGATTGGCAAAGTAATATAGTAGACAGGGAAGTATCACCATCTTGGCCAGGGCCACCCTGCCGGTGACCGTGAGTGGGAGCGTGCTCCAGAAACGCATCTGGGACCTGATTGCCGACACCGCCCTGCCCAGATTGCCCTCGATGAGGTCCGCCGGCTGGCGAAATATCTGGACTCCCAGATACCGGAAAGTGTCTGCCTTCCACTGCACGCGCACACCATCCAAGATGTATCCTGGGTCCGGGGTGTCCCCTCCAAACGCATACAAACAGGACTTCGCGGCGTTCACCTTAAGCCCTGAGATGGCGGCGAAGTCAATCAATATGCGCTCTAGAGCGACCGGAATATTTCTGACGTCCCTGACGAAGATCAGAAGGTTGTCAGCATATAGTGACACCTGATGCGTCGCGTCCCCTAGAGGAATACCGTCACCCAGTGACGAGCGCAGCGTCGATGCCAGGGGCTCCATTGCCAGTGCAAACAGGAGGGGCGAAAGCGGGCACCCCTGCCTGGTGCCCCTGTAGATTGGTATCGCAGCTGAGATGTAGGGCCCCGTTTTTACCCGCACTGTTGGGCTCCTGTATAGGAGTGCCACCATCTGGAGGAACTCCGGGCCCAGTTCATAACTCATCAGCACTGACGCAAGGTAGCCCCACTCCAGACAGTCAAAAGCTTTCTCCAAATCTAGGGTGAGACAACCCGCCGCAGGCCACCCCCACCCACACTCCGAGGCCACCCGGAAAAAACGCCTCAGGTTCAGTGAGGTACTCCGCTTAGGTACGAATCCGTTCTGGTCGCTGTGCACCAATAGGGGCACCACCGGTGCCAGGCGTTCCGCCAGTACCTTGGCTAAAATGTTATAGTCTACATTAAGTAGAGCCAGGGGTCTATATGATCCTAGACTCACAGGATCCCTATGCGGTTTAAGCAGGGACACCAGGTAGGCCTCGCGCATTGAGGGAGGCAAAATGTGCTCCTCTAGGGCTGCGGAATAAAGGGCGTGCAGCTTCGGTACCAAGGATTCCCTGTAGGCCTTGTAGTATTTCACCGGGAGGCCATCCGGGCCTGGCGCCTTCCCAGTAGCCATGGAGCTGATCGCCCCATCAATCTCCTCCAATGTAAGGGGCCCGTCAAGCGACTCCAGGTGGGCTACAGGGACCGTGGGCAGGTGGGCGGCTTCCAAGAAGCGGTCGAGTGCGAGCCTGGAACAGCGCCCCAGGGAGCGGTACAGCTGTGCATAGTGATCAGTCATTGCCTGGTGTATTTCGCGCTGTGTGTAGACCAGGGGACCTTCAGGCGTACGTATGGCCCCTATTGGGGCATGGGCGGTTTCCTGCTTGAGCAGCCAAGCCAGCCAACGACCTGTCCTGTCAGCCCTGGCATGAGTACGCGCAGTATGGGCCGTGTAATTGTGACAGCGCAGACACTCCAGAAGGTCAGCATGCTGCGCCCGGAGGCGTGCCAATTGTGCTGAGTGGGGATGTCCCCCTTCACCGTCCCGCTCATATTTGAGTAACTGCGTTTCAATGCGGGTGAGCGACGATGTCAGTCGTTTGCGTATACTCCACGTGGCGCCCAGGCAGTGGCCCCTAATAGCCGTTCATGGGCATCCCACTCCACCAGCGCATTACTCGCCATCCCTTCGTTTAATTCAAAATATTCTAGGATAGCCGTGCCCAGAGAGGCGCGGAATTCCAGATGTTCCAACGCGGCGGGTTGGAGACGCCATGTGGGCACTGGGGGACGACCCGGATCCCAGTTCAATCGCAGCTTTAGGGGGTTGTGGTCTGAGTGGGTGCGCCCCAAATACTCGGCGACCTCAATCAGCGAGTATAGCGATTGGGAGCCCACCACCCTGTCTAAACGCACGTGCAGATCGTGTACCGCAGAATAGAAGGAGTATGTACGAGTGTCCGGGTGCAGGCAACGCCACACATCCAGCAACGCCCAATCCGAAAGCCATCCGGCGAGAGCCCGGGCGTTTGAGCCAGCCTGCGCGGTACGGAGGGGTGGAAAAGACCTGTCCAGGTGCGTGTCCAGCACCGAATTAAAATCCCCACCCAACAACCACGGAATTCCAGCGTAGGGGGCCAAGAACTGAGACAACTGCACCAAGAACGATGGCTGGTCGATGTTCGGAGCATAAATGGAGCCTAGCAGTATTTGCTGGCCGTTGAGCGTTCCACGAGCCAGGGTGTACCTGCCTGCGGGGTCTATTACCGTGCCCTCGCATACAAAGGGGGTGCCCACCCGCACCCACATCAGCGTGCCCCGCGCACGCGCCGAATAAGTTGTGCCATATAGCTGGCCTCTCCAGCGCCTGCGTAACCTATCCAGTTCCGGCTGCGTCTTGCAAAAGGGCAATAGCCGCCGAGTGCCGCTGAAGATACGCAAAGATAGAATAACGGCGAGAGGGCGTGTACATGCCACGGATGTTCCACGTGATTATGTCAGTGTGCGCCATCGAGAGAAGACCAGCAGGATGGGGTCGCCGGTGCCCGGCCGGGCGCAGGTGGGGCAAGGGACAAGGCCCGGTCATAGCATGTCGGAGTGCTGCAACAAGAAACAGAACAAAGAAACCAAGAACAACGCAACCATAGGGGCAGACATGGCGTAGCGTCCGTCCAAACTACTGTAACAATGGAATAGTGTAAACCAGTGCAGAAGGGTACCTGTGAGGGCGTGTGAGCCAGCTAAGACGTGCCGTAACCTTCCCCCCCATTCCTACGTGGGCATGTCAGCTTGTGGAAACCCTGACGTCAGCATGTGGAGCCAGCCGACCCCGGCGCCCCGGGTCCCTCCCAGCCCCCCGAGCGGACCCCCGCACCACGGCCAACAACAGGTAAGGCACCACCACTCCAACAGCAGCTGGGTCAGACAATATCAGAGGCACGATAGAACCACCCCAACCACGTTCAGGGTTCAGCAAGGACTGTTAGTGGGCTACTTGCGTGCAGTGTCCACAACGGTGAAAAAACAGCAGAAAGGCTTATTCAGATAAGATCGTCAGCTGTTTGCGGAGTCACCGCCGGTAGGATAATGTCATCTGAAGCGGTAGTGGAGGGCGAGGATGAGCCGCTTCGCACCAGCGTGGCCTGCAGTTGGCGCTCCAAGCAATCCTGGGCACGCGGGGAGCCGAGGGTGGTGACCGCCTCGAGTGCCTCCAGTCTCTCCCTGCGCATGTTCTCCGGGGTCGGGGCAATGATCCCAGGCTGGATGGGCCTCCTGGCTCCGTGGCGACGACGGCCCCCCCCAGCCACCGGCGCGCCAGTGTCTGAGGTTGCCGGCCGCGCACCCGACCACAGCCCGACTCCTCGAGCCAGTCCCACGCTTCCTCTGGGGAATCAAAAAAGTGTGTCTTCTCTTTGGCCGTGACGCGTAGGCGGGCCGGGAATAGCAAGGAGTATGGTATGGCAAGGGCACGAAGTTGTTGTTTCAGTGCGAGATAGTTGCTCCTGCGCCTTTGCACCCGAGCCGTGTAGTCAGGGAAGAACATGACCGGGCTGCCGCCCAACTTGAGAGCATCCAACTTGCGCGTTTCCCGGAGAACCACGTCACGGTCCCTATAGTTGAGCAGTTTAAAGAGAAATGGCCGCGGCCTGGCCCCCGGCGGAGGTCCCCGAGCAGGGATTCGGTGGGCTCTCTCAACGACGAACTGCTGCGACAGGAGAGCCTGAGGTATGAGCTCGCGAAGCCACCGCTCCATAAACTGTTCCGGGTGACCTCCCACTTCCCCTTCCGGCAGGCCCACCACGCGAACGTTGCTGCGCCGGGAACGGCCTTCCGCATCATCCGCCTTATCCTCCAGCTCGTGAACCCGGTCCAGTAGGTCCTGCAGCGCCGCAGTATGATTTTGCGTAATAGGTTGGAGTTCCGTGAGTGTTTGGCCCTGTATAGTAACCTTGTTGACTAACTTGCGATGATCCTCGTGTAAGAGGGTAAAATCCGAGGCGATCTTATCCATTCTGGTTTCCAGGGATGTCCTGGTGTGTTCCACTGCAGCGCCTATCCGCTCCATTGCCGCAAGGACGGAGTCCATCTTGGCTGCTAGGGCCGTGGGCGTAGATTTCGACGAGCCACCAGTGTCTAGGGGCGGGGGGCCCAAGTCGTTTCCACGGGAGGGCCCCTGCTGCAACCTAGCTTTCATGCGCCCCATCACGAGCTGCTGCGCCGTGGGCATTCGCAGGCGGTCAACGAGTAGGACAGCGTAACAGCAAGGGGGCCGTCACACTAAGAGCTAGATTCCAGGCACACCAAACCCCAGGTATCTGCAAACCTCGACTCGTGCCAGGACAGCCCCCGTCCGCTTCAACCAGACTCCGCGTGAACTGACGTGTAACTGTTAGGTGCAGCTCTAGCGTGGGACCTGGTGTCACACGCCCAGACGCCAGCGCGAAGCGGCCCTCCACTCCCCGCGTCTCAACCGGGGCCACGCAGGGTATGTCCAGGCCACACGGACCTACACCGCAAGGGCGCAGCAGGGATCCACGCCGACTACCCCACAGGCTGTAAGCGCTCCAGGAGGGATGGCGAGGTCAGGTGGCAAAGGGCAACTCCAGGCGCTGTAGGAGCAAACGTGACCACCTCACCAGGTCCACAGTGAGCGCTGTGTGACAGTCTCAGCCCCCCACGCAGGCGAGGGCCACCTAGGATATGCACGGGGTCCGCCACTCACTCCCAGTCAGTAAACAGCACCGGGCCCCCAGGCCCAACCGATCTCCGCGTCTCAGCCCAGCAGGGAGCCCCAGGCCCGACCGGCCCCCGTGACTCCCAACCGCCTCCGGGTAGCACTCAGCCACGCCCTTCGTGGGCCCGCCCCAGCCCGAGGACTGCACCGGTCCGCCGCAGTAGGGTCCCAGGCTCCAGCCGGCCTCCACACTCCGGTCCCGCAGGGGGCCCTAGGCCCAAACGACCCCCGTGGCCCCCTCCGCCGCCAGCAAGCACTCTGCCGCACTCCACACAGGCCTACCTGGGCCGAAGTCCTCGACGACCAGCCGCAGCACCAGGCCAGCGATCTCCACAGACACAGCACAGGCCTCTAGGTCAGGGGTCCCCGCACCGCCGGTCACCAGGCAGCAACGTCCAATGCGAGGGAGCCACCGGGCATCTCACGCCCCTCACGATGGCGCCAGGGTGGCCCACTGCAGCCCCAGGCAGGCAGGAGAGCGCCGCAGGCCTGCCACACACTCTGATGCGGCAGGGGCGGCCCGCACGAGCGAGCTGCGCCGTCAGCCGGCCGGCCCAGGCCTCCGTAGTTCAGCAGGCCGCAGATCACAGGAGCGCAACGGGGCGAGCACAGAGCCCCAGGAACCTCCCGCGGACGCCGCTCCACGAGGCAAACAGAGTAGGCAGGCACTGGGGTCGGGCGGAGCCCCGCGCCAGCGGGATATGCCAGGATAAACCGGGGATCAGGCACGGAGCGCGATCAAAACGCGTCCGCCATCTTCAGCGCCTGGCCACGCCCCCTGTTTTCTGTGATTTTAGGCAGAAAATGAAATTTGCTTGCCAATTTCAAAGCACACTTACTACTGTTTTTTCCTCCAAGTGTTAAGTACTCTAACAGTCGCATACATTTTCATTACAGTTTTCAGATACAGAAAAGAGCACATGTGCAAACAGCTTTTTGAGACCATGAACATGTGTGACCTTGGTGACTGACTACACTCCAGCAAAAGAAATCAGCCTTAGTGATGTTGAATGTATTAGCGTTACTCACTGCTACCTGAAACACCACTCACTTGTGAATACTAAGCATGATTCTACAGGATAAACTGCTGGGTGTGTGCTAACAGTCTGCTTATGCAGACTGTGTATTCTCAGTTGCAAGAGACATATACATGGTTACTTCCAAAAAGAACCAGAGAGACACGAAATACATCTCTGACAGCAATTCCTCTCTGCTCACAGACTCATGCAAAAATCACCACATACATCCCCTCTCAAACTCATAACTCACCTTTAAAATTAGTTAGTTGAGAAAGAAATGTGGCACTCAAACAGCAGACTATCAGAGTCAGAATATCAGAGCTGTACACCTCTCTCCTCTGAGCAGAACCAATTAATGGCAATGTTTCCCTCTCTTTTTTCACACATATACATGTTAATTACAAATCTCAGTGCTTCCCACTTTTTTTCAAATGAAATCATACATTTCTATTGGTTGAAAACTTCAACCCTTTTCCAAATGTACCCTTCCCCCAACTTGACTTCTGCCTGCTACCATAGCAACAGCTCATGGAACACTGCTGTGAGGAGAGAGGTCAGAAGTTCACCACACAATGTTTCAAATCGAAAGACCAAGAGTGCTTCACCTGTCCAACCTAACAGCAAATCCAAACTATTCTTCTGTGGGAACACAATTTTCTGAACCAATACAAAACATGCTTCTAAAAATGTACACATACAGCCTACTTTTTACTGTAAAAAGATTTGAATCAGCCAATGAGTTCTTTTTATTTAAAAAAAATATGTATGCCTCCATTTTCAAACTGTCTTTCATTTCATATTGCCATTCTACTGAAAGACACCTTCTGAGTGCATCCAGATCTCCTTGAAAGATGTTCACAGTGTGGATTGTAGGTCACAGCTATGTCTTCTGGAGTGAAAAGTATGCAGAAAACAGAGGTATGGTGAGAGACCTTGCTTTGCCAAATGTAGACATTAAATGGATTGGTCAGAGAGGGTTAAAGTGGCACCAATTATTGCCTTTGGTGAAAACCTTTCAACATCTCCCACAGCCTAACCTTATTATTGTGCACTGTGGTGGAAATGACCTAGGCACTTTAACTGGTGTAGGTCTGGAAATGCTTATTAAGGACACCTTTGTGCAATTGATGTCGCTTTTTCCTCAATCTGCCTTTGTATATTCTAACATATGCCAAAGGCAAAAGTGGAACTGGTCCAACCAATTTTGTCCGCAGATTGACAAAGCAAGAAAGCACGTCAACAAATCTGTTTCTGCTTTCCTCAGAGACTATGGTATGGGTTCTATATACCACAACAACTTGCATTACAACATGCAAGACATTTATAGAGGAGACGGTGTACATTTCAATGATGAAGGGAACAGAGTCTTCCTCTTGAACTTTAGACTCTGCATCAGTACTTACTTGTAGGTACCAAAAAACACTCAATGAACACAACGGCTCTTTTTAGAGCCCCCTAATATCTTAACACTTAAATTTGTTTTCTTCTTTTTTTTTTTTTTCTACCTTACCGTACGTGCACCCCGCGATTTTTTAAAAAAAAATTTAAATGTATTTTTCATACTTTTATGGCCTTCTTGGACCCCCTGACAAACGCTAGGGGGTCTGCAACTCTCTTCGTTGCCCCCTTTTCACGTTCTCCACCTTTTTTTATCAGTGTGAGACACACAAAATGGAGGCCGACACTTCCTGATTTCGACCGATTCGAATGTTTACAGTCATGTAACCACCAATCAGAATTGACCTCGCGCATGGCAGCGTGCGCGTACGGTAAGCTTACGGTACGCGCTCGGAGCGCGCCTATAGATATATATATTGATTTAAATGCAATTTTCTCAGCAAATACTGAACACATTTACACCAGACCTACAAAAGGCACATCCCTGACCTGAGGACTACCTCTCTGCCAAATTTCAAGTAATTCTGTTCAGCCGTTCGGGCTGTAGCTTGGACTAAAGGTCCTATGGAAAAATGCATGGGGAAAACACGTTTTGGGACCCCCCTTTTTCTCAGCCCCCGCTTGACGAATCCCCCCGAGACTTTCAGGGTAGGAGCGGAGCGGAGCGCCCCACCTATTTTGAAAATTTCGCCAGGATTCGTCAATCTGCGCCAAAGTTATTCAAAATAGAATGTTGCGGATTTCCTATGGAAACACGGTCCTAACTATAATTACCTACTGGCGACCGCCAGTAGGTAATATATATATATATATACATATATGTATCGCTCCTGAGTTAGGCACCAGCCCAGCGCACACATGAACGGTGCTTGTCACGGCGGGGGTGCTCCCGCCATCAAATTACAGCTCCACACTGCCAATCTGTAATCATACCGGAACACAGACGACAGCACTCACGGGGGGAGAGTTCCAAAAGGTGATTTATTAGGAACCCTTGGCGCTCATAACAGACGCGTTTCGGCAACTCGCCTTTCTCAATGTTAAGCTCGGAACGCCAACATCGCCATTGTTTTAAATTCGTATTTCGCGCTCACATTAACAATCAACATGGTAGAAAGACTAACAATGTCCTGAAATCAGGATGTTAATATTCCGCCATCTTTGAACGTACCAAAAGGTATCACAATAAATGCAATTCACCAACGATAATAAAGCCCGGGATGGGCATACATTCTTATTACGCGAAAGCAAGCATAATATCTCAATATTCCGCCATCTTAGAACGTACCAAATGGTAACTTAAAGCATCGCAATAAATGCACTTCACCAACGATAATAAAGCCCTGGATGGGCATACATTCTTATTACGCGAAAACAAACATAATATTTCGAAGAAATAAAACAGTGGTCAGCGGCTTTCAATCCTCAACACATATTGGTTAGAACAGTGCCTGTAGTGACATAACAGAAAAGAAGAAGAGAGAGAGAGAGAGGACTCAACGAATGCAAACGTCCTATACAGTAACAGACAGTAGATATACAGTATATATACAGTAAAATATTTGATATTTTGATATTTCAATCTCCCAGATGCACCGCTAACTCCTCACTACTGTTCAGACCGGACGGATTTTTACTTTGCAGATCAATAATGTACCGTGACTCAAGACGTCTAAGTCTTTGAATCCTGTCACCTCCCCTAGGGTTGACGGGTACTTGATCCAGGCAAAAATATGTTAGCAAATCTCGATCTCTCTTGTGACATTGATTAAAATGTCGAGCAACGGGATAGGACTCGTCAAAATTAGCAATAGCCCTCATGTGCTCTAGGATCCGTATCTTGGCAGGATGAATAGTACTGCCAATATAACGGAGTCCACAAGGACAGGTCAAACAGTATATGGTGTAGGGAGTGGTGCATGTAAGAAATTTGGTGATTTTCTTCGGTGGTGGAGCCAGTAGGTAGTTATAGTTAGGACCTATTTTCCATAGGAAATCCGCAACATTCTATTCCCAATAAGTCTGGCGCTGGTTGACGAATCTTCGCAAAATTTTCCAAACTTTTGGCCAGCTCCAGTCCACTCCTATCCTGAAAGTTTTGTTGTGATTCGTCAAGCGGGGGCTGAGAAAAAATGGGGGTCCAAACGCGTTTTCCCCATGCAATTTTCCAAAGGACCTGTTGACGCAACTACAGCCCGAACTGCTGAACGGAATTACACCAAATTTGGCAAAGAGGTAGTCCTCAGTTCAGACTTGTGCCTTTGGCATAAATGGTGTAAATCTGTTCAGTAGTTCCTGAGAAAATTAAACTAAAAAAGATAGATATATCTAAGCGCACCCTATACGAACCCTCCCCGAACCGATCGCGCAACCTCCCGATCACGAGCTCAATGCTAATTGGCTGTCAAGTGTCTGTCTACATTCGAAACCAGGAACTGTTGGCAGCCATTTTGTGCCTCGGTAGAAGCGAGGCTGATTAAGTAAGGGGAATAAGTGTTTAAAACATATAAAGGGGGCAGGGTAGAAATACTCTGAGCCTCTAGTGTTGCTTAGGGGGTCCCAGAAGGACCCCCTGGGGCCCCCTTTTAAAAAATAAAAAGAAATCGGGGAAATTCGCGCAGGGTGCGTGGATTCGGACGAAAAAAATGTAAAAAGCCGAAGCGCAGGCTTCCGCGCTTCGTTAATAATTAGCCCCCGGGTGGGCCACATCCCGGGGGCAAAACAATTGTAAATTAATAGGGGGACGGTGGCTGCGTGGCCCCCCTCCTGGAGCCCTCGAGGGCCCTGGGGACCGCCACCCTCCAGGGCCGGCTCCTACAGTGTCCTGGGGTGCCCACCCCAGGACACTGTTGTTTGCTATGAGAGGGCAGGAGTCTCCTGCCCTCCCATAGCAAACTTCGTTAGGCTTTTGAAAGAGAGAGCAGGGAAACCTGCTCTCTCTTTCAAAATCCAAACAATATTGTTTTTCCACACGGGGAGCTGCATGTCAGCAGCTCCCCATGTGGAAAAGCATTGCCGGCTCCCGAAGGACACGGGGAGCTGGCTGGGACCGTGGGGGCGTTGGGGCTCCCTCCACGGTCCCCAACGATTTTTTATAAGCCCCGGGGGATGGGGTCCCCGGGGATAATAAAAATGAGTGATAGGGTTGGGTGCACGGATCCAAGGAAAAAACAGTGACATTTTTGGGAGATAAATATCAAGCTTAAATGTTTTGTTCTTGAGTGGCTCTAAAAAGAGCCGTTGTGTTCATTGAGAGTTTTTGGTATGATAAGTAAGTAACTATACAGAGTCTAAAGTTTTTGAGGAAGACTCTGTTTCCTTCATCAGTAAAGAGTACTCCATCTCTCCTATACATCTCTTGCATATGAAAGCGCAGATTGTTATTATAAATGGACCCCATTCTATAGTCTCGGAGAAAAGCAGAAACAGATTTATTCACATGTTTCCTAGCTTTCTCAATTTGTGGCCAAAAATGATCGGACCAGTTCCATTTCTGCCTTTGGCATATGTTGGAATACACAAAGGCAGTTTTGGGAAAAAGTGAAATCAATTCTGCAAAGGTGTCCTTCATAAGCATTTCCAGACCTACCCCAGTCAAAGTGCCTAGGTCATTTCCACCACAGTGCACTATTATGAGGTCAGGGTGTTGGATATGCATAAAGGTTTTTACCAATGGCATCAATTGGTGCCACTTTAACCCTGTCTGTCCAATCCATTTAATGTCTACATTTGGCAAACCTAGGTCTTTGTGAATGCCTTTGTTATCTGCATACCTTTGGCTCCAGAAAATATAGCTGTGTCCCACAATCCAAACTCTAATGATCTTGAAGGGAGGTCTGGATGCACTCAGATGGTCTCTGTAAATGAAATGGCAGTTTGAAAAATAAGATTTTTCTAAAATGGTGGCTAAGATGCAGTTTTGAAAAAAGACAAGAAATCATTGGTTGTTTGACAACCTTCTACACTGAAAGGTAGGGTGCATGTTTCTGTTTTTTAAACGCATAATTCTTAATGGTTAACAAAAAGTGATTGAAAGGAACATTATATATGATAAGCTGATATGTTGAAAAGTCAAGCACACTTGCTGTTTTGATTAGCAACATTGTGTGCTGAACTTGTGACCTGTGTGCTTAGTTCAGTGTTCCATAACCTGTTTCTATGGTAACAGGCAGAAGGCAGATTGGGGGTAGGGTTGAAATTGATGTCATTTGGAAAGGGTTGAAATGTTTAACCAATAGAAATGTGTGTTTGGTTTTGAATTTATGTGGGAAGGAATGTGATTTGATGTTTACATGTATATGTGTGGAAAATGAGAGGGAAACTTTGCCATTCTTTGGTTTTGCTGACAGGTGCACAGTGCAGATATTCTGTATAAGAAAATCTGGTGTGTAACTGATATACTTCTTAATCTACAAAACAACTTGAAAGGTGAGTTATTTAATTGTGAGGGGATGTATGTGCTGTATTTTGATTTTAATCAGACTAATGCATTTTTCCTGGTATAGTGCAGGGAGTACTTTTTTTGGTCTACAATGTTATTGACAGTGTGTGTGCATGTAGAAATCATTCTGTGATAAGCATTTGTGTTTTTCATGTGTTTGCAGAAAGATAACTGTGCTGTTTTTATATTTTGGTACAATTAGAAATCAGTCATTGTTTATGAATTTGCAAAATGAGTCATGTTTCTACACTAAAATGTAGTATTCGTCGATTAAGAAATGTGTTGTGGTATAGTGCAAGGGATAGTGTTGTTTGTCTAGATCACACAGGGAGTCTGTGTGCATTTAGGAATCATTTTGAGATAAACATTAAGGTACTAATCTGTAGCAGTAGATTTTCTGCAATGTATGCAGTCACCTTAGATTTTGTAGACTAGTAAACGTATTTTGTACAAGGGATAGTTGTCTGTCTACAATCACATTGTGAGTCTGTGTTCATTTGGGAACCACTGTGAGAGAAGCATTTGGTAACATCATGTATTTGCTGACAGATAACTGTTTTAAAACCTGCCATGTTGTCAAGTTTTAGTAGCATTAGAAGCCAGTCTTTGCTTATGCATTGACAAAATGAGTTAGGCTTTGACACTAAAGTGCAGTACTTAAATATGTAGATTGTGTGCAGTCCCCTTATCCCTTCCATAGTAGTGAATGAGTTTTGGTGAACTCCTAGTGATAGTGTTGCTTGTCTAGAATCACACTGTTGTCTAGAATCACACTGTGAGTGTGTGTGCATTTGGGAACCACTGTGAGAGAAGCATTTGGTAACATCATGTATTTGCTGACAGATAACTGTTTTAAAACCTGCCATGTTGTCAAGTTTTAGTAGCATTAGAAGCCAGTTGTTGCTTATGCATTGACAAAATGAGTTAGGCTTTGACACTAAAGTGCAGTACTTAAATGTGTAGATTGTGTGCAGTCCCAATTACCCGTTCCATTGTAGTGTATGAGTTTTGGTAAACTCCTAGTGATAGTGTTGCTTGTCTAGAATCACACTGTGAGTCTGTGTGCATTTGGGAACCACTGTGAGAGAAGCATTTGGTAAAATTATGTATTTGCTGACAGAGAATTGTTTCAAAACCTGTCATGTTGTCAAGTTTTAGTAGCATTAGAAGCCCGTCTTTGATTGTGCATTCATTTAAATGAGTCAGGCTTTGACAGTAACGTGCAGTACTTAAATATGTAGATTGTGTGCAGTCTCCTTACCCCTTCCAGACTAGTGAATGAGTTTTGGTAAACTCCTAAGATAGTGTTGCTTGTCTAGAATCACACTGTGAGTCTGTGTTCTTTCCGGGTAAGGATTGTGAAAGAAGCATTTGGTAACATTGTGTATTTGCTGACAGATGACTGTTTTAAAACCTGTCATGTTGTCAAGTTTTAGTAGCTTTAGCATTGATAAAATCAGTCAGGGGTTGACAGTAAAGTGCAGTACTGAAATATGTAGGTTGTGTGCAGTACCCTTACCCCTTCCACAGTCGTGAATGAGTTTTGGTAAACTCCTAGGGATAGTGTTGCTGGTCTGGAATCACACTGTGAGTCTGTGTGCATTTGGGAACCACAGTGAGAGAAGCATTTGGATACTTCATATGTTTTAATACGCATAACTGCTTAAAAACTTTCTTGTTCTCAAGTTTTGTTAGAATTAGAAGGTAGTCATTGCTTATGATTTCACCCAGGAACTGTCCTTGCAATACTGTAAACATTCAGTTAATATTCAAGTAGTAACATGCAGTATGCAGGCCTTAGCACCTGCATTGATTCAAATGGTTATCCACTATGCATGAAGTCCTCCAACTATCTACACAGTTCTCTTTCACACCTTTAATTCCACAGTCAGTATGCATATACTTCAAGCAAACACCCTGTTACTCCCCATGTTCTCCTCTAGTGACCCATTCAGCAGCATATCCTAAAGCATTCACTTTGCCAAAACTCAAGCACTTATACATTCACTCATGCACTCTCTTTGCAGTACTCTTATCATTCAGTCAGTATCCAAGTATTCATGCAAAGAGCCAGGCCTTACAACATGGACTGCTTCAAACCCCTATCCAGTATGCATACAGGCCTCTAGTCACCTACACACTTGTCTTTCACTTCTTTAATTAACTAGTCAGTATCTATATACTTCAAGAAACATCCTGTCACTCATCTTGTACTCATCCAGTGACTGATTCAGTACCATGTACTAATCTTTTCATTGCGCCAAAACTGAAAAACGTAAAGGTTTTACCCAGGCACTCTCCTAGCAGTAGTCTAATGATTCAGTCAGTTTGCAGGTACTCATGTAGTGAACCATTCATTACCACATAGAGGGCTACAAATGTCTATGCAGTATGCATGCAGTCTTCTAACACACTATACACTTGTCTTTAACAGCTTCAATTCCCCAGTCAGTATCCATGCACTTTCAGCAAACATCCTGTCACTCCCCTTGCAGTGTTCCAGTGAGTTATTCAGCACCATGTAGTAATGCATTCACTGCGCCAAAACTGAAACACTTGTAAATTCATCCAGGTACGCTTCTTGCAATAGTCTAATCATTTAGTCAGTACCTAAGTACTAACGGAGTGAGGTAGACCTTAGCATATAGATTGATTCAAACGGTTTTCCAGTATGCATGGAGGCCTGTAACTACCAACACAATTGCCTTTCAGAGTTTCAATTTCTCTGTCAGTATCTATAAACTCGAATATGTTATGTTATGTTATGTTATGTTATAGTGTGTTTATATAGCGCACGGCTACTCGAGAGGAGTGTCCCGGCGCTTTCCACAGGCAGCTCAGTGTAACACAGCAAAACAAACAAACAGCAGAGCACAAGGCAACAGGGGAAAAAAAACCTAAAGGTTAAAAACACTCTGTCACTTTAATTGCACACCTCCACTGACGTATTTGGCAGTAAGTACTAACCTATTCACTGCACTAGAATCCAAAATCTTAAAAAGATTCACCGAGTCACTCTTTTTTGTAGTACTCTAATGATTCAGTCAGTAGTCAGGTAGTTTTGCAGCGATACAAGTGTTACTCTATGGACTGTTTCAAACCTCTATCCATTATGGATGTAGGTCTATAGCCACCTACATACTTGTCTTTCACACCTTCAATATCCCAGACAGTATTTATACAGTTCCCGCAAATACTCTGTCACTCTCCTTATACTTCTCCAGTGACCCATTCAGCACCATGTACTAATCCATTCACTTCACCGAAAGGCAACCACTTTTACATTCACCCAGGCAGTGTCCTTGCAGTGCTTTAATCATTCAGTCAGTACCCAAGTACTCATGCAGTGAGCCAGGTCTTAGCACATGAATTGCTTCAAACGCCTATCCAGTATGCATGCAGTCCTCTAACCACCTACACAGTTGTCTTTCACACCTTCAATTCCCTACTCAGTATACATACACTGCAGCAAACACCATATCACTCCCCTTGTATTCCTCCAGTGACCCATTCAGCATCATGTACTAATCCATTCACCGCGCTAAAAGTCAATGATTTATAAATTCACCCAGGCTCTCTCCTTGCAGTACTCTAATCATTCAGTCAGCACCCAAGTACTCATGGAGTGAGCCAGGCCTTAGCACATGAATTGCTTCAAATGCCTATCCACTATGCATGCAGTCCTCTAACCACCTACACACTTGTCTTTCACACCTTCAATTCCCTAGTCAGTATTCATACACTTCTAGCAAACACCCTGTCACTCCCCTTGCAGTCCTCTAGTGACCCATTCAACACCATGGATTAATCCATTCACTGTGCCCAAACCCGAACACTTATAAATGTACCCAGGCACTCTCCTTGCAGTACTCTAATCATTTAATCAGTATCCAAGTAGTATTGGAGTGAGACAGGCCTTAACATATGGATGGATTGAAACATGTGTCCACTATCTATGTAGGTCTCATCGCCTACACACTTGTCTTTCACACCATCAATATCCATGTCAGTATTCATACACTTCTAGGAAACACCCTGTTACTCACCCAGTGTATCTCCTTATAGTATTGTAATCATTCAGTCAGTTAGCATGTACTCTTTTAGTGAGGTAGGCTTTAGGGCATGAACTGCTTCAAAGTAGTATGCACTATGCATGTAGTGTTTTAACCATCATCACACTTGTGCTTCAGGGCTATAGTTTCTTAGTCAGTTTTTATATAAAATGTGTTTCTACAGTAATAGAATGGTATAAATTTGAAGGTTATTAATATACTTTTATTTGTGATTCTTTTTTACAGATACTGTTTTTCAACGTTAAAATAGAACAATCATGCCAGAAAAAAAAAGGAAAAAAAAAGAACAGAGACAGGAGAATTACTTGAAGAAACATGAACCACAAGTATTGAATGTACAAGATAATGTGACTAAAAAGAAAAATACTTCTGGTAAGATCACAAAGCAATTTATTAAAAAGGTTTGTAGGAGCAAACAGAATGTACAGAATGCTGAAACAACTGAGAATGTTACAACTAGAAAATAAAATTCAAAATAAGAGGAAAAGCAAAACAACAAATGTTCAGTCAAAGGAGACAAAGTATGCTAAAAGAAGGCAAAATCAATATAAGGAACTACGCAAAAAAATATTTTACAAGAGAGTAGTTCATAATTTGCTGACAGATGTGAAGAAATATAAAAAGAAGAAGCATATTGAAAACATTGTTGAAAAGGCTTTTGAAGTAAAAAGGAAACTATTCATTTTAGAATTAAACAGAATTGTATCACTAGATAAACCAATCAATTTAATGAAGGCCAAAAGTAGGAGGAAAAGAGTAATTAATAGAAAAAAATGTTGTGATTGTTTTTTGGGAGAATGGAAACACAGTTCCAGTTCAGAGCCTTTCTTTAATGAAGAGAGTTATTTACAGACCAAAAAATTACTGTTTGCAGTTTACACCAGTGGTAGAGGTAATGAAGTTAGAGATGGTTGTCCACTTGAGAAAGAGAAAATGGTTGAAAGAAATGCAGAAGAAGTGATAGCTGAGGAAGTTCTAGGGAAACGTCCTAAACACCCTGTGTATACATGGGATTGCAGTAGTATTTGTAGTGTACGACAGGAATCTATTGATAAATTATGTAGTTTTTTACGAGCATATAGTAAAAGAAGTGTTAAACAAAAGATTAAGTTGTTGCAAGGACTAGACCCTTACAGAGTGAGAAAAAATACTGGTTTGCAAGGTCATTCTCTGATTTGTCTTTCTAGGAAAGTTTGTGAAAGTGTTTTTCACCATTTCAGGATGCTGGCAGTACATCATACTCAAATGCGGAAGTTAGTGAGAAGATTGTATTATGCGAAAAGTCCAGCACTAAAGTTAAATGAGTTGAACAGTGCTCTTTTGCGTGGCTCAGTATCAGATGTGAAGAAGGTTTGTGATGATATTGAGTTTTGTTACTTTGGACCTCAGCAAGAGAGTGCAGAAACTGACACATTAGTAGAACAAAATGTTGAAGACAATGTAGAATCCGTGATTACAAAAAAGTTTTGAGGATGAAATCACAAAGTTTAAGGTAATTTCAGGTGAAAGACCAAATGTTTCTTGTATTTGTTGTCGGCGAACTCACTATAAAAATCAGACTAGGGGTGTCAATCTGTATTTAAAAAGTGAAATAGAAGATAATGATAAGTGGATGGAATTTGCAACTTACTTGTTGGTAGAGAATTGTTCTGATTTGGGATCTGAGCAGCGTCTTTGCAAATATTGTTATAACAAATTAGATGAGAATAAAATGCCTGCTAGAGCTGTTCATAATGATCTAGAGTTGGTTGCTATTCCTCCAGAGCTGATAGATTTAACTACCTATGAGTCTATTCTCATTCAATATGTTCACCCGTTTCAGGCTATTGTTCGTATGGAGCCTAAAACAGGTAAATTACCTCCATCAGAGTTGCAAAGAGGATTGAAAGGAAGAGTTGTGTAGATACCGTTAGATTTAAGGAAAAATATTGAAACTATTGGTATAGACCATGCAGAAAATGAGCCACTAGTCTAGTTAATGGTGTTCCTACTAAGAAAATCTGGCAAGAGTTAGTGGATGTTAGAAAAGTGCAAAAGGCATCATTGTATCTGTTAAAAAATAATGAGTACTATAGAAATGTGTTTGTAGGAGAAGAAGAAATAGATTTAGCAGAAGATACTGAAACATTAAGTCGACAAATAGAAAAAGTGGACATGTCCAGATGTGAAGAAATCTATGAACATTACAGTGTACATCCACTTCATTCCAAAGAGGTGATGGGGAATACGATTGAGTTGTTCCAAATTAAAAAAGCAACTGGAAGGACCATGAGTGTATGGGAAGAGAGTTTGGAGGCTCATTGTTTCCCGCAGTTGTTTCCAACAGGAAAAGGTGGACGATATGATGACCGTCCTGTGCAGATTCCTGCATCTGAATATCGGACAACAAGATTATATGCAGAAGATCCAAGATTTCGACAATGTATCCCTTATATGTTTCATCTTCTGTTTGAAAGTGACTTGTCTGGACTTTCATATGCAGTAAATCACATTTCAAAAACTGGAATGCATCTGCAAAATATAACTGCAAAGGATTTTATGGATAAAATGCATCAGAGAGATGATTATTTAGAATCTCAGTTGATTAATCTGATGGCATGTCAGCGTGGGACTAATGAATATTGGTACCGTCGTCATGGAGAACTGAAATGTATGCTACGTAACTTGGGAACTCCTACATGGTTTGTTACACTAAGCTGTGCTGAGTATGCTTGGGATGATTTACTTGAATTTCTGCGAGAGGCAAATTCTAATATAAAAAATATTGAATACAAGACACCTGGAGAATTGTGCTCTTTGGATCCTGTTAATGTATGCAGATATTTCAATCATATATTTGAAGCTGTGATGTCTTTCATCTGCAATAAAAAGAATCCTCCTCTTGGAGAAGTTGTGGATTTTTTTGGGAGAAAGGAGTATCAAGCAAGAGGTGCTCCTCATATACATATGTTGTTATGGATGGATCAAGGATGCCCCCAAATTTGGAACAGATTCAGATGAAAGTGTTTTGTCTTTCATTGAAGATTATGCCACATGTGCTGTACCCAATAGCAAAGAACATAAAAACTTAAAACAACAAGTCTTACGATTCCAAAGCCGTCGATGTAGAAAATACTGTCGACAAAAGTACAAGTCAAAGGATAAGTTCTATACCAAATGTCATTTTGGATTTCCACGTCCTGTATTATCTAAAGGAAGAGTGAACAGTTTTATGTCAGCTATGCGACATACCATCACAAGAAAGTCTCCGAAAAATACCTACAACTTAAAAAGAAGTGAAGAATCGAAATACATAAATGACTACAATCCAGTTATTTTATCCATGTGGAATGCTAACATGGATATTCAGTATGTTGTGGACAATTCCATTGCTGTTGCACGATATGTAACGTCCTACATTACTAAATCAGAAAAGATGGAATTGAAAGAAATGTGGGAAGAGATTTCTCACGAGAAGACTCTAAGAAAAAAATTATACAGTTTCAGTTGGAAGATGTTATCGCATCCTGAAATTGGAGCATATGAATGTTCAGATCGGTTATCATCTGCAAGTCTATATTCCAAAAGTAGAAGAATCAGTTTTGTGAGTCTAGGTCTTGCAGGAATGCTAAATCGGGTACTGAAATCTGTGCAAGAAATTGAATATTTAGCAGAAAAAGAACCAGAAAGTACAGATATTTTGAAAACGAATATGTTGGACAAATATTACCCAAACAGAAGTCATCATCTTGAGAACATGTGTCTCTATTAAGTGCTGCAAAACTACATTTTTAAACGGAATACTACAGAGAACATCAATGATGGAAAATATGCAGTGATTGGTTCTGAAGGATGTCTGGTGAAACAAAGGAAAGGAAATGTAATTAATCACAGGAAACTGAGTTGCGACACTGCTGATAAAAGGGAATTTTACTATTTAGCCCTTTTGCAAATGTTCAAACCATGGCGTTCAGAACTGGAGCTATGAAGATTCATTTAATGCTTGTAAAGATAGCATACAATGCAGTGCTTTTGCAAATTATATGAAAATGTTGAATGATCAAATTGATCAAGAAGCTACAATTGAACCTGAGATTGCTAGAGACAGTTCTCAAGACAGTCAAAGTTCTGCTCCACTGAGTCAAGATCCACTTGGACAACCAATTGTTGAAAATGAAGCAGCGACTGCCATGAATGAGGTGGAAACAGCAATGTATCAAGCTCAAGAAGATGTAATACAGTTAGGAAACTTGGAAGAACAACTAAATGTTGAACAGAAACAAATATATCAACAAGTGAAAGAGCAGAATGACCATGGATTACTTCATGAAAAGAAAGGGTGCTTATGTACATCATTTCAACCTATCCGAATGTATGTGAGTGGTCAAGCTGGAACAGGAAAAAGTTTCTTAATTAAAGTAATTACAAGTTATCTGCAAAAAACAACTGAGTCGCATTTGTCTTGTGTTGTCACTGCTCCAACTGGGTTGGCAGCACATAACATTAAAGGAATTACTTTACATCGTTTACTAATGCTACGAGTAGAGCATGAGAACAAATTGGAATACCACAAGCTATCTGGAGAAGCTTGTTGTGAAGTTTCAAGAGTCTTGAAGAAAATGAAACTTCTCATTATTGATGAGGTGAGCATGGTCTCAAACTTGATGCTTGCCTTTGTGCATTTAAGAATGCAGCAAATTCTTAAAACAGAGTATGATGTGTTATTTGGAGGAAAACACGTCATAGTTTTTGGAGATCTATTGCAACTGACTCCGGTAAAAGGACAACCGGTATTTAAAACACTTGCCCATGAAGATACCAGAAAGTCTCTTGGTAGTGTTGGTAATGTGAACATTTGGACTAATTTTGAATACAAAGAACTGACAACAAATATGCGACAGGCAAATGATGCTGGATATGGAAGTATTCTTCAAGATATAAGAATTGGAATTCTTACAAAACATGGCAAACAAGCTTTGGAAAGTCGATTACTTTGCAATGTCTTTCCAAATGAAAAAGAAGTTCCTGCAAAAGTGTACATGAAAATTGCTGAAAATAAATCAGTGATCTGTTTAATGCCAACACTGCGCGAGTGTTCCATATTCAACGAAGAACTGTTGAAATTGGAAAATGAAGAAATTATAAAAATGGAAGCCATCGATAAAATAGAGCATGAAGGAATCACTATTATTTTGACGGGAAAGTTGGAAACAAAACTGGATTCTTTAGAAAAAAAATATCTAAAACAGCTGGATTAGAAAAGACACTGTATCCGTGTGTAAACTGTCGGGTAATTTTAAGGCGTAATTTGGATGTAGAAAAAGGGTTAGTTAGTGGCGCAATGGGTAAAGTGGTAGATTTTGTTAATTATCAGAAAAAAGAAGGAATTGAATTTTTAAAAATTAAATTTGATCAGATTGAAGATGTTAAAGAAATTGGTCGTTGTTCAGTTCGTTTTTTGCTTGTTAAAGATTTATATGTCCGTAGGAAACAATTTCCATTTTCTCTGGCATATGCAGTGACTATTCATAAATCTCAAGGATTAAGTGTAGACAGTGCATTGGTGAACATTGGATCTACTGTATTTAAAGAGGGTATGTCATATGTTGCTTTGTCGCGAGTCAGAACATTATCTGGTTTGTTTTTGATTGATTTTGATGAGACAAAGGTTACTGCAGATGCGAACTGTGTAAAAGAGTATAATAGGTTAAGAAGGGTGTATGCTCCAAATTTAGGTCAATATCATGTATTTGAAAAGCGTGTGGTTGGTCAAAAAAGAAGGTTTCAGAATATCTGTTCTGAAGGTGTTGAGAAGGGAATAGAACAAGATAATGTTGTGATTGAAAGTAAAAAGAAATTGGACACTGTTGAAGAGGTTGTTGGTTATCAGTTTGAAAATAGTTCAGGTGTCAACTGCTATGCTAATGTAGTGGTCAATGTTGCTTTTTATCTTGAAGGTTTGCAAGAACAAATTATGCAGAATCGGCAACAAAGATTTTGTTCTCTGTTGCATTCTGTTTTTGAAAAATTGACAACAGATACAAGTAAAATACAATCTGTTTCAGATGTTCGTAATCTTTAGGGTGTGTGTTCTGGTTCTAAATAATTTACACAAAATATCCAACAAGATGCTCAGGAATTTTTAATGTATATGCTGAAAATGAAGGTGTAGAAATAGAAAATATTTTTGGCCTTTCTTACAAATGGGAACATCATTGTGAAAATTGCATGTATACATGTTCCACTAATGTAGACACTGAAAGATTTCTGTATTTAACATTACCAGACTGTAAATCAGTTTCTTTTAATAAATTAGTTAAAGGTGCAAATCAATACATGGAGTGTAGTCAATGTAAATCAGAAATGTTATCCACATTATTTTAAAGAAAATATGGACAATACATAATTTCAATGATGCAACGTTGTACAGCTGATGGAAGAAAATTGGATACTTTAATGAAGCAGTTTGTAGCAACACAAGTATCAATATCAGGAAGGACTTTTGTAGCAATAGCAATAATTTTCCCTGATAGTCCTTCCACCACATCTGGACATTACACCACCTATCTAAAATGTGACAAAGGTTGGACACTTTGTAATGATTCCCAGTTGGTTTTCAAACAACGTTTGCCTAGGGAATTACCAAATTCCTACCTAATATTTTTTAAGTCAAAGTTTTAGGAAGTTAATTCACTCTCTGAGGAATTTATTATTATAATTTAATAGGACTACCATTGGACAATTTACATAAAAAGGAGTGCAAAAATACCATTTGGCCTCAAGGAAAGGTATATGTTTGAATTATGGACTTTTTTGTGCTCATTGACTCGGTGAATATTTTTAAGCGAGAACATTTACAGTTTTTATAAGTTAATGTTATAAAATGTTGTTAGCCATAAGCATTTCATATATGTGTGATTTGTATTTTGTGGTATTTTACTGAGAATAGCATGCTAGGTTTTTTTAAACAATCTTGTTTTTGCCCGCTGTTAAGTGATGAGTACGACTGAAATCACTATTTCTAGTGAAATTCAATATATTCTGAGAACAGCAAAAAAGGCAAACAAATTACTTTGTTGAAATTATGCTGTGTTGTAAAAAAATGTATTATTACATGTTATAACAATTTTTTCTTTTCTTTACAGATCCTAATTCTAAAATAAGCAGTTTACATCAATTTTTATTGCAAAAACAAATCTGATAAAAATGTATACCATTTTTAATTTCTATTACTGTGAAGGTAAGTTTAAGTAAGTATAAATATGCAGAATGGGCAGATCTGCAAGAACCTACAAAGATTGAACAACTTTTTAAAAACACTCCGTTTATACCGATTTAGTTTTGAAATCTCTCTGTTACCGGATATTATGTGACCTGCAAAAAAACAGATTTGAGTGGTTCATAATATTTCCCATTGTACCTATCGAAGGACCGCAATCATTTCAATCATTCTTCTTTGAGCATCTTTGCAGACAAAACTCTGTGCTTACCTTAATTTATTCGGAAGCAATTTTAAAACATAAATATGTCAGTTTTTGTAACATAGTTATTGCGCAAGATACTCTTTCATATTTACAAAGAGAGGAAAAGGCACTCTGTGTACTTTTTCTACTCCATGTAAATACAACCTCATCATACGCACCACTTTGCGTTGATAGGTTGCTCTATAAGTGTTGTTGTGTATGATTGCACTGAATACTCATAGAACAAGACACATCTCCAGATTTATCAGAAATCATAAATCTCGATATGTGTGTGAATGCTGCACCATTCTTTAATTGGTGTACGAAAGCAGAACAAGGAGAATTGTTTTCTTTTCTCCTCATTTTTAAATTTTCAATGCATGCTAAAATGTTCAGCATACAGTGAAAGAGAAAAGTGTATTTATTGATTGTTTTTGTGCATGAAGGTGTGCCTTTCTGCACAAAAACAAACAGCACATGAGACAGATATCCTTCCACTATGGTGCAAGGGTGCCTGTGTCACCACATGGCTGCAATTTAACCACTTCCTTGCTCAGGACGGCCGTCATGAGTCACGGCAGTCGTGTGCTCATGACGGCCGGGAGCCATCCGACCATTGCCGCTCCGCCCACGCGCAGCAAATTACCCGCCTGTGCGGGTGAATTAATCAGTGGGCGGAGTTCGGACAGCTCCCGTCCGTCATGAGCACATGCCCACCGTGATTCATGACGGCCGGGAGCCGTCCTGAGAACCTGGGCGCCACGCCCAGCCCCGCCCCCCTTTGCACCGCGGCCGAATTTGACACGCGTGGAAGGGGTTAAGCAGCCGTGCAGAGAGAAGCATAGATGTGCAACATATTTATGTACATATGTTGCATGCCTGTGCTTCGGAAGTACTACAGCACACAGCAGTTAAAGAGGTTACTGTGTGATGCTGCAGCACTTTCTCATAGTTCTGCAATTATACATTCACCATATGCTATTAATGCATTCATTCAGTCAATTACGTTCTACACATACATTCATCCATACTTTCACACACCAACAAACAAGTATATAGCTCTTTTTTTAAACCAGGAAAGTTAGTTCTTAGAAGAACATTTTTTTTCTTCTTTTTTCTTTTATATATTTTTTTGTTTTTTTGAACAATTTTTAAATTTTGGGTGATTTTCTGTTTTAAAAAAAATGAAAAAATAGAACTGGAGGAACAAAACAATGAACTCCAGGGGAAAAAACCCCAAAAAACTAGCAATGGTGACATTCTTGCTTGCGGCAGATCAGATCGATAGACTGCTCCCTGTAGCATAAAGTTGCATTGCATTTTGTGCAGAGCACTTTCAAAAATTGGAATTGCGGACGGATGTCCAAATTTTGTGCAGAAGGATGCACTCTTGAAGTGCTTGGCTGTGATGAATCTGTAGGGGCAGGAGCGACTCTCATCCTTCGGCATTCCTCCCGAGCAAGATTTACTGGATGAAGGGTCCTCAAGTGCTTCATCATGCTCACCGTTCCGCATGAATATTTCTTGTTTGGATCCCGATGAGACAGCAATCTCTGGCAGATCTTGCAAGTGACCAAGGTGGCATTGGTCTTTGTTTGTCCCTCTGGATATGTGAAAAATATCCACACCACAGATGAAAAACGTGGTGGGTGTGGTGGCTCTTCCAAAAATTCATCCTCAGATGAATGAGGAGATCCAGGAGATGCCTGCTGCCCTGAAGCCATTGTTTGGTTAGAAAAAAAGTTAGAGCTAAGTGTAAACTTAGTCCAAAAAAGCTTCTTCTCTGCAAAGAGATGCTCCTCCAAAGAAGGTCAAAGAATGATTGAAATGGGTGGGGTCTTTCAATAGTTAGAATAGGAAGTGTAATGAACCAATCAAATCTCTTTTTTGCAGGTCACATGGGGTCCGCGCACCATGCGCTTACGCAGCACGCACCCAGCGCGCATCCGCGAAATTGAATTTAAAAATATAGGATTAAATGTAAAAACATATTACTTTTATGAGTAGTTTAGAGTTTGTGTTCAATTAATATTCACATAAAATAGATATATATATGCTTTTTTAAATGTTAAATATTTTGCGGGATCCGCGCACCTACCGCGTCTTGCACGCACATGACGCATCGCGCAAGCGTCGCATAACGTGCATAGTACGTGTCGCGTATAGGCTTGGAGTCGCGTACTGGCCGCATTGTATTCGCGCACCAAACACGTACCCAATGCATACCGTACGCAGATGCTTACGCGTACAGATCGTGAAGGGTGCGCATAGGGTGCGCAGATCCTCAAAAAATTTAGATTTTTCTTTTTTTTTAAATAAATACATTTGAAAATATCGTTTTAAAAATATTTTAAAAATATATTTTAAAAGATTTACAATTTTGTTTTTTTAAACCCAATAAAAACAAAAAATAGTTTGTAATTTTTAAAAGAATTAATTTAAAAAATACGTTAAAAAAAAGGTGATAAAAATGAATTTTAAAAAACATAATTAAAGGAATTGACAGACTGAAATAGATGTCATCAGTGATGTCATTTGAGATGTCATCAGTGATGTCACTGACCATGTCATGAGTGATGTAATATGTGACGTCATCAGCAGTGCATTGCGGGGGAATTTCTAGGGTTTTGTACAAGGGAAATGTCCAGCTAACTATAACGCCCCTGAAACCTATGGTGTTTTCTGTTAATATATATATATATATATATATATATATATATATATATACAAATAGAAATTGGGTTACAGGTAAATTGCCCGGCGCTCAGGTAATCTCAGACACTGGTCCCCACCAGTGTGGTTCAAAATATAAGTACACACACTTCTGAGAACAAAAGTAATCAATATTTTCAATAATCCACAGACGATAAGTCTTCTTTGTTCATTGATTTCTTGATGTTTTTATTCTTAATTCTTAAAAGAGTTCACAAAGGAATATCACAGTAAATGCCAACACGTGTTTCGCGCCAGCTGCGCTTCTTCAGGGCTGTCATATAAACAAAAATTGATAAACTTAGAATATACTAATACAATCATATTCTACTGTACATTTTGCGTCAAATAGGTAACATCAACTGGGAAATAGGAATGATTTTAGTGACTATGGATGTCAATAGTCTATACACTAGTATAAAACATGAGAAAGGAATTGAAGCAGTCAAATACTTTTTGTATACTAAATCAGCTAGTTACTTACAACACTCAAATATGACACTGGATCTTCTCAACCTAGTCCTCTCTAATAATTTCTTTTACTATAGAGATGATTTATTACACCAGAGAACAGGCACTGCGATGGGTGTGAAATTCGCACCCTCGTATGCGAATCTTTTTATGGGACACTATGAAAGGGAACATGCTTGGAAATCTGATACTAATTTTGAAGACAACATCCTTTATTGGGGCAGATTCATAGATGATATTTTTATGATTTGGAATGGAAGTGAAGAAAACTTAAAACTGTTCCATAATCATCCGAATATTAATAATCACAATATAACAGTCACTCTTGAGTATAACTTGGAAAGGATTGTCTTTTTAGACGTTGAAATGTATGTTAGTCAGGGACGTTTAGAGTCGAAACTTTATCGGAAACCTACCTCAACTAACTCTATTTTACATGCTAGATCAGGACATTTAAAAAGACAGATTGATAACATTCCTTATGGTGAATTTTTGAGAGCAAAGAGAAACTGTAGTGATGACAATGAATATCAAAATGTGAGTCGTGATATAACGGAAAGATTCCTCAGAAGAGGATATGAAAGAAAGATTGTTGACAAAGCAAGAATTAGAGCACAAAAGGTTAAAAGAGATATATTACTTCAAGATAAACCTAGATCACTTAAAGATCAAAAAGAAGTAATTAGATATATTAGTTACAACCTATAGTGAAGGCAATAATAGAGTATTTAAATCTCTTTGCAAACATTGGGATGTGCTAACAATTGACAAAGACATTTCCGAGTTTTTGGGTGATAAACCTACTATCGTGTATAAGAAAGCTCCCACACTGAGAAATATTTTGAGTCCCAGTGACACGATATCATACCCTATACAGGAATATGACAAATCAATACGGATTGACAATCGTCTGTCACCAGGATCATACAGATGTAGTCAATGTATCTGTTGCAAACATGTTATAGACAAAACAATAATTTTTTGCGATCATACCAATAGAAACTACTTCAAAATTAAATAATTTATAAATTGCAATACTAGTCATTGTATATACATAATAACATGTGCATGTAAAAAGATATATGTTGGCTCTTCAATAAGAAAGCTTAAAATCAGATGAATGGAACATCTTCGAGCTATAAAAAATTGTGATCCGAAATATCCAATGGCAGTCCATTTTAAAGAACAACATAAACGTAACGAACTTGGGAATATCCAGTTTATGGGTATCGAACAAGTCACCCTGGATAGAAGAGGGGTGACTTAGAAGCTAAATTAAGATGCAGAGAAACATTCTGGATAAATAAACTAAAAGCGGTACAATTTGGATTGAATGTAGATCGTGAGATCTATACCCTGTTAAGTTAAAATCAATTATCAATGTTCCTAGACCTTCACTGTAGATGTCAGATATTTAAATGAGATAATATCTATGGAAATTGTACATAGATCCCCTTCCTTTCTGTGTTAAGTGGGGTAATAACTATCATTTTATTCACTATTAATTCGTACTATCCAGAAGGAGGTGAATTTTTAATTTTGGATTCAGCAATATAAGTGGTCACTAGAGTCCAAAGCTTGGATTGAATGTGTGAGAAATCTTGACAATAAATACTAATTTAAGGGATCAACCCAGCAGCGTAATTGGCTAATGATAGATAAATATAATGTTGACATGCACAGGCGATCCCGAACCCGGGGTCAATGGCAAAGGAGAATTTAGGATACCATACAATACTACTTTGTTCTCTACAAAATAACTGGACTTAAATAACATTTCTTTATATCTGTTTCCAATATTGTGATTCGTCGAAAAACAATATATATTAAAAATAATAAAAAACTTTTGGGGAGATTCGATCTTAGTCTTATCTATGTCAGAAATTTATGATTAACATAGGACTCACTAGATAGCTTACTCTCATAATAACTGACAATCTCATGCCGAGCATGTACGGGTTCGATTCTAACTTGGTATAGATAAACCTTAAATATCAATCATATTGTTTTTTATAATTAATATTTTCAAAATTAGGAGATCAGGGAATATTTAGGATTTGACTTTTGATATGATTACTCGAACCAGGAATTAACTATGTTAGATGGGTTCTGAAATAACTAGTCAAATACTGTTAACATTTGAATCGTGTAGATTAGCTCACCGGTTCGAAACAGCACCTCTTCGTGTAGATAGAGACAGGGGTTCGATTCCAACCCTAATGAAAAGAAAAATTTTTATTTAAATTTCTAATTTCTAATTTAAATTTTTATTTTATTCTATTGTTTGCCCTAAATAACTATAATTTTACATATATTAATTAGCAACTAAATAATGATTTCCAATTACCTCCACTGGATTTAACGACTGCTAGAAATTTGAAGTGCTGTTCGCTTCATTGAAAAGGTTCGTACGTTTAAAATTCTTTTTCCTGCCGTTTTTCAATTAGTTAATTGAAGGCAGAACATATATAACGGCTAGGGCACCAAAGGCGTCCCACCTGTGCTAACCGACGGATGTTCTGAACCTGGAACACTCTTTATTTTTAGCGGTAAGAAGGATTCTGGCGCGTTGTAAGCTTGATTAGAGTTGAAGCTCTTATGTAGAATATAGGAAGGTAGCGGATTTTGAACTCTAATATCTCGGTTTTGAACTTCTGAAGTTGTAGCAACTTAGCGGTAAGAAGATTTCTGGCGCACTGATAGCCTGATTAGGAGTAAGGTTTTTTTGAGAATATTGAAGGTAGTCAACTCAGAACTCGTATTTTTCGTCTGTTTTGAACTTTTTAAGTTGAAATGACTTTATTAAAACTGGGCTGCTTGACAGAAGTTTACACAAATTTAGTTAGTTAGAGTGTCAATAAACAAAATACTACACACCCACGCTACTATACTATTGATGGCTTACAGAATTATTTATAAATTGTAGATACTGACTGTAGTAGAAAGTTATAAATTTCTAGAGAGAAACCGCAGTAGGACCTAATAGATTGTGTAATGTATCTTTATAGGTGGTATTATGGAATGCTAAGAGAGCTACTTAACAGATTTTAAACTTCAAATACAAGGTTTTGGCGGAATAGAATCGAGGTTAAGGTGAGATTGTGCTCTTTGACAAAACAACTCTCTTCTATTGATGCGAATACAAACTAAAGAGTGAAGCTATTAGAAATTCTAAAATATAAATTAATTAATAATGACCCAACTTTATCTGTAGGGACTGTTTCCAAATAAAGGGAGACCCTATCAACTGGGAAGATTATTGTCAGCTTATTTAAAAAGACACCAATAATGGAAGATGAGGTAAAACTCTGCTCCTGTGTTGAAATTAATGTGTTTTCATAATTGAATTGTATTACTAATTAAGGAATTTATATTGGAGACTACAAGATAGCTTAATAGAATGTTAGGCTTATTTCCTTTATCTCACAATTTTATGTTCTTTACTTTTCACATTATCTGTATATTCTTTTTTATATATCACAGTTTAAAAAACAGTATTTAAGAACTGTTTGTACATGTACAGTAGAATATGATTGTATTAGTATATTCTAAGTTTATCAATTTTTGTTTATATGACAGCCCTGAAGAAGCGCAGCTGGCGCGAAACACGTGTTGGCATTTACTGTGATATTCCTTTGTGAACTCTTTTAAGAAATAAGAATAAAAACATCAAGAAATCAATGAACAAAGAAGACTTATCGTCTGTGGATTATTGAAAATATTGATTACTTTTGTTCTCAGAAGTGTGTGTATATATATATATTCACTGAAAAACCATAGGTTTCACACATGTTATAGTTAGGAATTAGCATTTAAAAAACCTTGCAAATTCAGTGAAAAAACTAAAGGTTTCACACATGTTATAGTTAGCTGGACATTTCACTCGTAAAAAACCAATGAAATTCCCCCGTTATAGTTAGTTCAGCTAACTATAACTCGCGCGCCCGCAATGCACTGCTGATGACGTCACATATTACATCACTCATGACATGGTCACTGACATCACTCATGACATCACTGATGACATCTCAAATGACATCACTGATGACATCATCCAGTGAATGTGTGTTTTTCTGAAAATTAAATATGTTTTATATATGTATATCTCAAGGTCAATGGAAGAATAAATGGGTATATAAGTGTCTAAATGGATGCTTTGTTTTTGAAAAATTTATTGTGTTACTGACTGATTAAGTGTATCATAGTGAATACATGGCTTACTGAGTAATGTTTAAATATGAAAATATCTGTATCAGTCTCTCACTTTGTGTATAAGTGGCTGCATGGGTTGGTGAGTAGCTTCATGGGTGTCTATATAGGTTATTAGTTGTTTTTTTGAGTATCAGTCTGAGTGTCTGTATGGTTTGGTGGGGGGTATTATGTAGTGCATAGGTGCATGAATGAGTGATTCACTCTTTGTATGTGTTGAAGACAGCATGTGTGCAGGACTGTATGGGTGGATGAGTGTGTGATTGGTTGTGTTAGTGAGTGAATGACTGTCTCAATAGTGTCTTTATGAGTAACTACATATGTTTTAAACTAGTATATGTGACTATTGGTGTATATAAGTGAGTATATGTGAGAGTGAGAGATTGAAAGAGTTCCTGTATGAATAAGTATGTGTTTCTATAAGTGATTGTTTATAAGACTAAGTATGTGTAAGTTTCCGTAGAAGTAAGTGTGGTGGTGTGTGTATAACTGTATAAGCTAATAAATGTATGTTTGTTTCTTTATTAGCATGAGTGAGTATGTGTGAGTAACTCTATGGATGAGTGGCATTGTGTAACAGGATGTATAGGTGTATGAGTACATATGATGAGTGAGTGCATGTATGAGTGACTGTATAGGACTGTTGGTGAATGAGTGGATGTGTATGTGGTTCTTAGAATTACTTAAGAGGTTCTTGTAACTGGTATTGGTATGTCCATTGTTTTGAAAATTTCAGTCTCTATTTTTGAATGTGTGTATCAAAGGTTATATTAGGGGAAGAGGAGGTCTGCCACTCTATCACAAGGATGATGTCATCAGTGATGTCATTTGAGATGTCATCAGTGATGTCATGAGTGATGTCAGTGACCATGTCATGAGTGATGTAATATGTGACGTCATCAGCAGTGCATTGCGGGCGCGCGAGTTATAGTTAGCTGAACTAACTATAACGGGGGAATTTCATTGTTTTTTTACGAGTGAAATGTCCAGCTAACTATAACATGTGTGAAACCTTTGGTTTTTTCACTGAATTTGCAAGGTTTTTTAAATGCTAATTCCTAACTATAACATGTGTGAAACCTATGGTTTTTTCAGTGAATTTGCAAGGTTTTTTAAATGCTAATTTCTAACTATAACGTGTGTGAAACCCATGGTTTTTTCAGTGAATTTGTATGGTTTTTTAAATGCTAATTCTTAGCTATAACATATGTGATTCCCATATTTTTTTTTATTGATTTTTTTTTTTTTTTTTTTTATAAATTCTTATATTAAATGTGTTTTTTTTTTTAAAAAACAAGTTTTTTTTTTACTTTTTATTCTCTTAAAACACTGTTTTTTTTCTTTAAAATCTGCAATATTTCAAGATTTTTTTTTTTATTTAACAAACAGGTAAGATATATTAGTATAACTTTGAAAATATATATATATTTTTTTCTTTTTAGTGCGCGTACGGTAAGCGTACGGTTTACGCAATGTCCGCAATTTATCTACGCTGTTTGCGTATAGTTACGCAATTTGCATAGCCGCGCGTACTGCGCGTGGGGCGCGTACGCGTGTACGCTACACGCGCACGTTACGCGGAAGTGTTGGGGAGTGACTGTTATGCGCATGCGCGCGAGCGCGTGTCTTTTTTACGCGCATGCGTACTTTTGCCGTAAGCGCACCGTAAGCGTACGGTTGGTCATGTGATCATGAAACACAACTTTTGATTGGTTGAAACTACTTTCAGTTCTAGAACTCTCCTACACCACACCCATTCCCCTCATTTCTGCTTGTGATCCCTTAGGAGAAGGAGCTGGGTTGTCTTTGTGATACGATGGCAGAACAGCAGAGCCCTTCTGAGAGTGAGGCTAGCAGCACTACCTTGAGGCAGAGAGCGAGGAAACAAAAGACCTCTTACATATGGGAGTATTTTTCTTTTCAAGAGGGCCAGCAAAAGGTAAATGCACCCTTAGTGACTTGTAAGCTGTGTGGCCGTGTACTTTCAAGAGGGAATCCCGACAGGAAGTATTCCTTCGGGAATCACACCATGATGAGACACCTTAAGGATGTACACAGAAGGACACATGCTCGACTTACTGAAGGTAACCCTTCAGTAAATCAACCAAGCACATCCACAGCAGCTGAGCCTGGACCATCATCTGCAGTGCCGAGTCCTTCTTCTGCAGGTCAGGTGAGCCCTTCATCTGTGGGGGGAGCATCTCCTTTTTCTTCTCCTCAGGAAATTAACCCTCAGTTTCTGAGGGTTGAAATACGGTGCGCCACTTGTCATGATCCAATTTGTTATAGGGAGACCAGTATTTCCCTAGTGAACAATAAAATAGATCAGCACACTTGTCGTACCGTCTAATATTCCCATTCTTTCTTTCCTCTGTCCCTGCATGAACACAACGGCTCTTTTAAGAGCCAACCTTACCTTTCATCTATTTTTTATATATGTTTTTAAAACTTTTTTTGTTTTTTTTTTACCGTACGCGTACGGTACGCGTAATTATTATTTATTTTTTTAAAAAAACACTAAAAATCAATTATCACATTACAAGGTCCTTGAGAGACTACAATGAAAAACTGAAAATGTGATTGTGGAGAAGTGGAAAAAAAGGACCATGATATTTTTGACTTACCATACCCACTCAAAAAAATATTTATTCATTTAAATTTTTTTTAATTGCTTTAAAAATGGTTCTAGTTTTCGAAAATTATCTATCTCAATCTGAAAAAAAAGAAAAAAGTATTAATATTTAATAAAACATTTTATAATACAGTACACATATTTACATATTTTTTAAAAAAAAATGTTGCCTTTTTTTTGCTGTTTTCAGAATATATTGCATTTCACTATAAATTGAAAAAGCAATTGCATTCATCATTTAACAGCGGGCAAAAAAAAAATAACAATCTCAAAGACTGTATAAAAAAAGCCCAGAATCTCTTTTAAATTAAACATAACATTATAGAAATGCATAATATTCTAAAAAAATATCAACTAATATCAATACTTATTTCTTTAAAATACCGTCTGATATTTTTGTTTCAGAAGTATAATCCCAAAAATATATCTCAAATAACTCCACAATACATCTGGTTCCATTTCCTTTAGGCCAAATAGTAATTTTAAAATTCTTTTTTGATTAAATTTCCAATGTTAATCCAATAAAAAACTAAAGTTTAAATTGTACAGATCTCACCGATTCTCTGTAACATTTTGGTTTCCGAAAGATTTATTAATAATTAAATAAGTCCACAATAGAATTGTTTACCTTTCCGCATGGCCAAATAGTAATTTTAAAAATCTTTTTTGAATAAATTTCCAATGGCAATCCAATAACATTCCAAAATTTAAATTGTGCAGATGTTACCGATTTTGTCTAAATTTTTGTTTTTCCAAAGTTTCATTAAAAATTAAAAAAGTCCACATTACAATTGGTTACCTTTCCATTAGGCCAAATGGTAATTTGTAAAATTATTTTTTTTGAAAATTCCACTGGTAATCCAATAAAATTGTAAAATTGTTTTGTCCAGATGTTGCCAAATCTCTCTAAAATTTAGGTTTCAGGAAGATTAGATAGGAATTTGCTAAATCAAAAGGCAAACGTTGCTTAAAAATCAATTGGGAATCATTACACAGTGTCCAGCCTTTTTCACATTTAAGATAAACTGTGTAATGTCCAGAAGTTACAGTAGGTCCATCATGGAAAATTATTGCAACTGTTACAAAAGTTTTTCCTGAAATTGATAATTGCTGTCCTGTAAACTTCTTTATTAAAGTATCTAATTTTGAACCATCAGCTTTACAGCGTTGCATCATTAAAATTACATACTGTCCATATTCCTTTAAAATTAACGTTGAAAACATGTCAGATTGACACTCACTGCATTCCATGCTATGATTAGCATCTTTAACTAATTTAGCAAAAGTGACTGTTTTACTTTCTGGCAATGTTAAATAAATAAACCTTTCAGAATCAACATTAGAGCCACATATATTATAACAGTTTTCACAACTATGTTCCCATTTATAAGAGAGACCAAATACATTTTTAATGGGAACCCCTTCTTCTTCCAGTACCTGAAGAAAAAACATCAAGAATTCCTGTGCGTCTTGCTGTACATTTTGAGAAAACTGTGTTCGTCCTGAACATACATCTAAAAGTTTTCTAATTTCAGTGGCACTTTCTATTTGAGTTTTATCATTACTCAGCTTTTGAAAAAGGAGACTCAACTCAGAACAGAATCTTTTTCCCTGATTTACTATTATCTGCTCTTGCACACTTTCCAGATAAAATGCAACATTCAGCACTACATTAGCGTAGCAGTTGACACCAGAGCTATTTTCAAAATGACATCCTACAACCTGTTCTTCATTTTCCTTTTTCTTTTTGCTTGCAATTACATCACTCCTCTTTTTTTTCCTCCTCTCTACATCTTCATTACAGATATTCTCATTTCTCCTTTTACGAGAAACTACACGTTTCTCCAACACAGGATACTGACCTAAATGAGGAGCATAGCTTCTTCTTAATCTATTATACTCCTTTACACAATTTGCATCAGCACTAACTTTTGAGTCATCAAAGTCTATCATGAATAAACCTGATAATGTTTTCACTCGTGACAAAGCAACATATGCCATACCTTCTTTGAACACAGTTGAACCAATGTTCACAAATGCACAATCTACAGTCAATCCTTGAGACTTGTGAATAGTTACAGCATATGCTAGAGAAAACGGAAACTGCTTCCTACGTACATATAAATCTTTCACAAGCATGAAACGAACTGAACAACGACAAATGTCTTTAACTTCTTCTATCTGATCAAATTTTATTTTTAAACATTCAATTCCATCTTTTTTCTGATAATTAATAAAACCCACAACTCTTCCCATAGCTCCATTAACTAAACCTTTTTCAACATCCAAATTTCTCCTTAAAAATACTCTACAGTTCATGCAAACATATAGATTTTTTTCTAATCCAGCTGTTTTGGAAATGTTCTTCTCTAGTGAATCCAATTTATTTTTCAGTGTGCCTGTTAATGTGACAGTAATTCTTCCATCCTCAATTTTGTCCACTGCTTCCAATTTCCTGATATCTTCCTTTTCCAATTTCAAAAGCTCCTCATTGAATATTGAGCATTCACGTAGAGTTGGCATTAAGCAGATGACACTTTTCTTTTCTGCAATGTTCTTGTATATCTTCTCTGCAACTATTTCTTCCTTTGGAAATAAATTATGTAGCAGCCGACTCTGTAATGCTTTTTTGCCGGCTTCAGTGAGTAGTCCAATTCTGATATCTTTCAGAATACTTCCATATTCTTCATCGTTTGCTTGCCTCATATTAGTAGTTAGTTCCTTGTACTCAAAGAAGGACCAAATATTTGCATTACCGATGCTTCCCAATGACTTCTTTGTGTCTTCATGTGTCACAGTATTAAACACTGGTTGTCCTTTAACTGGAGTAAGTTGCAAAAGATCTCCAAAAACTATGACGTGTTTTCCTCCAAATAACACGTCATAGTCTGTCTTCAGAATTTGCTGCATTCTTAAATGCACAAAGGCAAGCATTAAGTTTGATACCATGCTCACCTCATCAATAATGAGAACTTGCATCTTCTTCAATACTCTTGAAACTTCCAAGCATGCTTCTCCAGTTAGCTTGTTGTATTGTATTTTGTTCTCATGCTCCACTGGTAACATTAGCAAACGATGTAAAGTGATTCCTTTTATGTTATATGCTGCTAACCCAGTTGGAGCAGTAACCACACAAGACAAAGTAGAATCCGTTTTTTGCTGTAGGTAGCTTCTGATGACTTTTATAATGAAACTTTTTCCAGTTCCAGCTTGTCCGCTTACATACATCCTGATTGGATGAAATTATGTGCATGAGCACTCTTTTTTTTCATGTAGAAATCCGTGATCAATTTTGTTTCTGATCTCTTCAAAAATTTGTTGCTGCTCTTCGTTCAGTTGTCTTTCCAAATTTCGTAAGTCTATAAATTCTTCTTGAGCTTGATTCATAGCTGTTTCCACTTCATTCATGGCTATTGATGCTTCATTTTCAACGATTGGTTGTCCTAGGGGATCTTGACTGAGTGTTCCTGAACTTTGGCTGTCCTGAGAACTGTCTCTAGCTATTTCTGCTGCAATTGTAGTTTCCTGTTCAATTTCTTCATTTAACATTTGCAGATAAGTTGAGAATGTACTGCATTGTATGCTGTCTTTGCAAGCATTAAAAGAATCTTCATAGCTTTGAAATTCTCCCAGTAGTTCATGCTCTGTACGCCATGGTTTAAACAGCTGTAAAAGAGCCAAGTAGTAAAATTCCTTTTTGTCAGTAGTGTCGCAACTCAGCTTCCTGTGATTTATCAAACTTCCTTTTGTTTGCTTCACCAAACATCCTTCCTCACCAATGACTTTATATTTTCCATTGTTGATGTCTTCTGCGGCTTTCCGTGAATAAATGTAGTTCTGCAGCACTTCATACAGACACATGTTCTCCAGATGATGACTTCTCTTTGGGTAATATGTGTCCAACATGTTTGATTTCAAAATATCTGTATTTTCTGGGTCATTCTCGGCCAAATATTCAATTTCTCCAACAGATTTCAGTACCCGATTTCTCATTGCTGCAAGGCCTAAACTTGCCCAAATTATTCTTCTTGATTTCGAGTAGAGACTTGCAGAAGATAACCTATCTGAACATTCGTAGGATCCAATTTCTCGATGCGATAACATCTTCAAACTGAAACTGTACAGCTTCTTACTGACAGTCTTCTCGTGAGAAATCTCTTCCCACATTTCCTTCAATTCTGTTTTTTCTGATTTCGTAATGTAAGACATTACATATCGAGCAACAGCAATGGAATTGTCAGCTACATACTGTATATCCATGTTAGCATTCCACATGGATAAAATGACTGGGTTGTAGTCATTTATATTTTTTGATTCTTCTTTTCTTTTAAGGTTGTAGGTATTCTTAGGTGATTTTCTTGTGATAGTATGTCTCACAGATGACATAAAACTGTTTACTCTTCCATTTGAAAGAACAGGTCTAGGAAATCCAAATCGACATTTAGTGTAGTATTTATCTTTGCTCTTGTATTTCCGTCGACAGTATTTTCCACACCGATGACTTTGGAAACGTAAAACTTGCTCCTTTAACTTTTTATCTTCTGTGCTTTTTGGTATAGCACATGTTGCATATTCTTCAATGTAAGATAACACTGCTTCATCAGCATCTGTTCCAAACTTTGGGGCATCCTTGATCCACAACAGCATATGAATATGAGGAGCACCTCTTGCCTGGTACTCTTTTCTCCAAAAGAAATCCACTACTTCTCCTAGAGGTGGATTTTTTTTATTGCAGATAGCCTCAAATCTATGATTGAAATATCTGCAAACATTAACCGGATCCAATGAGCACAGTTCTCCTGCTGTCTTGTATTCGATGTTTTTAATGTTTGAATTTGCCTCTCGTAGAAAATCCAGTAAATCATCCCAAGCGTACTCAGCACAGCTTAGAGTAACGAACCATGTTGGTGTTCCTAAATTCCGTAACATGCATTTTAATTCACCATGACGTTGGTACCAATATTCATTTGTCCCACGCTGACAAGCCATCAGATTGATCAGTTGTGTTTCCAAATGATCATCTCGGTGCTGCACTTTCTCCATAAAATCCTTAGCAGACACATTTTGTAAATGTACTCCACTTTTTAAAATGTGATTTACTGCATAAGACAGTGCAGACAAGTCGCTTTCAAATAAAAGATGGAACAAATAAGGAATACTTTGTCGAAATCTTGGATCTTCTGCATATAGTCTTGTAGTCCGATACTCAGAAGCTGGAATCTGTTCTGGACGTTCATCGTATCGTCCTCCTTTTCCTGTAGGAAACAGCTGGGGAAAACATCGAGCTTCCAAGCTCTCCTCCCATACACTCATAGGAGTTCCTTTTGCTTTCTTCATCTGAAACCGATCAATATTGTCTCCCATACCTTCTTTTGAATGAAGAGGATGTATGCTAAAATGTTCATAAATTTCTTCTTCCTTTGACTTGTCCACTTTTTCAATTTGTCCAGTTGGTGTTTCTGTGTCTTCTTGTAAATCTTCTTCTTCTTCTTCTTCTATATAAATTGATTCATACGATTTGTTATTCCTTTTCAAATACAAATTTGCTCTTTGTACTTTCCGTACATCTACCAGCTCCTGCCAAATCTTCTTATTCTTTGTAGGTACACCATTAACCAGAATAATTAATGGTTCAGTTTCCAAAGTATCCGCATCAATAGTTTCCATATTTTTTTTCAAATCCAAGGGCAAATACACCACTCTACCTTTTAAACCTCTCAGTAAATCTGAAGGAGGTAATTTACCAGTTTTGGGCTCCATACGTACTATGGTCTGGAACGGATGAACACATTGAATGAGTATAGACTCATATGTATTTAATTCAGAAAGTTCAGCAGGAATTGCATCCAATTCTAAATTATTATGTACAGCTCTGGTCGGCATTCTATTTTCTTCTAACTTATTATAACAGTATTTACAAATACGCTGAACTTCACCCAATTCAAAACAATTTTCAAGAAATATATATGTGGCAAAATCCTTCCACTTATAATTATCTTCATTTTCACTTTTTCTATAGAGATCAACATACCTGGTTTGTTTTCTATAATGAGTTCTGCAGCAACAAATACAAGTAATATTTGGTCTTTCTTTAGAGATTATTGCAAATTTTGTTATGTGATCATTAAATGTCTTACTTACAGAGGGTTCTACATTCTCTTCCACTTCTTCCTCATTTACTGTGTCCTTTTCTGCACTGTTTTGTTCAGGACCAAAGTAACAAAACTGAATTTCATCAACAACCTTCTCTACATCTGATACCGATCCACGGAACAGAGCCCTATTCAATTCATCTAACTTTATTGCTGGACTTTTAGCAAAATACAACCGTCTCACAAACTTTCTCATTTCAGTATGATGAACAGCCAGCATCCTAAAATGATGGAAAACACTATTACACACTTTTCTAGATAGACAAGCCAGAGAATGACCCTGCAAACCAGTATTCTCTCTCACTCTGCATGGATCCAGACTTTGAAGCACCTTAATCTTCTGTTTTACACTTTTTTTAGTATATTCTCTTAGAAACTCACGAAATTTATCAATAGATTCCTGACGCACAGTGCAAATACTACTACAATTCCAAGTGTACACTGGGGCTTTAGGACGTCTCCCCATAGCCTCAATCGCCATCACTTGTACCTCATCTCTTGGAACCATTATCTCCTTCTCCATTATGCAACCATTTTTCACTTCGTAAGCACGCCCTCTGGTGTCAACTGCATGCAGCAAACTATTACTTTGAAAATAGCTCTCTTCATTAAAAAAAGGTTCACTACTTGAACTATGCATCCATTTTCCTAAAACCACTTTACAAAAGTTTGTTCTGTTCACTACTCTTTTCCTTTTGCTTTGTGATTTCAGTACATTAACCATTTTATCTAATGTACGCATCGTATTCAAAATTAAAATGAATAGTTTCCTTTTTAATTCTAATGCCTTTGCTGCAATGGCTTCAATTTCTTTTTTTCTCTTATAAAACTTAGCCTTTTGCTTATATTTCTTCACATCCTTTATCAAATTGGACATAACTCTTCTCTGAAACATTTTTCTACGTATCTCTTTAAACGCTGTTTTTCTGTTTAAGTTTATCTTTTTAGTTGCAGAAGGTATATTTGCATTAACTAAATGCTCAATTTTTTCCTCTCCTTTTCTATTGAAAACATTTTTTCCTGTACAGACATTTTGTACATTTTTCCTTTTTTTGAATATGTTCTTTAAAAAATCTTTTGTTTGCTTACCAGAAGATTTTTTCTTTTTCCCAACATGAGCATCTCCAACTAACTTAGGTCCTCCAGTTGTCTTCAAATATAGGTTTTTTTTGTGGTCTTTCTTTACTCTGGATTTTGTAGGCATCTTAAATTTTGTTCACTGCTCTTCAGCAATACCTGAAAAAAACTAAAAAAAAATTCCTTTATTTTATTTAAATATATTACTACATTTTTTATGTTCTTTAGAAATCTTAAAATACTATAAACCCCTTTCCTATAAATGAAAATCACAATAACACCTTCACAAATTAAATTTCTAAAAATAATTCCTGTGTGCACACAAAGTCATGCTTTGAAATTAGGCAGAAAACTGCTTTTTCAGACCAGCACCATGTGTAACCTGGTTGACTGCCTACACTCCAGCAAGGGCAACCAGCCTTAGTGATGCTGAATGTATTTGCATTACTGACTGAAACCTCAAACCCCACTCGCTTGTGAATACTGTGCATGATTCCACAGGGTAAGCAGCTGGGTGTGTGCTAAGAGTCTGCTTCTGCACCAAAAAATGGCTCCCCCTTTCCATCTAATGCAACTGTGAAATCACCAGAGCAATACGCAATAAATCTCTGCCTGTAATTCCTATATGCACACAGAGTCATGTTTTCACATTAGTCACAAAACGAAATTTCTTTGCCAATTTGAAAGCACACTTACTACTCTTTTTTTTGGCAAGTGATAAACACTTTTACAGACTGACACATTATGAATCCACTTTTCAGATTCTTAAAAAAGCACATGTCCAAACTGCTTTTTCAGACCAGCACCATGTGTAACCTGGTTGACTGCCTACACTCCAGCAAGGGCAACCAGCCTTAGTGATGCTGAATGTATTTGCATTACTGACTGAAACCTCAAACTCCACTCGCTTGTGAATACTGTGCATGATTCCACAGGGTAAGCAGCTAGGTGTGTGCTAAGAGTCTGCTTCTCCACCAAAAAATGGCTCCCCCTTTCCATCTAATGCAACTGTGAAATCACCAGAGCAATACGCAATAAATCTCTGCCTGTAATTCCTATATGCACACAGAGTCATGTTTTCACATTAGTCACAAAACGAAATTTCTTTGCCATTTTGAAAGCACACTTACTACTCTTTTTTTTGGCAAGTGATAAACACTTTTACAGACTGACACATTATGAATCCACTTTTCAGATTCTTAAAAAAGCACATGTCCAAACTGCTTTTTCAGACCAGCACCATGTGTAACCTGGTTGACTGCCTACACTCCAGCAAGGGCAACCAGCCTTAGTGATGCTGAATGTATTTGCATTACTGACTGAAACCTCAAACCCCACTCGCTTGTGAATACTGTGCATGATTCCACAGGGTAAGCAGCTGGGTGTGTGCTAAGAGTCTGCTTCTGCACCAAAAAATGGCTCCCCCTTTCCATCTAATGCAACTGTGAAATCACCAGAGCAATACGCAATAAATCTCTGCCTGTAATTCCTATATGCACACAGAGTCATGTTTTCACATTAGTCACAAAACGAAATTTCTTTGCCATTTTGAAAGCACACTTACTACTCTTTTTTTTGGCAAGTGATAAACACTTTTACAGACTGACACATTATGAATCCACTTTTCAGATTCTTAAAAAAGCACATGTCCAAACTGCTTTTTCAGACCAGCACCATGTGTAACCTGGTTGACTGCCTACACTCCAGCAAGGGCAACCAGCCTTAGTGATGCTGAATGTATTTGCATTACTGACTGAAACCTCAAACCCCACTCGCTTGTGAATACTGTGCATGATTCCACAGGGTAAGCAGCTAGGTGTGTGCTAAGAGTCTGCTTCTCCACCAAAAAATGGCTCCCCCTTTCCATCTAATGCAACTGTGAAATCACCAGAGCAATACGCAATAAATCTCTGCCTGTAATTCCTATATGCACACAGAGTCATGTTTTCACATTAGTCACAAAACGAAATTTCTTTGCCATTTTGAAAGCACACTTACTACTCTTTTTTTTGGCAAGTGATAAACACTTTTACAGACTGACACATTATGAATCCACTTTTCAGATTCTTAAAAAAGCACATGTCCAAACTGCTTTTTCAGACCAGCACCATGTGTAACCTGGTTGACTGCCTACACTCCAGCAAGGGCAACCAGCCTTAGTGATGCTGAATGTATTTGCATTACTGACTGAAACCTCAAACCCCACTCGCTTGTGAATACTGTGCATGATTCCACAGGGTAAGCAGCTGGGTGTGTGCTAAGAGTCTGCTTCTGCACCAAAAAATGGCTCCCCCTTTCCATCTAATGCAACTGTGAAATCACCAGAGCAATACGCAATAAATCTCTGCCTGTAATTCCTATATGCACACAGAGTCATGTTTTCACATTAGTCACAAAACGAAATTTCTTTGCCATTTTGAAAGCACACTTACTACTCTTTTTTTTGGCAAGTGATAAACACTTTTACAGACTGACACATTATGAATCCACTTTTCAGATTCTTAAAAAAGCACATGTCCAAACTGCTTTTTCAGACCAGCACCATGTGTAACCTGGTTGACTGCCTACACTCCAGCAAGGGCAACCAGCCTTAGTGATGCTGAATGTATTTGCATTACTGACTGAAACCTCAAACCCCACTCGCTTGTGAATACTGTGCATGATTCCACAGGGTAAGCAGCTGGGTGTGTGCTAAGAGTCTGCTTCTGCACCAAAAAATGGCTCCCCCTTTCCATCTAATGCAACTGTGAAATCACCAGAGCAATACGCAATAAATCTCTGCCTGTAATTCCTATATGCACACAGAGTCATGTTTTCACATTAGTCACAAAACGAAATTTCTTTGCCAATTTGAAAGCACACTTACTACTCTTTTTTTTGGCAAGTGATAAACACTTTTACAGACTGACACATTATGAATCCACTTTTCAGATTCTTTAAAAAGCACATGTCCAAACTGCTTTTTCAGACCAGCACCATGTGTAACCTGGTTGACTGCCTACACTCCAGCAAGGGCAACCAGCCTTAGTGATGCTGAATGTATTTGCATTACTGACTGAAACCTTAAACCCCACTCGCTTGTGAATACTGTGCATGATTCCACAGGGTAAGTAGCTGGGTGTGTGCTAAGAGTCTGCTTCTGCACCAAAAAATGGCTCCCCCTTTCCATCTAATGCAACTGTGAAATCACCAGAGCAATACGCAATAAATCTCTGCCTGTAATTCCTATATGCACACAGAGTCATGTTTTCACATTAGTCACAAAACGAAATTTCTTTGCCAATTTGAAAGCACACTTACTACTCTTTTTTTTGGCAAGTGATAAACACTTTTACAGACTGACACATTATGAATCCACTTTTCAGATTCTTTAAAAAGCACATGTCCAAACTGCTTTTTCAGACCAGCACCATGTGTAACCTGGTTGACTGCCTACACTCCAGCAAGGGCAACCAGCCTTAGTGATGCTGAATGTATTTGCATTACTGACTGAAACCTCAAACCCCACTCGCTTGTGAATACTGTGCATGATTCCACAGGGTAAGCAGCTGGGTGTGTGCTAAGAGTCTGCTTCTGCACCAAAAAATGGCTCCCCCTTTCCATCTAATGCAACTGTGAAATCACCAGAGCAATACGCAATAAATCTCTGCCTGTATTTCCTATATGCACACAGAGTCATGTTTTCACATTAGTCACAAAACGAAATTTCTTTGCCAATTTGAAAGCACACTCACTACTCTTTTTTTTGGCAAGTGATAAACACTTTTACAGACTGACACATTATGAATCCACTTTTCAGATTCTTAAAAAAGCACATGTCCAAACTGCTTTTTCAGACCAGCACCATGTGTAACCTGGTTGTCTGCCTACACTCCAGCAAGGGCAACCAGCCTTAGTGATGCTGAATGTATTTGCATTACTGACTGAAACCTCAAACCCTTAAAGTATTCTTTATTTTTACCAGTACACCTTAATTTATGGTGAAAACATAGTCCATAATATTTTACATGTTCTTCACATTTAAATTTCTCCCAAAAGAGAAAATAATAAACACAACTTCAACAAAAGGAATCCCATTTCTATTATTCATTTCTTAATTTACCATATACATCCCCTCTCAAACTCTAAACTCACCTTTAAAATTAGTTAGTTGTGAAAGAAATGTGGCACTCAAACAGCAGATTATCAGAGCCAGGATCTCTGTTCTTTACACCTCCCTCCTCTCAGCAGAACCAGATAATGGCAAACTTTCCCTCTCTTTTTCCACACATATACATGTTAGTTTCAAATCTCAGTGCTTCCCCCTTTTTTTCAAATGTAATCACACATTTCTGTTGGTTGAAAACCAACCCTTTTCCAAAAGTACCCTTCCCCCAACTTGACTTCTGCCTAGTACCCTTCCCCCAACTTGACTTCTGCCTGCTACCATAGCAACAGCTCATGGAACACTGCTGTGTGGAGTTAGGTCAGAAGTTCACCAAACAATGTTTCAATTCCACAGAGCAAGAGTGCTTGACTTTTCAAACCTAACAGCAAATCCATAGTACTGTTCTTTGGTAATACATTTTTCTGTACCAATACAAAACATGCTTCTATTAATTTACACATGCAGCCTAGTTTTTATTCTAGAATGGTATGAAACAGCCAATCAGTTCTATTTTTTATGAAAAAAATATGTATGCCTCCATTTCCAAACTGTCTTTCTTTTCATATTGCCATTCTACTGAAAGACACCTCCTGAGTGCATCCAGTTCTCCTTTGAAGATGTTCACAGTGTGGATTGTAGGGCACAGCTATGTCTTCTGGAGTGAAAAGTATGCAGAGAAAACAGATATGGTGAGAGACCTTGCTTTGCCAAATGTAGACATTAAATGGATTGGTCAGAGAGGGTTAAAGTGGCACCAATTGATGCCATTGGTGAAATCCTTCATGCACATCCAACACCCTGACCTCATAATAGTGCACTGTGGTGGCAATGACCTAGGCACTTTGACTGGGGTAGGTCTGGAAATGCTTATGAAGGACACCTTTGCACAAATGTTTTCACTTTTCCCTAAAACTGCCTTTGTGTTTTCTAACATATGCCAAAGGCAAAAATTGAACTGGTCCAATCATTTCTGTCCGCAGATTGACAAAGCAAGAAAGCACGTCAACAAATCTGTTTCTGCTTTCCTCCGTGACTATGGTATGGGTTCCATTTACCACAACAACTTGCGTTACGACATGCAAGACATTTATAGAGGAGACGGTGTGCACTTCAATGATGAAGGGAACAGAGTCTTCCTCTTGAACCTTAGACTCTGCATCGGTACTTACTTGTAGGTACCACTAAAAAATCATTTCATAAACACAACGGCTCTTTTTAGAGCCCCCTAATATCTAAACACTTAAATCTGAATTTCATTTCTCTTTTTATTTTTTTTTTCTACCGTACGCTTACGGTAAGCTCACCGTACGCGTACCCCGTGATTTTTTTTAAAATCAATAAATGTTGTCTTTGTACTTTTCTGTCCTTCTTTGACCCCCTTACAAATGTTAGGGGGTCTGTAACTCTCCTCCTTGCCCCCTTTTCAAGATATCACTCTTTTTTTTTCTGAGTGAAACACACGAAATGGCGGCCGCCGCTTCCTGGTTTCGACCGATTCGAATGTTTACTAAGATCTAAGAGCCAATCAGAATCGCGCTCGCGCACGCCACCGTACGCGTACGGTAAGCGTACCGTAAGCGCACCGTAAGCTGGCTCAGATATATATATTGATTTAAAGGATATTTTCTCAGAATCTACTGAACAGATTTACACCAAACCTACAAAAGGCACTTCCTTGAACTGAGGACTACCTCTCTGCCAAATTTCAAGTAATTCTGTTCAGCCGTTCGGGCTGTAGCTGTGTCTAAAGGTCCTATGGAAAAATGCATGGGAAAAACGCGTTTTGGGACCCCCCTTTTATCTCAGCCCCCGCTTGACGAATCCCTCCGAGACTTTCAGGGTAGGAGCGGAGCGTAGCGCCCCACCTATTTTGAAAAATTCGCGAGGATTCGTCGACCGGCGCCAAAGTTATTCCAAATAGAATGTTGCAGATTTCCTATGGAAACGTGGTCCTAACTATAACTACCTACTGGCGACCGCCAGTAGGTAATATATATATATATATATATATATATATATATATATTACCTACTGGCGGTCGCCAGTAGGTAGTTATAGTTAGGACCCCTTTTCCATAGGAAATCCGCAACATTCTATTTTGAATAACTTTGGCGCCGGTCGACGAATCCTCACGAATTTTTCAAAATAGGTGGGGCGCTACGCTACGCTCCTACCCTGAAAGTCTCGGGGGGATTCGTCAAGCGGGGGCTGAGATAAAAGGGGGGTCCCAAAACGCGTTTTTCCCATGCATTTTTCCATAGGACCTTTAGACAGGGCTACAGCCCGAACGGCTGAACAGAATTACTAGAAATTTGGCAGAGAGGTAGTCCCTAGGTCAAGGAAGTGCCTTTTGTAGGTTTGGTGTAAATCTGTTCAGTAGATTCTGAGAAAATAGCCTTTAAATCAATATATATATCTGAGCCAGCTTACGGTACGCTTACCGTAAGCTTACCGTACGCGTACGGTGGCGTGCGCGAGCGCGATTCTGATTGGTTGTTAGATCTTAGTAAACATTCGAATCGGCCGAAACCAGGAAGCGGCGGCCGCCATTTTGTGTGTTTCACTCAGAAAAAAAAGAGTGAAAACAAGAAAAGGGGGCAAGGAGGAGAGTTACAGACCCCCTTACATTTGTGAGGGGGTCAAATAAGGACAGAAAAGTACAAAGAAAACATTTATTGATTTTAAAAAAAATCACGGGGTACGCGTACGGTAAGCTTACGGTAAGCGTACGGAAGAAAAAAAAAAGAAAAAAAGAAATGAAATGCAGATTTAAGAGTTTAGATATTAGGGGGCTCTAAAAAGAGCCGTTGTGTTTATGAAGTGATTTTTTAAGTGGTACCTACAAGTAAGTACCGATGCAGAGTCTAAGGTTCAAGAGGAAGACTCTGTTCCCTTCATCATTGAAGTGCACACCATCTCCTCTATAAATGTCTTGCATGTCATAACGCAAGTTGTTGTGGTAAATGGCACCCATACCATAGTCACGGAGGAAAGCAGAAACAGATTTGTTGACGTGCTTCCTTGCTTTGTCAATTTGCGGACAGAAATGATTGGACCAGTTCAATTTTTGCCTTTGGCATATGTTGGAAAACACAAAGGCAGTTTTAGGGAAAAGAGAAAACAGTTGTGCAAAGGTGTCCTTCATAAGCATTTCCAGACCTACCCCAGTCAAAGTGCCTAGGTCATTGCCACCACAGTGCACTATTATAAGGTCAGGGTGTTGGATTTGCATGAAGGATTTCACCAATGGCATCAATTGGTGCCACTTTAACCCTCTCTGACCAATCCATTTAATGTCTACATTTGGCAAAGCAAGGTCTCTCACCATACCTGTTTTCTCTGCAAACTTTTCACTCCAGAAGACATAGCTGTGCCCTACAATCCACACTGTGAACATCTTCAAAGGAGATCTGGATGCACTCAGGAGGTGTAATTCAGTAGAATGGGAAAAAGAAATGAAAAACAGTTTGGAAATGGAGGCATACATATTTTTTTTTTTTTAAAAGAACTGATTGGCTGTTTCATACCATTCTACACTAAAAACTAGGCTGTATGTGTAAATTGATAGAAGCATGTTTTGTATTGGTATAGAAAAATGTGTTACCATAGAACAGTACTATGGATTTGCTGTAAGGTTTGAAAAGTCAAGCACTCTTGCTCTGTGGAATTGAAACATTGTTGGGCGAACTTCTGACCTAACTCCACACAGCAGTGTTCCATGAGGTGTTGCTATGGTAGCAGGCAGAAGTCAAGTTGGGGGAAGGGTACTTTAAGAAAAGGGTTGGTTTTCAACCAATAGAAATGTGTGATTACATTTGAAAAAAAGGGGGAAGCACTGAGATTTGAAACTTACATGTATATGTGTGGAAAAATAGAGGGAAACTTTGCCATTTTCTGGTTCTGCTGAGAGGAGGGAGGTGTAGAGAACAGAGATCCTGGCTCTGATAATCTGCTGTTTGAGTGCCACATTTCTTTCACAACTAACTAATTTTAAAGGTGAGTTATGAGTTTGAGAGGGGATGTATATGGTAAATTAAGAAATGAATAATAGAATTGGAATTCCTTTTGTAGAAGTTGTGTTTATTATTTTCTGTTTTGGGAGAAATTTAAATGTGAGGAACATGTAAAATAATATGGACTATTTTTTCATGATAAATTAAGGTGTACTGGTAAAAATAAGGAATACTTTAAGGGTTTGAGGTTGCAGTCAGTAATGCAAATACATTCAGCATCACTAAGGCTGGTTGCCCTTGCTGGAGTGTAGGCAGTCACCGAGGATACACATGGTGGTGGTCTGAAAAAGCAGTTTGGACATGGGCTTTTTAAAAAAATCTAAAAAGTGGATTCATAATGTGTCAGTCTGTAAAAGTGATTTTCACTTGCCAAAAAAAAAGAGCAGTAAGTGTGCATTTAAATTGGCAAAGAAATTTTGTTTTGTGACTAATGTGAAAACATGACTCTGTGTGCAAATAGGAATTACAGGCAGAGATTTATTGCGTTTTGCTCTGGTGATTTCACAGTTGCATTAGTAGGAAAAAGGGGGAGCGATTTTTTGGTGCAGAAGCAGACTCTTAGCACACACCCAGCTCCTTTCCATGTATAATCATGCACAGTATTTAGAAGCGAGTGGGGTTTTGAGGTTTCAGTCTGTAATGCAAATACATTCAGCATCACTAAGGCTGGTTGCCCTTGCTGGAGTGTAGGCAGTCACCGAGGATACACATGGTGGTGGTCTGAAAAAGCAGTCTGGACATGTGCAATTAAAAAAATCTAAAAAGTGGATTCATAATGTGTCAGTCTGTAAAAGTGATTTTCACTTGCCAAAAAAAAAGAGCAGTAAGTGTGCATTTAAATTGGCAAAGAAATTTCGTATTGGGACTAATGTGAAAACATGACTCTGTGTGCAAATAGGAATTACAGGCAGAGATTTATTGCGTTTTGCTATGGTGATTTCACAGTTGCATTAGTAGGAAAAAGGGGGAGCGATTTTTGGGGGGAAGAAGCAGACTCTTAGCACACACCCAGCTCCTTTCTATGTATAATCATGCACAGTATTTAGAAGCGAGTGGGGTTTTGAGGTTTCAGTCTGTAATGCAAATACATTCAGCATCACTAAGGCTGGTTGCCCTTGCTGGAGTGAAGGCAGTCACCGAGGATACACATGGTGGTGGTCTGAAAAAGCAGTCTGGACATGGGCTTTTTAAAAAAAATCTGAAAAGTGGTTTCATAATGTGTCAGTCTGTAAAAGTGATTTTCACTTGCCAAAAAAAAAGAGCAGTAAGTGTGCATTTAAATTGGCAAAGAAATTTCGTTTTGGGACTAATGTGAAAACATGACTCTGTGTGCAAATAGGAATTACAGACAGAGATTTATTGCGTTTTGCTCTGGTGATTTCACAGTTGCATTAGTAGGTAAAAGGGGGAGCGATTTTTTGGGGGAAGAAGCAGACTCTTAGCACACACCCAGCTGCTTACCATGTGGAATCATGCACAGTATTTAGAAGCGAGTGGGGTTTTGAGGTTTCAGTCTGTAATGCAAATACATTCAGCATCACTAAGGCTGGTTGCCCTTGCTGGAGTGTAGGCAGTCACCGAGGATACACATGGTGGTGGTCTGAAAAAGCAGTCTGGACATGGGCTTTTTAAAAAAATCTAAAAAGTGGATTCATAATGTGTCAGTCTGTAAAAGTGATTTTCACTTGCCAAAAAAAAAGAGCAGTAAGTGTGCATTCAAATTGGCAAAGAAATTTCGTTTTGTGACTAATGTGAAAACATGACTCTGTGTGCAAATAGGAATTACAGGCAGAGATTTATTGCGTTTTGCTCTGGTGATTTCACAGTTGCATTAGTAGGAAAAAGGGGGAGCGATTTTTTGGGGGAAGAAGCAGACTCTTAGCACACACCCAGCTGCTTACCATGTGGAATCATGCACAGTATTTAGAAGCGAGTGGGGTTTTGAGGTTTCAGTCTGTAATGCAAATACATTCAGCATCACTAAGGCTGGTTGCCCTTGCTGGAGTGTAGGCAGTCACCGAGGATACACATGGTGGTGGTCTGAAAAAGCAGTCTGGACATGGGCTTTTTAAAAAAATCTAAAAAGTGGATTCATAATGTGTCAGTCTGTAAAAGTGATTTTCACTTGCCAAAAAAAAAGAGCAGTAAGTGTGCATTCAAATTGGCAAAGAAATTTCGTTTTGTGACTAATGTGAAAACATGACTCTGTGTGCAAATAGGAATTACAGGCAGAGATTTATTGCGTTTTGCTCTGGTGATTTCACAGTTGCATTAGTAGGAAAAAGGGGGAGCGATTTTTTGGGGGAAGAAGCAGACTCTTAGCACACACCCAGCTGCTTACCATGTGGAATCATGCACAGTATTTAGAAGCGAGTGGGGTTTTGAGGTTTCAGTCTGTAATGCAAATACATTCAGCATCACTAAGGCTGGTTGCCCTTGCTGGAGTGTAGGCAGTCACCGAGGATACACATGGTGGTGGTCTGAAAAAGCAGTCTGGACATGGGCTTTTTAAAAAAACTGAAAAGTGGTTTCATAATGTGTCAGTCTGTAAAAGTGATTTTCACTTGCCAAAAAAAAAGAGCAGTAAGTTTGCATTCAAATTGGCAAAGAAATTTCGTTTTGTGACTAATGTGAAAACATGACTCTGTGTGCAAATAGGATTTACAGGCAGAGATTTATTGCGTTTTGCTCTGGTGATTTCACAGTTGCATTAGTAGGAAAAAGGGGGAGCGATTTTTTGGGGGAAGAAGCAGACTCTTAGCACACACCCAGCTCCTTTCTATGTATAATCATGCACAGTATTTACAAGCGAGTGGGGTTTTCAGGTTTCAGTCTGTAATGCAAATACATTCAGCATCACTAAGGCTGGTTGCCCTTGCTGGAGTGAAGGCAGTCACCGAGGATACACATGGTGGTGGTCTGAAAAAGCAGTCTGGACATGGGCTTTTTAAAAAAAATCTGAAAAGTGGTTTCATAATGTGTCAGTCTGTAAAAGTGATTTTCACTTGCCAAAAAAAAAGAGCAGTAAGTGTGCATTTAAATTGGCAAAGAAATTTCGTTTTGGGACTAATGTGAAAACATGACTCTGTGTGCAAATAGGAATTACAGGCAGAGATTTATTGCGTTTTGCTCTGGTGATTTCACAGTTGCATTAGTAGGAAAAAGGGGGAGCGATTTTTTGGGGGAAGAAGCAGACTCTTAGCACACACCCAGCTGCTTACCATGTGGAATTATGCACAGTATTTAGAAGCGAGTGGGGTTTTGAGGTTTCAGTCTGTAATGCAAATACATTCAGCATCACTAAGGCTGGTTGCCCTTGCTGGAGTGTAGGCAGTCACCGAGGATACACATGGTGGTGGTCTGAAAAAGCAGTCTGGACATGGGCTTTTTTAAAAAAATCTGAAAAGTGGTTTCATAATGTGTCAGTCTGTAAAAGTGATTTTCACTTGCCAAAAAAAAAGCAGTAAGTGTGCATTCAAATTGGCAAAGAAATTTCGTTTTGTGACTAATGTGAAAACATGACTCTGTGTGCAAATAGGATTTACAGGCAGAGATTTATTGCGTTTTGCTGTGGTGATTTCACAGTTGCATTAGTAGGAAAAAGGGGGAGCGATTTTTTGGGGGAAGAAGCAGACTCTTAGCACACACCCAGCTCCTTTCCATGTATAATCATGCACAGTATTTACAAGCAAGTGGGATTTTGAGGTTTCAGTCTGTAATGCAAATACATTCAGCATCACTAAGGCTGGTTGCCCTTGCTGGAGTGTAGGCAGTCACCGAGGATACACATGGTGGTGGTCTGAAAAATCAGTCTGGACATGGGCTTTTTAAAAAAACTGAAAAGTGGTTTCATAATGTGTCAGTCTGTAAAAGTGATTTTCACTTGCCCAAAAAAAAGAGCAGTAAGTGTGCTTTCAAATTGGCAAAGAAATTTCATTTTGGGACTAATGTAAAAACATGACTCTGTGTGGAAATGGGAATTACAGGCAGAGATTTATTGCGTTTTGCTCTGGTGATTTCACAGTTGCATTAGTAGGAAAAAGGGGGAGTGATTTTTTGGGGGAAGAAGCAGACTCTTAGCACACACCCAGCTCCTTTCCATGTATAATCATGCACAGTATTTAGAAGCGAGTGGGGTTTTGAGGTTTCAGTCTGTAATGCAAATACATTCAGCATCACTAAGGCTGGTTGCCCTTGCTGGAGTGTAGGCAGTCACCGAGGATACACATGGTGGTGGTCTGAAAAAGCAGTCTGGACATGGGCTTTTTAAAAAAACTGAAAAGTGGTTTCATAATGTGTCAGTCTGTAAAAGTGATTTTAACTTGCCAAAAAAAAAGAGCAGTAAGTGTGCATTCAAATTGGCAAAGAAATTACGTTTTGTGACTATTGTGAAAAGAAATGTAGTAATATATTTAAATAAAATAAAGGAATTTTTTTTTAGTTTTTTTCAGGTATTGCTGAAGAGCAGTGGACAAAATTTAAGATGCCTACAAAATCCAGAGTTCAAAAAACGCACAAAAAAAACCTATATTTGAAGACAACTAGAGGACCAAAGTTAGTAGAAGATGCTCATGTTGGGAAAAAGAAAAAATCTTCTGGTAAGCAGAAAAAACAATTTCTAAAAAATATATTCAAAAGAATGAAAAATGTACAAAATGTCTGTACTCGAAAGGATGTTTTGAACAAAAAAGGAGAGGAAAAAATTGACAATTTAGTTAATGCAAATATACTTTCAGCAACTGAAAAGATTTATATAAATAGAAAAACAGCGTTTAAAGAGATACGTAGAAAAATGTTTCAGAGAAGAGTTATGTCCAATTTGATGAAGGATGTGAAGAAATATAAGAAAAAGACAAAGTTTTATAAAAGAAAAAAAGAAATAGAAGCCATTGCAGCAAAGGCATTAGAATTAAAAAGGAAACTATTCATTTTAATTTTGAATAGGATGCGTACATTAGACAAAATGGTTAATGTACTGAAATCACATAGCAAAAGGAAAAGAGTAGTGAACAGAACAAACTTTTGTAAAGTGTTTTTAGGAAAGTGGATGCATAGTTCAAGTAGTGAACCTTTTTTTAATGAAGAGAGCTATTTTCAAAGTAATAGTTTGCTGCATGCAGTTGACACCAGAGGTCGTTCTTACGAAGTAAAAAATGGTTGCATAATGGAGAAGGAGATAATGGTTCCAAGAGATGAGGTACAAGTGATGGCAGATGAGGCTATGGGGAGACGTCCTAAAGCCCCAGTGTACACTTGGAATTGTAGTAGTATTTGCACTGTGCGTCAGGAATCTATTGACAAATTTCGAGAGTTTCTAAGAGAATATAGTAAAAAAAGTATAAAACAGAAGATTAAGGTGCTTCAAAGTCTGGATCCATGCAGAGTGAGAGAGAATACTGGTTTGCAGGGTCATTCTCTGGCTTGTCTATCTAGAAAAGTGTGCAATAGTGTTTTCCATCATTTTAGGATGCTGGCTGTTCATCATACTGAAATGAGAAAGTTTGTGAGACGGTTGTATTTTGCCAAAAGTCCAGCAATAAAGTTAAATGAATTGAATAGGGCTCTGTTCCGAGGAACGGTATCAGATGTAGAGAAGGTTGTTGATGAAATTCAGTTTTGTTACTTTGGTCCTGAACAAAACAGTGCAGAGAAGGACACAGTAAATGAGGAAGAAGTGGAAGAGAATGTAGAACCCTCTGTAAGTAACACATTTAATGATCACATAACAAAATTTGCAATAGTCTCTATTGAAAGACCAAATTTCACTTGTATTTGTTGCCGCAGAACTCATTATAGAAAACAAACTAGGAATGTTGATCTCTACAGAAAGAGTGAAAATGAAGATAATTATAAGTGGAAGGATTTTGCCACATATATATTTATAGAAAATTGTTTTGATTTGGGTGAAGATCAGCGTATTTGTAAATACTGTTACAACAAGTTAGAGGAAAATAGAATGCCGACCAGAGCTGTACATAATAATTTAGAATTGGATGCTATTCCTGCTGAACTTTCTGAATTAAATACATATGAGTCTATACTCATTCAATGTGTTCATCCGTTCCAGACCATAGTACGTATGGAGCCCAAAACTGGTAAATTACCTCCTTCTGATTTACTTAGAGGTTTAAAAGGAAGAGTGGTGTATTTGCCCTTGGATTTGAAAAAAAATATGGAAACTATTGATGCGGATACTTTGGAAACTGAACCATTAGTTATTCTGGTTAATGGTGTACCTACAAAGAATAAGAAGATTTGGCAGGAGCTGGTAGATGTGCGGAAAGTACAAAGAGCAAATTTGTATTTGAAAAGGAATAACAAATGGTATGAATCAATTTATATAGAAGAAGAAGAAGAAGAAGAAGATTTACAAGAAGACACAGAAACACCAACTGGACAAATTGAAAAAGTAGACAAGTCAAAGGAAGAAGAAATTTATGAACATTTTAGCATACATCCTCTTCATTCAAAAGAAGTTATGGGAGATAATATTGATCTCTTTCAGATGAAGAAAGCAAAAGGAACTCCCGTGAGTGTATGGGAGGAGAGCTTGGAAGCTCGATGTTTTCCCCAGCTGTTTCCTAAAGGAAAAGGAGGACGATACGATGAACGTCCAGAACAGATTCCAGCTTCTGAGTATCGGACTACAAGACTATATGCTGAAGATCCCAGATTTCGACAAAGTATTCCTTATTTGTTCCATCTTTTATTTGAAAGCGACTTGTCTGCACTGTCTTATGCAGTAAATCACATTTTAAAAAGTGGAGTACATTTACAAAATGTGTCTGCTAAGGATTTTATGGAGAAAGTGCAGCACCGAGATGATCATTTGGAAACACAACTGATCAATCTGATGGCTTGTCAGCGTGGGACAAATGAATATTGGTACCGACGCCATGGTGAATTAAAATGCATGTTACGGAATTTAGGAACACCAACATGGTTCGTTACCCTAAGCTGTGCGGAGTACGCTTGGGATGATTTACTGGATTTTCTACGAGAGGCAAATTCAAACATTAAAAACATCGAATACAAGACAGCAGGAGAACTGTGCTCATTGGATCCGGTTAATGTTTGCAGATATTTCAATCATAGATTTGAGGCTATGATGTCCTTCATCTGCAATAATAAAAATCCACCTCTAGGAGAAGTAGTGGATTTCTTTTGGAGAAAAGAGTACCAGGCAAGAGGTGCTCCTCATATTCATATGCTGTTGTGGATCAAGGATGCCCCAAAGTTTGGAACAGATACTGATGAAGCAGTGTTATCTTTCATTGAAGAATATGCAACATGTGCTATACCAAAAAGCACAGAAGAGAAAAAGTTAAAGGAGCAAGTTTTACGTTTCCAAAGTCATCGGTGTGGAAAATACTGTCGACGGAAATACAAGAGCAAAGATAAATACTACACTAAATGTCGATTTGGATTTCCTAGACCTGTTCTTTCAAATGGAAGAGTCAACAGTTTTATGTCAGCTGTGAGACATACTATCACAAGAAAATCACCTAAGAATACCTACAACCTAAAAAGAAAAGAAGAATCAAAAAATATAAATGACTACAACCCAGTCATTTTATCCATGTGGAACGCTAACATGGATATACAGTATGTAGCTGACAATTCCATTGCTGTTGCTCGATATGTAACGTCTTACATTACGAAATCAGAAAAAACAGAATTGAAGGAAATGTGGGAAGAGATTTCTCACGAGAAGACTGTCAGTAAGAAGCTGTACAGTTTCAGTTTGAAGATGTTATCGCATCGAGAAATTGGATCCTACGAATGTTCAGATAGGTTATCTTCTGCAAGTCTCTACTCGAAGTCAAGAAGAATAATTTGGGCAACTTTAGGCCTTGCAGCAATGAGAAATCGGGTACTGAAATCTGTTGGAGAAATTGAATATTTGGCCGAGAATGACCCAGAAAGTACAGATATTTTGAAATCAAACATGTTGGACACATATTATCCCAAGAGAAGTCAACATCTGGAGAACATGTGTCTCTATGAAGTGCTGCAGAACTACATTTATTCACGGAAAGCCGCAGAAGACATCAACAATGGAAAATATAAAGTCGTTGGTGAGGAAGGATGTTTGGTGAAGCAAACAAAAGGAAGTTTGATAAATCACAGGAAGCTGAGTTGCGACACTACTGACAAGAAGGAATTTTACTACTTGGCTCTTTTACAGTTGTTTAAACCATGGCGTACAGAGGATGAACTACTGGGAGAATTTCAAAGCTATGAAGATTCTTTTAATGCTTGCAAAGACAGCATACAATGCAGTACATTCTCAAGTTATCTGCAAATGTTAAATGAAGAAATTGAACAGGAAACTACAATTGCAGCAGAAATAGCTAGAGACAGTTCTCAGGACAGCCAAAGTTCAGGAACACTCAGTCAAGATCCCCTAGGACAACCAATCGTTGAAAATGAAGCATCAATAGCCATGAATGAAGTGGAAACGGCTATGAATCAAGCTCAAGAAGAATTTATAGACTTAGAAAATTTGGAAAGACAACTGAATCAAGAGCAGCAACAAATTTATGAAGAGATCAGAAACAAAATTGATCACGGATTTCTACATGAAAAAAAAGAGTGCTCATGCACATCATTTCATCCAATCAGGATGTATGTAAGCGGACAAGCTGGAACTGGAAAAAGTTTCCTTATAAAAGTCATCAGAAGCTACCTACAGCAAAAAACAGATTCTACTTTGTCTTGTGTGGTTACTGCTCCAACTGGGTTAGCAGCATATAACATAAAAGGAATCACTTTACATCGTTTGCTAATGTTACCAGTGGAGCATGAGAACAAAATACAATACAACAAGCTAACTGGAGAAGCATCCTTGGAAGTTTCAAGAGTATTGAAGAAGATGCAAGTTCTCATTATTGATGAGGTGAGCATGGTATCAAACTTAATGCTTGCCTTTGTGCATTTAAGAATGCAGCAAATTTTGAAGACAGACTATGACATGTTATTTGGTGGAAAACACGTCATAGTTTTTGGAGATCTTTTGCAACTTACTCCAGTTAAAGGACAACCAGTGTTTAATACTGTCACACATGAAGACACGAAGAAGTCATTGGGAAGCATCGGAAATACAAATATTTGGTCCTTCTTTGAGTACAAGGAACTTACTACTAATATGAGGCAAGCAAGCGATGAAGAATATGGAAGTATTCTGAAAGATATCAGAATTGGACTACTCACAGAAGTTGGCAAAAAAGCATTACAGAGTCGGCTGCTACATAATTTATTTCCAAAGGAAGAAATAGTTGCAGAGAAAATATACAAGAACATTGCAGAAAACAAAAGTGTCATCTGCTTAATGCCAACTCTACGTGAATGCTCAATATTTAATGAGGAGCTTTTGAAATTGGAAAAAGAAGAGATCAGGAAATTGGAAGCAGTGGACAAAATTGAGGATGGAAGAATTACTGTCACAGTAACAGGCAAACTGAAAAATAAATTGGATTCACTAGAGAAGAACATCTCCAAAACAGCTGGATTAGAAAAAAATCTATATGTTTGCATGAACTGTAGAGTATTTTTAAGAAGAAATTTGGATGTTGAAAAAGGTTTAGTTAATGGAGCTATGGGAAGAGTTGTGGGTTTTATTAATTATCAGAAAAAAGATGGAATTGAATGTTTAAAAATAAAATTTGATCAGATAGAAGAAGTTAAAGATATTTGTCGTTGTACAGTTCGTTTCATGCTTGTGAAAGACTTATATGTACGTAGGAAGCAGTTTCCGTTTTCTCTAGCATATGCTGTAACTATTCACAAGTCTAAAGGATTGACTGTAGATTGTGCATTTGTGAACATTGGTTCAACTGTGTTCAAAGAAGGTATGGCATATGTTGCTTTGTCACGAGTGAAAACATTATCAGGTTTATTCATGATAGACTTTGATGATTCAAAAGTTAGTGCTGATACAAACTGTGTAAAGGAGTATAATAGATTAAGAAGAAGCTATGCTCCTCATTTAGGTCAGTATCCTGTGTTGGAGAAACGTGTAGTTTCTCGTAAAAGAAAAAATGAGAATATCTGTAATGAAGATGTAGAGAAGAGGAAAAAAAAGAGGAGTGATGTAATTGCAAGCAAAAAGAAAAAGGAAAATGAAGAACAGGTTGTAGGATGTCATTTTGAAAATAGCTCTGGTGTCAACTGCTACGCAAATGTAGTGCTGAATGTTGCATTTTATCTGGAAAGTTTGCAAGAGCAGATAATAGTAAATCAGGGAAAAAGATTCTGTTCTGAGCTGAGTCTCCTTTTTCAAAAGCTGAGTAAAGATAAAACTCAAATAGAAAGTGCTACTGAAATTAGAAAACTTTTAGATATATGTTCAGGACGAACACAGTTTTCTCAAAATGAACAGCAAGATGCACACGAATTTTTGATGTATTTTCTTCAAGTACTGGAAGTAGAAGAAGTTGCAATTGATATTTTATTTGGTCTCTCTTATAAATGGGAACATAGTTGTGAAAACTGTTATAATATATGTGGCTCTAATGTTGATAATGAAAGGTTTATTTATTTGACATTGCCAGAGAGTAAAACAGTCACTTTTGCAAAATTAGTTAAAGATGCTAATCATAGCATGAAATGCGGTGAGTGTAAATCTGACATGTTTTCAACATTAATTTTAAAGGAATACGGACAGTATGTAATTTTAATGATGCAACGATGTAGAGCTGATGGTTCAAAATTGGATACTTTAATAAAGAAGTTTACAGGACAGCAATTATCAATTTCAGGAAAAACTTTTGTAACTGTTGCAATAATTTTCCATGATGGACCTACTGTTACTTCTAGACATTACACAGTTTATCTTAAATGTGAAAAAGGCTGGACACTGTGTAATGATTCCCAATTGATTTTCAAACGTTTGCCTTTTGATTTAGCAAATTCCTATCTAATCTTCCTGAAACCTAAATTTTAGAGAGACTTGGCAAGATCTGGACAAAATAATTTTACCATTTTACTGGATTACCATTGGAATTTTCTAAAAAAAAGATTTATTAAATTATCATTTGGCCTAATGGAAAGATAACCAATTGTAATGTGGACTTTTTTAATTTTTAATGAAACTTTCAAAAACCAATAATTTAGAGATAATCGGTAACATCTGCACAATTTAAATTTTGGAATGTTATTGGAGTGCCATTGGAAATTTTTTCAAAAAAGATTTTGAAAATTACTATTTGGCCATGCGGAAAAGTAACCAATTCTATTGTGGACTTAATAAATTATTAAAAAAAAATTCGTGAACCAAAATGTTACAGAGAATCGGTGAGATCTGGACAAATTAAACTTTAGAATTTTATTGGATTACCATTGGAAATTTAATCCCAAAAAAATTTTAAAATTACTATTTGGCCTAAAGGAAATTGAATCAGATGTATTGTGGAGTTATTTGAGATATAATATTGTGATTATACTTCTGAAACAAAAATATCAGACGGTATTTTAAAGAAATAAGTATTGTTTTTTTATTATATTTTTTTAGAATATTATGCATTTCTGTAATGTTAAGTTTAAGTGAGAAGAGATTCTGGGCTTTTTTAATACAATCTTTGAGATTGTTATTTTTTTTTTGCCCGCTGTTAAATGATGAATGCAATTGCTTTCACAATTTAAAGTGAAATGCAATATATTCTGAAAACAGCAAAAATAAGGCAAAAATATTTTTTGGTAAATATGTAAATACGTGTACTGTATTTTAAAATGTTTAAAAAATATTAATACTTTTTTCTTTTTTTTCAGATTGATATAGAAAATTTTCGAAAACTAGAACCATTTTTAAAGCAATTTTTTTTAAAAAAAACAAATGAATAAATATTTTTTTGAGTGGGTATGGTAAGTCAATAATAATAATTGTAGTGTTTCAAAGTCCTTGTAATGTGATTATTGATTTTTAGTGTTTTAAAAAAAAAAAAAAAAAAAATTACGCGCACCGTACGCGTACGGTAATAAAAAAAAAAAAAAGTTTTTTAAAAAATATATAAAAAAAAGATGAAAGATAAGGTTGGCTCTTAAAAGAGCGGTTGTGTTCATGCAGGGAGAGAGGAAAGAAAGAATGGGAAAATTAGTCTCTGTGACAAGTGTGCTGATCTATTTTGAGGTTCACTAGGGAAACACTGGTCTCCCTATGACAAATTAGATCATGACAAGAGGCACATCGAATATCAACCCTCAGAAATCGAGGGTTAATTTCCAGAGGGCCAGCAAAAGGAGATGCTCCCCCCACAGATGAAGGGCTCACCTGACCTGCAGAAGAAGGAGTCAGCCCTGCAGATGATGGTCCAGGCTGAGCTGCTGTGGATGTGCTTGGTTGACTTTCTGAAGGGTTACCTCCAAAAAGTCGAGCATGTGTCCTTCTGTGTACATCCCTGAGGTGCCTCATCATGGTATGATTCCCAAAGGAATACTTCCTGTCAGGATTACCTCTTGAAAGTACACGCTGACACAGCTTGCAAGTCACTAAGGGTGCATTTACCTTTAGCTGGCCTTCAGGAAAAGTAAAATAATCCCATACATAAGAGGTCTTTTGTTTCCTCGCTCTCTGCCTCAAGGTAGTGCTGCTAGTGCTAGCCTCACTCTCAGAAGAGCTCTGCTGTTCTGCCATCGTATCACAAAGACAACCCAGCTCCTTCTCCTAAGGGATCACAAGCAGAAATGAGGGGAATGGGTGTGGTGTAGGAGAGTTCTAGAACTGAAAGTAGTTTCAACCAATCAAAAGTTGTGTTTCATGATCACATGACCTACCGTACGCTTACAGTACGCTTACGGTACGCTTACGGCAAAAGTGCGCATGCGCGTAAAAAAGACACGCGCTTGCGCGCATGTGCATAACAGTCACTACCCGACACTTCCGCGTAACGTGCGCATGTAGCGTACACGCGTACGCGTCCCACGCGGAGTACGCACGGCTACGCAAATTGCGTAACTATACGCAAACAGCGTAGATAAATTGCGGGCGTTGCGTAAACCGTACGCTTACCGTAAGCTTACGGTACGCGTACTAAAAAAAAAGGAAAAAATGTACTGGAAAAAATTATAACGTTTATTTTATGAAATATATTTAAAAAACATATTAAAGAATTTTAAAAATTTAATCATAGTCTTTTTAAAAGGTTAGAACATTAAATTAAAAATATGTTTAAAAAAATAGAAGAAAAAAAAAAAATTAGCATTTAAAAAACCTTGCAAATTCACTGAAAAAACCATGGGTTTCACACACGTTATAGTTAGGAATTAGCATTTAAAAAACCTTGCTAATTAAATGAAAAAACCATAGGTTTCACACACGTTATAGTTAGGAATTAGCATTTAAAAAACCTTAGAAATTCAATGAAAAAACCAAAGGTTTCACACACGTTATAGTTAGCTGGACATTTTACTTTATTTTTCAGAAAAACACACATTCACGGGATGATGTCATCAGTGATGTCATCAGTGATGTCATTTGAGATGTCATCAGTGATGTCATGAGTGATGTCACTGACCATGTCATGAGTGATGTAATATGTGACGTCATCAGCAGTGCATTGCGGGCGCGCGAGTTATAGTTAGCTTAACTAACTATAACGGGGGAATTTCAATGGTTTTTTACGAGTAAAATGTCCAGCTAACTATAACGTGTGTGAAACCTTTGGTTTTTTCATTGAATATATATATATATATATATATATATATATATTATATATTACCTCCTCGCGAATTTTTCAAAATAGGTGGGGCGCTACGCTCCGCTCCTTCCCTGAAAGTCTCGCGTTTTTCCCATGCATTTTTCCATAAGACCTTTAGACAGGGCTACAGCCCGAACGGCTGAACAGAATTACTAGAAATTTGGCAGAGAGGTAGTCCTCAGGTCAAGGAAGTGCCTTTTGTAGGTTTGGTGTAAATCTGTTCAGTAGATTCTGAGAAAATAGCCTTTAAATCAATATATATATCTGAGCCAGCTTACGGTGCGCTTACGGTACGCTTACCGTACGCGTACGGTGGCGTGCGCGAGCGCGATTCTGATTGGCTCTTAGATCTTAGTAAACATTCGAATCAGCCGAAACCAGGAAGCGGCGGCCGCCATTTTCTCTCTCGCAATGAAAGGGATGTTTAAAATATTAAGCCCAAAAACATGTAAAGGGGCTGTTTAGACAGCTCCCACACACATAGCAATGTTGAGGGAGTCCCCAAAGATCCCCCAAGGCCAAAAACGGAATTTTTATTTTTTCGCTAATTTCGCCGATTACGCTTACCGTACGCGTACGGTAAAAAATTATAAAAAAAATAAATTATCCACACTCTCCCCACCCCTGGCTTATTAAAGATGAGTTAAACTAAAATATTAAAAAAAATAATAATAAAAAAAAAAATTATCCACACTCTCTCCACCCCGTGTGCAAATGGTGCCCGAAGGGCACCATTTGTGCATGGCTTATAACATATACGAAAAATTAAAATATTACCTTTCAAAACGAAGTGCATCATATGTCCTCCATGTGCGCACGGTGCACGAAGCGCATCGTGCGTACATGGCCCATCTAGCGTAACGTGGGCACGCGGTGCGCGTAGCGCACCGCGTGCCCACCGTGCGTGCACGGCACTAACTGCGTAAAGTGGGCGCGCGGTGCGCGCACGGAACGAACTGCGTTAAGTGGGCGCGCACGAATGGCGTAAAGTAACTTAGCATTTAAAAAAACGTACAAGTTCACTGAAAAAACCATAGGTTTCACACATGTTATAGTTAGGAATTAGCATTTAAAAAACCTTGCAAATTCACTGAAAAAACCATAGGTTTCACACATGTTATAGTTAGCGGAAATTTTACTGATAAAAAACCAATGAAATTCCCCCGTTATAGTTAGTGCAGGCAACTATAACTCACGCGACTGCAATCTTCTGCTGATGACATATGTGTCTTTATGAAAAAAAAATATTTGTAATATATGTATAGCTAAAAATGTATGGAAGAAGACATGGGCAAATAAGTGTCTAAATACAGTATTAGCATCAGCAGAGGATTGCGGTCGCGTGAGTTATAGTTGCCTGCACTAACTATAACGGGGGAATTTCATTGGTTTTTTATCAGTAAAATTTCCGCTAACTATAACATGTGTGAAACCTATGGTTTTTTCAGTGAATTACCTACTGGCGGTCGCCAGTAGGTAGTTATAGTTAGGACCCCTTTTCCATAGGAAATCCGCAACATTCTATTTTGAATAACTTTGGCGCCGGTCGACGAATCCTCGCGAATTTTTCAAAATAGGTGGGGCGCTACGCTCCGCTCCTACCCTGAAAGTCTCGGGGGGATTCGTCAAGCGGGGGCTGAGATAAAAGGGGGGTCCCAAAACGCGTTTTTCCCATGCATTTTTCCATAGGACCTTTAGACAGGGCTACAGCCCGAACGGCTGAACAGATTTACTTGAAATTTGGCAGAGAGGTAGTCCTCAGGTCAAGGAAGTGCCTTTTGTAGGTTTGGTGTAAATCTGTTCAGTATTTCCTGAGAAAATAGCATTTAAAAGCATATATATATGTGGGCGGAGCCTAACCACACATCTCATCCTGAGATCTGATTGGCTGTCAGCACTTCATCCAAGAAGTGTTGGCAGCCATCTTGGGACCAATATACATGATAGCACCTCATTAAAAAGCATTGAAGTTAATAGAAGGTTTTAAGACTTTAGTTACATTATAAATCATTTGTTGATGGTACCATACTCATTTTAGGAATTGTGGTATGTTCTAAGGTGATTTCACCATGTGAAAAAGCCTTCTGCTGGGATATCATGATTGAGAGAAAAATATTTTCTCATGCTTTTACCACAGAGGTTTGGAAGGTGATCTATAAGCTAAACTGAGAGCTTATTTTCTGTAAATTCACATTATCTTTCTCAGTCATGTGAGAATGAAGTCTGACATTCTCAGTAAAACATGTACATCCAACAAGGGCAGAGACTGTCAGTTGATTCCTTTGTGTTCTACTGCAGCTTCCCAGAGTGTTCCAAAGAACTACTAGAGCGCTAACAGTCCTACCTATGATAAACGTATGGCACACCTGAAGCCATCTTGCTTGGAATAAAGTGGTAACTCTTAAAACATTTAATTTCAAAAGGAACAAAATGAGGGGGTTCATTTTTCCATAAAAAGTATGATTAGTGCTGCAGAAAGAAAAATTAGGGCACATTTTGAGTGACTTCTCAAATCCTCTTCTATTTCATTAAAAAATTCTGACATGCAGACTGAAACATGAACTTTCAATACCAGCAGCAGTTTTCCCTGGTGAGCAGTAGCTTTACTACAGTGATCTAATGAGCAAAAAGAGTGCTAACATTCTGAATTTATGGCAAATGTGTGACACATCTGAATGCCTTCTTGATGGAATCAAAGTAAAAAACTGAAAGTATTTCCTACTGAGGAGACTGCAGTAAATGAGGAAATTAGGAAACTTCATAACAAATAAGTCTCCCAAGATGGCCACCAGAGACAAAAGAGCCCAAATGTAGCCCAAATATCACCCAGATGTAGCCCAAGTATAGCCCAATGACAGAATGTCCCAGAATGTTCTTAAAAACAACTAGAGCGCTTACTGTCTTCATTATGACAAAAGTATGGCACACCTGAAGCCATCTTGATTGGAATAAACTGGTAACACTTAAAACATTTAATTTAAAAAGGAACACAATGAGGGGGTTCATTTTGCCATAGAAATTATCATTAATGCTGAAGAAAGAAAATGAGGGCACATTTTGAGTGACTTCTCAAATCCTCTTCTATTTCATTAAAAAATTCTGACATGCAGACTGAAACATGCACTTTTAATACCAGGAGCAGACTTCCATGGTGAACAGTAGTTTTACTACAGTGATCTAATGAGCAACTAGAGTGCTAACATTCAGAATTTATGGCAAATGTGTGACATATCTGAATTTCTTCATGATGGAATCAACGTAAAAAACTGAAAGCATTTCCTACTGAGGAGACTGCAGTACATGAGGAAATTAGGAAACTTCATAACAAATAAATCTCCCAAGATGGCCACCGGAGACAAAAGAGCCCAAATGTAGCCCAAAATCACCCAGATGTAGCCCAAATATAGCCCAATGACAGAAGTGTGCAAAACACTTATTATTTAGTGTTTTTGCAGTGTTATATAGTGCAGACTTGTCAGGTATTGGAGTGCTTTACATGAGCATTGGTTACATCACACAAGCACATATTCATTTTGGTTGTAGACATGGGGAGACTAAGTGATTTGACCAGAATCACAGAATGCCGAGCTGAAGCAGAAACTTCAACCTGGTTCCCCAGTTGCAAAGTCTGCAGTTCTGGAAGTAACACCACATCCTCTCCCCTAAGTGCAACATTTAATCAAGTGGTCAACTGGATAAAAAAACATAAAGATAACAAATAATTTAAAAGTGCTTTGTCGCTATTTGAAAACTCAGACAAAATGTCCTTATTTTAGTCTTTTAGAGCACTAACCATAATTTTGATGCAAATAAGACCCTCTCATATATGTAATTTCTAAAGGAAATGCTCTAGGTATTACAGTTTTGATTACATCAAGATGATGTCAGGCGTTCCACACTTTTGTAATAAATATAGAATGTTAGCAATCTAGTTGTTCATTGGGATACTGTTGAGAGGCAAAGGCCAGGGGCACGGACTCTGAAAATTGAAGGCAGGTAGGAGAGTGCAAAGGCAACAATTTAACCACACTGAGCAGGCAGGAAGGGCCGTGGAAGCACAACAGACTATGGAGGGCAGTGGAAAGGGGGGCAGGGGCAACAAACCAACAATACAGGACTTGCAAGAGAGGCTGTTGGAGGGAAGATCTATTACGGGTCAAGGAAGCTAGAGGCGGTCCCCAGAGCCCCGGGAGCCACCACAGAACTGAGCAGGAGAGTGAGTCAGGGACAAAAGGGGCACCTTAATTTGAGCCGGGGTGCCTAGGAACGCTTGCTCCAAAAATGAAGAAAACAGACATATGAGACATGGAATTGGTGGCAGAATACAATGGCAGTTTAATGAGAAGATACAACTTCAAAGAAACCGCAGAATAGAGACATAAAGTACAAAATACAGAATCCAGATAATCATACAGCTGTCATGATATTCTCTGTATCTCAATTAATGTACTGACAGAGAGAGAGAGAAAACACATCTATAAATGCATCATGAGAAACAAGTTACACCAAGGAAAATGTTACCTAGGAACACTCACGTTTACTCTTAGAGCAAGCATTCCTGCAATTACAATACAAAATCTTTTAAATGCAAAAGTAAAGAGAACAATGGTTAAACATAACATGACATTTCATATAGGTAAAATAGAATAAGATACTTCAAGCAAAGCAGAGCAAGACATTTTAAGCAAAGGAAGACAAGAGCTCCCAGCTCTTGGGGAAAACCTGCACAGCCTGTTAACCTACATACAGACGGCGAGGTAGTCCGTCGATATCTGTGGGTGCTCCCTTTTTATATCATTTTGTGGGCTCCTTTGCACGCTACATCTACCTACGTATGCTACCCAAAAGCTTCGTCTGCAGATTTTACCAGACATTTCGTCATTTACCCACTTAATGCTGACAATGGACTGGGTGAAAAGGTCAGTCTCTCAGGCCAATCGCTTATCGTAAGTTCCATAGAGCAAGCAGAAAATAATGGGTATTGTACGGGAATTCAATATATTCATGTACAAAATCTCCTCAGTTCTCCTAACTTGACGCTCTACGGTTGCCACTTCCTTAAAAGCGGGAAACCTGCCCAGGAAGCAAGTACCAGTCCAGGATGCAGCCTACTGTATGTCGACAGCTTCAGTGGGATGTTGAACTTTGATACCGAGCACGGAGCACTCGGGTAGGGTGGGGGCTACTAGTTTGGAGCAGAAGGCCTCGCAGACCTGCCTTCAGACTGCTATACACTAAAATTGCAGAGCTATGGTCAATTTAACAAAGAGGCCTACATATTGAACAGAAGGGCCTACACAGGGGTTTTATGCTGGCTGAGTGGTACGGATGTCTCAGGATAATTATATAGCAACACAGGACCCGCTGGTCAATTTAATACGGCCTACAAATGCGGCTGGCAGGGCAAGGACAAGGGTCTCATACTTCAGGTGTGGACAGAACGGGCCAGGGGCCCCCTGTGATACAAAATCTACCCTCCTTCAAGGCTGTGGCAATGTAATAGACCATTGTGGGCAGAAGGAAGAGGCAATGGTAGTACAACCATACATGCCAACAGACCCGATTCAGCCAGGAAACGTCCAATGTTTTTAAGCTCAAATGGGCTTTATTTGATCTGTCTCCTGTCTACAATATCCTCTTTTTCAATGTAACTCAAAGGGGAAAATCAATACCCCAGTTTTTTTTCAAAATCTCCCTCTTACCAAGTTCAAAATGTTCGCAAGTATGGTACATTGGATCATGGAAGGAAATGGGATAGGGACATGGACTTGGATAACAGAGGACAAGAGGGACATGGAGAGGTGCACCAAACTGACCCTGCAGGGCAGGCATCAGGGTTTGCAGCAGCACAATACACCACACAGGGCATGCAGGACGGGAGTGCAGCACAACAATCCATAGAAAGCAAGAGGGAGGGGACAGGACCATGCACATGGACAACAGAGAACAGAGGGGCAAGAGGCAATGGTAGCTAGCTGACCATAATGGACAGACAGGAGAGAAAGCTGCAGCATTACAGACCATAAAGGGCAGTAGGGACGGATCAGGGGCATTACAATGGAACAGACAAGCCAGGAGGGAGGGAGTAGGGGTCTTCACATGTAAACAGAGGGCTGGGGGCAAGGGGGCAGGGCAGGAGCAGCAAGATAGCCATGGAGGTCAGGCAGGATGGGCACTAGAAGCAAGACACACCATGAAGAGCAACAGTGAGACTGTGATGGCATACACACAGACCATGGAGGGAAGGTGGGAGGGGGTCAGGGGCAGCTAACTGACCACACAGGGAAGGTGGGAGGGGCCATGGCAGCACAGAAGACCAATGGCTATGATGGGCAAGAAGGAGGGTGCAGGGGCATGCACAAAGGACGATGGAGGATAGAAGGGAGGGTCAGGACCTGTGCACAGACAAGAAAGTTCAGGGGAAGGGACCTCACAACAGACCACACGGGGCAGGCAGGAGGAGCAGTTGCAGCACAACAGACCAGGGAGGGCAGAAGGGTGTGGCAGTACAATGGACCATGTAGGACAGGAGGAAGAGGATAGGGGCATGGCATGTGGACAGGCAGGGTGGAGGTGGCAGGGACAGGTTACAGTCATCTGACAATGCTAGGCAGGTGGGAGGGGAGTGGCAGCTCAACAGAACACTCAGAGTAGATAGGAGTGGCAGGTCCATGGGACATGGTGGGCAAAAAGGATGGAGCAGGGGCATGCACAAAGACATCGGAGGGCAGGGGGAAGGAGAATAGGGGCAGCAAGCTAAGCACAGAGTTTAAGCAGGAGGTCAATGATGGGGCATAGAATTGGGCAATGGAGGGCAGGAGGAGTGGACTGGTACATCATACTAAATTGAGGGCAGTGGCAGCACATCAGACCATGCATGGCAGGAGGGAGGAGGCTATTCCATGGATTCACACAACAGAGGATAGGGAGGAGGGGGATGGGGCAGCAAGCTAACTGTTCAGAGAAGGCGGGTATTAGGAACTTTATTGTTTTTAAAACGTGTGTCTGTGCGAACTACTTAAAATATGAACAAGTATGCAGCATAATCTCACTTTTATTCAGGAAGAAGAAGACGTTTGTGACTGTGAATCCGGGCTCACTTGGCAGAAGAACCTCCTGACCCTCCACCCCCTATCGCAAAATGTAATGCCCGTGAAAAGGGTAGGTGAACACAGTGTTATATAGAACATAGTCCTGAGAGCACGATTGAAAATGAAAACTAGATATAGTGTATGGTATAAACTATGCACCAAAAAGTGTGATATAAGATGAACCGGGCGTGAAATATAATATACAATATATTGTGCGCAATGACAGATTCATTGGAGAGCGCGAGATAGCACAGGCACTAGTGGCAGCATGTGCAATGTATATATATGTATATATATATTCACTGAAAAAACCATAGGTTTCACACACGTTATAGTTAGGAATTAGCATTTAAAAAACCTTGCAAATTCACTGAAAAAAACATAGGTTTCACACATGTTATAGTTAGCGGAAATTTTACTGATAAAAAACCAATGAAATTCCCCCGTTATAGTTACTGCAGGCAACTATAACTCACGCGACCGCAATCTTCTGCTGATGACATATGTGTCTTTATGAAAAAAAAATATTTGTAATATATGTATAGCTAAAAATGTATGGAAGAAGACATGGGCAAATAAGTGTCTAAATACAGTATTAGCATCAGCAGAGGATTGCGGTCGCGTGAGTTATAGTTGCCTGCAGTAACTATAACGGGGGAATTTCATTGGTTTTTTATCAGTAAAATTTCCGCTAACTATAACATGTGTGAAACCTATGTTTTTTTCAGTGAATATATATATATATATATCCAAAAAAGAACTCTTTTGGGAAAAGCCTCACTGGTGAAGAATAGTCTCTTTTCTTGAGGTGCAGGGGGCCGTGCGGCTGCACCAATGTCTATAAATCACTTCGCCATACCCGTCTCGGGCTGGGACGCCCTTGTTCACTGGCAATGGGAGTCAATGCTGAAATTGTAAACACATGTTATTCACAATAAAGCCACGGCCCAAAAGGCGTCCAGGCATTCTGGCACTTGCAGTGTTTACACAATAAAACCCCAGTCGGTATCAGCGTGTACTCATAGTTCATGCAAATTAAAAAACCCCAGTGGGCGGCATTACTGTCCGCAACAAGTCCGTTTGCCAATATCAAACCCTCAAGAGGAAACTCCACAAGACACTGGTACCAGGCACTCGTGGTCTTGGATCCGCTTCATATGCGGCAGGCAAATCCCACGACTGAGCAAGCCGTAACAAATCCATCCAAAAAAGCACTCTTTCGGGATAAGCCTCACTGGTGAAGAATAGTCTCTTTTCTTGAGGTGCAAGGGGCTGTGCGGCTGCACCAATGTCTTTAAATCACTTCATCGGAGTGTACTCATAGTTCATGCAAATAAAAAAAAAACAGTGGGTGGCATTGGTGTCCGCAACAAGTCCGTTTGCCAATATCAAAGCCTCAAGATATATATATATATATTTCAGTGGTTTGCCAACGCATTCACTGTGGCAGTTGCTAGCAGCAGTCAGTCGCTTCAAGTCTATGGGACCACGACCAACCCGGCGGTTGCAGCCGCGGTTGCTCATATGAAGGTGCAGGCCTGGTTGGTGGATTACCTCTAACACAGTTATCCTTGCAATCGCTGGAATGAGGACTCCATTGAGGAGTTTCAGATGACCACTCTACCTGGAGTGGCTGGAGCTCTTCTTCACCAGCAAGATGAAGGTCATTGGGGGTCCAGGGTTCAGGTAGGGCAGGAGTCTATGTGCACCTGAAGCAGGAGTACAAGGAGCCTTGGGTGTTGGATGTCTGAGTTCACCGGCAGGGTCAGACCACAGGTAGGCTACAGAGCAGACCGTCGCGAAGGAGAAGCAGTCATGCAAAGGTTGCTGCTGTAGATGTTGAAGCCACCAGCAGGAGGATGCAGGCTCTCAGGAGTGAGGCTGTAGCCAGCGTCAGTCACTGTGGTGAGAGGATCCCTCAAGGTGATGGAGACATGCTACAAGTTCCTTCCTAGTGGTGAGTCAATTGGACACAAGTGTCGGTCCTCAACCACCGTGGTTCTTTACAGGCGGTCGCTGGGGACTAGAGCCTCTAGTACAAAGGAAGGTCCGTTGGCAGTGGGTGAAGATTGAAAGGACTCTGGGGTTTCTTGGAGGCCTTGCAGTTCTTGGGAAGGACAGCTGGTCCAGTTGTTGAGTCTTGGTTGCAGCTGGCAGGGTTTTGCCAGTTTCTTTGCTGCAGCAGGTCTCAGTTCCTGGTCTGTCAGCTGTCCTCTTCCATCATCCTCTTTTAGTCCATGGAATCTGAAGTCCTGGTCTCTGGGAGCCTCCTAAATACTAAATTTAGGTGTGTTTTAGGGGAGGCCATGTAGTAGCCAATGGTCTGCTTACCGGTAGGGTGCCTACACCCTCTTTATGCTCCCCCACATGGGGGGACGGGCATACCCTGACTCATAATAGGCTGCTATCCCCATCTTCAAGATGGCGGATAGTTAAAAGTGGGGTCTACCTCGCCTGTCCCTCCTGAGGGGTGGTACAGGGGAGGTAGGCACACTTCCTACTTTACCTATTTGTCCCGCCAGTCCTCCAGCCAAAAGTGGGGCAGGGCTGGGGGGGTTGTCATCTGCTTCTAACAGTGGAGGCTGGGGGCCAGGGTTCCAAGGCGGCAGGGCCTTAAAGCTCCTTTTTCTGCCATGGCAGATCCTGCATGGGGGAAGGTGTGACCATCTCTGCCCAGAACATGCATTGTCTCTGAATCCGGAGATCTTTGGCTCTCTAACCCAGGGGTCCAGAAACACGTCTGGTGATGGCAGGCTGGCTACAACTAGACAGGAATCACACCAGTGGTCAGAAGGTTTCAGGGTATACTGTAGAAGGATCTCCAGTGTGAATGAATTAATAAATCCATCACTAGGACCAGCTAGGATTTATTAGGATGAGATGTTTGGTACCAAACATCCCTTGCTACAGAGTTGCCATCATGAAGCTAGGAAACCTGTGTGGACAGGCCTCCAGTGCTCTTAAGAGCACTGAGGGAGGCCACTCCCTCCAATCTTCACACTTCTCTCATGCTGGTTAACAGCTTGAGAGCAGTTCCAGGATTGGCTTGGGAGTTGGCTGCCTGCCTCGAGGAGAGAAGACAGATCGAGGTGGAAGTTGCCCACCACCCTCAGTACATGCCAACCACTACTGCATTTAACGAGCTGGCAGTGGTAAATTGTGCCAAATTGTTGCGTCACAGAAACTTTAAAGTCATGTGCTGCTTTTGGCTAAAAAGTTAGTAGCATTTGTAGATATCTCTAAAGTAAAAAATAAAACAGATCAAAAAGCAACATATTAGCACGATTATAATGTCACAGAGCACAACAACACAGCCAAAGCAGAGAGGAACACGCAACCACAGTAAAGCACAACAAAATGACACTGCAATAATGTAGCACAAAATCACAGCAGTACAAAAACAACAGAACATGCCACTACTTCAGCAAAAGGCCTCCAAACCATTATGCACAAACACCCTTGACACACATTTGAACGACCAGAAACGTGATTTCATACTGAGAGGAAAGGGTGTTTGCATCAAGCATTGCCTTATCATCAAGGACATGAAAAGGCTAGGACGTGAGATCACTGTTTTTAAGGTTGTGGACATACACGTCGATCACCTAAGCTTATGTGAGTATGTATTTGCCTGAATAGGACGAGATAATGTTTGCTTGTTTCAATTTACATTGTACAGGCTTCTACGTAGAAAATTACCTTCAGCGAGGAACCCATTTTTTTCATTTAATGTGTGCATTTCACGCACATTATCTTCTGCTTCATAAAGGCACTGAGCATACTATCAATCTTTTAAGGTCCTAATTTAGAAACTAAATGTTAATTAATTCTGCTGCGCCTGTACAGATGGTGATTTTCCTTGTCACATTCTTGTAGTAAAAGCCTCACTGATTAAACCATAGAGCATAATAATTTGATTATCCGTGGCCAAGCTTAATTCTCTCAGTAGAAGTGTTTTAACTTGTGGGTCACTGCTTTGTACTGCACGCCATTTGTGAGACACACTTCATTCCCTAGATGTTCTGCACATTAAAAACCAAATACAAATGTTTTCGTTAGACTTGGTATGTATTAAGAATTGCGTCTTCAGAAGATTATGGGGCATATTAACAAGGGCCGGCAATAAATATCGCAATGCACGCTTAGCGCTTGCATATTTATCGCCGGCTATCTCTGGAATTTATCACCCGGTTAGCACGTTATCAACAACGCGCATCGCCGAGGCGATAAAAATTCCAGAGATAGTGTGGATATCGCCGTTTTCCATGGTGGAAAACGGCGATATCCTAGATGATAGGGCCTGTGGTCTTAGCCACAGAATCCACCCCTCATGTTAAGTATGCCTTAGTCAGGAATTTAACAGATGTTAAATTCCTGCGTTAAGGCATACTTAACGCGATTTAAATAATCGCTACCCTTCCTTGTTAATATCGCGAAGCTGCCTTTACGATATTTTCCCTGGTTGGTTTCACAGCCACGCCTACTTTGCATCTCATTAGCGATGCAAAGTTAGGCGTGCAGGAAATGGGCGCTAAGTCAGCAAAACAAACGATAGTGTGTCTTTGCTGATAAGGCGATAAAATGATCGCCGCTTTTTGGCCGAAAACAGCCGCAAAAGCGGCAATAATTTTATAGCGCCGCCTTGTTAATATGCCTCGTAGTTTTTTAGATCCAAATGTGCAATTAATTGTATGTGCTCCTGCGCATTAAATGGCATTCGTGCATTGGAACAGTCAAGCATAGTGGACAATTAAAGAGTACTCATTTCAAATATAAGAAGCACTCACTGTGTGCTTGTGGACTATACAACACAGCTCCACAGGAATGGCCAGATTGGTTAGTCCATAGAACAAATACCATTTTGTTTTGCTAATAACCTGAGCACAATCGGATGAATCTGCACAAAACCTCGCAAAGAAAATATAATTTCGTTTTTTTGGATCTTTGAAATTTTTCTTCAGATTTTTCAAGTGGACAAAGCTATAGGAGTGGCATCCTAACAGAAACTTTCTCAGTAAACTCATGTAAATGTTTTTGTATGAGCTACACAATCTATTATGCATACAGAGCATCGTTATTTTTGTGTGTGTGTGTGTGTTTTTAGTTTAGTCTTATTGCACTCATTTTTTTCCATAGCCTTAATTTGCCAGAAAAGTTCATAATGTCTGCATACATTTTATTTTATATAAATAGACATTTCTTCTGTTTTTTAAAACAAACTAAATTTTGCTTTATGTCCTATTCTGTGATGCTTGCAAGCTTCAGTGAAGTCCTCAGACCTGGTTAAAAAATGTCCTTATGGTAGTTTGGTATTTTGGGGCAAGTTATCAACATCCCACCCATGGGGAATCCTGTACAATCAACAGAGAGGTGGAAAATACCATTTGCTGCCAGAAAAATATGTCCCTCCACTCTACATCCCTCCATTCCAAGATTCTCTTCTTTACTACACTTTAGTTCATTCTACTATACTCTAAGCCACTCCACTCCATGTCTTTCTATCGCTCTAGTCCATTCTACACTACTCCACTCTATGACACTGTATGCCACTTTATTCTATGACACTCCACTTCACTCTACGCTACTCCACTCTACACCACTCCACTAAACATCACTCCACTATAACCCGCTCCATTCCACTCTACACCTCTCCACTCTGCAACTCTTCTTCACTTTCCTCCAATCCAAGACACTTCCCTCTCTAGGACACTCCACTGTACAACACTTCACTCTGCGCCCCTCCACTGCACGACACTCCACTCTATGACTTTCTATGATACTCCACTCTAAACCACGCTACTCTATGCCACTCTACTCTGCACCACCCCTCTCTATGACACGCCACTCTACAACACCCCACTCTGCACCCCTCCACTCAAATCCCCTCAACTCAATACCACTCCACTCAATGATGTTCCACTCAATGACACTCCACTCCACCCCACTCCACAACACTCCACTCCATGGCATTCCACTCTACTCTAGTTCACTCCACTCCTCTCTTTGCAACTCTACTTCACTCCACTCTTCCCCACTCTACTTCACGCTTTGCTACTATTTGCCACTCAACGACACTTCATGACAGGCCATAACAATCCACTGCATGACACTCCACAACACTCCACTCCATTACTCTCTATGACATGCTACTTCACTTTCACCGCTCCACTCCACTCCACTCAACACCATTCTAATCTATGCCACTAACCTTTGGCCATGCTGAATAGCAGCCACCCTGGCGTACAGGATGGCTAAACATCATTTGCAAAGCCAGTGTCTCTTGCACAGACAAGAACTATTGGCTTTGCCACTGCGTATTCCTCTTCTCCATGTGGAAATGGATGCAGTCATTAGGAAAGTTTCAGAAGCACCATGGTGTTTGGCTGGTGTGCAGTAGATACTCAGGTGCATATGTTTCAATATGATTAATGTGTGGAATACCTGCAAGATGTCTCATGCAGGAAAAGTGCATATATGTCAGACTGTACTATGCCCTGCAACCTCTAGTTAGTACTAAAAAATTGAATAGCAGGTCTCCTGTGATGTGTCCAGTTAGGCTCCCACCCTCAATTTTGAATTAGACATTGATGCGGTCTAACTCAAAGTATTGGTTTAATGTGGCTTGTACTTATTATAGGCAAAAGATAACTTCAGTCCTTCTCATCAGTGACGGCCACCACAAACAAAGAGTGATGGGTGGGTGGAGGGAGTGCGGGGAGTGTGAAAGGGGGAGCGCGGGGGAGTTTAATAATAATTTTAAAAAAAGGAAAACTTACCTGAAGCTGTCAGCCACCTCCTGCGTCGTGCCTCTGTGTTTTTCTTCCTTCTTCCATGTCCCAGGAGACACTGAGATAGCATCACAGACCCCTGCACAATCCTGGCGCTAGTGTGGAAATTGGTCTGAGCGGGCTCGTTTGACTTTCATCTCAGGCACAGGGGTCTATGCTGTTTCTCCAACCCGGCTGTTCAATAGAGCCCGGTTGGAGAAACCTAATTGCGCATGTGTGTTTGGACAGCCTAAGATGGCTGACCAAACACACATGCACACTTATAAGTGTACCAACCAGTCCTCCTCCCCCCTCCCATGGCCCGGCTCACTCCTCTCTGCACATGCTGGCTCAGAGTTAACAGATGAAAAATAAAACATTCATAGTATATCGTTTAATTTTTCAGGTGTTGACTCTGAGCCAGTGGGGCGACGCTCCTCCACCATTGTGGAGAAGCTACCCCCCACTGCCTCTGACTCATCTCAAACCTCTGACTACTATGAACTCCGAAATATCCTTCTCAATCTTTTACCCCTCTTTTTTAGCCATGGCAGCGAACTAACAAGCACACATGACCATTACTTACAAAAAGAACTCACCACTTCCCCATTTCAAATCTATCATTTTATCCCTACCTTAAACTCTAGCAAACAAATAAGAAATAAAGAGCACCATCCTAACACAACTAATGCACAAGAAAAAAAATTACTAACCCCCAAACTACTAACTAATCTTGGTTTCCAGGGTAGTGTGGTACTCACTCAAAAATGGCTTCAAAGTCTCATCAAGGAGTTGTAAGCATGATATAAATAGATTTACAATTTATAATTGCAATTACATTGAGCCTTGAAGTCAGCAAACAGGCTAGTGGGCAATGTTAATTTGGTTTAAAAGCTTGAGATGAAATTTATCTAGCCTATCCCAACATTAACCCTAGCCCAATCTCTGCACAGGCAAAAGTATGCATTGCTCAAAAGGCCTAGCCCTGTTCCAAGTAGCTTGTAGTGGTAAATTCTGATGTTGCGAGCAACAACAAAAGATGCATAGCGTATAATGCTGGCTCTTTTGACAAGCCTGCTTTAAATTTTCAAAAACAAGATGTTTGTCCAAAGACCATGTTCATTCAGTATTAGCTCAAGCATGCTGGCAACAAAATGAGGTAAAACGTTATGCCCAATATCCCTGACTTGCGAGGTGTGGCTGTAGACTATGCCCAATCAGTAATGAAATTAGGTATTGATGGAAGGTGTTGCTGAAGGCCACATCCTAAGCTGAGAAACTAACTACCAGGCATGAATGCAGGTCACTCCCAGTTGTTAGTTCACCATGAAGGCACTTGGGTAGGAGAACTTAGAGCAGGGATCAGCATTGGAACTCGTATTAGAGCACAAACCCTGATTTCAGTTTTTTACATTGCAAGAAATGTGCAATAGAAAGACATTCAAACATTTTTCAGGAAAGGACTACAGATGCAACAACAGTGTTCCTAATTGTACAAATCTTTTTTTATTTCAAGAATGCCGCTGCCAATATAAACGAAGAGCCAGTACCACACCTGTAATCTACCAGACTTACCACAACCCCAAGCAAAGAGAGTCACTGGCTTTCCAACCTGGTAAGATTTGTGCCAGGTTATGGTGGGCTAGGACTCTCCTATCTTTGTGCCACCCACTGAATATTTCAATCATGTTGTAGCAGCTGGTGGGTTTTGTATTGGTGAGGCAATATTTAATTTCAGATTTCAAACCCCAGCTAGAGCAAACAAGAGCTGTCAAGTTGACCCACCAGGCTTGTGGGGTGACCTACCAGCAAAGTATTTGGTCCTGCATCCAGTGCCTGTTCCCAGAGAGCATTGGATGTAGTGGACTGCATGGTGGTTGGACTCAAATGCCAATATCTACACTAGGCCTTGGAATAAAATCCTGCTCCGCATGCAGAGTTTGCTGAATTTGGCAACTCTGCGTTTTGCGGAGAGCACGGAGTTATCTATAAACTCTGCACTCCCCAAAGAAGCAGAACTTTTATTTTCGTTGGTGCACTTGTCACATATTTTAACATGTGTGGGGAGCACAATGAGACTTGCTGGGTGCTCGCGAGCACCCACGAGATTTGCTAGTCGCTTGTGAGATATTTTGGGTGCCAACGCGGCTTTAGGCCGTGCCAGCAACTTCCGACGCTTCTTTTGTGATGTAGGCGAGTACGATCAAGTGCAAGCAACTGCAGCTGCAACCTGGAGAAGCAGCTGAATCTCCTCAAAAGACAATTTGGAGTTAATAAACTTCACAAATTCACATTCGCTTTGTTTTTTTGTGCGAGGAGCCCTTTTTATTTTCCTTTTTTTTAACAAGGAGGAAGTGACCCAGAGACTCCAACTTCCTGTTCCTGTCCAGCAGGCTTTTCCCAGTGCTTTGTCCACCTCCTGGTCACTTCTCATTTGGATTTGAGGCTAGAAGGATCACTCTGTTTGTCTGCTGCATATACCATTGGATTTGAGGACTTTGTTTTTGTGATATCACAAGTAAGTTCAAAAACAGTATAAGAGTGCTATCTGTTTGATAGAGGGCGTGCACCAGGATTTATTTGTACTTTTATTCAATTTTGGCAGTGTGGGGCTTGCAGTTTCATTTGCAGCCTAGTTTTTTTTTTGCATGTTGCACGGTTCAGTACAAAAAAATCAGGTTTAGTAAATACATTTGCAATATTCATTTAATTTGCTATGTGGCCTAGTCTGCAAATGGGCCTTCCAGCCAGTACACCCATTACTAGTCCTGGGTGCATGAAACATCTGTTTCTGTGGTGTCTGTTGGATTGAAACATCATTTAGACCATAAATGGCATTGGGTTAAATTACAAAATTTGTTTTTTGGGGGTGTATTTCACATTTTTTTCTGCAGACAGTGTATAGCTGGGATAATATATTTGATGCCTTTGGAGGATGTGTGTTGTTGTAAACTATTATAGCCCAGTTAAATTTTGTTTTCGGCATTGCTGAATTAATGCTGTTTTCTCCTGTCTTACCATGCCTCCTTTGTCTGGCCAGTGTCTGAGTGTGATTGCTATAGGCCTCCATTTGTCTTTGTTCCCCATGCCATATGGACAGGGACTTTTTGTATAGTCAGCATCCATAGGCCTGCATGTGTTCTTTGTTTTCCATGCTTCCTTGCTTGTTGTTTGACCATGCGGCTGGTGGCCATTTTGTGTAGCCACTGCCAGCCAGTGTGCTTTTTGCCATAGGCTTGCATGGGTTCTCGGTTGTGCCCATGCCCCCATGCTGGTTGTGGTTGTTTGACCATGTGGCTGGTGGTCATTTTGTGTAGCCAGCCAGTGTATTTTTGCAAGAAACCTGCATGTGTTCTTTGTTGTGGCCATACCTCCTTGCTGGTTGTTGTTGCTTGACCATGTGGTTGGCGGCCATTTAGTGCAGCTAGTCAGTGTGCTTTTGCCATAGGCCTGTACATGTTCTTTGTTTTCCATGCCTTCTTGCTTGTTGTTGACGCACAGCTGAGCTAGACCAGGGCAGAGAGCCAGCAGCAGGGTCTGTGGGACTCCATCGTCCAGGCTCCTTTGCTCTGCCACGTCGTCACCTGCCAGCACCTAGAGGTGCATTTAAGCACCTGATAAACCCCACAGCATGGGACGCGCAGCTGAGCAACACAAGGGCTGAGAGCCAGCAGCAGGGTCCGCGGGACTCCATTGTCCAGGCTCCTTTGCTCTGCCACGTCGTCACCTGCCAGCGCCTGGAGGTGCATTTAAGCACCTGATAATCCCCGCAGCACGGGACACGCAGCTGAGCTACACCAGGGCAGAGAGCCAGCAACAGGGTTCGTGGGACTCTATCGTCCGGGCTCCTTCGCTCTGCCACGTCATCACCTGCCAGCACCTGGAGGTGCATTTAAGCACCTGGCCAAGGGAGGACCTGTCCTTCCCCATCACTGACCGGAGGTGGCCGGGCTGGACAACACCTCTAACAGCATTATATCTATTTGTGGCTCCATACGACTCCCAATGTAAATAATGACTATTTTATAGCCTGTTCTTGGAGACTGAGCGGGGGAGTGCTGGGAGTGTTGTATAGTGGCAGTCAGATTTTATAACTGCCCCCTGCCAATGTTTAGTGGTTGGGGAGTGTCTAGGTAAGCCTGTTGACCAAGCACATTATGGGGAAAAGGAAGTGTGCCCTCACAGGCTTACCACCTGATACAACCAAGGGCACTATTGGCTCTTTTCTAATAAAGGCAGTGGGAGCAATCTCGAAAGAAATTGATAAAGCCGAGAGGAGGCTCTCACAGGGCAGGGCTGGAACAGATGTACTGGCACCAGATGGGAATATGGCACTGGTAGCTGAAAATGGAGCTGAAAAGGGAGCAGGGCACATTTTGAGCCAGGGGCGGGGGAAGGAAGTAGAAGAGACTGGGGGTCCAAATCAGAGTACCAGTTTAAATAGCATTGCAGCTGGCCAGAATACACGGAGCAGGGCCACGTTGCTTACTACTCGCTGTGCGGACCAGAGTGGCCCATCAACCCCGAAGAGACAGCGAAGGTACAGAGGAAAATAGCTCCCAAGCAGCAGGGAGAAGACACCAAACGCACAGACTCTAGGGGTGCCAAGGATCTTGCCAAGGGCGCTGAAGAATTGTGGGGATCCCTTAAGGAAGAAATTGTGGCATTGGTGTCTTATCTTTTAAAGGATTTTCTAAGTGCTACTCCACCTGTAGAGACATATACTGATCCCCAGAACCCTTCAGCGACTATGGGTGCAACAGGACGGTGGGGATTGGGGGGACTGGCTATGGGGATGACTAGGTCTGGTCAGCTGACCTACCCAAACAGGGAGCCGACTGAAAGAGGTTCCCATGGGGGACCTCAACATCATGGTTGTCTGGCCAGTGGTGTCACCCAATTTGCCTACAACACACAAAACTTGCCAGTTATAGACCTCCCGCTAGCAAGCTGCCCTTACACGGTGGTTCTGGTAGGGGGGCCAGGATGAGACAATACACAGGATGAGTCTAGTGTCCAGTTGATAAATAAGGTAACCTACTGGTTAGGTAAAAATGTTGGGTTCAACACCTCGGACCAAAGACACATCCTGATGGCCAGAAGGGTGGCGTGAATCGGCAGGTCTAAGAAAATATTCCCTGGGGACAGCGTGATTGTCACGGTTAGGTATCCGGTCCTGGCCAGAAGATTTTGCTTTCATCTTTGCCATAACTCATTGTAGATTACGGGATTAAACCAGTACCACTGGTTTTTTTTTATAGACCCCCATCCAAACTTTCCTCTCCCTAATGTGGGGTTAAACAGGAAGGGAGCCCTAGTTCGGGTGGGGTTCACCTGAATCTAAGAAATTCATTTACACCACTGAGGGATTTGAATGATATAGATTGACTCACAGAGGGGGCGTGTACAGTAAGAGTGGCTGGCAAGCGGGTGGAACACATCGAGGAACCAGGTGGGAGTGCGGAGATCAATGCTGGGGTAACTCGCGAAATCCATCATGAGCATAGGAAACAAAGTGAAAGGAGGTCTCCCAGTGCAGATCGGGCCATCTTCGACCCTTTTGGTCCCCAGGTGAGACGAATCATGGGTGATTTAAAATTTATTTTGTGGAACGTGGCAGGTTTGGCGAGTAAGTTCCGAGATTAGCAGTGGCTCCATTACATAAGAAATTTCCATATAATCTGTGTTCAGTAAACATAGGAGCCAGTAAACACCTTCTTTTTAGAAGGTTATAAAACTTTCCTCTGTCCAGCATTAAGGTCTAGTGCAGGGAGAGCTAGGGTGGGGCTAATAATGTTTGTAGATTTAAGGATCCAGGGGAGGTGGAAGCCCGTGCTATGGGAGCTGGATGTAGTACAGGGTTTAACATTTGTAAGCAATGTTTATCGTTTGGCATTTATTAATTTTTACAATGCTCAGTCAAACTCGCAGGGATCAAAATGCCTGGATGAATTAAGCAGCCGATTAGAGAAATTACAATTTGAAGGCCGAACCCAGTCACATTCAATATTAGCTGGAGATTTTAACTGCCACCTGTGTCTCAATCGGAGGTCGACCGATTGTGACTGGCTGGCCTGCACACTAAAAAAGGGGCAACACATGGAACACACCCAGTCAGGACGGAAGTTGAGTGTCTTTTTAAATATTCTTGGTTTATTACCTGTTTTAATATTTGTCATAGTATATTCAGTGATCATAATCCTGTAACTATATCGCTTGTTGCCCCCCGAAATTAACCGGCATCGCATAGATTGACGGGGGGAATGATCTCTGCAACTGATCAAGGGTGGCGGCTGCGTTGGGTGCAGGTCTATATTGTTGCCTGTAATAACTCCCTTTTTAACAGAGTCTAGTTCAGACATTTACAGCAATTGCGCAACTAGTGGATAGCCTATTAAAAGCACCTGCACATTCATGTTCTAGGGATGCGCCAAGATGGTTTGATGGGCAATGCTCGCAGGTCCTTAGAGCCCTAAAGAGGGCCCTCAAACAATCACCCAGAGAAAGGGGACGGATTGCGACCTGCCGCAAAATGTATAAACAAGCAGTTAGGACACGGAAGCGCCAACTGCAATTGAAGGCATGGGAGGATTTAAAAGAGGCTGTTGAGCTAAAGGACTCTATTTGTTTCTGGAAGGTTATCAACAGCCCATGTTTTAAAGATTCAAATAACCCGAGCATAGCCCATAACATTTTACCAGAGCAGTGGCGGGCTCATTTTGAGGGACTGTAAAATCAGCCCCTGAGAGTTGTCGAGCCGCAGACATTGACTATTGCCCAGAGTATGGACGCTATCTCTTTTACTTTAGAAGAGGTGAGATTAGGAATAGATTGTCTCACGTGTAATAAAGTCCCGGGACCAGATGGGATTCCACCTGACCTTTTTCGAAGTAACCCAGAGGTATAGGCGCCGATCTCGGTGAGGGTATTAAATACAGCAGTTGCAATAGAAATGCCTGTATCATGATCTATGGCCACCATTGTCCCGATATTTAGGAAAGGGGACAGGGATAGTCCACATTGCTATCGCCCAATATCCCTTATTGATGAGACAGCGAAGGTCCTGGGCCGAGTGGTATTGAAAAAGTTGGCAGCGTGGGCAGAGACCTACAGAATAATAACGGATGTGCAATATGGGTTCCGTGCGGGCAAATCCAGGGCAGACCAATGTTTAAATTTTTATCTTGTTTCTGCGAAGTACACAATAGCTAAATCTGGGGCGCTTTATTTAGCCTTTATGGACATTATTGCATTTTTCGATCGTGTAAATTGTTGTAAACTATGGAACCCTATGGGATTACTTGGGGTGGATCCGGCTTTAATGAATATCCTAATGGCATTACATTTAAACACTGCTGCTGCAGTAAGATACATGCAAGAGGGGAAGACCACAGATTATTGTAAGTGTCTGTGTGGGGTCACACAGGGCTGTATTTTAGCTCCTTTTTTATTTATATTATATATTAACAACCTTGATTCGCGCTAACCGCATTACAAGCAGACACCCCAAAAGTAGGCTCAAGATCAGTTCCTGTTCTACTTTATGCAGACGATGTGGTCATCCTTGCTCGCACACCAAAGGGCTTGCAGCTTTTACTAGATGCGTTTGTAGGGTTTATGAAAGAGATGGATCTGTCACCCAATTTAACAAAATCTGACATAGTGGAAAGAGGAAATAAGAGCAGAAAGGCAAATGCCTATACAGTAGGCACACATATTCTCAGGAAAATACCAGCCCTCTCATATCTAGGTATTCTGTTTGATGAAAAACGGAGTTTTAAACATCTATTAGAGGGTAAGTGTCTTGGTTTGACAAAGTCCACTTGAGCGATTGCAAGCTTTGCTCACAGATTAGGCAACTAGTCGTCTGGGACAATCTTAAAATTGAATAATTTCTTCTGTAGTTCCAAAGTTTTACATGGAAGCATGGTATGGGGATTTACGAGGACAAACATACTACATAGGGGCTGATTCCGATTCCGGCCGCAAAACGTACCGACCGACACGGACCCGGACCGGAGACCGACTGACACGGACCGGCGCCGTACGACCCGTGCAGTATGATGCAACGTGTGTGAATTACAACCGACACGTACGGAATACAAGCCGTACGACCGAGCCGTAGGAAAAATAGTGATCCGCCCGGAAAACCAATGCGATTTTCACCGACCTACACGAACCCGGAATGAACCCGACCAACCCGTACCCACGATGCCCGACCCGCGCAGTACGATGTAATGCGTGTAAAACCAGACCGATTCGCACAGAGAACAAGCCGCACGACCGACACGCACAGAAAACTGGGCCCACAAGTAATAGAGATCCCTGCGACCGATGCGTATGAAACACAGAAGATAGGCAGCGTGAACGAGGAGGAGAAGTCCGCACGAGACAACATCAGCGTCCGTTTACGTCAGATGAACGTCTCAAAACCCAAAGGAAAAAAGACAAAAAAAGGACCAAACAAGCAATGACAAAGCCAATAAATATCAAATAAAAAAAACCTGGGACAAAGACACACCCACAACTCCAACTATATAAAGGACTACAATCACTACCATGATCCCTTGCAAACAGGAGACACAGCCAGCAGCAAACACCATTACACAGCAACCACAGACACACTCACAACTCACCCATCACACAACTCACACACCATCAGCACCTCATCCAAAAGCACACACACATACAGCCAGCAGAACCAACACCAACCCACCCTCACTTGCACCCTCACACACACATCCTTCACCACCACCACCCATCACCATGCCCCCAAAGAAGAATCCAAAATTCACAGATAGTGAGTTAGAAGTGCTGGTAGACAAGATCATCAGAGTAGAGCCACATGTGTTTGGTACATTGGTCCAAAGGACCCCCATGTCACAAAAAACCAAGATGTGGGCGAGGATTGTGGACAAGGTGAACGCTCAAGCACCAGCAAAGTGCACAAAGGACGATATCCATAACAGGTGGTATGACGTGCACAGGAGGGTCAAGAAACTCATCGAAAAAGATCACTCCCTGAGTCAGTGCACTGGTGGTGACCCTCCTGCCAAACTAGTCTACTTCAGGACCTGGGAGGAGAAGGTGCGGGACATCCTACCACCAGAGAGCTTCGATGGGCTAACAGACATACCAGAGCCTGGTGAGTACACAAACAACATACCCAATATTGTGTGGCAAGGGGACAGTGAAACCATGCACCACAAGCAAAGCCACAGTAACCAATAGATAATAATCCCAAGATGTGTATGCCAGTCAGACAAACACAATCCCTGCCATCTCATAGTGACTTGGAACTGTGTCATGACATGCACCAACTTACAAACAAATTGAGCAAGGCAGTGGCACAAAGCTAAATCGACACTGCCAGACAGTTTGTCACCACAAACACACTACCTCACAGTGCAGCTGACTGACAGGAAGGAATAGTGGGGATGCAGGTGAAGTGAGTGTATCCAAAAACATGATGGGGTCTGTAGTCACAGATAATGCTCCCCCTCCTGATTGGCCCATCAAGACCTCTCTGAAACATGCCCACATCACAGGGAGTGGAAAATGACTGACAAGATGGTTGACACTGGGTCCTGCTATGGGGAGCACAAGGCCCTGGTAGGGCATGTGTGCAAATCAGAAGCAGGACACCACTGCCTGACATCCTGAAAGACAACTTGCACGCCCTCCAATGGAAGCACGTTTCATGATGGGAAGTCTGGCCGGATGGGAAGGAGGACTGACAGCTCTGACCATACTTACCAGCATGTGGAGACACCCCTCCCAACACAAACTCCACACAACTCACCGGGTAGAATGCATTGACCCACACCTCAGTGAAATATCATCAAAAGATACCCCGTACTGGGTGCTGCTGTGTGAAGCACAGGGGCTCTCTTTGGACTTGTAGCCAAACAAACACCAGGATTTCACAGTCAGCCATCTTGCCATTGCCGTCACACCCCTCACAGGGAAGCAGAGTCAAGAGGGAGGAAGTATGGGCATGCTGGGAAAGAGGGTGTAGCCAAGAGCAGGATGAGAGTCGCAGTCACAGACAATCTACACCCACCCACATGGCCCAGCAAGCATACACTGAACCATGCTCGCCTCACAAGGAGTGGGAAGGGACTGACAAGATGTCTGACACTGGGCTCTGTTGTGGGGAGCACAAGGCCGTGCTGGGAAATGGGCAACAACAATCTCAAACTCTGTCCGTGACAAGCTGGAAAAAAGCAGTGTACAGGCAGGCATCTGTTAGTACAGTAGAAAATTTCATGCTTGTGAACCATTGATGCCTGAAGAAACATAACTCACATTGTGTGTCTCTTCCAAACACAGGTGGTGCTGGGGACCCAGCACCAAATGAAGAGGATTCCCAGGCCCAGGCTCTGGTCGACACTGAGCTCTCTGGTTTGACTCTGTCTCTGTCCACTTCGGATGACGATGACCAACCTGGCCCCTCCGGTGTGAGTCATCATGCAGCAGCATCAACATCTACAACCCCTGTACCCATGCCTCCAGCATCTAGACACCGACATGGCACCCCCGCCAACACGGACAGACCAAGGCAACTGAACACCCACAGCACAGGGACACAGGACCCCCCGGAAGCTACAGAAAACACCACCAGCAACACCACCCAAGTGGTCCCAGTGTCACCTGTGCGTCCCACCGCCGGTCCTGCCCGTGTGGATAGGGGTGCTGGGAGGGGTGGGAGGCAGAGGGAGCGCCTTGCAGAGGGGTCTGGACTGCATGATGACCCCCAACTGGCACGCATCATAGATGCATACCAGGATAGCACCGGAGGATTTGGCCAGGTAGTGGGGATCCTCAGGGACATGCAACAGGAGCAGGCTGCCCACAATGCCTTCATGGAGGCCAAGTGGGATGCCCTTACTGCGGTGCATTGGGACATACTCCAATGCTTCCACCAGATCAACACAAACCTGTCCACACCTCCCTGTGTGGCCACAACATCTGTTGCCACACCATCTACCAGTGCCACAGAGAGGGAGGAGAAGTCTGGCGGAGAGTCCCCTGCACCGCAGAGGCCTGCACCTGAGGATCCCCCCCCAGGAAGAAGAGGGGTCATCCAAAGAAGGGCATGTGAGAGGCAGATGTCCCAGCACATCCCCAGGGCCTCTAAACCTGTTCTGGACAATGTTCTTTGTGCGCAACCCGTTCACCTTGTCCAATCGCACACAACTCGCCCACATGACATGGAGGGTTCATGTTGGGCCAATGTAGCGGATGACTGTGGACTTCACTCTGGACATTTCATCTACCAGCATTTCCAACTCTAATCTGAACTTTGGATTCCAAAACCAATGTACAGCACCCACCATCCTGTGCACTTTCCTCACACATGTTCGAAAATAAACTCACCAGTACACCATACTTGCCTCTGTTGTGATTCCAAATTGTTATGTATCATGGAGACGTCGATCTGCTACACAACACAGTGCATGCCAAATACTGCAACAATGTGACCAACGTCAGGTGAGTCATGGTGATGTGACACATGTGAGGGAGACACACCACTATGGCAACACAACACATACTCACCATGGCCATGTTACTCATCACACACAATGATGTTGACCTGAAACACATGGGTATGCACAACCACAACACCTATCCACAGTCAGTGGTAACAAGTCCAAAGGTGAGGTAAGCAAATGTCACTCAGATGTGGGAAGACAGACAACGCACCTAACAAAGCATAGCACTGCTTCATTACACATCAGCAACATTTTTATTCAAAAATAGTTGCAAGGCAATTGTACGTTACAGTGGACACACAGTCACAGAGTGTCTAAGAATTGTAGTCCAGGGGTGTGTGGCACATAACTTGATGTCAATTGACTACTCCCACACTGGTGTCGGATTCTGGGTGTTGGGGGTCAGTGTTGAACAAACAACAGGCAAATTATCCTGTGAAGGACAGACACAAGACACAGTCAAAAGCACAGCAAAACAGGAGAGAAATGCAATACACATGCACCAAACATGTCACAATAAACCTACACAAAAACTAGTTAGCAGTACTACCCTATTGTGGAGTACACACCACCTGAATGGACACATCACTGCACGCATCCAGTCAAGTGGCTCACAGACACACTCAGACAGCAACAGAGCAGCCACAACACATTCCAGGCTAACTCCATACATTGACATAACAACCCTGGAATCTCACATTCAGGAGAAGAAGTTGTTGATGAGCTGTGAGCGGACATCATCCTCATCCTCATCATTACTGGCATCTTTGCCCAGGCCGGGATCCTACACAGGTGCCGGAGGTTGGTCATTATCATTGTCATCCTGGATGAGAGGCACCTTCTTCCGCACTGCCATGTTGTGTAGCATGCAGCATACAAGGATTATTTTGACACCTTTGCAGGTTCATATGGGAGGGCCCCTCTGGTCTTGTCCAGGCAGCGAAAGTGGCTTTTCAGGAGGCCGAATGTCCACTCAATCACCCTCCTGCTCCGACCATGTGCCTCATTGAAGCGCATCAGGGCTGGTGTCACAGGGTTCCTGAGGGGTATCAGCAACCACGGCATGTTGGGGTATCCGGAGTCACCTATACACACAAAAAGTAACAAGGAGCTGAGTTTTGTAGGACTGCAGAATACAACATTGACAAACACACACAATGATAAACAGTCAGTACACACCGACAAGCCAGGCATGCTGAGCTGGCATCTGTGACATCAGCGTTTCAATGCGACTTCTCCTCATTATGTAGGCATTGTGCGCAGAACCAGGGAACCGTGCACACACATGTGTGATAGACATGTCTGCAAGACATACCACCAGAGCATTGATCGAGTGGAAATGTTTCCTGTTCCGGTATGCCTGCTCATGTGCCTGTGGTGGTATCAGGGCCACATGTGTCCCATCAATAGATCCGATGACGTTCGGCATCCTCCCCAATGTATAAAAGGCATCCTTTATTTCAGGGAGTTCAGCTGGGCTAGGGAACTTGATGTACAGGTCAAGGAAATGCAACATCCACTCCAAGACATCGCGTAGCACCCGACTAAACATAGTTTGCAACATACCACCTGCTGTAGCCACAGTGTACTAGAAGGTACAAGTAGCAAAGAAGTGCAGGGCTGCCATCACCTTCACCTCTGGGGTCAGTGCTGTAGGGTATGTCTGGCCAGGTAGCAGATGTGGCGCCAACTGCTCCGCCAACTCCTCAATCAGTGGCCTGGTGAAGCGGTACCATCGGATGCAGTCACGTTCCTGCATGGTTGCAAGGTCTGGGAATGGTTGATGGACAGCTGGTGCCTTGCAGAACAGAGATGAACAAAGGAAGATTGTCGGTTCATCCACCCATGTGGCCATGACCAGGCTCAATATCACATGATAGATCATGACATTACACAATGTACTGAGGTGTGTGCTGTTGGGCATGGACACATATGTCACCTACATGACCATCACCTCACATCTCAATTCCACATGTCCACATGAGTCCCATGTAGTGCAATGGCCAATCATCTGGCTGTGTCACCCGACCTATGTACTGCTGTGACGTTACAAACACACACTACAGTGACAAGTGAGGCCTGATGTCTCCCAGGCATCACAGATCTTTGTCATGCAGATACCCAGGGTCCCTGTATTGCCACATCGACAATGCCATGGACATGACGTATCACGTACACACAACAAGGCAAGCGTGAGTCCCACAGGTAGTGGCCACTGTTGTCCCTGCAGGCCCTACATGTACGTCTCTTAGACACACACACACACCATCAAGGTAGATACATATACCACATGGATGTGGGGACTGTCTCCCATTGGGCACATTTGATCAGCCACATCTGAGACACAACATGAACAAAGACTGTGGTTGCACATCCGAATTGTGGCTACAGGTCTCACTGTGACATACATGCCATCACCCCCAGGACTCAGGGTGTATGTGACATGCCCTACACAGATCCAACATGAAACTGTGTCCGTGACTCTTGCCCATTACTGTACGTTTGCACATCACAGTGGTAATGTGCACGACACACAAAGGATTCTGCCCCCATATACACGTTCACAGCCTGGGAGTGGCTGAACAAAAGTGCCACACAACAAACCAAATGTGCCCCCCCAACACACAGGGGATGCAACCTTACATGCCATGGGACACTGTGTGGCCAATGCTGTAGTGTGGTAGATGTGCACAGGTGTCCCTGGCAAGTAATTGTGTGTTGAATCCGTCGAATAGTCACACCAATGAGGTCCGACGCGGGTGACAATGCGTACGCATTGCATGGTTCATGACCGAGCCGTGCGTACGCTTTGCCATTGACTGCAATGAGGTCCGACGCGGGTGACAATGCGTACCCATTGCACGGTTCATGACCGAGCCGTGCGTACGCTTTGCCATTGACTGCAATGAGGTCCAACGCGGGTGACAATGCGTACGCACTGCACGGTTCATGAACGAGCCGTGCGTACGCTTTGCCATTGACTGCAATGAGGTCCGACGCGGGTGACAATGCATTCGCATTGCACGGTTCATGACCGAGCCATGTGTACGCTTTGCCATTGACTGCAATGAGGTCCGACGCGGGTGACTATCATGCATACTCGTTGGGCAGGCATGGTCTGAGACAGGCGTACGCCTTGGCCATTGAATCGTATGGAGACGGGTGCATGTGTATTTTCAAAATATGCGTTGTACTGTCAGATGACCGAGCCGGGCACACACATGGGCTCTGGACTGTCATGGAGACGGATGCAGATTCAAAACTTGTATGAGTTGTGCGCTGGAAATTCAGTTGGATGCCTACAACAATGTTGCAATTACTAGTGTGTCATGAAGGTGAAGATTTGAACGATGCGGAAGGCGTGTACGAGTCGTACATTTCCATGGATTGGCCAGATTCATGGAATGCAACCGTGTTGGACCTATAACTTGGGACACATGGCACAGATTCTGCCTCTACAGCACAGATATAAGGCTGGCTGGCCCCAGGGAGCTCACTTACCTGCACTACATGCTCCTGGACCACATCCCTGCTAACACTGCTGCTGTCTCTGCATCCTCTGGCTCCTGCTATGGCACGTACTCTGGAGAGGGCCCTAGCCTTCACTGAGGAGGAGAACCAGGCCCTGCTGGACGGGCTCCTTCCACAGTACAGCAAGCTGTATGGGAAACCAGGGGAGCAGGTGAGTGTGCAGTCCACTGCCCTCCTAATTGTGCATGTTGTCTGACTAGCAGTACTAGCAGTGTGTACACCAGTGGCAAGCATTCTCACGGACTACTTTCATCCCCCAAAGTGTGTAGGGACATGTAATGAACAGGTGTTCTGCTGATAAAGTGCATTAGTGTAAGCTTAATCTTCCCAGGCATTGTTAACATGTCAGACATGCAGGTGATTTGTCCTTCCCCATGGTTGCCTACCTGTGTAACTCATTTCCCTTTGTGATGATGACTTGTATATCCAACTGTGTACAGCACAAATATGGGGCATGTGTGTTAATGCACTTTTAACTTTGTCATCCTCACAGGTTGATGCCCGCCAGAAGCAGGAGATATGGCTGACCGTCGCCCGGGCAGTTTGTTCGGTGGGGGTCTACAAGCGTCGGATCCGCAACTGCCAGAAGAGGTGGCAGGACCTTCGGGGCTGGACCCGGAGGATAGCTAGAGTCCAGCTGAAGCTGTCACCTTCACACAGGAGGGGCGGACACCGGACCCTGACCCCCCACATGCTCCGGATCCTGGCAGTGGTCTTCCCGGACCTGGATAGGCAGCTGAAGGCCAGACAGCAGCAAGAAGGGGGTAAGTCCATGCCTAATCTGTGTACTATGTCTGACATAAGAATTGCAGTCTTTTGGCCTGGTCACCCTTCCACATTACGTAGGTCTTGTAGTCCAATACTCAGGTCCCTCAATTGTGTGATGCACCCTCCTCATCTGTTCCACAGGTGTGGCCCCTACAGTCTGTTGCTTGTGTCACTAGGGCACTAAGTCCCTGCAGTCAGCCATGCTTCAGCTACCGGACAGCATCTGTTCCCATGACTCTGTTGTGTGTTGCATTGGTGGTTCAATTGTTTGGCCAATGCCTGTTATCTGACATGTGATCTGTGTGTGCCCTTGATATGTTTTCCAATTGCTGGTCTGACTCGCCACATGTGGCTGAGGTATTTCAAACAAAACCATGCAGCAGGGGACTCCAATTTGTGGGCCTCAGGAGTATGTATATCAAGTATGTCACACTTGCTTAGCCACCTGACCACTGTCCAGGGCCAAACACTGTTTCACGTAGACCTGGGCAGTCGTGCCTCCTCAAGGGCATTTAGAAACACTGTAATCCCACTCCTGTGTATCAACTTACAGGTTGTGCTTCGTGACATGTGCCTTCAGGTGTCTGCCTCCGTGTCATTATGGTGTGGCTTCCTGGTACGTACAACTGGGGTGTCCATGATTTTGAGGGTCAGCAGGACATCTGAGATGTGACTGTGTGAGACAAGACCTGTGTGACATATAGGTGTGTAATCATCTGACAGCACACAATGGTGTATGCAACTGTGTACTTCAGGCAGCTGGGTTACATGCACGGAAGACTGTGATGTGCTAATGTACATGGAGTTGTGTTTGCAAAGACTCATATGTCTGATTTGCATGATGTGGGGTCTTCTGGGTCCTGGATATGTTGTTTGCAGGGGATGGGCAAGTATTTATTTATTTATTTAAAGGTTTTGTAGAGCGCGTAGTAACCCTAGAGCATCCCAGCGCTAAACCTGAAATTCCGAGGGTATCACCAGTGGGGGAGTTTTATGGATGAGGAAAGAGGAGGGTCTTCAGTGATTTTCTAAACTGAAGAAGATTGGGTTCTAATCTCAATCGTTTTGGGAGGTTGTTCCAGCGTTTGGCCGTGTGGACCGAGAAGCGGCGGCCACCGGTCCTGGCTTTTTTGACTCTGGGGACTGTGATGAGATTTTCTCCACTGGACCGGAGGGCCCTTTCTACTTTGTAAGGGATAATGAATTCCTTGAGGAGGGGAGGGCCATTGTTGTTCAGGGTTTTGTGGGCCAGACAAAGAGCCTTAAAGGCCACTCTTTCTCTGACTGGGAGCCAATGGAGAGACTCGAGGGCTGGTTTAGCAGATGATCTTGCTGGTGTACCAGTCAGAAGGCGCGCGGCGGCATTTTGGACTTTCTGCAAGGTGTTGAGCGTGGCTTCGGGAGCTCCCAAGTAAATAGCATTGCAGTAGTCTAGTCTCGCCAGAATGAGGCCCTGAATGAGAAGTTTCTTGGCGTTCGCTGGGAGCAACGGGAAGACCTTTCTGCAGGCTCTAAGGAGTCCGAAGCATGTTCCTGCAGTTTTTGTTGCCTGCGTTCTAAAGCTTAGGTCGTTATCGATCCAAACGCCTAGGCTTTTTACCTCTTCCTTAGCGGTGGGGGGATTGCCCAGGCAGTCGGGCCAAAGGTGAGGCGGCAGGGAGGGTCCTTTGTGGCCGAGCATCAGTATCTCGGTCTTTGAGCCGTTTAATTTTAGTGATGAGAGGTTCATCCAGCGGTGGACTTCAGTGAGACAGCTATGAAGGTCCGAGGGGGCGTGGTGGGGGTGTGAGAGGGTAACCACCAGCTGGGTATCGTCCGCGTAGTTGATTATTGATACGCCGAACGGGTTAACCAGTTTATCCAGTGGGGCCATGTAAACGTTAAATAACGTAGGGCTCAAAGATGAGCCCTGCGGTACTCCACATCGGAGGGGGATAACGGGTGAGTGGCTGTCGTTCTCCCAGTGCACTTGTCAGCTGCAGAGTTTCCTTTACCCCTGAGCTATGATTGTGACACAGTGCATACTGTTGTTGTCTGGATGCCCTGCCCCTGTGACAGGAGACAGTGATGACTGACTTTCCAGGCATGCCAGTGCCATGGCATTTAATTTTCTATGAGTGATCCTGCATTGTGTTCAAGTGTGCACCATGCACCCCATTGTGGCATTGACTATCAGGACATGAGAACATCATAGTGTGTGTTGCTGGCATGCATCACAAGCATGTGAAATGAGTCTCTGCCCATCCCTTCATCCAGACACCTGTACTGAGTCAGTGGCAAGAGATGTGCTGTGTGTATAGTGACATACTCCTACATGCTCACTTGCATGTCCAACTGATGTGTGGGTGGTGCATGTCGGGACATTGGGGTATTAGCATCCAACATGCAACAGACATATGGGTGCAAGTCAAGGAGGGATATGTGTGCCATGGTTGATGTTGAGAATGACAATTGGCTTATTCTAAACAGTGTTGGCACTTTGAGCAGTGTTCAGCTGATGATGCCAGGGCTTGTCCTGTGATGTGATGTACTTACTGTGGTGTGTGCAGTCAGTGCAGGTGACTGATGTTGTTCTCTTTCTTCCTATTCCTATCCAGATACATCCACGGCCACAGGAGGGGACAGCTCCATGGACCAGGAGGAGCCACAGAGCCTGACAGGGACAGAAGGAGAGGAGTCGGGGGGACCCAGTGGCACGGAGGGCGAGTGGAGCCACACCGAGGAGTCGTCAGCACCATCCCCCCCAGCTGAGGGCCACAGCAGCTCTGAGGATGACTCCCTTGTGGAGGCGGGTGTCAGCAGCCACCAAACCCCAGCTAGTGAGGCTGTCCCCGCCACCGCCCCCACCACCACTTACACCACCCTCCCATTGGCTCCCATCCCAGAGGTCTGTGGAGGCTCCCGTGTTCGGGAGAATGTCTCCTTTGTGCCAGACACTGCACCCCCTGCCCCTGTGTCCCCTGCTGCGCTGAGTGAGGAGTCTGTGGACTTACTTAGACAGATCCATGTAGGGCAGACATCGATGCTGAGGGTCCTCCATGCACACAACACTCTGTTGACGCAACTGGTGCCGTTCATGGAGGGCATTTCATCGGGCATGTCTGCCCTACAGAGGACCAATCAGTCCGTGGCCTCCTCCCTGACGGCAGTAGTGTCCCTCCTCCAACAGTCGTGCACCCCTCCTACCCCTGCACCACCCATGATTCCTAGCAGCCTACCTATCCCAAGCACACACACACCTGCACATTCTCACAAAGCCACAGACACGGGCAGCACACAAACACCCAAACCAAGGGCTAGACGTGCACACAAGCAAGTGCAGGGGACTGATACCACACTCACAGGGGATGGTTTGCAGACACACACACAGTCAACCACAACCACTCTGCAGCCCTCTGAAACCTCTCCCTCCCAGCCTCCTTCCCTTGCCTCACCTGCCACCCCATCTCCCCAGAAGCTCTTCCTCTGTGACCTTGGCCTCTTCCCCACCGATCCAGCTGATCCAGATTACAAGGGGAAGAGGAAGTCCCTCATACCTGGACACCCTCCCCTAGGCGCAGTCAGACTGAGACCCCCACCCGCAAGTCCCCCTAGAGCCGGAAGAGCAAGACCCCACCACCGCCACGCAGCTCCAAGGCAAAGTCTCCATCCTCCATCACCCAGGCCACCACTCCAGAGGTTCCCCACCACACCCTGCCCCGGGTTCCCCACGCACAGATACACCATCCTCAAAATGCTGAGGCCCTCCCCCCTACCACTTGCTCCTCCATACCCGGTCAGATGGTTAGTGCCACTGATGTGGGGACCGTGTCCCCCCCTCTGTCCTTCCGACTTCACCTGCATCCCATTCCGCTCACATGGATTTAGGCACAGCAGTGGAGTCCACGACCACCCCGTCTGACTTGGGCACTGCAGTGGGGACCCAATCCACTCCATCTGACCTGCCCACTGAAGTTGTGCCGGCACCCACCCCATCTGACTTGTGCCCCACATTTGTGACTGCACCCACCACTTCAGTCAGCTCCACTGCAGTGGCAAGTGACTCTCCTGTATCCACCACCCCTTCACTGCCTCCTTCTGCTGCGCCCTGATCCTTTCCCTGCAGTGCCTGGCCTGCCCCCATGTATGCCCCTCCGAGGTGATGTTCCCTGTCCTTCCAGTGCAGGCAAGCAACGTGTGACAGTTGTCACTCAAGTTCACTCCTTGCAAATTGATGATGGACTGGCCATTGTCCTTTTGTTTGAACGGACGTTTCAATTTTCATCTGCTGAATAAAGCTTTTTTCTTTATCCTTGTGAACTTGATTTAGCTGTACATTAGGTTAATGATGTTTAGCATGCCCTTGCAGCTGTAATGCTTGGTTTCCAATGTTGAATACTGAGGTGTTGATGTGAGGTACTCCATGTGGTCCATGAGATATGTTCCTATTCTGGTCGGTATCCATGTCATCCTTTGCAGCTAACTTGGTGTGTCATGATTAACAATTTGAGAACATCTCTGTAAACATTTCATTTGCATGGTCACATCTGTGGCTTGCACCCATTCACATATGATGTGCTTCCCATTGTCCAATTTGTCTATTTCCCTGACTTTGGGCTCATCTCCGCTGGACCTACAGGTGTGGGCATCATTGGTATAGGAGCAACTGGGTCCTCTGTTCAACTTGCTGTACATATGTGTTGAGTATATGCAGATGACTTAGGGGAGACTCACGTACCCAGGCTGTTGTGACCAGAGCCTTCATTGTGTGGTAACTGATGACTGACTGACCAAGTGTTCTGCTGACATGAGTGGGACGTGCTGTGACTATGTTTGGCACAGCTGGACTTACACAGGAGTTGGGTCCCCTCAGGCTATGTCACGGATGTGTTGTCCCGTGACATAGCCTGGGCCCATGGTGTGTGTTGTATGAGCATGTGTGTGTGTGTCCACATCCCTTTTCATACACAGGCAGTGTTCCCTTGATATGTTCCTGTTGTTGATGCTTGCTGAGTGGTACTGTGTTCATCCCACAACTTTGCCATGGGCTACCAGATGTGTGGGTGCATGACACACTACAGTTAATTGGTGTTTCATCATTGGGATTTGTCTGTTCTGAGTGGTGAAGATGTGGTCAGACGCAGATGGGACACAGTCAGGGTTCCCCAAGGCACTTGTTTGTTCGCAATATCATGTAGTTGTCCCTAGGTGGTACCTTTCAGTGATTGACACATGTGTATGTGTGTGTGACTGCTCCCACTTGTCGGGTTCAGAGCTGTAATGTTTTCAGGTGTCAGCATGTGTGCCTTGTGGTTCTCCTTGGGTTCTGCATTGCCCTGGGATTGTAGCAGGAATTCTGAAGGTTACGTGAGCTTTCATGTCATGGCCATGTACCGCATACTGTGCAGTATGTCTGTCATTCACCAGGGTTGTAGACTGTCCTTGTGTGATGAGTCTGTGCACCTTAGTTCCTCCCAACATTACTGTGTTTGTCATGGGTGCATGTGCAATGTTACCTGTCCATGTGGGCTTCACAGATGCACATTGTTGCAGTTCAGGGTGTGTGGTGTTGAGGGTGGACTGATGTAAATGTTTGCATGGATGTGCCCCTAGCTCCCGTTTGTCCATGGATGACGGGCCATGCTGAGTGATTTGTGTTTGTGTAGGTATGATGTATGTTTGTGGCACAGGACACATGGCTGGGTTTCCCAGTTTGTACGACATCTACCTTTGTCATCACAGTGGAGGTGTCATACATGCTTGTGTCACCCCAATGTCTGGTCCCTGGGGTTAGTGCTGTTGTGTGTCAGTCTCTTGCTGTGTTAGTTGGTGTTCATTTCAGCTTGTGTCACATGTCTGTTGTGCTCCCTCTCATCTCACAATGCCTGATTGCCCACTAAGGGTGTCCCAATGATGGTTTACTTTTGTATGGCACTGTGTCCACATCTGTGTCACTGTGGTTCAGCCCCCCTCATGTGTTGTGTATTTGCCTGGGGATACTGAGACACACACACACATACACACATGTTGTGTCAGATGTGCAGTGTGAGGTTGCCTGTTTGTGTTTGTGCATCTGCATCAGTGCATTGTTATTGCTGTTGTGGGCCATTGTCTAGATGCTGTTTCTGTGATTTTTCCTGCAGTCCCTGTGAGTCATATCACATCATTGTGCACATTCATCCTGGTTGTTAGGTGCCATTGCTGGCATGGAATGGGAGTTTGTGAGCTGACACCTACAGTCTACACAGGTTGTTTTGATTGGTGTGTCTATGTTCGGGATGTGTGTATGCTTTGTGATGGTCACTTCTGCTCTTGTGTCATTGTACACTATATGCATTGTCAGCCCCCATGTGTGGTGCTTGTCTGCACATGGCCGCGAGTATGTTTTTTTTTCACTGCACTGTTAGCCTCACCACATCTCTGTGGATATGGGACACAACCACTAGTTTGCCCCAGAAGTGTTTAATGTGTTGGGAGCAGGGATCATACATGCTGTTTGTTATTTTCAGCTTTGCCCATGATGACACTTACCTTTTGGTCACTGTGATGAGGGGGTTTAGACCCCATCACCACAATGCTCAACATCTGCTGCAGCTCAGACCCCACACTTAACTTTTGTTCTACACAGTGAGGGGGTGTTAGTTTTACATTGGCACAGTGCTATAGTGATGCTTGCCTTGTGTAGGGCACACTCATTTGTTGGTCACACATGTGCTGTTAGTTACATTGTATGTTCGAAGTCATAATCACTGTTGTGGGAATTTGTCACAGACTACACACTGTTGTCATGATGTTAGGGGGGATGTATTTTGCTGACATACATAATGTTGGAGTATGATGGATGTGTGGTGCATCACCCATCCTATGGGTGGGGGTGGCAGTAGTGATGGGCAACAGGTCCCCTATGAGTGGGGGTGGCAGGGGTACTGGGCAACATAAGCCCTAGAGGTGGGGGTGGCAGTAGTGATGGGCAACAGGTCCCCTATGGGTGGGGGTGGCAGTAGTGATGGGCAACAGGTCCCCTATGAGTGGGGGTGGCAGAGGTGCTGGGCAACATAGGCCCTAGGGATGGGAGTGGCAGTAGTGCTGGGCAACAAATTCCCTATGAGTGGGGGTGGCAAGGGTGATGGGCAACATAAGCCCTAGGGGTGTGGGTGGCAGTAGTGCTGGACAACAGGTCCCCTATGAGTAGGGATGGCAGGGGTGATGGGCAACATAAGCCCTAGGGGTGGGGGTGGGGGTGGCAATAGTGATGGGCAACAGGTCCCCTATGGGTGGGGGTGGCAGTAGTGATGGGCAACAGGTCCCCTATGAGGGGGGTGGCAGGGGTGATGGGCAACATAAGCCCTGGGGGTGGGGGTGGCAGTAGTGCTGGGCAACAGGTCCCCTATGGGTGGGGTGGCAGTAGTGCTGGGCAACAGGTCTCCTATGAGTGGGGTGTCAGGGGTGATGGGCAACATAAGCCCTAGGGGTGGGGGTGGCAGTAGTGCTGGGCAACAGGTCCCCTATGAGTGGGGGTGGCAGGGGTGATGGGCAACATAAGACCTAGGGGTGGGGGTGGCAGTATTGCTGGGCAACAGGTCCCCTATGAGTGGGGGTGGCAGGGGTGATGGGCAACATAAGCCCTAGGGGTGGGGGTGGCAGTAGTGCTGGGCAACAGGTCCCCTATGAGTCGGGGTGGCAGGGGTGATGGGCAACATAAGCCCTAAGGGTGGGGGTGGGGGTGGCAGTAGTGATGGGCAACAGGTCCCCTATGGGTGGGGGTGGCAGTAGTGATTGGCAACAGGTCCCCTATGAGTGGGGGTGGCAGGGGTGATGGGCAACATAAGCCCTAGGGGTGGGGCTGGCAGTAGTGCTGGGCAACAGGTCCCCTATGAGTGGGGGTGGTAGTGGTGCTGGCCATAAAACCCCTATGGTGGCCTGTTGTTAGTGGCCAGGATGTGGATCCCTGTGGGTGTGTGCCATTTTGCGGGTACGTGTCATTTTTTTGTGTGGTAGGTGTCTGACTTACCATCTGCGCCGTCGGTTCCTGATCCGGTCATAGATGTAGAGTAACTGGTATGACCTGCGCGATGGGATTCATGATGTGTTTGTGTTGTACACGCTGCTTGTTGCTCCGTCTCTTACCTGTTGCAAGCTGGCCCATCTCGTAGCCGTGGATTGAGTTGTGGCGCGAATCGTAGCTGATATGCTTGTTTTCCGGATGCTGTGACGTGCCGTACGTGGCGACCCATCTGGCGCATAGGAAGTGCGCATCGTACTTGTCAGGGCGGAAACTGCTATGGATACTGCTTCCGGGCGAATCGGTTCGGCGTTCGGGGATACAGCTCGGACGGAGAATGAAGCTTGAATCACAGCCTACGTGTCGGTCGTGTTTTTGGCAGTTATGCGCATCGTACTTCATCTACAGGACAGACTGGATACGGGTACATGACGGTCGCATGGTAAGGCTCGGAGAGCTGTCCGACCCAGATTGGAATCAACCCCATAGTGAAAAAAAATGTTATTTTAGTCGTCTGTTGAAAGTTTCCTTGAGCACCCCTGCGTTTATTGTCCACGAGGAGCTGGGGTCTAAATACATATCCGACTTGGAGGCGGTGAAACCCCTTTTGTGATTTGTGAATATATGGTCCAATGTGGAGACAGGTTTTAATAGGCAAGTAATTCAGGACTGTCTCACTTTTGACCATGCGTTAAGAATTCCGTGGCTGAAGTATGTAAAGGACACCCTCACCATGCTGGGTAGAACAGATTTGTTTTCTCATCCAGACAAGGTGTGCTCACCGGACAAAGCGCCTATTAAAGATCTGTTTTTTTAAATATGCCCCGGCACAAAAGGAGGAAAATTAATAGAAAAAACCCACGGTTAGAAATTGCATCCTAGTCTTGTCAACACAAAGTACAAAGCCGTACCCAACCCTCATAGCCAGTGCACATGACAGATTTTTAATCACATGCTTTAGGCTCAATCTGTTTCATCATCTACTGGCTGTACCCGCTGGGTATACGGCACATGCTGAACAAAAAGGGCCCTGTGGCTGCGACAGTAGGTCTCCACAGGATACCCTACACTTTGTTCTCCTGTGCCCGTATTATTCATTCCCGAGAAGAGTGTTTCTTAAGGGGCTTTCAAACAAACTCAGATTTAAGCAAGCCCGCGTAGGCTCTGCTGTTTTTAAAACTGTCCCCAGATGTTTTTACGCTATTCTGTGTTTCGAACTTTCTAAGATCTGCTTTAAACTTAAAAACCACTATAGGAACATAAAAGCCAAAGACTTTTAACTAACCTGTGTATTAATTATGGCAGTTCGTAAAGTCTTTTCATGTTTTTTAGTAGTTCTTGACTACTGCTTTTATCGTTTTATCTTCTTCTTGACTGTTTTTCTTCTTTATGATCACTGTTTTATATTGATGTGCTGATGAAATTGTATCTTTTATGATCATATTTTCTCATATGCCGAATAAAGATTATTATTATTATTATTATTATTGTTGTTTGACCATGTGGCCATTTTGTGCAGCCATCTTTTTTTCAGTTTACAAAGCCATTTTGTATGTAGATGCTTAAGACTTTTTGTTTGAACTCTGTTTTCCCTGATATCAGTTTAATAATATGCTTGAGGCCTAGTGGATGCTCATAGAAAATGCTGTATGAACAGTGTTTTATATTGTTATATACTTTTTTTGCCTTTTTCACCTGCACCACTCCTTGTCTCCCAAATCCCAATGGGTTTATCATGGTAGTATATCAGCAATCATATTTTTTGATCATTTAGTTACACCATTTTTTAAAATTTAATTTAAAATGTTTTTTTAATTTTTTAATATATTTTTTAATGTTTTTCATTTTTTTCATTTTGTTAAAATACATTTTTGTTCAAATTAATTGTGTTTAATTTTTTTTATTTACATTTTTTTGCAATTTTCTTTTTCACATTTTCCCAACATTCATTAGCCTTAGGAGCACAGCTGCACAGCAGCATTAGTTTTCTAAGGATTATGTCAGTGCCACATCCCACCTTGATGCACATATACAAACAGTTACATCTGTATGTTGTCCTGATTGCAAATGAAACTTTATGTTGGTGTGGTTTTACTTTTGAATGGATATAGTGTATTGTTGTTAATTATTTATAACTTAGGTGACCACACTAAATTATACTGTTTGTACTACTAATTCAAACTGCAAAATGCCACGTTTCACAAATGTTTTTCTTGCTTGTTTGCTTGTAGGTGTACAAGAGAAGAGAAATCACCACGTAACTGCCAGACAGAAGGCCTGTGTACATGACGCGTGACCACACAACACATGACGTCAGTACTCATATCTCTTCAGCTTGTGAAGCTAAGTACCACTGCCAATTGACAGCTTTAAGATGGCCCCAAAGAAAGGTGCTACAGAGAAAGTGGTGATAAGAAGGAGCCTACCACTGCTGATATGTCGCTCCAGACCTTTTTTGGGCAACGTCGTGTGACTGCTGCACCGGCCACTCTAATCACCGCAACACCGACGAGCAGTGACGTTGAATTGGAGTTATCTCTTTCGCAAAGTAGTACTCAATCATTGCCGTAAACTCAGCTAAGTGGACAACAACAGCAGCAACCAGAAATAGTAGTTCCTCCGAAAGTAGGAGCACTTCAGTAGATTGAGCTTCATGCTGAGGAAGTAGAATAAGCCCCTCTTTTCAGAAGATCCAATGTCTTCCAGATCTCTAGCAAGATAAAAGAAGGGCACTCCACCATCTTCTTCTCCAAGCACCCCTTCTGATGATCAAGACTACACTCACGGGCCGATTCCGATCCGGGTCAGAAGGGCACCGAACGCGATCCAGCCGGAAACTCTATGAGCCGTATGCGTGTTTTCCGCCCGACTCGTACAGCTGTACGAGCGAGCCAGTACGATGCGAGCTACATGAAATTCACCGACAAAGTTGTTTCCGGGTCCGAACCGCTCCGTACGTCTCGGTCGTAAGCTAACCGTGGCGTGCAATGGATGCGATTCACGACCGAGCCATTATGATGCACGCGTCAGACAGTCTGTGTGAGCCGGAGTGTCCGGCTCGCAAAAGCTCCTGGAGTCAGACTTCGGGGGTCCGCGTCGGACCCCCTGACACCCGCAGCCGTACGACTCGCACACAGGGGGAGACCTATGGGTCTCCCCCACACAGGCATGTACGGCACGGATGGCATCAATGCGTCCCCACTGTAGGGGGCGCACTTGTTCGAGACATACCCATTCAGTCTATGGGAGCGCATGTACATGTCGTACAACTGGCTCCCATTTACTTTTATGGGAGTCCAACCGAACTGAGTCCGACAGCATACGTGCGCATCGTACTCGCTTGGTCGGACTGTCGGGGTCCGGCTCGGTCGGAAAACACTCCGGATCCGCCTCGGTCGGAGTGCTTTCTGACCCGGATCAGAATCGGCCCCTCAGTCTGAGACACACTAGGAGATGCAATGGAAAAGGAAGGTTCATGAAAACCTTGGAGTTATGAATGAAGAAGAGGAGGATGATGATGACCCAGTCATCATGGATATTAGCCTATCCCCTGAGGAGACTGACGTTATGCCATCTCAACCTGCTCAGTGGGATGTGACACAGATACCACGGTGAGCCGTCAAAATATCGACTTTTAAATATCGAAATACACTAATATCAAGTTTTTAATATCGTGAGGACAGAATATCGATGTCAAGAATATCGTTGACCAGAAAATCAACCTTAAGGTAAGTAATATTGCTTTTTTTATATCAAAGTAAGTAATATCAAAGTAAGTAATATCGTTAGCAAAAATATTGTTGTTAATAATATCGATATTTATATTAGTGTTATGAATTTTAATATGTATTTTATATGTATGCTTAACGTTGTTTTGTAATGTTTTTTATTATTATATATGTATTAAATGTTTAGAAATTAGTGATTTTTTAAAGTAAATTTTGCATTTTAGTATCAGAGCTGGTTGTGGGTGTATAGGGGAATAGGGTGGGAAGTTATTTAATTATAATTAATTAATATGTTTTTATTTATTGTTATTGATTATTAATTTATTGATAATTAATCATGACTTGTTAATTAATTTTTAAAACATTGATTAATTTAGCATTATATTAATTATAATTAATTTATTGTTTTATGTATTTATTGTTATTGTAAATTAATGTATTGTTAATTAATTATTAATTGTTAATTACTTTTTATTAATTGATAATTAAATTAATGTTGTTAATTGTATGTGTAGTGGCTTGTGGGTTTATAGGGGAATAGGGTGGGAAGTAATTTAATTATAATTAATTAATTAATGTTTTTATTTATTTATTGTATTTGATAATTAATTTATTGTTAATTAATTATTAATTGGTAATTAATTTGTATTAATTGATTGATTTAGAATTATATTAATTATAATTAATGTATTATTATTTTTTATTTATTGTTATTGTTAATTAATTTATTGTAAATTTATTATTAATTGGTAATTATTTTTACTAATTGATTAATTGACAATTACATTATTTGTGTTTTTTATGTGTAGTGGGTTGTTTGTTTATGGGAGAATAGCGTGGGAAGTATTTTAATGTTATTTAAGTAAATATTAATTTAATTTTATTGGTATTGTTTATTATTTTTTTAGCTAATTAATTTTTAATATGTTATTTATTTTACAAACATTATTTAATTAATAAGCATGTTAATTTAATCCCTATGCTATCCTACATTTTCCACACTTTTACATTCACTGGAGTTGGAATATTAATTTTAACCTCTACGCTTTCCAACACTTTCCCTACTGTTGCACTCACTGGGGTGGGAATAGTAATTTTTACCCCTACGCTATCCAACACTTTCTCTACTGTTGCACTCCCTGGAGTGGGAATAGTGATTTTAAAGCATTACGCTATCCAAAACTTTCCCTACTGTTGCACTCCCTGGAGTGGGAATAGTAATTTTAACCCCTACGCTATCCAACACTTTCCTAACTGTTGCACTTCCTGGAGTGGGAATAGTAATTTTAACCCCTACGCTATCCAACACTTTCCCTACTGTTGCACTCCCTGGAGTGGGAATAGTAATTTTAACCCCTACGCTATCCAACACTTTCCCTACTGTTGCACTCACTGGGGTTGGAATAGCAATTTTTACCCCTACGCTATCCAACATTTTCCATACTGTTGCACTGTTTGGAGTTGGAATAGTAATTGTATTACCTCCACTATCCAATAATTTTTGTAATATTTTAGTTAATGTAACATATAATGAATATTTACAAGATTAAAAATATTTTTAATTATTTTAATTTGTTATATATATTTTTTTAATTTTTATTTATATTATTATTTAATGTATATAGATGTGTTTATAATTTATATGATATTTTAAAAAAATATATAAGTTATTGAAATAGTTATTTAAAATTATTAGTAAGTATATATATTATATGTGTTTAATTCATTTTTATTTTATATATATTAATTATAATTTTTAAACATTGTAAAAAGAAATTGCCTATGTTTATTTAAATTATATGTATTATTTACTTTATTTTGCATTATTTTTTAAGTTAAATAAAAAACGATATTTTTAACAACGATATTTTTGACATCGATATTTTTTTCCGATATTTTTGTACTTACCATAACGTAAATAGGATGTCGATATTCTTGACTTCGATATTCTTGCTGCGATATTTTTGTAGGTCGATATTATGACTGTTGATATTTTGTCAGTGATTCAGATACCACCACCACCAGCTTCCATATTTGCACGGCCTCTGTGACCTGCATACACAACCACCTCAGTAGAAGTAGGCAGTGCATAGAGGAAAACATTAAAACACTCACCTACCGCCAGTTCTTCAGACATTGGCAGTGGCACCAGTGTCAGAATATGGATCTCCCCAAGTTAGGACTTCTGTACGGTTAGCAAGCAGAAGGTGAACATTGCCATATGCTTCCTTTATAAGGCAAGTGTTAATCGAGGTAAGCTTGGTACAAACTATTACACCGGGGGCCAAACAACCCATTTGAGAAAACATCATGAAATCAACTGGGAGGGTCACCTTAGCAAAAAACTGAAAATGGTGTTGGTGGAGGAGGTGAGAAGAGGGAATCTGAACTGCTCCGATCATGGTGGAAGATGAAGGTGAAGAAGAGGGTAACATTTTTGTTACGCAAACCAGCCCTGTCCCCAGCAGTGCAGTAGCATCACCCACATCAGCACATCGCAATGGCACAAGAGTCAGAGTCAGGTCAAGAAACCAAGGCAAGAGCATACAGTGACTGCCCCACTGAGACGCACATTGAGTCTACCACTTTCTTTTCTCAAGAAGTCGCTTGAATCAGTGGCACCAGAAAAGTAAAAAATCCAGGCTACTATTCCTGTCATGTTTAGGCAGGTGGGACAGTATGAACGCAACCACCCAATGACACGTTTGCACAACGGGAAGCTGGCTAAAATGTTAGCGCTAGACCTACTCCCTTTTTCTTTTGTGGAAGGAATGGGTTTTCTAGAATTTGTGGTGCCATCTGCCCAAAATGGAAGGTTCCCAGCTGGACCTTCTTTTTCCAGAGTCGCTGTTTCTACCCTACATCACAATGTGCTGGAATTGGTTCACAAGCTTTGCAGTAGAGTGCTGGTCACACTATCCACCTGACGACAGACATGTGGATCAGTTGCCAAGCCACTGACTACATTGGAGAAATTATATCTGCAGGTGTTGGCACTGCTGAAATTTGTATTGGCGCTCAAAAGCATGCAACAGTAGCCATTTTCACCATGGAGAAATCCCATCCAGCTACAAACATCTTGGATGACGTTAACAACAAGGTCTTTGAAGACTGTAACCCAGAGGGCTTAGCATAGGATTGTTGCCATGGACAAGGGCAGTAATATAGTTAAGGTCATGTCAGATGGTGGCTATTTCAAGGTCCTGTGTTTGACGGACCCCATCAACATCATTGTACAGGACTTTCTCAAAAACAGAAGACTGAGTCAGGAACTTACTATCCACCTGAAAAAGAATCTGCACTCATTTTAGCCATTCTTTTAAAGCCCTGAAGTAGTAGTTGAGGATCATTCAGCGTGATAATAGGATGCCAGTGAAAGCCCTCATACAGGATGTGCCAACAAATTGGAACTTGGCTTATTACATGTTGCAACGTCTCTTTGATCAGTACAGACCGATCAATGAATATGTCATGCAAAGAGCAGGCCCAGGCAGAGCTCGCATATTTCCGTTACACAGAGTTCCACAGAGTTGGAAAAAACTCTGTGGAACTCAGCTCCGCTCCCCTCTAACCTCCCTAATTTAAATATATTTTAAAAAAGCACTTTCCGGACTACCTCCTCCTCGCCATCGTCTCTCTCTCCTCGCCGTCCGGCCGTCCTTGTCCATGGAAACCCCTTCGTTGTATGTCATGCGCTCGGGCATGCGCATACAATGTAGGGGTTTCCAATCACTATTGAGAGGATAGTCCAGGCCTATCTGGATGACCCATCAGAGGTTTTTTTGGATCAAAACCCATCAGTATATTGGTATGGGAAGAGGCGCCAAAGGCCAGTGCTCAGCTGGCTGGCTTGTCCAGTACCCAGTGTGTCTTCTGAATGTGTGTTCAGTGCAGCTGGTGCAGTTGTCACAGTGAGAAGGACCAGTCTCTTGCCCCAAAACGTGGAGAGATTAACCATGATCAAAATGAATCAGCACTTTATGCCAATGAATTGCACTATACCTGAAGTACAACAGGAGTAGGATGAGGGCGATTGGTCAGACTCAGGTCATGGTAGTGTTATAGCTGACCCACTTTTGGGCAAAGCACCTGAGTTTGAGATCGAGCTCTATTTCCCTGACTACTGAGTAGACCTGCACCACCATAGGACTTTCTGTTGCTGAACTGCTTTGGCAAAAAAAAGGATATAGCTAAGGGAACATTAAATATAATATTTTGTTTGATTGTGCCTGACTGACTAATGCAGCCCCATCATTTTAGACTCATGTTTGGCCAAATTGGAGTTGGACCAGTGTGCAGTGAAGAAGCCTCCCACATTCTCTTCAAGGGCATTGGAGAGACAATGCCTACCTCCATCCTGTGCCTATCTTTTTTTCATCCCCTAGCAGGACTGCCACAGAATATTTGACTTACAAGACTGACCAATGTCTGTTGCATGAATCAAAGAGGATTGGCAATGTTCCAAAGTGCTTGAATTGGAACAGGCACATAATAAGGGATATATGAGTGATTGTGAGTGTTGAGGTGATTCATGGGGCGGCAGACGATGAGGGTGGGAGTTCAACTATAATTTATAAGCTTGATTGTGTTTGTAATGATTTACAATGTCGGTGGCCTAGTGGGTGATAATTGTTTTGCGGAAGGTGATTTTTCCCTTCATCTTTGACACTTACTGAGATTTGTTTGACGGGTCCACACTGCTTTGTTTTCTGGTTAAGACTCCTCAAAGACTCGATCAGTCCGTTTAGCTAACAAACACAAATCAACACCAAAAAATTGCTTAATGTTTCTCTTGTTGCTCATTAACAGCATTGTACTACACGTCAATCTCTATCATTTGGGTCAGGAGTCGGAACCGAGTTGGACATATTTGTCACTCAGAGTCAGGAGGATGATGGAAGGACTCAGGGCATGACTACCTCAACAACTGCCAGAAGAAGGAAGTTATCAATTTCAAGGAAACCCAACATGGTAATAACTTTTAGAGGTAAACTCAACTCTGTGGACTGGTGAGAGGTGTGTTGATTATTTGATTTGGGAAATGTAATGCTGCCAAGTATGAGTACTGGCTGGCACAAATTTGAATTTATGTAGTTGGATGGGGTCCTGTTGTTGTAGGTAACTGGAGACAGACATGTGATGATGTCACATCATCACAATATTCATGAGCGAGGCTAAATGTTATGATGATGAGCATGACAGCTGTAAGTTTGATCTGCCGCGGCCGCTACATGCAGCCACTTGTCTGTGATTTTTAGTTGTTGTAATTACTCTCACATAATCAATCACACATGAGTCATAAAATGAATGATTGCAAAGGACTATGTTCTTGCTCTGCCCCTGATTCCTCTTGGTACACTCCTCATGAAGCTTACCTTCTGTCCTTCTTCTTGACTCTACAATATAATTTCTGTTTTACAATCCACAGGCCTTCTCTTCTCCTGCACAAAAGGTGAAAGCACCATAACACTCACGCTTACCTTACCAGACCGCTTCAGTTAGACACCCAAGATTGATGGACAATCCAAGAAGAATGTAGATGCACCACCCAATTTGGCAATACAGTATCATTTTTCTTTTAAGAATCATTTTTAGAACTGTGTGGGTTCAATGCACTCCTCCATAATTTGTATTTAGAATTGTTCAAACCTAGGTGACAGATAATTTATATATCAAATAATATATTAACTTGGGTCTCTGGGGCTGACGGACTGTTTGCAATGCATTTAACTTAACTTTCTCGCACTCATTCCTTAATTTCCTTTCATGACAGATTGATGATGATTGGCTGCCAATCAGCCAGATGAATATTGTCTTTGTGTAGTGCTTTGTCATACTTTTCCCAAAATCTTCTTTCCCATCCATCCATCCATCAATTCCCCTAAACTTCTTTCCCTGGGCTGTGTGATTTATTGGGGTGTAACTTAATTTACACCATAAATTGATTACACACTTGGTGGGGCAGATGTTGTGAATACAACACCAACTCAGTGCAGAATCTTCAGTTCTATTACTTAAACAATAGTTCACAATGGCCTCATTTACCCACCCATGCATAAAAAGTGATCTATATTTTAGATATAGAAGAACATCATTTGTTAGCATCATCATTCAGACATTGTGTTACATAAACGCTTAACCTTGTCCACTCCAGACTTTCGTCTACTGCACATGACTTGAAGATTTCATAACCTTAGTTCTAATTAAAATACTTGCTCACCATTGCTCAGAAGAAGTTACTATTGTGATTATTTTATATATTTTCCCTGTTGGGTATTCTACTATTCTTTGTAGTAAAGTAGTCTGGTCTCAATTCTTTGTAAAGCTATGCTATAATTAAGGCTTTTGCTTTTCCATTGTAACTGATTTTTACAGATAAATACAGACAGAAAACAATTTGTTTCCTGTCTGTATTTATTTTGAAAAGCAGAAAAATACTGAAAATGGTGCTTCTAGTGAGAAACTCTCCCTGCTGTCTTTCATGAATTCTAGGCAACATCTGAGCAGGCAGACAGTATGGAGGGTTAAAATACAGGATGAGATTTCCTTAAATACAGGCATATGTTAGCGTATATTTGTAGTATGATGCTAATATGTACCTGTGAGTGTAATCTTTTGTTGTATGTTGCTGCTCAGTTTGCTAAAACGTGACAGGCATCCATGTTTGAATGCACGTCAAAGAGTTATATAAATGCGGAAATATACTATTTTACAGCTACATTTTATTCTTAAAACACAAAATATATATGGATAAATACCAATAAGATGGGCAATAAATAAATATGGATAAATACAGAAGGAAATGTAAAAAAAAAAAATACCACAATACCGGGAGCTCTCGCTATAATATATAACCCACTAACTCAGTGTTTTTATTTCAATTCAGTTGCCTGCAATGAATAATCCTTCTGATTAATCCTACAGTTGGAGTTCACCTTGGTGGGAGTGGGACCACACTTCTGTGCTGAATCCTTAACTGTTAATGCATTGGCCTGCTACTTCTACCACCACCATAATGTGGCACATTGGGGAACCATGTAGCCCTTGCTTTATCTATTCAGGTTAGAGAACTATAGAGCATTGTTGTAGGCAATATAGGCAATGGCAACCCCCCCCCCCCACTGGTCAATATAGTTGCAGACTGCAGAGACAGCAGTGCAAAGAGCCCCCCCCCAAAAAAAAGATTTGAGGAATAAATAATTTGAAATATATCTTTATTTCCCTTTTTAACAATATAAAACCTACCCCTTCCACCCACAACTCACCCACCACTCTTCCTACACAAAATTCCCAGTCCCCAACCAATGTCCAAAATGTCCAACAAGAAAAACTAAAGTCCAAACAAAAGGCTCAGTCCCAACTCCCATCATTCTCACCCTCTCCACCCACAACAAGCTCCACCCACCAAAACAAATATTAAGAAAGGGGGTAAAGAAGATCGAACTACTAGACACGGTGGCCCAGAAGCTTCTTGAAGTGCCCCTCCATCTGTGCCTGCCTACCTTCAATGTGCGCCTGCCTCAGCAGGATGCAGCATTGGAAAGTGTGATCTGACATTGGGGGAGCAGCAGTGGTGGTACAACAGCTGGCTGCCAGAGGATTGTGACACTGCCATTGTTGCTGAGAGGCTGGAGAGGCTGGCGGCTGGCTGGGGCCCTGGGCAGCTGCATCCTCCCTCTGAGCCACAGCCACTGGTACTTTGCCCATATCACCTCCAGCTTCTGCTGCCACAGCAAGACTGCTATATCTTGCTGAGATGTAGCTGTGTAACACACTTGTTTAAAATTATGTAGTGACACAGTAGCAGTACATTGCTGGTCGCTTAGGTCACTTTCAATTTTGATGTTATCAGAGTCACAGCCATTACCCACACATGCCTCACATAAAACAAAAGGCAAATGCCCTAACTGTCTGAAAGGAATTTAGGTAGAATAAACAGCACACCAGTTTTTAAAAAGAATAGTTTTCTTTTTCTTTTGAAGGATTTTCTAGTAAAAACTAAACAGTCACTTTGGGCCTTATTACGATGGTGGTCGGATGATCTCATCCAACTGCCATCGCAGCGGGATTGGGACCCACGACAAGTACTCGGCGGTCCCACCTGCCAGATTATGATGTGACCGCCATGACTGTGGTCGGAAACATTCCTATTTCTATTGTGGCTTGTGCTGTGTCCCAGAAAAGGGCCACAGCACAAACACAATAGAAAAAGGGATGCTTTTAACCATTCATGCACCATGTGCCAAGCACCATGTGGTGCCTGGCACACAGTGCATGGATATTTTGGGGGCACCACATGTGCCCCCCTGGCTACATGTTGGCAGCCTACAGGGGACAGGTGCCCTGCTAGGGGCCCCCAAAGTCTCTTTCTAACAGCCTTTCCATGGCGGTCCCAGGCTGTGGAAAATGGATATCATAATCTCTACGGCAGTGCCTGCACAAGCACTGCCCCCATTGTAGGGATTATGGTCTGACCACCGCTCTGAAGAGCTCTTTGAACTTTTTGGAGGTGGCGTTCCTTCCCCCGCCCTCTGTGCTCCGACCACTGGCATTGTAGTCGGGCCACTGCCGGACGACTTGTCGTTGGCAGTCCGCCCGACATCGTAATGAAGGCCTTTGTGTGGAAAAATAAAAATAAATTACCTCTCATTAATAGGTAAGGCATTATGCACTATGCTGTACAAGTATTCTCTCTGTGGTGCAAAATTGATGGAGGCATGCTAGCTGGCACCCTAGTTGTCCTTGTTATTTGTACTTTGTTACTCTTTGCAGTTTGCATTTACTTAAACATACTTGAAGTGCCATGCAAATATTTCTTTCCAGTTCTGCATGACAGCTTCTGATGCAGATGGTGCACTAGACAATCTTCCCCACCACTTTCTTCCCTGCTGAAGGAACAGTGAAGCATTTCCAGAACAAAGACTCTTTCTTCTTTGGTGGCTCATTTTCTTCTTCCTATTCATTCCTGTATCTTCTTTTTTCTGGATCCATTTCTACCCCGCTTCCTAAGAAACAGTTCAAAAAATGCAAAAAAACAGAAGGGCCCAGGACTACAAGTGTTTCCACCTGAGTACTGCACCCAAATGACTGGGTAGGGTGGGAACTCCCTTCTAGAATCAATGGCGGCACATTGGAGCCAATCAGAAGTGTTCTTTAGATATGTCCTAGGATACGCTGTGCTATCGCAGTGCCATTGTGGCACCACTGCAAAGCCAGAAAACTGTATGAAAACTGTTATGAAACCACACAATGACTCAAAATATATTTGTTTCTAGTACTTTTTATTGAACCCCTTATCCCCATAATACTCATAATGTGTCCTATATATGCAACTCAACCTTTAAAAAAATCTGCTGGAACTGTGGATCTATCTTGGTTCCAGAAAGGGGAAGTTTGACCACATAGAGACTGCAGAGTCAGACATTTGGTCTTGCAGTGGATCTGCTGATCCAAAACAAAGAAAAACATTTTCATTTAACTTTCCACCACCCTCATAGATACTAATGTTTATGTTCTACTCATTGTAGGATAGGAAACATTATTTACAAACAACTATATTAGTTGTAAATGTTAAAAGAAATGTTGTATTATGTTCTGTAAAAATATTTTGAACAGACTTTACATTGAGAAAATACTCATGTCCTTAGCATATACCTTTTAACACATAAAGTTAAAAAAAATTGAAATTCACAAACAAAAACAAAGTTTAAGAGGACATTAAAGCTAGGTCTAGATTTAAAGTATGTTTAAATCTTAAAAGAAAAGACTTAAGAAATTCACTGAAAAAAAAACTATATTTTAAAGGAACGTTATAGTTAGGTGTCCAGTTTTACTAACTCTAACTATAACTACCTAACTATAATGTCCCTTTAATCTTTAGGTTTTTCCAGTTAATTTCTTGGGGTAATATGTCACTAAATTCTTCACCTAACTATAAGGGTACTTTAATCTTTGTTATTTCAGTGACTTTCTAGGAATTTCTAAGATTCACAGATCAACTTGACATTTTCCATAAATAAACTTAGCAAAGGAGCACTCTTTTGGAAAGGTTTGTGAAGATTTATCAAACGCCGTCAAAGTTATTAGCAAATCAAAAAAGACCAAACTATAACTACCCAGTGGCGACCACCACATGTCAAGATTAGAACTTTGCTTCTATGTCAAAATATCTCTTCAAGAATATCATTGGACCATAATACTGTGGTCAAAATATCAAGGACCAAGATATCCAGAAGGTAAGTGGTACGTGCTTGTATGGAAGTGCGCTTGACTCCAGATTCCATACCTTTTATATATATATATCTATATATATTCCCTGAACAAACCAAAGATTGCTGGGAAATTATAGTTAGGCACAGATTGTACACATATAACACCACAGAAATTCAGCAGTTATAGCTACCTGAGATAACTATAACTTCCGCCCCCACAATGCACTGCTTATGACCTCACATATTACATTACTCATAACATGGTCAATGACATCACTGATGACATCTCAAATGACATCACAGATTACATTATCTAGTGATTGTGAGTATTTTCTAAAGGTTTCTGAGTGTTAAACATATATATGATGTGCCGCAGAAGTTGAATTAGTATACTTTGTACACTACTAATGAGTGATTCCATTGTTTAACATATATTATGTGAGTGGTGGTGTGACTGTGTGTATCCATGTGTGAGTGACTGGGTGAATTACTGGGTGCGTGAGTATCGGTATGGGTGAATAAGTGGGTGTGAAGTAGCTGTATGGGTAGGTGAGTGAATGGCTCTGTGAGTAGCTGTATTGGTAAGTGAGTGGCTGTGTGAGTCTCTATATGGGTAGGTGAGTGGTTGTATGGGTGGTTGTATGGGTGAGTGACTCTGTGTAAGTGGCTGTATGGGTGAGTGAATGCCTGTTTGAGTGGGTATTTGGTTACCTCAGTGGGTGTGTAAGTGGCTGCATTAGAGAGTGAGTGTCTGTGTGAGTGGCTGCATGGTTGAGTGAGAAGACATGAGTACATGCATGGATGTATGAATGTGTTTGTAAGTAGTTGTATAGGTGTGTGAGTGGCTCTGTTGAGAGGCTGCATGGATTAGTCAGTGAATGTGTAAGTGGCTGTATGGGTGAATAACTGGGTGTGTGAGTAGCTGTATGGCTAAGTGAGTGGATGTGAGTGGCTGTATGGATAAATTAGTGGATGTGTGAGTTGCTCTATTGATGAGTGAAGGAATGTGTGAGTGGGTGTATGGGTATGTGAGTGGGTGTATAAGAGGTTGTGTGGCTATGTGATTGGATGTGTGAGTGGTTCTGTGGACGATGTCATCAGTGATATTGTCAGTGATGTCATTCAAGATGTAATCAGTGATGTCATCAGCAATGTCACTGACCATGTCATGAGTGATGTAATATAACAGGTCATAAGCAGTGCATTGCATGGGCATATGTTATAGTTAGTTCAGATAACTGTAACCGCTGAATTTCTATGGATTTGTATGTGGACAACCTAAGCTTAATTATAACATCCCTGTTAACTTTGTTTTTTTCAGTGAATTTTTAAGGATTTTTTAATTCTATTTCCTAACTATAACATCCTTGTAACCTCTTTTTTTCAGTGAATGTCTTGTAAATAAAGACCTTAAGGCAGCCTACTCTTTGACTTTGAAATTCAGTAATATAAGGAGAGCCAAGCAAGGCAAATGACATACACCATTCCTTTTTATTATCAAAAATGTAAATTTTAAAATCAAAATAGATTATTGATGATTCTTTTGAATAAATCCTACTCTATGTGTAAACTAAGTCAACCTGTCTCATCATCTTATTCTGATAGGACGTAGGAATATACAGGTCACAGAGATTATCTTTCTTCACAAAATTTAACAACCAAATACAAATCAGTATGTTTGATTCTAGTCCAAGTGAAGATATGCAAAGTATGTGTATCCTTGAATAAAATTAACAGGACTGCTTGAGGGACAGCAGTCCTCGTACAGTCTTCATATTTTCGCTCTTTTCTGTCTTTTCTTGAATACTGTCCTGAATATCAGATTCTACGAGTTCATATTTATTTGCAGGAAGTTGGATGTCTTTATAGTCTGATGCGATTAGATTCATCCTGCGATGTACTAGCTTCATCCCGTACAGCATGACTGGGCTCAAAACCTCATTGTGGGTTTGCCCCACCTATTGGATGTTTATCTTTCCCCATAGTATATTTTGATTATACACGTGGCATTCCTGATGAAGGACCTTTGGTCACCGAAATGCACGTTGATACGATCCTAACAGGAATAAGCCACGTTCTAAGCCAAACATACTGTTTTGTATTTGGTTGTTTGATATTATGAAGAAAAATATTCTCTGTGACCTGTATATATGTTATTTTTAATTTATGTCCTATCACAATAAGACAATGAGACAGGTTGACTTAGTTTACTCATAGGATAGGATTTATTAAATAGAGTCATCAATAATCAGTTTTGATTTTAAAATTTACATTTTGATAATAAAAAGGATTGGTGTATGTCTTTTGCCTTGCTTGGTTCTCCTTATATTACTGAATTTCAAAGTTAAAGCGCAAGCTGCCTAAGGTCTTTATTTACAAGATATTTTCCCTGCCTTGGGAGGGTTGATTATTAGCAGGGTGTCCTTTCTGTTCTCAATCTTTTTTAGTGAATGTCTACATTTTTTAATGTTATTTCCTAACCTTTGTTTGTTTAGTGAATTTCTATGGCTTTTTAAATTTTAATTGTTAACTTTAACGTTCTTATAATCTTTGCTTTTTACAGTGAATTTCTATGTTTTTTTAATGTTATTTCCTAACCATAACATCTCTATAATCTTTGTTTTTTCAGTGTATTTCAAATGTTTTTTTAAATATTGTTTTTGTAACTGCAACCTGTAACCTATCAGGGTCAAGATGACGTTCTCCAGAAGTGCTTGCACAGGAACAGAGATGCTAGTTTCCAACTCCCTCTACAAGGCAGCCAGAGTTCCAGTAGTATTCACCTGGACTCCGCAACTACCCTACAGGGGGAAGGGGGGAGTGGATAAAATAATAAACCAAGAAGAGACTGGTCCTGAAACACCGGTTCTCTACTATTCTCCTCAGCTTCTTCTTAGCACTGCTGGCTGCTCTTGTAAATGAGAACCTTAAAACAAGAACACAACACGATAACTATCAAATTCCCTTCTACTCCTAAACCTCTCTCTATGTGTTAACACCTACCCTGGGTTTCAAGCACTGTGCCCCTCTTCTGTATGTCTGTTTTCTTGTGTTGTGCTTTTATATTTCTTTCTGTAGGTCTGGATACTCTTGCAACTCCTTTCTCTACAAAACATCTTTCTATTAGTTTTTTCTCATAACCTCTTTTCCTTTTAAACTCATTTACCTTGAAATTTACTATTGGTTGACTTACTTCTAGAGTGGAGTATTTCTAGCTAGTCTTCTTCTTCTGTGAATTCTTCTTGTAGTGTGTTTCTCTAAACGCAATACTATTCTAAGCTCTAAGCTTGTATATTCCTTGCTTTTCCCTAATTTCTAGTTATCTACTACTTGAAACTGTGGTGAGTATATTTCTTCGTATTGTCTTTTTCAACACTTTTGCATAACACGTCTGTCTATTTTCCTCAGGTTGAATTACGGATTACTATGACTATTCAGGTAAGTCTTCTATGCGATCTTTTACTATCATATTCTTTTTTCATTCAATCTCTCATGCCTCTCAATTGTACTTAGCTTCGGTCTTCTCTTTTCTGTCACAGGATGGCGCCAAAAGACCTCCGAATTTCTGCTCGGGAAAACGGAGAAGTAATTGGAAGTCTTCACGAAAGTAGGAGTGAATTCGTCGTCTTTTCCGTCTCTGTGGAATTTTCGGAATTCACTTCTATTATTTCTCTCGGAGTTATGTAACGTTCCTGACTAGGAAAACTATTCTGTTAGCACTGACGCTGACTAACCAACTCTAATTCTGCTCTAAAACTCTTTTACTCGGGAGCTCTAAATTTCTAGCTGTGATTCTCTGAAATACCTCAGTGAAGTGCGCATTCCTCTTGGAGCGCGCGCCTCACCTAACCTCTGGACACCTGTGGGAGAACGACTAGACTGCCGCTATGCTTCCAGCGCGGCCGCCATCTTGGAATTCCTTTTTCTGTTTAATTCAGTCCATAGATTGTTCTTTGCCCGTCTGTTCAGTCTTGGGTGGCAGAAAGACCCCAGCGTTCCCCCCATTACCGCCTCTTCGTCCTCTGGAGGCCTGACATAACCTTAGAGGATGAGTGTATGAGTGGCTGTATGTGTTGTAGAGTGGGTGTAAGTGGCTATATGAGTTTGTGAGTGGGTGTGTGATGGTTGTATGGGTCACTGACTGGGTGTGTGAGTGGGTGTGTGGTTCTTTCAGTGGGTATGAGAGTGACTGTGTGGGTGTGTGAGTGGGTGTCTTGGTGTCTGTGTGAGTCTCAGAGTGCATGTGTGAGTGTCTCAGAGGGTTTCTGAGTGGGTGCATAAGTGTCTGAGTGGGTCTGTGATTGGCTGCATGAGTGTCTGAGTGAGTCTGCCAGTGGGTGTCTGAGTGTCTGACTGGGTCAGTGTGTGTGTAAGAGAGTGTTTGAGTGGGTCTGTGAGTGGGTGTGACATTATCTGAGTGGGTCTCTGAATGGGTGTGAGAGTGTCTGAGTGGGTTTGTGAGTCAGGGTATGATTGACTCAGTGGGTCTGTGAGTGGGTATGTGGGTGTCTGAGTGGGTCTCTGAGTGACTGTGAGAATGCCTGAGTGGATCTGGGAATGGGGGCATATGTGTCTGAGTGGGTCTGCTACTGGGTATGACAGTGTCTGAGTGGATCTCTGTGTTTGTGTGTGTGAAAGTGAGTGGGTCTCAGTGGGTGTGAGAGTGTCTGAGTGAGTCTGTGAGTAGGTGTGTAAGTGTCTGAGTGGGTCTGCCAGTGGGTTTGGGTGTCTCAGTGGGTCTGTGAGTGATTGTGAGAGTGTCTGAGTAGGTTTCTGAGTGGGTGCATGACTGAGTGGGTCTGTGAGTGGGTGCATGCAAAATCAGCAGGTGTCCTATTCGTCCTCCTCATCATTCTGCCACTCCATTTTGAGGGTGGCAGATGAGGCCTTCATGATGATGGAGTCTACGTTAGATTAGAACCCATAATTGGGAATGTAATTTGTGTGAAGAAGATACAATTGAATATGGTGTGCAAAGCAGTATGACTAATATGCTTCAATTTTTGATGGTGCCAACTCCATTAAAGAATGCTAAATAAACTGTGTCTAGCACAGAACAGTCTTAGTCCCTGAGCAAACATCTATCATGTCAATCATACTTACAGTGCGGCAAAGGAAGCACCTCAGCCCCATATACATCTATGACATCCATGCCAATTTTTTTAAAGGGGGCTTATATCTATCGGAGTGAAGAGTGTGTGTTCTCTAATCTGAATAAAACTATCCATTTAGGGCTTGATTCACAAAGGTAAAGCTAGCCTTTTGGTCTAAGTTTAGACCAAAAGTCTAACTTGACTACTTTTTGGTATTCACAAGGGTAAGTTACAAGTAGTATCTTTATGTCCGCACTCAGGGTGGAACCTCCACACTCAGGCTAGGGATCTGCCCAGAGTGCAGAGATTTCACACCGAGGGCAGAGATTCCCTTCTGGGTGTGTAGTGGAATCTCTGCACTGGGGCGGAGATTCCACCCAAAGTGTGAAGATTTCTCCCTGAGAGCAGAAACTCCTCCCCATGTGCGGACACAAACCTACTACTCGTAACTTACCTTTGTGGATACCAAAAGTCGTAAACTTAGTCTTTTGGTCTTAGTTTACCTTTGTGATTCGGGCCCTCTAGAGTCTCTGTTGATGAATCATGTTAGTCTTCTACTTCACCTTGCATGCAATTTTCTTCTCCACCTCTCCGTCCTCCCAGTGTGATTCCACTGGATGTTTCCTCTCACTCATGATTGAAACAGCATTCAGCCATAAGTGAAGCAAAACGTATTATTTAACTGTTATGGACGAAATGAACAGAAGCATCCGTCACATTTTTCTAGGGACAAGGACAATACTTTTAGAAAAGCTGTTGCCACATCAACACAATGGCAACATTCCCCTAGGTTTCCAAGAGCATGGACACTCGAGAATGGCTTTAGAAGCAGAAAATGTAGGGAGGAGAAAATGAGTGCCAAAAATAATTTCACTGACCCTTATTTTGATGCACCTTACTCCCACCGTGACAATAAGGACTATTTGGAGTGGAAAACGTTTTAATTAGTGGGTGATAGGAATATTACTACTGTTCCAGCAGAGACTGCTAAATTTGCATCACAGTTTAGTTCACTCACAAGTGCTTAAAAAATTAAGTGTCTTATTTAGAGTTTGACAATAGGATACTCCATCACATACGTGATGGATGTCCTCTCGCCTATATTAAAAGTGAATTTTAACCTCTATCGCCTGTATTACAAGTGCATTATAGCCTGATGCACTTGTAATATTGTTGACGGCATATCTGCCACGTTTTGACAGAGTACGCCATCTGACAAACTCTAAATAAAGTCCTATATCTTAAATATTTTTTACTCAGAATTATAGTTTATCAAACAACGCCATTAAGTAAATGGTAATGTGAAACTGTCACTATGCTCATAACAGCAAAATATTTCACTGAAATTCTAAATGTTCTGATGAGGGTGATAAGGGCCTGTATATCATTATGAACAGAACAATATTTGTGCTTTTGGAACTAAATACAGTTTGAAATACTTTGTGTGAGCCAAATTTCAGCTTTATACAGGTAAAAAGTGTTCATGAACAGCAGACATTCTCTACAACGTATTTATCTTTCCCATGGTACACCTCTAGGTGAGAAACATGTTTGCCTGTGAGTAAAAGTGTCTTGTCAAAAGACTTCACTGCTTATAAAAACGTTTTTGTTTACACATAATGGCCCAATCAAACCTCAACCTAGACATTGGGAGTCATACTACATTGTTAGCACCATATTCTAACATGTTATGATGGAGACAAAAGAACCTATGTACAGTGCACCATGTGTGCCCAGGCCCTGTAGATCAAATGCTGCTGGTGGGCTTGCAGCACTGGTTGTGCCACCCACGAAAGCAGCTTGTAAAATATGGCTCAGGCCTGCCATTGCAGGGCCTGTGTGCAGTCTGGAACTCTCATGTTGACTTGGTAAATGCACCCACTTACAAGTCCCTAAACCTTCCCTTTTCTACATGTTAGCCACCCCTAAGGTAGACCCTAGGGCTGGGTGCATTGTATGTGAAAGATAGGACATGCCCTAATGTGTGTAGCATGTCCTGATAGTGAATTACAGCCAATTTTGTTTTTCACTATGGCCTGTTCCCATAGGCCAGAATGGCCAGTTTGATTATAACATAATCCTAACTGACCCAGGGAACATGGTAGAAAAACAAATTTAGTATGCCTGAACTCAGAATGATAAAATAAATCTTTTAGTGAAGTTGGTTTTAACATTCTGTGTTTGAAAATACCACTTTTAGAAAGTAGGTATTTTCTTGCCTAACCATCCAGCCTGCCTCTGCTAGGTAGTGTATTGCATGTCTGGATTGTGAGTGACAGGGGCTGGGGTGGCTCCAGGAGACAGGGAGAGTCAGCACTAGGCTGAATAGATCTATCTGCATTGGGAGTGGTGGGAGGAGTAGCACCTGGACCTGAATAGGGCTGTGTCTGCCTTCCACAATGCTGGCTCCCCCTCCTGTGGTGAGTCTGATGACCCTGACCCACACTGACAAAGGAAGAAGTTGTGCACTGGCAAAATGCACCCAGAACTGGTTTGGACTAGATACAGACACTCTCTGCGTTCAGAGAGAAAGGATTTGTGTGTATAAAAAGGGGGACCCAGACCCCAGAACTATAGATCACTTCTGGGAAATCAAGAGGAACCTTTGCCAAGGAGAAGAAACCGGAGAAGCTGAAGGAGGATTACTGCCCCTGTGTTGTTTGCTGTCTGGGGTTGGCCTGCAGTGGTTACTTGTTGCCAAGGAAAGGAGAAAATGACTTTGCTGTTTTCTTTGTCATCTTGAGGAAGATCGCCAAGCGCTTGAACTGAGCTTGCCTCCTGTCTGAAGTCTCAGGGACACAAAGACTTCACCACCAGCTTCCCCTGAATTTCCATGCTGGGAATTCTAACCTGCAGTGAGGTGCCCGCTGTTATTTAGGCCCTCTGAGAGACTGCGTGTCGCTGGGAGCTGGAAGTGCGCCGCAACAAGAAGAAGCGTGCTGCCACCGCAGCTGTTCGCTGTCGCATCGCGACAAAGCGTGTCACATCACCGGAGAAGCGTGCTGCCGCCGCAGAGGTCGCTGTCGCATCACCGGAGAAGTGTGTCTCAGGGCCTGTCGCGGCTCCAAAGATCATCGATATCGCAGCACGGCCATCGGGCGTGCACGCATCGCATCCCCATTGTCGCATCACATCAAATACGCCATTTTGTCACTTCGCACCGGATTGTCGCATCGCATCGAGGCGTCATCGTGTCGCATTGCACCGAATCACAGTAAGAAACTGACGCATCAGCTCCTCTCTGGTAAGGAACCGGCGCATCACATCCCCTGCGCTGCAGTAAGGAACCAACGCATCACCTCCCCCACAGCAAGGAACCGGCACATCACCTTCCCAGCCCTCCTTTTGTTTGTATTGCGTGACGCAGCCAAGGTACTTTGAGAGTAAAGTGACGCATTTACCGTCTACAGTGAACTAAGCTATTTCTACCATTTTAAAGTCAAATTTTTATTACAGTATTGTGGATTTTTGTCGTTTGGTCTTGTGTTAAGTCTAGTAAAGATTACTTATTTTTCTAAACTGGCGTGGTGTCCATTTGTAGTGTTTTCTCTGTATTACTGTATGTGTTCACAAATGCTTTACACACTGCCTCTGAGATAAGCCTGTCTGCTTGTGCCAAGCTACCAAGGGGGTGAGCAGGGGTTATTCAGGAGTGTAACCCCCTTTTCCTGACTAGAAGCAAGGGTCCCTATTTGGACAAAGGTGTATACCATTGCCAACTAGAGACCCCCATTTCTAAGTTTGGTGGTCAGCGGTGAGAATTTGGACTTGCATTTGTGACTCACATACAGTGATTGGTGTACGCTACTAGTGAGTGCAGACCATAACACGACCACATACATTTGGTAGAATTTTTCTGGGACTATTTTTTTGAGAACTGCCAATACTTACCCTGAGTAAGCCAGCATCCAATGCATCTATGGATTTAGACTTTGAAGCAGAGAGGATTGATACCTACACTGTGCCAAACCTTCAAAATCCCCATTAGAGGCCTCGCCAAGAAAGAGGAATACCAAAAGGCGCTGAGGGCCTGGTTGGAATCTAGGAATGCCAGTGAGCATCCTGAAGAGCCTATAATGGAGGGAGAGAATTGTGGATGGGCAGCTGTGGGGGGCATTGGGTCTGGCTGGGGGAAAGCACCTTCCAGGGCAGGCAGCAGTGTTTCTTCAAAGGGCATGTCTCCAGAAGAGCTGGAGGACAGGGAGAGAACCAGGATGCATGAACTGGAGCTCACAAAGATCAAGCTGGGGAAAGAAGATAAGGAGTTGGCATTTCAGAGAGAGAAATTAGCCCTAGAGGAGAAAAAGATGCTTTTAGAGCATGAAAGAGGGTTGAGGGAGTTGGATCTGAAAGCAAAAAGTTTAGAGATCAGTCCCTCTGGTGACAGCACACCGTCAGTGCCTGTAGAAAGTAGAGTATACATTCCTAAGGATGTCATCAAGGGGTTCATGAAGCATGAGGACATTGGGCAGTGGTTTAAGGCTTATGAGGTGGCCATGATTGCCCATAGAGTCCCTGAGAAAGACTGGGGAGCGGGGTTGTGGAGCTGCTTTGTCAGTGAAGGGAGGGACACCATGTTAGACCTGCCCAAGGAGGATCAGACATCCTATGCCCCCATGAAGGAAGCCTTAATGACAAGGTATGGGTTGACCCCAGAGCTTTATAGGCAGAGATTTAGAAAGTGCAGGAAGCTGGAGTCTCGTACCTGGGTGGAGTATGTGACTTTCTTTTGCAGAGCCCTGGATGGTTGGGTGAAGGGTATCAAAGTAAATGATTTTAAGGCGCTCTATGATTTAATTACATGGGAGCACTTGTCCAGTAATTGTTTTCCAGAGCTATGCCAACACTTGTTGACAGTAAGCTGACTGAGCCCAGGAAGCTTGCTGAGGAGGCGGACCGCTGGGTCAATACCCGGGTCCACAAAGGTCATGTGGGAGACTCCGCCAAGGGTGGGTAGGGTTCCCAGCAGGAGAGTGGGGGGGACAAGGGTAAACAGAAGGAGTTCCAGAAAGGGCCCCAAAGTAATCCCCAAGGGAACCAATGGAAAGGTTCCCAGCCTCCCACTGAGAAAAGGCCATGGGTCCCGCCAGGTAGGATTGTGCAGAAGGGTCCCAGTCTGTTATAGCTGTGGTAAGGAGGGTCACTTCAGGTGAGATCCTAAGTGTACCAAAGCAGCTACCACTGCACCCACTGGTGCACCACCCCGTTAGGTGGCTAGTGTAGCCCTGGGGGAGGAGTTGGGTGCCCAAGGTGGGTGGGGTCTCACAGAGATGTCCCTATTCTCTTTAGGAGACAGTGAAATGGTCCCTAGGACTCAACTGCCTAATAACACTAAAACATACAGGCAGTGGGTGACCATCAATGGCCATAGGGTGGAGGCTCTGAGAGACACCGGAGCCAGTGTGACAGCTGTCAGTTGTCGGCTGGTGTCTGAGGAGCAGGTGGTCCCCAATGCATTCTACCCTGTTGTTGCCGCTGACAACACAGAGAGAATCTGCAACGTGGCTCAGGTTCCCTTTGAGTGGGGAGGGGGTCTCAGGTACCTTTCAAGTAGCTGTGAGGCCAGACATCACTGTTGACTGTCTGCTAGGCAATGATTAGGAGAGCTCCCCTTGGGCACAGGTGGAGCGGAGGTCTCATGTGGAGATGTTGGGTCTGCCTGAGTGGGCATGTGTGACCACTCAGTCAATGGCAGCCGGTATGGGTGTTCAAGAGGACCTGGAGCCTGAAAGAGTGGCCCAGGTGCCTGCCTTAAAGAGAAGAGACAGGGGGCATGGGAAACCAGCCCCCGAGGTTCCCACAGTCCAGGAGGAGGCAGACCTTGAGGGGGATGTCCTGGAACCTACAGGGGAACAGGTAGCTGAACTGAGGGACATGCCTGATCTGACCCCTTAGCAGCAAGAAGGATGACCCTCCAGGGAAGAGTTCTGCAAGGAGCATAAGACATGCCCTTCTCTTGTGGGTTTGCGGCAACAGGCCACAAACCAGGCAGCAGGTGATCAGTCCGGATCACATTGGATCTACTGGGAGAATGGCCTCCTGTATAGTGAGCCTAAGGTTGCTGAGCCTGGGTCAGCCCATGTGCTGGTGGTACCCCAGCGCTTCAGAGCCTTCCTACTGGGTCTGGCTCATGATGTGCTTTTAGCAGGACATCTGGGGCAAGACAAGACCTTTGAAAGGCTTGCCACCCACTTTCACTGGCTCCAAATGTGCAAGAGTTTAGATTCTCATTGCAGGACCTGTCAGACTTGCCAGGCAAGTGGTAAGAGTGGGAGGAAGCACAAGGCTCCTCTCCAACCTTTCCCTGTGGTCAACACCCCCTTTGAGAGGGTGAGTATTGACATTGTGGGGCCTCTGGATCCCAAGACAGCCATGGGCAACAGGTTCATCCTGGTTTTGGTGGACCATGCCACCCGGTACCCAGAAGCCTTCCCTCTCCGGACTGTGAAGGCCCCTGTGGTGGGTCGCGCGTTGATGGGTACTTTCTCCCATGTGGGGTTCCCCAGGGAGGTGGTGTCCGACCGGGGTACCAGCTTCATATCCAAGTATATGAAGTCCCTGTGTTAGTAGTGCGGTGTTACATACAAATTCACCACTCCTTACCACCCCTAAGGTTGGTTGAAAGATTCAACCAGACCTTGACAAGCATGATTATGGATCTTGGTGAACCCATGAGATGTGAGTGGGACGTCCTCCTACCATGCCTTTTGTTTACTTACAGAGAAGTGCCCCAGAAGTCCTTAAGGTTCAGTCCTTTGAGCTGCTGTACGGCCATCCTGTAAGAGGACCTCTGAGTTTCGTGAAAGAAGGCTGGGAGAAAGCTCCCAGTAAACCTCCCCAGGATGTATATAGCTACATGCTGGCCTTCAGAAACCAGACTCTGCATTTCAAACAACTCGCTCAGGCGAATCTGGAAGCCTGCCAGGAGGAGATGAAAGGGTGGTATGATCAGAATGCCATTCTGATCGAGTTTCAGCCTGGACAAAAGGTTTGGGTCATGGTCCCAGTGGAGCCTTGCGTGCTCCAGGATAAGTGGACCGGACCATTTGAGGTGGTGGAGCGCAAGAGTAATGTCACCTACCTGGTGGACTTGTGGTGTCCTAGGAACCCTTTGCGGGTCCTGCATGTTAACCGCCTGAAGTCCCACTTGGAGAGGTCCGAAGTGGGCATGCTCTTAGCAACAGATACTGGGATGGAAGAGGAGACTGAGCCTCTTCCTGACTTCCTTTCTGCCCAGGAGCAAGATGGGTCAGTGGAGGGAGTAAACCTCTCTACCGCCCTGAGCCCTGAGCAACAGGATGACTGCCGCCAGCTGTTGGGGAAGTTTTCTGATTTGTTCTCCCTGACCCCTGGTGTCACTCAGTGGTGTGTCCATGATGTGGACACTGGGGACAGTCCTCCTGTAAAGCACAAAACTTACAGAGTGACTGACAGGGTGAGAGCTTGCATCAAGGAGGAGGTCTCAAAGATGTTTGCCTTAGGGGTGATTGAGTCCTCAAACAGTCCTTGGGCCAGCCCAGTGGTCTTGGTCCCAAAGGCTGCCGCAGGACTCAATTCAGTCACCAGGACTGAAGTGCACCCCATCTCGAGAGCTGATGAGCTCATTGATCGTTTCGGGGCTGCACGGTACCTCAGTACGTTTGATTTAATGTCTGGGTACTGACAGATCACCTTAACTGATGGGGTAAAAGAGAGGTTAGCATTCTCCACATCAGATGGGGACTACCAATTCTGGGTTATGCCATTTGGGATGAAGAATGCCCCTTCCACCTTTCAGAGGTTGGTCAATCAGGTGTTGGCTGGGCCGGAGGATTTCAGTGCAGCCTACCTGGATGACATCGCAGTGTTCAGCGCCAGTTGGGAAAAACATCTGCCCCACCTCTGGGAAGTGTTGATGGCGCTGCAGAGAGCAGGCCTCATGATCAAGGCAAGTAAGTGCCAGATCGGGCAGGGTTCTGTGGTGTACTTATTATTATTATTATTATTAATGCGATTTATAGAGCGCGACAGCTACCCCAAGTAGGGGTGTCCCGGCGCTAAAGACAGCTGAGTTGCGGCCGACAGAAGAGAGGGCCTAAAAAAGCCACGTTTTTAGTGCTTTTCTAAAACCGGATTCAGAATTGCCTGCCGCAGGGGCTCTGGTAGGGTGTTCCACAGTGATGCTGCACCCACTGAGAAGGTCCTCCCTCCAAGGCGAGCCTTCCCAAAGCGAGGGGTTTGCAGCAAAATCTGGGAGTTTGATCGTAACACCCGATTTTGTTTATACATGCTCAATCTTTGCTTTAGATAGCTAGGACAGTTTCCCTTTAGGGCCCGATATGCCAGAGTCATAGCCTTGAATTGGATTCGTTTCTCCACCTTCAACCAGTGGAGCTTCTGTAAATACGGAGAGACATGATGTTTAAAAGGTATTCGTAACACCAGTCTCGCGGCCGCGTTCTGAATCATCTGGAGACGTCCAATGGCATATTTGGGTAGACCAAGATATAGACTATCGGCATAGTCTAGCCTGGACGTGATTGTAGCATGTACTACAGATTTCCGGCAATCCTCCAGTAGAAAGTGGAGGATTCTCCGCAGATTTTTCAATGTGCTAAAGCAGCCAGAAGACACCTGCTTGATTTGAGCCGAGAAGGAGAGATTCGTCTCCCACTTCACACCTAAATTCTTAGCGCACGGGCCAGGTATTGGTGGTGTCCCCATCTCTAATGGCCACCACAGTACTGGATCTGGAGCTAAGCCCTTTCCGAAAAACAGAACTTTGGTTTTACCGGCATTGAGCTTTAATTTGTTAGTGTTCATCCAGCGTGCTATGTCTTGTAAGAAGCCCTTGAAGTTTTTAAAAGTGTCTGCCAACCGCTCCTTAAATGGAAAAACCAACTGGGTGTCATCGGCGTAGGAGATCGCTTTGACACCCCAGTTGGCAATAAGGGTAAAAAGCGGTGCTAGGTAGACATTAAACAACAAGGGGCTCAGGGCTGAGCCCTGAGGAACGCCGCGTCTAATTGGCTTAGGTCTAGATACATAAGGTTGTAAAGCAACTTTCTGGGAGCGCCCGCTTAGATAATATTGTACCCAAGCTAGCACCGTCCCACCAAGACCCGCATCTTGTAATCTCTGTGCCAAGATGGCATGGTCTACAGTATCAAACGCCGCGGACAGGTCCAGGAGCACCAGTAGAGCCGAAGCTTCTGAATCCAGTGTCCATTTTACCGACTCTGCCACCTCAAGAAGAGCGGTCTCAGTACTGAAACCTGCCCGAAAACCAGATTGAGTGTCATGTAGAGCCCGATTCCGCTCTAAAAAAGAGGATAACTGGCGTTGAACCAATTTCTCTAACATCTTTCCCGGAGCAGGAAGCAGGGAAATAGGCCTCAAATTACTAAGGTCGCCTGGTTCACCATTTACTTTCTTCCTCAGAGGGAGAAGAGTTGCGTGTTTCCAGGAATTGGGAAAGATGCCTGTCTCTAGAGAGGTATTCCAAATATGACGAAGGCCCTCGATCAGAGATGGAGCTAACATTTTCCAAAATTTTGGCGGGCAGGGATCATCTGGCGCGCCAGACCTGCATTTTTGTATCTCCCCTAGTGCCTCCTGATGAGAGATCTGGATGAAATTTGAAAGTGTTGCTCTCTCACCACCATCTACTGGTGTGTCCAGTTTCACAGTGGCCTCGGAAGGGGTAAAGGAGTAATAAACTTTAGAGATTTTGTCATCAAAATAGCTAGCAATTTTTTCACAGCGTCCGGCAGACGCTGAAACCTCCAACTCACTTGCCTTAGGTTTAAAGAAGGATTGGACTACTTTAAAAAGCTCTGTGCAGGAGTGATCTGCGTTCTGGATGCGTGCAACAAGGTAGTCTAGTCTGGCACTTTTTATAGCCTTATGAAATTCTTTTATGGCTTTTTAGTAAACCACTTTGGCTAAACCACAATAGGCTACTCTCCATTGGCGTTCCAGTTTCTTGCATTTACTTTTTTGTTCCTTCAGTGTAGCAGTGAACCATGGTGCTGAGGGAGAGCATCTTGCAGGTTTCCCCGTTCTAATTGGTGCAACAGCCTCCACTGCGTCCGCAATCCATTGGTGTAGCGAGGCTGCGTCCGAATTGGGGTCCTGAGAGAACTGAGGATAACTATCTCTCAGTCTAGGACTTAAGGATTCCGCGGACAATTTCTTCCAGTCTCTTTTTTGCACAACCTGGATGCCATTTAATAACTTAACAGTCGGAAGGGTAATTGAAAAGGGTACTAGGGAGTGGTCCGACCAGGTCAAAGGAAGTGGGGGCCTTATTACAATATTGTTAAGATTCGAGAAAATAAGATCTAGGGTATGACCTGCCGTATGTGTTGGAGAGAGCACCCCTTGTGAGAGGTTAGCCCCCTCTAGAGACGACACAAGTTGCGTCGCTTGTACGCAATCCGGGTCATCAACATGTAGGTTAAAATCGCCCAAAACCAAAGTTGGGACACCAGGTTGGAAACGGCCAGGTTGTACCCCTACAGCCCACGATTGATACCATTGTGGCTTGGGAACCCCCCACGACCCAGACAGAGGTGAGAGCCTTTTTAGGACTCACTGGGTATTACAGGAGGTTTGTCAAGGGGTATGGCAACATAGTTGCATGCTTGACAGAGCTGACTTCCAGGAAGCAGCCCAAGAAAGTGAACTGGACTGATGCCTGCCAGAAAGCTTTTGATGCCCTGAAATCTGCCATGTGCATGGCGCCCGTGCTTCTGGCGCCCAGCTTCTCAAGGGAATTCATTGTGCAGACAGATGCTTCAGAGCATGGCGTGGGGGCTGTGCTTTCACAGATGAATGAGGAGGGCCTAGACCAACCTGTAGCCTTTATTGGTAGGAGGATACTTCCAAGGGAACTGAGGTGAAGTGCAATTGACCGTGAGACCTTTGTTGTGGTCTGGGCACTGAAGAAGTTGAGACCAAACTTGTTTGGGACTCACTTCTGGGTTCAGACAGACCACAGGCCCCTCAGATGGTTGATGCAGATGAGGGGTGAGAATCAAAAGTTGTTGAGGTGGTCCATTTCACTACAGGGGATGGACTTCACGGTGGAACACCGCCCTGGTACAGAACATGCCAATGCTGATGGTCTGTCCAGATTTTTCCGTTTTAGTGAAGAGAACTCCCAAGGGATGGGTGGTTCTCCCCACATTTCAGCTATAGGGGACATGTGTTAGACTTGGCACAATTGGCGTGAGTCTCCCTTCCAATTTTTGCTGTTGCCTCATCTGTTTTTGTTGGTCTAGATGCTTTGTGCACTTTGCCACTGCTGTTCAATGCCAATGTGCAAGTGCTCCCCATTGTAAAATGATGTAATAGATTAGAGATTCCATGATTGGTTATTTGATTTACTTGTCAGACCCTAGTACGGTGCGCCATGTGTGCCCCGGGCCTGTAAATCAAGTGCTGCTGGTGGGCTTGCAGCACTGGTTGTGCCACCCACAGAACCAGCTTGTACAATATGGCTCAGGCCTGCCATTGCAGGGTCTGTGTGCAGTCTGGGACTGCCATGTTGCCTTGGTAAGTGCACCCACTTACCAGTCCCTAAACCTTCCCTTTTCTACATGTTAGCCACCCCTAAGGTAGGCCTTAGGGCAGGGTGCATTGTACCTGAAAGGTAGGACATGCCCTGATGTGTGTGGCGTGTCCTGATAGTAAATTACAGCCAATTTTGTTTTTCACTATTGCAAGGCTACCTGTTCCTATAGGCCAGAATGGGCAGTTTGATTATAACATCTTATAATCCTAACTGACCCAGGGAACATGGTAGAAAAACGAATTTAGTATGCCTGAATTCAGAATGATAAAATAAATTTTTTAGTGAAGTTGGTTTTAACATTCTGTGTTTGAAAATACCACTTTTAGAAAGTAGTTATTTTCTTTCCTAACCATCCAGCCTGCCTCTGCTAGGTAGTGTATTGCATATCTGGTTTGTGAGTGACAGGGGCTGGGGTGGCTCCAGGAGACAGGGTGAGTCAGCACTAGGCTGAATAGACCTATATGCATTGGGAGTGGTGGGGGGAATAGCACCTGGGCCTGAATAGGGCTGTGCCTGCCTTCCACAATGCTGGCTCCACCTCCTGTGGTGCGTCTGATGACCCTTGCCCACACTGACAAAGGAAGAAGTTGTGCACTGGCAGAATGCACCCAGAACTGGTTTGGACTAGGTACAGACACTCTCTGCCTTCAGAGAGAAAGGATTTGTGTGTGTAAAAAGGGGGACCCAGACCCCAGAACTTTAGATCACGTCTGGGAAATCAAGAGGAACCTTTGCCAAGGAGAAGAAACCAGAGAAGCTGAAGGAGGATTACTGCCCCTGTGCTGTTTGCTGTCTGGGGTTGGCCTGCAGTAGTTATTTGTTGCCAAGGAAAGGAGAAAATGACTTTGCTGTTTGCTTTGTCATCTTGAGGAAGATCTCCAAGGGCTTGAACTGAGCTTGATTCCTGTCTGAAGTCTCAGGGACACAAAGACTTCACCACCAGCTTCCCCTGAATTTCCTTGCTCCGAATTCTGACCTGCAGTGAGGTGCCCGCTGTTGTTTGGGCCCTCTAAGAGAGTGTGTGTCAATGGGAGCTGGAAGCGTGACGCAATGAGGAGAAGAGTGTCGCCGCCTCAGCCGTTGCCGTCGCATCGCTGAAGACGCGTGCCGCCGCCACAGCTGTTCGCTGTCGCATCGCCGAAGAAGCATGTCGCATCACCAGAGAAGCATGCAGCTGCCGCAGAGGTCGCAGTCGCATCCCCGGAGAAGCGTGTCGCAGGGCCTGTCACGGCTTCAAAGATCAGCGATTTCACTGCAAGGCCGTCGGGCGTGCACGCATCGCTTCCCCATTGTCGCATCGTGTCAAAGATGCCATTTTGTCTCATTGCACCGGATCATCGAATCGCATCGAGGAGCCATCTTTTCACATCGCACTGGATCACAGTAAGAAACTGACGCATCACCTCCTCTCCAGTAAGGAACAGACACATCACCTCCCCTGCGCTGCAGTAAGGAACAGACGCATCACCTACCCCGAAGCAAGGAACCGACGCATCACCTGTCTGCGACCCTTTTGTTTGTATTGCTTGACGCATTCAAGGTACTTTGAAAGTAAAGTGTCGCATTTACCATCTACATTGAACTAAGCTATTTCTACCATTATAAAATCATATTTTTATTACAGTATTGTGGATTTTTGTCATTTGGTCCTGTGTTAAGTCTAGTAAAGATTACTTATTTTTCTAAACTGGTGTGGTGTCCATTTGTAGTGTTTTCACTGTATTACTGTGTGTGTTCACAAATGCTTTACACACTGCCTCTGAGATAAGCCTGTCTGCTCGCCCCAAGCTACCAAGGGGGTGAGCAGGGGTTATTCAGGAATGTATCCCCCTTTCCCTGACCAGAAGCAAGGGTCCCTATTTGGACAAAGGTGTATACCATTGCCAACTAGAGGCCCCCATTTCTAACAAGGTACATATATATATAGATATATATATGTATATATATATATATATATATATACATATATATATATATATATATATATATATATATATATATATATATATATATATATATATATATTATCTACTGGCCAGTAGATAGTTATAGTTAGGACCGTGTTTCCATAAGAAATCTGCAACATTCTATTTGGAATAACTTTGGCGCCAGTTGACGAATCCTCGCAAAGTTTTCAAAATAGGTGGGGCGCTCCGCTCCGCTCCTACCCTGAAAGTCTTGGGGGGATTCGTCAAGCGGGGGCTGAGAAAAAAGGTTGGTCCCAAAATGCATTTTTCCCTTGCAATTTTCCATAGGGACCTTTAGTCCAAGGTACAGCCCGAACGGCTGAACAGAATTACTTGAAATTTGGCAGAGAGGTAGGCCTCAGCTCAGGGAAGTGCCTTTTGCAGGTCTGGTGTCAATCTGTTCAGTAGTTCCTGAGAAAATCCAAAGTAAAATCATATATATATGTGGGCGGAGCCTAACCACACATCTCATCGCAAGATCTGATTGGCTGTCAGCACTTCATCCAAGAAGTGTTGGCAGCCATCTTGGGACCAATATACATGATAGCACCTCATTAAAAAGCATTGCAGTTAATAGAAGGTTTTAAGACTTTAGTTACATTATAAATCATTTGTTGATGGTACCATACTCATTTTAGGAATTGTGGTATGTTCTAAGGTGATTTCACCATGTGAAAAAGCCTTCTGCTGGGATATCATGATTGAGAGAAAAATATTTTCTCATGCTTTTCCCACAGAGGTTTGGAAGGTGATCTATAAGCTAAACTGAGAGCTTATTTTCTGTAAATTCACATTATCTTTCTCAGTCATGTGAGAATGAAGTCTGACATTCCCAGTAAAACATGTACATCCAACAAGGGCAGAGACTGTCAGTTGATTCCTTTGTGTTCTACTGCAGCTTCCCAGAGTGTTCCAAAGAACAACTAGAGCGCTAACAGTCCTACTTATGATAAACGTATGGCACACCTGAAGCCATCTTGCTTGGATTAAAGTGGTAACTCTTAAAACATTTAATTTAAAAAGGAAAAAAATGAGGGGGTTCATTTTTCCATAAAAAGTATGATTAGTGCTGCAGAAAGAAAAATGAGGGCACATTGTGAGTGACTTCTCAAATCCTCTTCTATTTCATTAAAATATTCTGACATGCAGACTGAAACATGCACTTTTAATACCAGGAGCAGACTTCCATGGTGAACAGTAGTTTTACTACAGTGATCTAATGAGCAACTAGAGTGCTAACATTCAGAATTTATGGCAAATTTGTGACATATCTGAATACCTTCATGATGGAATCAGAGTAAAAAACTGAAATCATTTCCTACTGAGGAGACTGCAGTACATGAGGAAATTAGGAAACTTCATAACAAATAAATCTCCCAAGATGGCCACCGGAGACAAAAGAGCCCAAATGTAGCCCAAAATCACCCAGATGTAGCCCAAATATAGCCCAATGACAGAAGTGTGCAAAACACTTATTATTTTGTGTTTTTGCAGTGTTATATAGTGCAGACTTGTCAGGTATTGGAGTGCTTTACATGAGCATTGGTTACATCACACAAGAACAAATTCATTTTGGTTGTAGACATGGGGAGACTAAGTGATTTGGCCAGAATCACAGAATGTTGAGCTGAAGCAGAAACTCCAACCTGGTTCCCCAGTTGCAAAGTCTGCAGTTCTGGAAGTAACACCACATCCTCTCCCCTAAGTGCAACATTTAATCAAGTGGTCAACTGGATAAAAAAACATAAAGATTACAAATAATTTAAAAGTGCTTTGTCGCTATTTGAAAACTCAGAAAATATGTCATTATTTTAGTCTTTTAGAGCACTAACCATAATTGTGATGCCAATAAGACCCTCTCATATATGTAATTTCTAAAGGAAATGCTCTAGGTATAACAGTTTTGATTACATCAAGATGACGTCAGGCGTTCCACACTTTTGTAATAAATATAGAATGTTAGCAATCTAGTTGTTCATTAGGATACTGTTGAGAGGCAGAGGCCAGGGGCACGGACTCTGAAAATTGAAGGCAGGTAGGAGGGTGCAAAGGCAACAATTTAACCACACTGAGCAGGCAGGAAGGGCCGTGGCAGCACAACAGACTATGGAGGGCAGTGGAAAGGGGGGCAGGGGCAACAAACCAACAATACAGGACTTGCAAGAGAGGCTGTGGCAATGTAATAGACCATTGTGGGCAGAAGGAAGAGGCAATGGTAGTACAACCATACATGCCAACAGACCCGATTCAGCCAGGAAACGTCCAATGTTTTTAAGCTCAAATGGGCTTTATTTGATCTGTCTCCTGTCTACAATCTCCTCTTTTTCAATGTAACTCAAAGGGGAAAATCAATACCCCAGTTTTTTTTCAAAATCTCCCTCTTACCAAGTTCAAAATGTTCGCAAGTATGGTACATTGGATCATGGAAGGAAATGGGGTAGGGACTTGGATAACAGAGGACAGGAGGGACATGGAGAGGTGCACCAAACTGACCCTGCAGGGCAGGCATCAGGGTTTGCAGCAGCACAATACACCACACAGGGCATGCGGGACGGGAGTGCAGCACAACAATCCATAGAAAGCAAGAGGGAGGGGACAGGACCATGCACATGGACAACAGAGAACAGAGGGGCAAGAGGCAATGGTAGCTAGCTGACCATAATGGACAGACGGGAGAGAAAGCTGCAGCATAACAGACCATAAAGGGCAGGAGGGACGGATCAGGGGCATTACAATGTAACAGACAAGCCAGGAGGGAAGGAGTAGGGGTCTGCACATGTAAACAGAGGGCTGGGGGCAAGGGGGCAGGGCAGGAGCAGCAAGATAGCCATGGAGGTCAGGTGGATGGGCACTAGAAGCAAGACACACCATGAAGAGCAACAGTGAGACTGTGATGGCATACACACAGACCATGGAGGGAAGGTGGGAGGGGGTCAGGGGCAGCTAACTGACCACACAGGGAAGGTGGGAGGGGCCATGGCAGCACAGAAGACCATGCATGGCAAGTGGGAGGGTTAGTGGCAGCACCATGGCTATGATGGGCAAGAAGGAGGGTGCAGGGGCATGCACAAAGGACGATGGAGGATAGAAGGGAGGGTCAGGACCTGTGCACAGACAAGAAAGTTCAGGGGAAGGGGCCTCACAACAGACCACACGGAGCAGGCAGGAGGAGCAGTTGCAGCACAACAGACCAGGGAGGGCAGAAGGGTGTGGCAGTACAATTTACCATGTAGGACAGGAGGAAGAGGATAGGGGCATGGCATGTGGACAGGCAGGGTGGAGGTGGCAGGGACAGGTTACAGTCATCTGACAATGCTAGGCAGGTGGGAGGGGAGTGGCAGCTCAACAGAACACTCAGAGTAGATAGGAGTGGCAGGTCCACAGAACATGGTGGGCAAAAAGGATGGAGCAGGGGCATGCACAAAGACATCGGAGGGCAGGGGGAAGGAGAATAGGGGCAGCAAGCTAAGCACAGAGTTTAAGCAGGAGGTCAATGATGGGGCATAGAATTGGGCAGTGGAGGGCAGGAGGAGTGGACTGGTACATCATACTAAATTGAGGGCAGTGGCAGCACATCAGACCATGCATGGCAGGAGGGAGGAGGCTAGTCTATGGATTCACACAACAGAGGATAGGGAGGACGGGGATGGGGCAGCAAGCTAACTGTTCAGAGAAGGCAGGTATTAGGAACTTTATTGTTTTTAAAACATGTGTGTGTGCGAACTACTTAAAATATGAACAAGTATGCAGCATAATCTCACTTTTATTCAGGAAGAAGAGGACGTTTGTGACTGTGACTCCGGGCTTACTTGGCAGAAACACCCCCTGACCCTCCACTCCCTATCGCAAAATGTAATGTCCGTGAAAAGGGTAGGTGAACACAGTGTTATATAGAACATAGTCCTGAGAGCACGATTGAAAATGAAAACTAGATATAGTGTATGGTATAAACTATGCACCAAAAAGTGTGATATAAGATGAACCGGGCGTGAAATATAATATGCAATACATTGTGCGCAATGACAGATTCATTGGAGAGCGCGAGATAGCACAGGCACTAGCGCGTGCTATGCGATATGCGCCTTGGAGTGTAATATGCACAGGGCAGTGTTGTGTAACCTAGCTAGTCTCTAAAGTTGTAATATAAAAGATGTGCTGGGGAGTGTAACGTTGCATATGCACTGTGACAAAGATATGGATCCCAGATTGTAATATGTATGCATAGCACTGTGCGGTATAACAAAGGCATCGAGGAAGGCACGTTAGATGGGGCAATATAACCCGTGCGAAGACAAGTGTGGCATGACATATTCACGGGGTGGTGTTACAGTGAACATGGACTAGAGAGTGTCATAGCATATGCACTAGCTAGTGGAATACAACACAGAGGTGTGTGGCACTCAGCAGGCAATGGTGGGTGTAACACAGCATTGGGCTCTGCCAGGAGCACGCTGTGACTCTCAAGTGATGTTCGTCCCCTTTCCAGAGAGTAAAATAAAAAGTATTACACATCCGGCAGTGGATGTGTGTTTTATTAACCGTGAGGGGGGTTTCTTGCATAGTTTTGGTCGAATTTTTGTCGAATCCCCTTTGAATGGCTTGGTGTGTATGTGTATTAAATGTGCCCGTCAATAGCTACCCATGTTTGTATAAATAAACAACAAGGGTGTCTACCGGGATTAGGCACGGTAGGGCATCAGACATGTCAGAGCTTCACTAGTGGTGTAAATACATTCCACGTGGATTCATTGTATGCATAGTCGCCTTTTAATGAATATCACGCAAATCGTCATGGTGATAGGTACGTACGGTTTGTCCAGTATGTCCTAGGTGTGTCTATAAATATATATTTTTTTAAAATAATAAAAAACAGTGGCCGGCCCTGGGGATTGGGGTCAAAAAAATATAATTGGGAGACAGGCCCTGGGGGATGGGGTCATCAGGGCCAATAAATTAGAATAAGAAGGGGAACCACACAGCCCCATTCTTAAAAAATTAAAATAAATAAAAGACTGGCATCGTGCCGGAGGCCACGCCCCCTCCTTGCAGCACTCTGCAAACGCGCCCCCTGGCGAGTTGTAAGTTGGGGAATTAATTCCTCTTCAATACTGAGGGTCCCTGAGGGCCAACTAGCCCAACAGGCATATCCAGTATGCGCCAGGGAGCTGCGCTGCAGACAGGTGTTCTGAGGCCAAGCCCCTTTTTACACCTCTCTGCAACACAGCTCTGTGGCGCTTACTGGAGGTACCTAGTGGTCTAGTTTGACCCTAGGGACCCTTAAGATTCAAGGGGACTTAATCTCTCAACTTAGAACAGCCACAGGGCGCGTTTACACAGTGGTGAAGGGAGGGGACGGGGCCTGAGGTGACGTGTGCAAACACGCACTATTGCACGTTTTAAATTGGGGATATAATTTCCCTTCAATACTGAGGTCCCCTGGGGGCTAACTAGCCCACCAAGTGCTTCCAGTAAGCGCCACTGAGCTGCATTGCAGAGAGGTGGTCCAGGTCGTGCCACTTTTTACACCTCTCTGCAACGCAGCTCTGTGGCACTTACTGGAGGTACCTAGTGGGCTAGTTGGACCCTAGGGACCCTCAGGATTCAAATGAACTTAATCTCCCAACTAAAAACAGACACAGGGCGTGTTTACACAGTGGTGAAGGGAGGGGACGGGGCCTGAGTTAACGTGTGCAAAAACGCCCTGTGGCCTGTTTTAAGAGGTAGTTTTATTCCCCCTGCCCTATTATATACTAGGGGCTTACAGAGGAGGTCATGCTAATCACAGGGGGACCCCAACGCATAATGTTTCCTAGTGTATGTAGGTGTTTTCACTGTATTCTAAGTGTCTTTTAACATAGCACTGGCTCTAGGACTGGTTAGTCAGACTCAGTTACCACCAGTATCCGTCTGAAAAAGTTGAGGGTACAGGATGATTTTGCAACAAGGCTTCTTTCTGCTCTTCTTTTTGTTCTTTCTGCACGTTATCCTTCTTCCTGCACTTTTCTTCATCTTTGAGGACTTCTGTTGCTTCTTTCTGCACTTCTTTTTTTTCTTTCTGTGCATTTTTTCTTCTTTCTTCACATGTCCTATCTCTGTAGGCATAGTTAGAAATTAGCATTTAAAAAACCTTTGAAATTCACAGAAAAAACCATAGGTTTCAGGCATGTTATAGTTAGGAATTAGCATTTAAAAAACCTCAGAAATTCACTGAAAAAACCATAGGTTTCAAGGGTGTTATATTTAGATGGACTTTTCACTTGTACAAAACCATTGAAATTCCCCCGTTATAGTTAGTTCAGCTAACTATAACTCGCGCGCCCGCAATGCACTGCTGATGACGTCACATATTACATCACTCATGACATGGTCAGTGACATCACTCATGACATCACTGATGACATCTCAAATGACATCACTGATGACATCATCCAGTGAATGTGTGTTTTTCTGAAAATTAAATATGTTTTATATATGTATATCTCAAGGTCGATAGAAAAATAAATGGGTATATAAGTGTCTAAATGGATGATTTGTTTTTGAAAAATTGATTGTGTATCTGACTGATTAAGTGTATCATAGTGAATACATGGCTTAGTGAGTAATGTTTAAATATGTAAATATCTGTATCAGTCTCTCACTTTGTGTATAAGTGGCTGCATGGGTTGGTGAGTAGCTACATGGGTGTCTATATAGGTTATTAGTTGGTTTTTTGAGTATCAGTCTGAGTGTCTGCATGGTTCGGTGGGGGGTATTACGTAGTGCATAGGTGCATGAATGAGTGACTCACTGTTTGTATGTGTTGAAGACAGCATGTGTGCAGGACTGTATGGGTGGATGAGTGTGTGTATGGGGGTGTTAGTGAGTGAATGACTGTAACAATAGTGTCTTAATGAGTAACTACATATGTTTTAAACTAGTATATGTGACTATTGGTGTATATAAGTGAGTATATGTGAGAGTGAGAGATTGAAAGAGTTCCTGTATGAATAAGTATGTGTTTCAATAAGTGATTGTTTAAAAGACTAAGTATGTGTAAGTTTCCGTAGAAGTAAGTGTGGTGGTGTGTGTATAACTGTATATGCAAGTAAATGTATGTTTGATTCTTTATTAGCATGAGTGACTATGTGTGTGAGTAACTCTATGGATGAGTGGCATTGTGTAACAGGATGTATAGGTGTATGAGTACATATGATGAGTGAGTACATGTATGAGTGACTGTATAGGACTGTTGGTGAATGAGTGGATGTGTATGTGGATCTTAGAATTACTGAAGAGGTTGTTGTAACTGGTATTGGTATGTCCATTGTTTTGAAAATGTTAGTCTCTATTTTTGAATGTGTGTATCAAAGGTTATATTAGGGTGAGAGGAGATCTGCCACTCTATCACAAGGATGATGTCATCAGTGATGTCATTTGAGATGTCATCAGTGATGTCATGAGTGATGTCACTGACCATGTCATGAGTGATGTAATATGTGACGTCATCAGCAGTGCATTGCGGGCGCGCAAGTTATAGTTAGCTGAACTAACTGTAACGGGGGAATTTCAATGGTTTTGTACAAGTGAAAAGTCCAGCTAACTATAACACCCCTGAAACCTATGGTTTTTTCAGTGAATATATATATATATATATATATATATATATATATATATATATATATATATATATATATATATATATATATATATATATATATATATATAGAAACAACGAAGATTTCCCTGCACCTCCACAGCAATGACGAACAGAGACGCAAACCCAAATGAATGCGGTTAGATGACGTTCTTTCTTTTCTCAACCTCGAACCTGACGCGTTTCGGGCTTCAGAAGCCCTTGCTCACAAGTCAGCTTGAAGCACTTTCGTCATTATTTTTAAATGCTAAACAGTGATTGGAGTGTCCACACCACATGGTGCATAGACATAGAAAGTGGGTAAAATACTGCACAACATTGGTATTATGAAAAGTCTGTTTTCTCCACATATGTCGAATCATTGCTGCTTAAATGCTTATAAATTGACAGTTGTGTTTCATTTTATGACCAAAAAGAGACATAAATACTCAAAATAATTCTAAAAGCTAATTCTAAAAGCTAATAAATATGGTAATAAATAAAGTTTTTAATAAAAAATTATTTATGTATTAAAAAACACATTTAATCCTCAAAGTATGTTAAAATTGTCAAAGCCTTTGGTGAATAAATATATGACCAAAATGCAACAATTTAAGAGGATAGAACAGTATTAGTCTTATGATCGTATATATGTCCCAACAAGTAAAAAATGTCCGCCTCAATGCTATGTTATTCAACTAAATCTTATATTGACAGACAGATCAATGCAGTATTACACACCTAAGTTAAAAGTGCTAACTATCTGATCCATCCATGGATCACCACAAAGTGCAAGTGCAATAAAAAACTGTAAAAATGTGTGCATCTAAACATATAAGAACATCAAGAAAACAGGTAAAAGAAGGCTAAAACCCACATTCAACAAAGTTAAAATTCGGGCTAAAACCTAACTAAAACCTATTGATGTTTTCATGTGCAAATTGAAAAGGGAAGAGGAATCACAGTCATTTTAACTGAATGATCAAAGATCAAACAACCAATAACACACTACCGGGAGTACCCAAAGATTAATTAAAAATTAGTAAATCGATAAAAATTATTATTATTATTCATAATCCAAAAATGTAAAAATGTTTTTTATCCTGAGTAAGCCAAAATGTGTAACACTATAGTACTTACAAAAAATGATACATCTCATCTGTGTTATTTAAACCATTAGGGGTCTTACTATCTAATTCAACAATCATTTTAGATTCCAGTTGCCTTAAGATTCTTTCCCTGTTTCCCCCACGTCGCAATTTGGGTACATTTGCTATTACATAGTACGTCAAACATTTCAGATCGTTATTGTGCACCATTTTGAAATGCCTAGCCACTGGATAGGAAGAATCATTATTGACTATGGCTCGCAAGTGTTGAAGGATTCTGACGTGCACCTGTAGCTTGGTGCTGCCCACATATCTGAGCCCACAGGTGCACGTCAGAACATACACTGCAAATTCTGTTTTGCAAGTGAATCTACCCTGGATTTTTACCAAGTTGGGGCTAAAAGGGGTGGAATATGTATCTGTGTTCACTCCGAATTTACAGGCTCTACAAGAGGAACATTTAATGAACCCCAATTTAGGTTGTAGCCAAGGTCTTGCAGCAGCTAGTTCAGGGAAAGGTTTCACGATCTGTGTTCTCATGGAAGGGCCCTTCCTATGGGTAATCGTGGGTTGTGTCGGCAACATGGGAGCTAATACACCATCTGTCATAATGATAGGCCAATTGCGCTTGACAATTGCCTTAATCTGTCTTTCCTGTCTGTTAAACGCCGTGATAAATCTGGGAATATTATTCAAATTATCTTTGACTTCCGAATGACTGTTGGAGGATAAAAGTGTAGTTCTAGGTTTTAAATCTACTTTAGAGATTGCCTCATTAAGGATGGATTCCTTATACCCTCTAGTGCGAAATCTTCTCAGTGCCTCTTGCTTACATATTTCGTAGTCCTCAGACGTGCTACAAATACGTTTTAGGCATGTTAGTTCACCTAGAGGTATGCTTCTGATTGTATGGTGGGGATGTGCGCTACTGGCGTGCAACGTAGTGTTCCCTGCTGTAAATTTCCTATGCAGGAAAGTAGCAAGCTGTTTCTCTTTCACATAGATTTTGACATCTAAGAAATCTATTTGTACTGTGCTCAAATGTGAAGTGAATTTGAGGTTATAGATATTATTATTGATTTTGTCAATAAAGTTTTTTGCACTTAACTCATCCCCTTTCCAAATAATAAGGACATCATCAATGTAACGCCACCACTGCATAATATGAGTGCAATAATATATATATATTATCTACTGGCGGTCGCCAGTAGATAGTTATAGTTAGGACCGAGTTCCCATAGGAAATCTGAAAATTCTATTTTGAATAACTTTGGCGCCGGTTGACTTATCTTCGTGAAAATTTCAAAACTAATGGGGCGCTCCGCTCATCTCCTACCCTGAAAGTCTCGGGGTGATTTGTCAAGCGGGGGCTGAGAAAAAAGGGGGGTCCAAAAACGCGTTTTCCCCATGCATTTTCCCATAGGACCTTTAGTCGAAGGTACAGCCCGAACGGCTGAACGGAATTACACCAAATTTGGCAAAAAGGTAGCCCTTGGTTCACACTTGTGCCTTTTGCTTAAATGGTGTAAATCCGTTCAGTAGTTCCTGAGAAAATCAAAAGTAAAATCACATATATATCTGGGCAGAGCCTAACCACACATCTCATCGTGAGATCTGATTGGCGGTCAGCACTTCATCCAAGAAGTGTTGGCAGCCATCTTGGGACCAATATACATGATAGCACCTCATTAAAAAGCATTGCGGTTAATAGAAGGTTTTAAGACTTTAGTTACATCATAAATCATTTGTTGATGGTACCATACCCATTTTAGGAATTGTGGTGTGTTCTAAGTGATTTTACCATGTAAAAAAGCCTTCTGCTGTGATATCATGAATCATGTTTGCGAGAAAACTATTTTCTCATGCTTTTCCCACAGAGGTTTGGAAGGTGATCTATAAGCTAAACTGAGAGCATATTTTCTGTAAATTCACATTATCTTTCTCAGTCATTTGAGAATGAAGTCTGACATTCTCAGTAAAACATGTACATCCAACAAGGGCAGAGACTGTCAGTTGATTCCTTTGTGTTCTACTGCAGCTTCCCAGAGTGTTCTAAAGAACAACTAGAGCGCTAACAGTCCTACTTATGACAAACGTATGGCACACCTGAAGCCATCTTGGTTGGAATAAAGTGGTAACTCTTAAAACATTTAATTTAAAAAGGAACAAAATGAGGGGGTTCATTTTGCCATAGAAAGTAGGATTAGTGCTGCAGAAAGAAAATTTAGAGCACATTTTGAGTGACTTCTCAAATCTTCTTCTATTTCATTAAAAAATTCTGACATGCAGACTGAAACATGCACTTTCAATACCAGCAGCAGACTTCCCTGGTGAGCAGTAGCTTTACTACAGTGATCTAATAAGCAACTAGAGTGCTAACATTCTGAATTTATGGCAAATGTGTGACACATCTGAATGCCTTCTTGATGGAATCAAAGTAAAAAACTGAAAGTATTTCCTACTGAGGAGACTGTAGTAAATGAGGAAATTAGAAAACATCATAACAAATAAGTCTCCCAAAAAGGCCACCAGAGACAAAAGAGCCCAAATGTAGCCCAAATATGATCCAGATGTAGCCCAATGACAGAATGTCCCAGAGTGTTCTAACGAACAACTAGAGCGTTAACCGTCTTACTTATGACAAAAGTATGGCACACCTGAAGCCATCTTGATTAGAATAAAGTGGTAACACTTAAAACATGTAATTTACAAAGGAACAAAATGAGGGGGTTCATTTTGCCATAGAAATTATGATTAGTGCTGCAGAAAGAAAAATTAGGGCACATTTTGACTTCTCAAATCCTCTTCTATTTCATAAAATAATTCTGACATGCAGACTGAAACATGCACTTTGAATACCAGCAGCAGGCTTCCCTGGTGAGCAGTAGTTTTACTACAGTGATCTAATGAGCAACTAGAGTGGTAACATTCAGAATTTATGGCAAATGTGTGACACTTCTGAATGCCTTCTTGATGGAACCAAAATAAAAAACTGAAAGTATTCCCACTGAGAAGACTGCAGTAAATGAGGAAATTAGGAAACTTCATAACAATAAATCTCCCAAGATGGCCACCAGAGACAAAATAGCCCAAATGTAGCCCAAATATCACCCAGATGTAGCCCAAGTATAGCCCAATGACAGAAGTGTGCAAAACACTTATTTGTTGTGTATTTGCAGTTTTATATAGTGCAGACTTGTCAGGTATTGGAGTGCTTTACATGAGCATTGGTTACATCACACAAGATCAAAATCATTTTGGTTGTAGACATGGGGAGATTAAGTGATTTGACCAGAATCACAGAATGTTGAGCTGAAGCAGAAACTCCAACCTGGTTGCCCAGTTGCAAAGTCTGCAGCTCTGGAAGGAACACCACATCCTCTCCCCAAGGTGCACCATTTAATCAAGTGGTCAACTGGATAAAAAAACATAAAGATGACAAATAATTTAAAAGTTCTTTGTCGCTATTTGAAAACTCAGAAAATATGTCCTCATTTTAGTTTTTTAGAGCACTAACCATAATTTTGATGCAAATAAGACCCTCTCATATATGTAATTTCTAAAGGAAATACTCTAGGTATTACAGTTTTGATTACATCAAGATGACGTCAGGCGTTCCACGCTTTTGTAATAAATATTGAATGTTAGCAATCTAGTTGTTCATTGGGATACTGTTGAGAGGCAGAGGCCAGGGGCACGGACTCTGAAAATTGAAGGCAGGTAGGAAAGTGCAGATGCAACAATTTGACCACACTGGGCAGGCAGGAAGGGCAGTGGCAGCACAACAGACTATGGAGGGCACGGGCAACAAACCAACAAAACAGGACTGGCAAGAGAGGCTGCTGTGGCAATCTAATAGACCATTGTGGGCAGAAGGAAGAGGCAGTGGTAGTACATGCCAACAGACCCGTTTCAGCCAGGAAACGTCCAATGTTTTTAAGCTCAAATGGGCTTTATTTGATCTGTCTCCTATCTACAATCTCCTCTTTTTCAATGTAACTCAAAGGGGAAAATCAATACCCCAGTTTTTTTCAAAATATCCCTCTTACCAAGTTCAAAATGTTCGCAAGCATGGTACATTGGATCATGGTAGGCAGCAGGAATTGGGGCAGGGACATGGACTCGGATCACAGAGGACAGAAGGGACATGGATAGGTGCACCAAACTTACCCTACAGAGCAGGCATCAGGGTTTGCAGCAGCACAATACACCACACAGCGCATGCAGGACGGGAGTGCAGCACAACCATCCATAGAAAGCAATAAGGAGGGAACAGGACCATGCACATGGACAACAAAGAACAGAGGGGAAAGAGGCAATGGTAGCTAGCTGACCATAATGGACAGACAGGAGTGAAAGCTGCAGCATAACAGACCATAAAGGGCAGGAGGGACGGATCAGGGGCATTACAATGGAACAGACAAGCCAGGAGGGAGGGAATAGGGGTCTGCACATGGAAAAAGAGGGCTGGGGGCAAGGGGGCAGGGCAGAAGCAGCAAGATGACCATGGAGGTCAGGCAGGATGGGCCCTAGAAACAAGACACACCATGGAGAGCAACAATGAGACTATGATGGCATACACACAGACCATGGAGGGAAGGTTGGAGGGGGTCAGGGGCAGCTAACTGACCACACAGGGAAGGTGGGAGGGGCCATCGCAGCACAGAAGACCATGCATGGAAAGCGGGAGGGTTAGTGGCAGCACAATGGCTATGATGGGCAAGAAGGAGGGTGCAGGGGCGTGCACAAAGGACCATGGAGGATAGAAGGGAGGGTCAGGACCTGGGCACAGACAAGAGAGTTCAGGGGAAGGGGCCTCAAAACAGACCGCGCGGGGCAGGCAGGAGGAGCAGTTGCAGCACATAGACCAGGGAGGGCACAAGGGTGTGGCAGTAAAATGGACCATGGAGGACAGGAGGAAGGGGATAGGGGCACGGCATGTGGACAGGCAGTGTGGAGGTGGCAGGGACAGGTTACAGTCATCTGACAATGCTAGGCAGGTGGGAGGGGAGTGGCAGCTCAACAGAACACTCAGAGTAGATAGGAGTGGCAGGTCCATGGAACATGGTGGGCAAAAAGGATGGAGCAGGGGCATGCACAAAGACATCGGAGGGCAGGGGGAAGGAGAATAGGGGCAGCAAGCTAAGCACAGAGGCTAAGCAGGAGGTCAATGATGGGCCATAGAATTGGGCAATGGAGGGCAGGAGGAGTGGACTGCTACATCATGCTAAATGGAGGGCAGTGGCAGCACATCAGACCATGCATGGCAGGAGAGAGGAGGCTAGTCCATGGATTCAGACAACAGAGGATAGGGAGGAGGTGGATGGGGCAGCAGGCTAACTGTTCAGAGAAGGTGGGTATTAGGAACTTTATTGTTTTTAAAATGTGTGTCTGTGCGAACTACTTAAAATATAAACAAGTATGCAGCATAATCTCACTTTTATTCAGGAACAAGAGGACGTTTGTGACTGTGACTCCGGATTCACTTGGCAGAAACACCCCCTGACCCTCCACCCCCATCACAAAATGTAATGCCCGTGAAAAGGGTAGGTGGACGCAGTGTTAAATAGAACATAGTCCTGAGAGCACGATTGAAAATGTGTATATAGTATATTGTATAAACTATGCACCAAAAAGTGTGATATAAGATGAACCGGGGTGTGAAATATAATATACAATACATTGTGCGCAATGACAGATTCATTGGAGAGCGCGAGATAGCACAGGCACTAGTGCGTGCTATGCGATATGCGCCTTGGAGTGTAATATGCACAGGGTAGTGTTGTGTAACCTAACTAGTCTCTAAAGTTGTAATATAAAATATGTGCTGGGGAGTTTAACGTTGCATATGCACTGTGACAAAGATATGGATCCCAGATTGTAATATGTATGGCATAGCGCTGTGCGTTATAACATAGGCATCGAGGAAGGCACGTTAGATGGGGCAATATAACCCGTGCGAAGGCAAGTGTGGCATGACATATTCACGGGGTGGCGTTACAGTGCACATGGGCTAGAGAGTGTCATAGCATACGCACTAGCTGGTGGAATACAACACAGAGGTGTGAGGCACTCGGCGGGCACTGATGGGTGTAACACAGCATTGGGCTCAGCCAGGAGCACGCTGTGACTCTCAAGTGAGGTTTTTCTCCTTTCCAGAGAGTAAAATAAAAAGTATTACACATCCGGCGGTGGATGTGTGTTTTATTAACCGTGAGGGGGGTTTCTTGCAGAGTTTGGTCGAATTTTGGTCGAATCCGCTTTGAATGGCTTGGTGTGCGTGTATATTAAATGTGCCCGTCAATAGCTACCCATGTTTGTATAAATAAACGACAAGGGTGTCTTCTTGGAGAGTACCCACCGGCGGGGGCGCCGGGATTAGGCACAGTAGGGCGTCAGACAAGTCAGAGCTTCACTAGCGGTGTAAATACATTCCATGTGGATTCATTCTATGCATAGTCGCCTTTTAATGAATATCACGCAAATCGTCATGTTGATAGGTACATACGGTTTGTCCAGCATGTCCTAGGTTTTTCTATAAATATATTTATGAAAAAAATAATAAAAAACAAAGGCCGGCCCCGGGGGATGGGATCGCTGGGGCCATAAGTGGCCTGAGGAGGGGGGCAACGCAGCCCCCTCCTAAAGAATAAAAAAAAAAAGGCCATGACCCGGGGGTTGGGGTCCCCGGGGCCGATTAAGGCCTTGGGAGAGCCAAATTAATTTTTTTCAACAAACAAAATTAGAGTGCAGGCCCTGGGGGATGGGGTGGTCCCCAGGGCCAGTAAATTAGAAAAAGAAGGGCACACAGCCCTCCTTCTTAAAAAAATTAAATAAATAAAAGACCGGCATCGTGCCGGAGGCCACGCCCCCTCCGTGCAGCACTCTGCAAACGCGCCCCCTGGCCAGTTGTAAGTTGGGGAATTAATTCCCCTTCAATACTGAGGGTCCTTGAGGGCCAACTAGCCCAACAGGTATCTCCAGTATGCACCAGGGAGCTGTGTTGCAGACAGGTGTTCTGAGGCCACGCCCCTTTTTACACCTCTATGCAACGCAGCTCTGTGGCGCTTACTGGAGGTACCTAGTGGGCTAGTTTGACCCTAGGGACCCTTAGGATTCAAGGGGACTTAATCTCTCAACTTAGAACGGCCACAGGGCGCGTTTACACAGTGGTGAAGGGAGGGGACGGGGCCTGAGGTGACGTGTGCAAACACGCACTATTGCACGTTTTAAATTGGGGATATAATTTCCCTTCAATACTGAGGTCCCCTGGGGGCTAACTAGCCCACCAAGTGCTTCCAGTAAGCGCCACTGAGCTGCATTGCAGAGAGGTGGTCCAGGTCGTGCCACTTTTTACACCTCTCTGCAACGCGTTTACACAGTGGTGAAGGGAGGGGACGGGGCCTGAGGTGATGTGTGCAAACACGCCCTGTGGCACGTTTTAAGTTGGGGAAATAATTCCCTTTCAATCCTGAGGGACCCTGGGGGCCAACTAGCCCACCAGGTGCTTCCAGTAAGCGCCGTTGCTCTGCGTTGCAGAGAGGTGGTGCAGGCCGTGCCCCTTTTTACACCTCTCTGCAATGGCGCTTACTGGACGTACCTAGTGGGCTATTTTGCCACTAGGGATCCTCAGGATTCAAGGGGACTTATTCTCCCAACTTAAAAAATGGCCACAGGGCGTGTTTACACAGTGGGGAAGGGAGGAGACGGGACCTGAGGTGATGTGTGCAAACACGCCCTATGGCACGTTTTAAGTTGGGGAAATAATTCCCCTTCAATCCTGAGGGCCCCTGGGGGCTAACTAGCCAACCAGGTGCTTCCAGTAAGCGCCACTGAGCTGCGTTGCAGAGAGGTGGTCCAGGCCATGCCACTTTTTACACCTCTCTGCAACGCAGCTCTGTGGCGCTTACTGGAGGTACCTAGTGGTCTAGTTGACCCTAGGGACCATCAGGATTCAAGGAGACTTAATCTCCCAACTTAAAACGGCCACAGGGCGTGTTTACACAGTGGGGAAGTGAGGGGACAGGGCCTGAGGTGACGTGTGCAAACACGCCCTGTGGCGCGTTTTAAGAGGTAGTTTTAATCCCCTGCCCTATTATATACTAGGGGCTTACAGAGGAGGTCATGCTGATCACAGGGGGACCCCAACGCATAGTGTTCCCTAGTGTATGTAGGTGTTTTCACTGTATTCTGAGTGTCTTTTAACATAGCACTGGCTCTAGGACTGGTTAGTCAGACTCAGTTACCACCAGTATCCGTCTGAAAAAGTTAAGGGTACAGGATGATTTTGCAACAAGGCTTCTTTCTGCTCTTCTGTTTGTTCTTTCTGCACGTTATCCTTCTTCCTGCACTTTTCTTCGTCTTTGAGGACTTCTGTTGCTTCTTTCTGCATTTCTTTTTTTTATTTCAGTGCGTTTTTTCTTCTTTCTTCACATGTCCTATCTCTGTAGGCATAATTAGAAATTACCATTTAAAAAACCTTTGAAATTCACTGAAAAAAACATAGGTTTCAGGCACGTTATAGTTAGGAATTAGCATATTTATAATAACAACCACACTATAGGTGGTTGGAACAGATCACACCTGTTTTCCTTTTGTGTATATTCACTACAAACTTGTGAACTCAAGTATATTAATAGAATGTATGTATATATTTTAATAGATTCATGGTGCAACTTCGGTCCTGAGGATGGTCTCTGTGATTGTTCTTCAAGAGTGAGACCGAAACGTCGACGCTGCGACATTTTCTTACATAACTAAGAGGCATTGGTAGCCTTAAAATTCTTTAAGTTTGTATGAATTTAGTTCATTGCCTGGCCAAACATGTGGTGGGCTCTGTTGTGTATGTAAGAAATGTCATTAACTACTGCTAGTAAGATTGCAAAGAAGACAGTAGTTTTATGTTGCCGTACATGAAATGTAAAGTGTATTGTTTCACTACTTCAGAAACTGAAAATATAAATTTATTTTTGGTAAAAAAACTTTGAATGAACTTGGGTCTTTTTTGTATTATTGCACTGTATGAGTTGTCCCCTTCTCCTTTTTTTGCTTGAGTTAAAGGAAATTAAGATCACTTTGTGACTTCCCGAATAAATAATTAATTGTTACTAAATAAATCCTCAAGGTATCTATTGTATTTAATAGTTAGGAATTAGCATTTAAAAAACCTTAGAAATTCACTGAAAAAACCATAGGTTTCAGGCACGTTATAGTTAGGAATTAGCATTTAAAAAACCATGTAATTTTCAGAAAAACACACATTCACTTGATGATGTCATCAGTGATGTCATTTGAGATGTCATCAGTGATGTCATGAGTGATGTCACTGACCATGTCATGAGTGATGTAATATGTGACGTCATCAGTAGTGCATTGCGGGCGCGCGAGTTATAGTTAGCTGAACTAACTATAACAGGGGAATTTCAATGGTTTTGTATGAGTGAAAAGTCCAACTAACTATAACGCCCCTGAAGCCTATGGTTTTTTCAGTGAATTACTAAGGTTTTTTAAATGCTAATTTCTAACTATAACGTGCCTGAAACCGATGGTTTTTTCAGTGAATATATACATATATACATATTTATTATACTATGTATACATGTGAAAATGTCTCGGTCCACCTGTATGCCTCGGTGGCACGGAAAAAATGGGTGGAACTGACATCAGCACGCCGACGAGGTCCTCTTATGGCTCTGATGACTTCATACGGTGTCGCGAGTGGAGCCGTGCTATTATGACGTCCCCGTCGACGTGGGAGAGCTAGGAAAGAATTTCCGTGGAATGCTGGTGCAGGGGATATTCACGTAAGTGTTCAGGCTAGTCCTGTTTATGTTGCCACTCCAGAAACAGAAACCAGTGATCCGAGGGCAGAGGCCCTGCAGATGTCACATGAGGTGGGGTGCCCAGTCGTGTACACTGGCGGGGCAGCCAAGTGACAAGCACCACAACCCACAAAAAAGGTAACGAGGGCACTGAGTAACACAGGATCTTCTCTTTGTATCTGGCAGGAACAACAAAGTTAAAATGCCCTAGTACCAAAATGTAGAATTAGTGCTACAACGGTCTTCAAGAGGACCTGCGATGCCGCTTCTGCCTCCCGTACCCTGGAGGCGGCACATGGGTCACGCGGTACGGTCATACTGCGGTGGGACGCACACTTGTTGACCTCTCATGGCACTGCTCCACACTTCAGGGAGGACGCTTTCCATTAGCTATGTTTTCTGATGATGTGTCGCGCCGGCCCCGTCCAACAACAGAACTCCTTTAGACCCAAACAGACTCTTCCACTCTCTCACCGGAAGTGAAACCAGGCCACGCGGACACTTTCACAATACAACAGCCGGGAATGCACTTTTTGGTTAAAAAAACACATTCCTTCCTCCTAATTAATCAAATAAACATCTCACTGAAGAACAGGGGCCAGCTTTGATCGATAAACAGCCGTTACAACGACTTTTTTACTTCGCGATACCATTACAACGCAAGCATTACCATGCATGCGTTGTACATCGAAAAGACATTACTATGCATTTTTTTAGAACGCATGGTCATTTACCACGCATTCCTTTACAACAAATTTTGTTGTAAAGTTATGTATGGTAAATGACCATGCATTCTAAAAAACATGTAGACGATCCACGTCGTTGTAAGGAAACAGAGGCTGTTCCGTTTCCTCACAACGACGTGCACCGCCCCTAAGAGACGACATGAAACAGGAACCAGAAGGAGAGAGGAACCACAAGGAGTGAGAGGTAAGGGGGATTGGGCATGGGGTGGGGGTTTCTTTTCTAGGCTTTAGGGTAGTGCAGTGGTGTTTTGGCAGTGTAGGGGGTCGTGCTGATGGTAGTGTTTTAGGGTTTAGGGTAGTGCAGTGGTGTTTGGGTGGTGTAGGGGGTCATGCTAGGGGTAGTGTTTTAGGGTTTAGGGTAGTGCAGTAGTGTAGGGGGTCATGCTGGGGGTAGTGTTTTAGGGTTTAGGGTAGTGCAGTGGTGTATGGGTAGTGTAGGGGGTTGTGCTGTGGTAGTGTTTTAGGGTTTAGGGTAGTGCAGTGGTGTTTGTGTAGTGTAGGGCTCGTGCTGGGGGTAGTGTTTTATGGTTTAGGGTAGTGCAGTGGTATTCGGGTACTGTTGGGGGTCGTGCTGTGGGTAGATTTAGGGTTTACAGTAGTGCAGTGGTGTTTGGGTAGTGTGGGGAGTCGTGCTGGGGTAGTGTTTTAGGGTTTAGGGTAGTGCAGTAGTGTTTGTGTAGTGTAGGGGGCTGTGTTGTGGGTAGTGTTTTAGGGTTTAGGGTAGTGCAGTGGTGTTTGGGTAGTGTAGGGGGTAGTGTTTTAGGGTTTAGTGTAGTGTAGTGGTGTTTGTGTAGTGTAGGGGGTAGTGCTGGGGTAGTGTTTTAGGGTTTAGGGTATGGCAGTGGTGTTTCGGTAGAGTAGGGGGTCATGTTGGGGGTAGATTTAGGGTTTAGGGTAGTGCAGTGGTGTTTGTGTTGTGAGGGGGTCGTGCTGGGGGTAGTGTGTTAGGGTTTAGAGTAGTGCAGTGGTGTTTGTATAGTGTAGGTGGGTTTAGGGTAGTGCAGTGGTGTTTGTGTAGTGTAGGGGGTCATGCTGGGGGTAGTGTTTTAGGGTTTAGGGTAGTGCAGTGGTGTTTCTGTAGTGTAGGTGGTAGTGTTTTATCGTTTAGGGTAGTGCAGTGGTGTTTGTGTAGTGTAGGGGGTCATGCTGTGGGTAGTGTCTAGGGTTTAGGGTAGTGCAGTCGTGTTTGTGTAGTGTAGGGGGTCATGTTTTAGGGTATAGGGTATTGTAGTGGTGTTTGGGTAGTGTAGGGGGTCATGCTGTGGGTAGTGTCTAGGGTTTAGGGTAGTGCAGTCATGTTTGCGTAGTGTAGGGGGTCGTGTTTTAGGGTATAGGGTATTGTAGTGGTGTTTGTGTAGTGTGGGAGGTCATGCTGGGGGTAGATTTAGGGTTTAGTGTAGTGCAGTGGTGTTTGGGTAGTGTAGGGGGTCGTGCTAGGGGTAGTGTTTTAGGGTTTAGGGTAGTACAGTGGTGTTTGGGTAGTGTAGGGGGTCGTGCTGGGGGTATTGTTTTAGGGTTTAGGGTAGTCCATTGGTGTTTGTGCAGTGTAGGGGGTCATGCTGGGGGTAGTGTTTTAGGGTTTTGGGTAGTGCAGTGGTGTTTGCGTAGTGTGGGAGGACATGCTGGGGGTAGATTTAGGGTTTAGTGTAGTGCAGTGGTGTTTGGGTAGTGTAGGGAGTCGTGCTGGGGGTGGTGTTTTAGGGTTTAGGGTAGTCCAGTGGTGTTTGTGCAGTGTAGGGGGTCATGCTAGGGGTAGTGTTTTAGGGTAGTGCAGTGGTGTTTAGGTAGTGTAGGGGGTCGTGCTGGGGGTAGTGTTTTAGGGTTTACGGTAGTGCAGTGGTGTTTGTGTAGGGTAGGGGGTAGTTCTGGGGTAGTGTTTTGGGTTTACGGTAGTGCAGTGATGTTTGTGTAGTGTAGGGGGTCGTGCTTGGGGTAGTGTTTTAGGGTTTAGGGTAGTGTAGTGGTGTTTGTGTAGTATAGGGGGTAGTGTTGTAGGGTTTACTGTAGTGCAGTGGTGTTTGTGTACTGTAGGGGTCGTGCTGGGTTCTAGTGTTTTAGGGTTTAGGGTAGTGCAGTGGTGTTTGTGTAGTGTAGGGGGTCGTGTTTTAGGGTTTAGGGTCGTGTTGTGGTGTTTGGGTAGTGTAGGGAGTCGTGCTGGGGGTGGTGTTTTAGGGTTTAGGGTAGTCCAGTGGTGTTTGTGCAGTGTAGGGGGTCATGCTAGGGGTAGTGTTTTAGGGTAGTGCAGTGGTGTTTAGGTAGTGTAGGGGGTCGTGCTGGGGGTAGTGTTTTAGGGTTTACAGTAGTGCAGTGGTGTTTGTGTAGGGTAGGGGGTAGTTCTGGGGTAGTGTTTTGGGTTTACGGTAGTGCAGTGATGTTTGTGTAGTGTAGGGGGTCGTGTTTGGGGTAGTGTTTTAGGGTTTAGGGTAGTGTAGTGGTGTTTGTGTAGTATAGGGGGTAGTGTTTTAGGGTTTACTGTAGTGCAGTGGTGTTTGTGTACTGTAGGGGTCGTGCTGGGTTCTAGTGTTTTAGGGTTT